>NC_135412.1:0-600000 GCF_051991245.1 Festucalex cinctus
CCCTAACCCTAACCCTAACCCTAACCCTAACCCTAACCCTAACCCTAACCCTAACCCTAACCCTAACCCTAACCCTAACCCTAACCCTAACCCTAACCCTAACCCTAACCCTAACCCTAACCCTAACCCTAACCCTAACCCTAACCCTAACCCTAACCCTAACCCTAACCCTAACCCTAACCCTAACCCTAACCCTAACCCTAACCCTAACCCTAACCCTAACCCTAACCCTAACCCTAACCCTAACCCTAACCCTAACCCTAACCCTAACCCTAACCCTAACCCTAACCCTAACCCTAACCCTAACCCTAACCCTAACCCTAACCCTAACCCTAACCCTAACCCTAACCCTAACCCTAACCCTAACCCTAACCCTAACCCTAACCCTAACCCTAACCCTAACCCTAACCCTAACCCTAACCCTAACCCTAACCCTAACCCTAACCCTAACCCTAACCCTAACCCTAACCCTAACCCTAACCCTAACCCTAACCCTAACCCTAACCCTAACCCTAACCCTAACCCTAACCCTAACCCTAACCCTAACCCTAACCCTAACCCTAACCCTAACCCTAACCCTAACCCTAACCCTAACCCTAACCCTAACCCTAACCCTAACCCTAACCCTAACCCTAACCCTAACCCTAACCCTAACCCTAACCCTAACCCTAACCCTAACCCTAACCCTAACCCTAACCCTAACCCTAACCCTAACCCTAACCCTAACCCTAACCCTAACCCTAACCCTAACCCTAACCCTAACCCTAACCCTAACCCTAACCCTAACCCTAACCCTAACCCTAACCCTAACCCTAACCCTAACCCTAACCCTAACCCTAACCCTAACCCTAACCCTAACCCTAACCCTAACCCTAACCCTAACCCTAACCCTAACCCTAACCCTAACCCTAACCCTAACCCTAACCCTAACCCTAACCCTAACCCTAACCCTAACCCTAACCCTAACCCTAACCCTAACCCTAACCCTAACCCTAACCCTAACCCTAACCCTAACCCTAACCCTAACCCTAACCCTAACCCTAACCCTAACCCTAACCCTAACCCTAACCCTAACCCTAACCCTAACCCTAACCCTAACCCTAACCCTAACCCTAACCCTAACCCTAACCCTAACCCTAACCCTAACCCTAACCCTAACCCTAACCCTAACCCTAACCCTAACCCTAACCCTAACCCTAACCCTAACCCTAACCCTAACCCTAACCCTAACCCTAACCCTAACCCTAACCCTAACCCTAACCCTAACCCTAACCCTAACCCTAACCCTAACCCTAACCCTAACCCTAACCCTAACCCTAACCCTAACCCTAACCCTAACCCTAACCCTAACCCTAACCCTAACCCTAACCCTAACCCTAACCCTAACCCTAACCCTAACCCTAACCCTAACCCTAACCCTAACCCTAACCCTAACCCTAACCCTAACCCTAACCCTAACCCTAACCCTAACCCTAACCCTAACCCTAACCCTAACCCTAACCCTAACCCTAACCCTAACCCTAACCCTAACCCTAACCCTAACCCTAACCCTAACCCTAACCCTAACCCTAACCCTAACCCTAACCCTAACCCTAACCCTAACCCTAACCCTAACCCTAACCCTAACCCTAACCCTAACCCTAACCCTAACCCTAACCCTAACCCTAACCCTAACCCTAACCCTAACCCTAACCCTAACCCTAACCCTAACCCTAACCCTAACCCTAACCCTAACCCTAACCCTAACCCTAAACCCTAACCCTAACCCTAACCCTAACCCTAACCCTAACCCTAACCCTAACCCTAACCCTAACCCTAACCCTAACCCTAACCCTAACCCTAACCCTAACCCCTAACCCTAACCCCTAACCCTAACCCCTAACCCCTAACCCTAACCCTAACCCTAACCCTAACCCTAACCCTAACCCTAACCCTAACCCTAACCCGAATTGTCAATCTGCTAACCCTAATTGGATGTAACCCTTATTGCGGAGTATTGGAACCTAAATTAAGATGTAGCCCTAATTGTGATATACTTACCGTTGTACTTACCTGTGGGATGGGAGCCTATGCTACTTACCTGTACTTACCTCAAATCTGAAGACAGCCAACCCTGACCCAGATTGGATGGGTGGATGACTAACCTCAAACTAGAGTAGTCTTAGGTAATAGGTGGCACGGTGTGTGCTCTGCGTAAAACCTGCGATAGGTGGCAAGACTCTACAACCTGCGTAAAACCTGCTAAATTATGGGATGGGAGTGTCAGTGCTTGTGCGAACTTTGGAGGAGATGGAAGTCTGGAAAAGAACATAGCCGGGGGAGTTGGATGGAAAACGGATGAAAGAGGAGAAGCAGATGGAGGAAAGGATAAGGGGGTGCCATAAGAGAAAATACAGAATTGAATACCACACCCAAAAAGAAGAAAAGAAACCGCAGCCAAAAGATGGATGAAAGCCATGCAGAGCAGAAGTGAAACTCAGACAAGAGAAGAAGCCAAAGGAAAAGGAAAGAAAGAAAGCAAAGTAACAGCACATGCAAAGCTCAAAACGAAGAAGGAACCGTCCTGGGTATGACATTAAACTGCAACCAAAGAGAAAGCAAAATAACAACACATGCAAGACTCAAAAAGAAAAAGAAGAAGCCAAACAAGGTTCATGGGTGCCGAAAAGGACAGATGGGGTCCCGCCTGAAGAAGGACAAATACCTCCGAAACGTCGCGATCGGGCCCCATCTCAACAAAGCGCTCTGGGGTGGTAATTAATTTAGAATAACAAAGGCGAAACACATACATACAAAGCTCAGATACGAGAGAAAAAGAAAGGCCAAGCAAAGGAGACAGAAAAGACTAAGTTAAGTAGAAAGAAGCTCATGCAAGAGAAAGAACTTAAATTAAAGATAGAAGAAAGACCAAATTGGGAGGAGTGTTTGTGGCGCTGAGGACTCTGAGGCGCGGAAGGGCTCGAGTAATGGCAGGACCGTGCACTTCCTCCCTTATTGGGAGTTTCTTTCCTCTCACCTAACCAGCCTGTGCCGCCTTCTCGGCCCTAAACCCAACCCTCGGAGGACCTAGGTGACCCTTACCTATTAATGTGTATTAATGCCCTACTGTATGAAAACCCTAAACTCAACCAAATTACTGTGTGTCGAAAACCCGAATTGTCAATCTGCTAACCCTAATTGGATGTAACCCTTATTGCGGAGTATTGGAACCTAAATTAAGATGTAGCCCTAATTGTGATATACTTACCGTTGTACTTACCTGTGGGATGGGAGCCTATGCTACTTACCTGTACTTACCTCAAATCTGAAGACAGCCAACCCTGACCCAGATTGGATGGGTGGATGACTAACCTCAAACTAGAGTAGTCTTAGGTAATAGGTGGCACGGTGTGTGCTCTGCGTAAAACCTGCGATAGGTGGCAAGACTCTACAACCTGCGTAAAACCTGCTAAATTATGGGATGGGAGTGTCAGTGCTTGTGCGAACTTTGGAGGAGATGGAAGTCTGGAAAAGAACATAGCCGGGGGAGTTGGATGGAAAACGGATGAAAGAGGAGAAGCAGATGGAGGAAAGGATAAGGGGGTGCCATAAGAGAAAATACAGAATTGAATACCACACCCAAAAAGAAGAAAAGAAACCGCAGCCAAAAGATGGATGAAAGCCATGCAGAGCAGAAGTGAAACTCAGACAAGAGAAGAAGCCAAAGGAAAAGGAAAGAAAGAAAGCAAAGTAACAGCACATGCAAAGCTCAAAACGAAGAAGGAACCGTCCTGGGTATGACATTAAACTGCAACCAAAGAGAAAGCAAAATAACAACACATGCAAGACTCAAAAAGAAAAAGAAGAAGCCAAACAAGGTTCATGGGTGCCGAAAAGGACAGATGGGGTCCCGCCTGAAGAAGGACAAATACCTCCGAAACGTCGCGATCGGGCCCCATCTCAACAAAGCGCTCTGGGGTGGTAATTAATTTAGAATAACAAAGGCGAAACACATACATACAAAGCTCAGATACGAGAGAAAAAGAAAGGCCAAGCAAAGGAGACAGAAAAGACTAAGTTAAGTAGAAAGAAGCTCATGCAAGAGAAAGAACTTAAATTAAAGATAGAAGAAAGACCAAATTGGGAGGAGTGTTTGTGGCGCTGAGGACTCTGAGGCGCGGAAGGGCTCGAGTAATGGCAGGACCGTGCACTTCCTCCCTTATTGGGAGTTTCTTTCCTCTCACCTAACCCTAACCCTAACCCTAACCCTAACCCTAACCCTAACCCTAACCCTAACCCTAACCCTTGGATGGGGGTTGGATTCCTGGAAATGGACTTAAGCGGGGGACGGAATCGGAACCACCCACCAGGCCGGTGCTCTCAGGTTTAGCCCATCGGTCGGAATCCTGGAACTGGATCTTGGTTGGTTGGGGTTGGATTCCTGGAACTGGACCTGGAACTGGTTGGGGCTCAATTCCTGAAAATGGACTCAGGCCGGGAATGGAACCACCCAGCCCGGGACTCACCATGCCGGTGTTCTCGACGTGTTTGGGGCCCGCTTCGCCGATCGGTAAGAATCCTGGAACTCGACCTTGGTTGGGTTTGGATTCCTCGAAATGGACTTAAGCGGAAAATGGAACCACCGACCCTGACACATTGTGAGAGGCATGCAGCATTGTCTTAAAACATACAATGTAAAAAACCTGGAAGAAGACCCACCAGAACTCCAACATTCCAAATTGACTTTAATTTTCACATCTTTTGATCCTAATTCGGACTTGGTTTCAAATGTTCTCAATACATAGTTCCAGCTCACGGCATAGCTGTCGAAATGCTGGTTGTTCAGCCACGATCTCCCGTATCCTTTTTTTCAGGACCAACTTTTCCTGGATCTCTCTTTCGAAGAGAGTTTTGGCCATGGAATAAAATTGTGGTGTGAGTGCGAGTTTTCTTCGTTGACCCTGAAAGACATAAAAATGACAAAGGTTTAATTTTAGGATTTCCACATTAGAGTCCCCCTCCGCAGCCCAAGTCTACTTACAGAATTATGATGACTGATTTTTTCTGGAAGTGTTGTTGGCTCTGAATTTGGTTTGGGAGATCTCTTTTGCTGTGTTTCGTTCCCTTTTTGGATGGAATTTGTCCTTTTTCTTTAACTTGATCTTCTCCTTCATCTTCTTCTTCTTGCGGGACTTGAGAGTGTGAGTGGTATCACAATCCTAAGGACACAGTATGTTATATTTTGCGGGTTAGGGTTAAGGTTAGGGTTAACCCTAACCCTAACCCCCCCCCGGGGGTTAAGAAATATTTCATGTCGGTGTATTACAATGACAGAATTACTTCCAGGAATTATACTCACAAATTTCAAGGGCGCTGGACATGTTTTTCTACCAACAAGGCATGTTCCATTATCTGTTCCGCATCTTCCCAGTCACTGAAGTCAGACTATAGTACAAAAAGCAAAATAGAAGACAAAGCTATGGGTTAGGGTTAGGGTTAGGGTTAGTTTAACAAGTTTAACAACAGGAGACATGGGACTTCCTGGATTTCACCTCAGCTTCCCTCGGGCGTACATTCTCCAATTCCATCAACTGGGGAGAAGCCTCCCTTGAAACTTGCCGCCCATCTCCCACTGTTTTGTCAGATGTTTTCACCTTTTTGCTGCTGTCTTCACTCTTCCTTTGCTGCTTCTTTTCCCCAGGTGAGCCTGTCTGTCACCAGAAAGGAAACAGTCATATTTTGGTGGCATGAGCCAGTGTTGCATTTGATTGAACCACTTCCAGGAATTCTACTCACCCGGTGCAGGGAGGAGACCTTCTGTGTTAAGGGCAGGGAGACTTCTTGTGTTAAGGGAAAGACAATTTGTTCCATGACGTCCATCTCATCTTCGTCTTCAGTCATGTACATCTATACAATGACAAAATCCAATTTGGAAGCCATGGCAATGGGGTGGGGGGGGAAACTTCCACAATAGTGACATGGGACTTCCTGGATATCACCTTAATTACTCCAATGTGTACCTTTTTTTCCTCGGACTGTGGAGTAGAGACGAGATCCCCGGGCTCCCTTGAAAGTTGCCATCCAGCCCCCACATTCTGCTCAGACCTGTTCACATCTTTG
Organism: Festucalex cinctus; assembly: GCF_051991245.1. Classification (NCBI taxonomy): domain Eukaryota; kingdom Metazoa; phylum Chordata; class Actinopteri; order Syngnathiformes; family Syngnathidae; genus Festucalex; species Festucalex cinctus. The sequence continues at coordinate 6,100 of NC_135412.1, forward strand.
GTAGTTCTCAGCGGGGAGGCCTGTGTTAATGGCACAGAAACCTCCTGTGTCAAAGGCTCGAAAGGTTCTTCCGGGAGCTCCTCCTCATTGCAATTCACGTTCACCTATACAACAACAAAAAACAATGTATAATACATGGGTGTGGGTCATGTCTTCCACAATAGCGACACAGAACTTACTGGGGGCTGGAGTGAGTGCTCCGTAGAATTCCTGGAACTGGACCTTGGTTTGGGGTCAAATTCCAGGAACTGGACTGGGTTTGGGGGTCCAATTCCAGGAACCGGGCATAGGCGAGGCCGGTGTCCTCGGCCCCGCTGCGCGGGGCCTCGCGGGGGCTAGCTACGCTTGGGTCCCGCTCCGCACAGTTCCGGGAACTGGACTTTGGTTGGGGGTCCAATTCCAGGAACTGGACTTTGGTTGGGGGTCCAATTCCAGGAACTGGACTTTAGTTGGGGGTTCAATTCCAGGAACTGGACTTTGGTTGGGGGTCCAATTCCAGGAACTGGACTTTGGTTGGGGGTCCAATTCCAGGAACTGGACTTTGGTTCGGGGTCCAATTCCAGGAACCGGGCGCGGACGGGGCAACGAAGCAACGACCACGCGACGCGACGCTTCGCGGGGCCTCAAACACGCAAGGGGCCCGCCTCGGAGGCCAGGGAAAAGCTATCGGCTATCGGTAGATTTCTAGAACTGTACCTTGGTTGTGGATGAATTCTTGGAGCGGGAACTCGCTTGAGATTTGAATTCCTGAAACCGGACTCTTTTCCCCAAAGGCGACGCACATTTCCAGGAACTCACCTCACTCATCCTTGGAACCTGCAGCGGCGCTTTCTTGTGCTTGCCCTCACACTTCGATGCGAATGAATGGGGGTTGGACAAACGCAGGCTTAAATAGTCTGGTGTTGGTGATGTCACGGTACTGCAGCCAATCACCTTCCGATTGGCCAAAGGCACCTCCTCCCCACACAAAAACGCTAAGAATTAGCCAGTCAAGCGACACCTTGTGGTGAAAGCAAAAACTGCGTGACTCAGAAAAGCTTTCTTCAACAAACAGACTTTATTTTACGATTTTGTAGTGGAAAAGTATAAGATGCATATAATAGATATGGAGATGAGGCACATTTGCTCTGTAAACGCCCATCCGCTCTCATAACATGGCCAAGTGAATCTAGATAGAAAAAAAAAATAAAAAAACACTAAACGCAATTCACTGAGTAGTGTTTACAAATATGAACGCATCTTTCCGGGAATTACATGTCATCTTTAAGGAATTACATGTCACCTTTAAGGAATTGCGCGCCATTTTTAAGGAATTGCGCGCCATTTTTAAGGAACTGCACGTCATCTTTAAGGAATTTTACACGTCATCTTTAAGGAATTGCGTGTCATTTTTAAGGAATTGCGTGTCATTTTTAAGGAATTGCATGTCATCTTTAAGGAATTACATGTCATCTTTAAGGAATTTAGGTTGCCATCCTGGATGTAGACATCGCCAACTTACCCTTGACTTGTTTCCATTGCCATGTTCATTTGGGGCTCCAGTGTAGTGAGCACAATGCTCGGGATCCATCGTGGAGGTGTCTCATCTGTCAAGAGACCCCATGATTTTTTTTTTTGCAAGTGCACATGCAAAGAAAATATCATACCTTGCTGGTCATAATCAGGAGGAGGACTTTCCAGATATTGACCCATCCTTTTTTGCGCTTGCTCGCTTGACTTCTGAAGGCGGCACTGACAGCGACTGCTTTTATAGACTCAGCCCAGCCTTGCAACTGGCCATTGACCAATCACTGCGAAGGGGGTGTAACGGTAACGCCCGCCATAAAAAAAAAAAAACCCATCCAAGTCAATTTCCAGGTTTTATACATATAATTCCACAATTTCACCATGGGCAAACCAAACGTCTATTGGCTCAAAAATTACCAGTGGGAAGGGCCATATCTGACCAAAAAACAATCACTGCAATCAGCTGTTGACCAATAGATGGTCACGTCAATTTCCAGGTTGCCTACATATAATTCCACAATTTCAACGCAGTACAATTCATGGAACACAACCCGTCAATTTCCAGGTTGCCTACATATAATTCCACAATTTCACCATGGGCAAACCAAACGTCTATTGGCTCAAAAATTACTAGTGGGAAGGGCCATATCTGACCAAAAACCAATCACTGCAATCAGCTGTTGACCAATAGACGGTCACGTCAATTTCCAGGTTGCCTACATATAATTCCACAATTTCAACACAGTACAATTCATGGAACACGACCCGTACGATTCATGGAATCCGACCCGTACAGTTCATGGAACACGACCAGTACAATTCCTGGTATTCAACCCCGACCAGTAGAATTCCTGGAATCCGACACGTACAGTTCCTGGAATCCGACGCGTACAGTTCCTGGAATCCGACGCGTACAGTTCCTGGAATCCGACGCGTACAGTTCCTGGAATCCGACGCGTACAGTTCATGGAACACGACCAGTACAATTCCTGGTATTCAACCAGTACGATTCCCGGACCCCGACCAGTACAATTCCTGGAATCCGACACGTACAGTTCATGGAATACGACCAGTACAATTCCCGGGCTCCGACACGTACGATTCATGGAATCCGACCCGTAGAGTTCCTGGAATACGACCCGTACAGTTCCTGGAATCCGACGCGTACAGTTCATGGAACACGACCAGTACAATTCCTGGTATTCAACCAGTACGATTCCCGGACCCCGACCAGTACAATTCCTGGAATCCGACACGTACAGTTCATGGAATACGACCAGTACAATTCCCGGGCTCCGACACGTACGATTCATGGAATCCGACCCGTACAGTTCCTGGAATCCGATGCGTACAGTTCCTGGAATCCGACGCGTACAGTTCATGGAATACGACCAGTACAGTTCACGGAACACGACCAGTACAATTCCTGGTATTCAACCAGTACAATTCCTGGTATTCAACCAGTACAATTCCCGGACCCCGACCAGTACAATTCATGGAATACGACCCGTACAGTTCCTGGAATCCGACCAGTACAATTCCTGGTATTCAACCAGTACGATTCCCGGACCCCGACCAGTACAATTCCTGGAATCCGACATGTACAGTTCATGGAATACGACCAGTACAATTCCTGGAATCCGACACATACAGTTCATGGAATCCGACCCGTACAGTTCCTGGAATCCGACGCGTACAGTTCCTGGAATCCGACCCGTACAGTTCCTGGAATCCGACGCGTACAATTCCTGGAATCCGACGCGTACAGTTCACGGAACACGACCAGCGCAATTCCCGGTATTCGACCAGTACAATTCCCGGACCCCGACCGGTACAATTCACGGAATTACGACCCGTACAGTTCCCGGAATGCGACGCGTACGATTCACGGAATACGACCCCGCCGTTCCCGAAAACCGACGCGCACGGTTCACGGAACACGACAAGTACAATTCCCGGACTCCGACCGGCGCGGTTCACGGAATACGACCCGTGCGCGATTCCTGGAATTCGACCGGGCTCACACGCGACACCTGGTGTCCGCTCGCCCGAACCGCACCCGCGTTTTTAAAACGGCCCTTAAAAAATACTTAAACAAAAAACCTTTTCAAACGAAACGCGTCGCCGGCACCTACGAATTTCGCACTATCCGCGGCGATTTTTCCCGTTTCGATTAGCCGACATTTTCATCGGAACCCGGAATCGCGACCTCGTTCCAAACCCGGTTCCAACTGGCGCGCGGGAGTTATGCCCCCGCCATTCAAAGTCAATGGAGCGCGCGTTAGCACAGTGGCTAACTTCCAAGTCGAATTCCAGCTTCCCATAGACCGCCATTCATAAGGCTTCCGCGAAACCGACGTCATTTCCGACTTCGGGGCGTCGGGGTCAGCCCGGCGCCTAACCCTAACCCTAACTTGGAAAAGACACCTATCCCACCTAATTAGACCGCGCTGAACACAACGGTCTTGGTCCCATCTCTCTACGACCTATCGTTCTCAAGTTATTTGAGGATGGCCCCGGGGCCATCATGGTAAAACCCCTGTAACCTAAGGAACCCTAAAACCTAAGGAACCCTAAAACAGCCTAAATCCTAAACCCAACCAAAACACAAACACAATCCCAAAAATGGATGAAGTGGATGGAAAACAAAAAAAATCAATCAAAGTCAATGGAGCAACATCGCCCCCTTGTGGTGAAATGCCGCAACTGCACCTTGGGAATGGCACAAACTTGGAAAAGACACCTATTCCACCTAATTAGACCACGCTGAACACAACGGTCTTGGTCCCATCTCTCTACGACCTATCGTTCTCAAGTTATTTGAGGATGGCCCCGGGGCCATCATGGTAAAACCCCTGTAACCTAAGGAACCCTAAAACCTAAGGAACCCTAAAACAGCCTAAATCCTAAACCCAACCAAAACACAAACACAATCCCAAAAATGGATGAAGTGGATGGAAAACAAAAAAAATCAATCAAAAGTCAATGGAGCAACATCGCCCCCTTGTGGTGAAATGCCGCAACTGCACCTTGGGAATGGCACAAACTTGGAAAAGACACCTATCCCACCTAATTAGACCACGCTGAACACAACGGTCTTGGTCCCATCTCTCTACGACCTATCGTTCTCAAGTTATTTGAGGATGGCCCCGGGGCCATCATGGTAAAACCCCTGTAACCTAACCCTAACCCTAACCCTAACCCTAACCCACACATTTGCACGTGCCGTGAAGTTGGTGCTGGACGCAGGTCACAATGTCGAGGCCTGTCTTTTGGCAGGCTTCCTTGGGGAGGGTTTCAGGTACTTTCCAAATATGAAATTCAGGGACTTGAAGCAGCGATTGGGTCCATGTGCACCCAATGGACCAACAGCCATCCCGCCTTTCAGCCGTGGCCACCCGTACCCTACAGGTTCTGATGGAGTTTGATAGACGAGGTCTATCTTTTTCCAAGAACCTGGAGGCATACAAAGACCATGGCATGCCATGGATGCCAGTCGTGCTGGACAGGATTCCACCACTTCTCAAAGGAGAAATCCTCTTAAAAACACTGACATTCGTGTCATGCGTGGCCATGATCATGAATGGCACATTCATAGAGTTTGACAAACTGAAGGATCTGCTGCAGGCTGTTTCGCTGGGGGGCATGGATCAACACCGCCTTCAAAAGCTTGCCATCCTGGGCAAGTTCACGCTGGAGAAGGTACGTAATGTCATGATATGGAAACTGCATCCTGACATTCCATACCGTCTCCAGCTAAATCCTGCTCTCAGCCATGTGAATGTCCAAAATGAGCCCCATGTCATTGAGCAGCCACTCGAAGACGTTCAGGCCACTGAAGACCAAGATGACATGAGGCCGCAAGCCGAGACAAAGGCTTTTTATCTCCCATTTAACACCAGCAGATACTGGACGGATGCTGAAATTTCTTTGGTGAACCTCGACTCAAATATCAAGCTGATGGAGGCCTACCAAATTTACATGGACGAATGCAAAGAGCTGAGGATCCCAGCGAGAAACATGGCAGGTTTCAAGAAGAAACGATTGGCCCTAATGAAGAAAAAAAGAAAGTTTAATGAATGATTCCACATAGTGCAGTTTACATGTTTCCGGTGCACTGTTAAAAGTTCCAGGGCTTACATTAAACAATGTTACAAAACACTTACTAAAAACACACAAAAAAAGTAAAATACTCAATAGTTTTTACGTTAAAATACTTTCAATTGTTTGAGAATTGTTTGAATTGTTGTAGTTTTTTTTTGTTCGTTTAATTGTTGAGGCCATTTTATAATTGTTAGTAGTGTAGTGGTATTAGGAATAGGAAAACAAAAATCAATGAGAATATAATTGTTAGTAGTGTAGTGGTATTGAGAATAGGAAAACAAAAATCAATGAGAATATAATTGTTAGTAGTGTAGTGGTATTAGGAATAGGAAAACAAAAATCAATGAGAATATAATTGTGAGTAGTGTAGTGGTATTAGGAATAGGAAAACAAAAATCAATGAGAAAAGGAGCGATTAACCCAAAAAAAACAAAAAAAATACAAAATCCTCAAAAACAAAAAAAAACACAAAACCATCAAAAACAAAATTACAAAACCATCAAAACAAACCAAAAAAACAAAATACCCCCCACATGGACTCTGCCTTGACGTGGCGTGGGGGCTTACATGCCTCTGTGGTCCAAGGGACTTGGTAGACTGCCTTTACCCAGCGTGGAGCTGTCACGTTTCAGTTTGTTTGGGTTTTTGTTTTATTTTGGTGAGTGTTGGTTGTTGGTGTTCCGGTCTTCTTCCCCAGTCTCGTTATGTTAACCTTGTCCACCTGCTTGTGTCTTCCCTTCCTGATGTGTAGTGCTGATTGGGTCCCCCTCCCTGCTGTGTCTCCCAGGTGTGTCCGGTTATTGTCATTAGTGTTGGTATAAGGGAGTGGTGTTTGTCTCACGCGGGTGTGGGAGCATTGTTTGCTGAATGTTTGCTGCTGGAATGTCTGCAGGGTGCTTGTCTACATGTTTAGTCACAGTGGTGTCTTTAGGGCCAAGTCTACCCAGTCTTTATCGCCAAAGTCTACCAAGTCTTCCACGCCAAGTCTACTAAGTCTTCCACGCCGAGTCTACTAAGTCTTCCACGCCGAGTCTACAAAGTCTTCCACGCCGAGTCTACAAAGTCTTCCACGCCAAGTCTACAAAGTCTTCCACGCCAAGTCTACAAAGTCTTCCACGCCAAGTCTACAAAGTCTTCCACGCCAAGTCTACAAAGTCTTCCACGCCAAGTCTACAAAGTCTTCCACGCCAAGTCTACAAAGTCTTCCACGCCAAGTCTACAAAGTCTTCCACGCCAAGTCTACAAAGTCTTCCACGCCAAGTCTACAAAGTCTTCCACGCCAAGTCTACAAGGTCTTCCACGCCAAGTCTACAAAGTCTTCCACGCCAAGTCTACAAAGTCTTCCACGCCAAGTCTACAAAGTCTTCCACGCCAAGTCTACAAAGTCTTCCACGCCAAGTCGTCAAGGTCTTCCACGCCAAGTCTACTAAGTCTTCAACGTCAACCACGCCAAGTCTTCAACGTCAGCCACGCCAAGTCTTCAACGTCAACCACGCCAAGTCTTCAACGTCAGCCACGCCAAGTCGTCAGTCAGCCACGCCAAGTCATCAAAGTCTTCCAAGTCTTCCACGTCACGCCAAGTCTTCCGCGTCACGCCAAGTCTTCCGCGTCACGCCAAGTCTTCCGCGTCACGCCAAGTCTTCCGCATCACGCCAAGTCTTCCGCATCACGCCAAGTCTTCCGCATCACGCCAAGTCTTCCGCATCACGTCAAGTCTTCCGCATCACGCCAAGTCTTCCGCATCACGCCAAGTCTTCCGCATCACGCCAAGTCTTCCGCATCACGCCAAGTCTTCTGCATCACGCCAAGTCTTCTGCCTCACGCCAAGTCTCTGCCTCACGCCAAGTCTCTGCATCACGCAACGCCAAGTCCTCGCCATGATCTGGGTACACGTCCAGCCCAGTCTTCTCCACTTCAGTCTCGTCCAGTCCTTCCCCACCACAGTCAATAAAGTCATGCTAGTTGCTGTCATTCCACTTTTCCCTGCCCGTTCATTCCGCCTCTGGGTCCGTCCATCACACCCCCTCCGTGACAGAATGCTCCCACCAACCCGGACCCAGCGGAGGTTCCAAGTCCCCGTTGGCCTCAGGACCCCGTTCCGCGCCGGCCTCTCGTCCCCCGTTCCGGCTCCGCGCCGGCCTCTCGTCCCCGTTCCGGCTCCGCGCCGGACTCAGGACCTCGTTCCGGCTCCCCGCCGGACTCAGGACCTCGTTCCGGCTCCCCGCCGGACTCAGGACCTCGTTCCGGCTCCCCGCCGGACTCAGGACCCCGTTCCGGCTCCGCGCCGGCCTCAGGACCCCGTTCCGGCTCCGCGCCGGCCTCAGGACCCCGTTCCGGCTCCGCGCCGGCCTCAGGACCCCGTTCCGGCTCCGCGCCGGCCTCAGGACCCCGTTCCGGCTCCGCGCCGGCCTCAGGACCCCGTTCCGGCTCCGCGCCGGCCTCAGGACCCCGTTCCGGCTCCGCGCCGGCCTCAGGACCCCGTTCCGGCTCCGCGCCGGCCTCAGGACCCCGTTCCGGCTCCGCGCCGGCCTCAGGACCCCGTTCCGGCTCCGCGCCGGCCTCAGGACCCCGTTCCGGCGCCCTGCCGGCCTCAGGACCCCGTTCCGGCGCCCCGCCGGCTCCAGGCCCTCGTCCTGGCACCTCGGCAGCCCAAGAATGCCACGCCTGTGCCGCTTCAGCCCCTGGCCTCTTTGCCTGTGCCGCTGCTGCCGCTTCAGCCCCTGGCCACTTCGTCGCTGCCGGTCCCGGATGCAACGCCTGTGCCGCTGCCGCCGCAGCCCATGGCCGCAACGCCTGTGCCGCTGCCTCCGCAGCCCCTGGCCGCTTCGCCTGCGCCGCTGCCGCCGCAGCCCCTGGCCGCTTCGCCTGCGCCGCTGCCGCCGCAGCCCCTGGCCGCTTCGCCTGCGCCGCTGCCGCCGCAGCCCCTGGCCGCTTCGCCTGCGCCGCTGCCGTCGCAGTCCCTGGCCGCTTCGCCTGCGCCGTTGCCGCCGCAGTCCCTGGCCGCTTCGCCTGCGCCGCTGCCGCCGCAGCCCTTGACCGCAACGCCTGCGCCGCTGCCTCCGCAGCCCCGGGCCGCAGCGCCTGTGCAGCCTAAGCCCCTGGCGTCTCAGGTCCCCTCGTCACGGCAGAGTTGCCGCCTTCTCCCGCTTCCTCATCTCTGCCCCAAGTCAAGTCTCAAGTTTTCTCGTCACAGCCCCAGCCAAAGTCTCAAGTTTCCTCGTCTCTGCCCCAGGTCAAATCCCCAGTTTCCTCGTCTCTGCCCCAGCCAAAGTCCCCAGTTTCCTCGTCTCTGCCCCAGCCAGAGTCCCCAGATTCCTCGTCTCTGCCCCAGCCAAAGTCCCCAGTTTCCTCGTCTCTTCCCCAGCCAGAGTCCCCAGCTTCCTCACCTCCGCCCCTGCCAAAGTCTCCGGTCTTGGAATCCGCCCTGGACAGCGCGGTAATGGCGGCCGACCCGGGACCCAGCGCCAGGCGGCGCAAGAGAAGGGCCCACCGCGGGAACCGGCCCTTGGCGGCGCCACCCCTGTTTTCGCCCCATGAGCCCGCAATAATGCCGCCTCCTGGGCCGCCCCCCGATCCAGAATTTATGGAATTTTGTAAGGCAGTTTTTCGGCCCTTAATTAATTCATATTCGTACCCTGATTAGGGGCAGGGTTTAGCTCCCTTCCCGTCCCCGCCCTCCCCGTTTTGGCTTGTTTTTGTTTTAGGGACGTCTGGGAGCCGTCCCTTGGTGGGGGGGTACTGTCACGTTTCAGTTTGTTTGGGTTTTTGTTTTATTTTGGTGAGTGTTGGTTGTTGGTGTTCCGGTCTTCTTCCCCAGTCTCGTTATGTTAACCTTGTCCACCTGCTTGTGTCTTCCCTTCCTGATGTGTAGTGCTGATTGGTTCCCCCTCCCTGCTGTGTCTCCCAGGTGTGTCCGGTTATTGTCATTAGTGTTGGTATAAGGGAGTGGTGTTTGTCTCACGCGGGTGTGGGAGCATTGTTTGCTGAATGTTTGCTGCTGGAATGTCTGCAGGGTGCTTGTCTACATGTTTAGTCACAGTGGTGTCTTTAGGGCCAAGTCTACCCAGTCTTTATCGCCAAAGTCTACTAAGTCTTCCACGCCGAGTCTACAAAGTCTTCCACGCCAAGTCTACAAAGTCTTCCACGCCAAGTCTACAAAGTCTTCCACGCCAAGTCTACAAAGTCTTCCACGCCAAGTCTACAAAGTCTTCCACGCCAAGTCTACAAAGTCTTCCACGCCAAGTCTACAAAGTCTTCCACGCCAAGTCTACAAAGTCTTCCACGCCAAGTCTACAAAGTCTTCCACGCCAAGTCTACAAAGTCTTCCACGCCAAGTCTACAAGGTCTTCCACGCCAAGTCTACAAAGTCTTCCACGCCAAGTCTACAAAGTCTTCCACGCCAAGTCGTCAAGGTCTTCCACGCCAAGTCTACAAGGTCTTCCACGCCAAGTCTACAAAGTCTTCCACGCCAAGTCTACAAAGTCTTCCACGCCAAGTCTACAAAGTCTTCCACGCCAAGTCGTCAAGGTCTTCCACGCCAAGTCTACTAAGTCTTCAAAGTCAGCCACGCCAAGCCTTCAACGTCAGCCACGCCAAGCCTTCAACGTCAGCCACGCCAAGTCTTCAACGTCAGCCACGCCAAGTCTTCAACGTCAGCCACGCCAAGTCTTCAACGTCAGCCACGCCAAGTCTTCAACGTCAGCCACGCCAAGTCTTCAACGTCAACCACGCCAAGTCTTCAACGTCAGCCACGCCAAGTCGTCAGTCAGCCACGCCAAGTCATCAAAGTCTTCCAAGTCTTCCACGTCACGCCAAGTCTTCCGCGTCACGCCAAGTCTTCCGCGTCACGCCAAGTCTTCCGCGTCACGCCAAGTCTTCCGCGTCACGCCAAGTCTTCCGCGTCACGCCAAGTCTTCCGCGTCACGCCAAGTCTTCCGCATCACGCCAAGTCTTCCGCATCACGCCAAGTCTTCCGCATCACGCCAAGTCTTCCGCATCACGCCAAGTCTTCCGCATCACGCCAAGTCTTCCGCATCACGCCAAGTCTCTGCCTCACGCCAAGTCTCTGCATCACGCAACGCCAAGTCCTCGCCATGATCTGGGTACACGTCCAGCCCAGTCTTCTCCACTTCAGTCTCGTCCAGTCCTTCCCCACCACAGTCAATAAAGTCATGCTAGTTGCTGTCATTCCACTTTTCCCTGCCCGTTCATTCCGCCTCTGGGTCCGTCCATCACACCCCCTCCGTGACAGGAGCCAGTCTTCCAAGGCCTTTGGACCATTGAGGCTAGACCAAAGAGTCCAGTCCAGTTAATCACGAATCGTGCATCTGTCATGACTCTGGGGGAGCATTTTTGCCCTTCGCACTTAATATTAATTTCCATTGCACCTGTCCAACACCAATGATTTCGATGGTGGTTCAGACATTGCTGTCCCATAACTTTTGAACCGCAAGTTACACAAACTTGGAAAAGACACCTATCCCATCTAATTAGACCGCGCTGAACACATCGGTCTTGGTCCCATCTCTCTACGACCTACCGTTCTCAAGTTATTTGAGGATGGCCCCGGGGCCATCATGGTAAAAACCCCTGTAACCCTAACCTAACCTAACCTAACCCTAACCAGTACTATTTTTAACATTCATATGTCTTCATCACGCTAGAAACCCTGTCCTTTATGCGATGGATTCTATGCCTCACTGTCCCGCCACATTAAGGGTGTGCATGGCCTGACGGATGACAAACAAAGGCGTCTCTTTATTTCGAAGAACAGTGCGATTCCAAAGAATTTGCACGCCTGGATAAGCACCTTCTTTCGTTTCATGGACTTCCATCAGTATGTACACTTTACACAGCAACTTTGCAAAACACACACTGTAATTTTACTTCATATTTCCTTCAATCTTTCATTATTATTCTACAGGGAAAGAGGTTCAGCAAACTCATGGCAAAAGCCAAAAAAGCTGCCATTAAGCGGCAAATAAAAGGATTAGACAGAGCAGCACAACAGGAGCAAAGTCCCCCACACACAGATGTCAGCACACCACCCCACGGAGCATGCACACCACCCCAGGTACCACTCACACCGGGGAGGAACTTATTCCTTCCGTCACCTGACAGGATGACGGCTGACACAGCAGGGGGTGACTTTAAGGACTCATTGACCCAAATGGTCAATGGTTTAGACAAATAAAACACAAACTAAAAAGACTTTTCAAGGATGTTGAGAGCCTGCAACATTTGGCAAAAACTCTGATAAGGCAACATGAAAGAACCTCAACCCCCGCTGCCACTGCTGCCGCTCCTGCTGCAGCTGCCTCGACTGCCTCCGCAGCGGCCTCTAGTGCCACTGTGCCTGCCGCTCCCTCCGCTGCCCCTGCTTCTCCCTCCGCTGCCGCATCCACTGCCGGCCCCTCCGCTGCCGCTGCCACTGCCGGCCCCTCCGCTGCCGCTGCCACTGCCGGCCCCTCCGCTGCCACTGCCGGCCCCTCCGCTGCCGCTGCTACTGCCGGCCCCTCCGCTGCCACTGCCCCTGGTACGCCCGCCGCTGCACCTGCCCCTCCCGCTGCACCTGCCACTCCCACCGATACGCCCGACTCTCCAGCTCTGTCTTGTGACGTTGCTCATTCCACTTCTACCTCCAGCTCCCTTTGGAGAATCCAGCCATACACCACCCCACCCAGGTCCACCCCAAATTTAGGTGAGTATTACTGCTGTTGACTAGACAAAGTTGCTGCTCTCCTGTGAAGATAACACCTGTCATTTTTTTTTTTTTTTCTTCTCTTTAGACACCCTACTCACCGGATTTAAAAATCACATCTCCGGGCCAAACCAGACCCCACAATCCATAAAAAATCTCAACCAGCGGCGGTCATATGCCAAAAAATTCATTCTACACATGTCCGGGGTGGAAGCTGGGTCCGATATCAACAAAGGCCTCTTGTTCCTGCACGACACACACAGACTTCAAAGGTATGTCTCTCTGCTTTGTTGTCTACAAATCCAAGTCATTGCATTCGTCTCTGCATTGACACTGCTCATCATTTCCATCGTTTCCTCTTCAGTTTTCTTGAACAACTTCAAAAAACACTCAAGCCCACCAGCCCAAAACACGTAATCTTCGATGTTGAGGCTTTCCTCAACTTTGTGGCCATATCCAACTTGCCGAAGGTCAGGGCAACCAAGGCTCATATAAATTATATCTTGGCAAAACTGGCGAGTTGGAAGAAGGGGCTGGGGAGAGCCATTACGAAGCAACGCATTGAATACAAAAGATCCAAGAAAGGTTAGTTTTGACACAAACGGTCACGATGATTCTTTCACTTCAAATCCTGATGTCGCAGAGTAATTTATCCAATTTTTCTACAGACAAGCTGGTGAAGTCAGAAAATATGCTCATGTTCCTGAAACAGGCACCCAATGAGGCAAAGGCGGCAGTGGAGGAGCTGGAAAAAGACCCGAGTGACACCCGTACCTTAAAATACCTAATAGGGCTGCTGGTCGGCGTGATGGCGGTCGTGTCAGGGCACCGCAAGTGTGTTTTTTTGGCCATCACGCCAGAAAACATCTTAGACGTGGCCCTATTCAGGGGCACGTACGTAATTAGGGTAAGTGTTAACAATGGAGTTTTTTGTTTTGTTTTTTCAGGCAACTGCTACTTACACCGTTTTCAAGTTGTCATAAAAAAAAAAAAAAAAACAACTCTGGCACTGCATCAAATTTTCTTCTACTTTGGACTTTCCCATGCAGGTACTAGATCACAAAACCGTCCAAACATTCGGACCAGCAATGGTTACCGTGAACCATACAACAATGCATTCCCTTCTGAAGTACCTGGAGTTGAGGCCTCAACTCAACGGGTTCAGCAAAAAACCACCGACCGCCTTTTTCAACACACAAGGGCAAGAGTGTGTCAAAATGGGCGAATACTTCACGAAAGCATGGCAACAACTGGGGCTGCCTGGAGGGCCCAGCATCCAAGACATAAGGACGGCTGTTGCCACATGGGTGTGTTACTTTGATTCATCTTGCTACTACCATACTAAGAACATGATTTTGGCATTGATAAATATTTTCACCTACTCTCCTACAGGCTGATCGCACTCTTGCTGAACACGACACACGGCTGGTCAGCAAAAGCATGTGTCATGACCCCAAGACGGCAAAAAATTTTTATGTGCTGGGCTCAGAGGCAACCTCCCAGCAAAGCCACAAAATCAGGATGGCCATACTACGCTCCTTGGTCAAGTCATCGAGGAGAGGACAAGGTAAGTCTTTCGCAATGACACTTTATCCATTGCATGTTAAAAATAGCTAACCAAAACATAAACATGACTCTTTTCTTTCAAAATCATTAGCAGCAGAAGCCCAGGACGACGCGGGACAGGCCGAGGACAAGGCCGAGGCCAAGGACAAGGCCAAGGACTCCGCTGCCACTGCCGGTCCCGCCGCCGCTGCGCCTGCCACGCCCGCCGCTGCACCTGCCCCTCCCACCGATGCGCCCGACTCTCCAGCTCTGTCGTTTGATGTTGCTCCTTCCACTTCCACATCCAGCTCCCTTTGGAGGTTCCATCCGTGCACCACCCCACTCAGCTTACCCCAAATTTAGGTAAGTATTACTGCTGTTGACTAGATAAAGTTGCTGCTCTCCTGTGAAGATACCACCTGTCATTTTTTTTGCTTGAGACACCCTACTCAACGCATTCAAAAACCACATAACCGGGCCAAACCAGACCTCACAAACACAAAAAAATATCTACCAGCGGCGGTCGTACGCTAAAAAATTCATTTTACACATGTCTGGGGTGGAAGCTGGTTCGGACATCAACAAGGACCTCTGGTTCTTGCATGACACAAACAGGCTTCAAGGGTATGTCGCTCTGCTTTGTTGTCTACAAATCCAAGTCATTGCATTCGTCTCTGCATTGACACTGCTCATCATTTCCCTCGTTTCCTCTTCAGTTTTCTTGAACATCTTCAAGACACGCTAAAGCCCACCAGCCAAAAACATGTCATCTTCGATGTTGAGGCTTTCCTCAACTTTGTGGGCATCTCCAACTTGCCGAAGGTCAGGGCAACCAAGGCTCATATAAATTATATCTTGGCAAAACTGGCGAGTTGGAAGAAGGGGCTGGGGAGAGCCATTACGAAGCAACGCATTGAATACAAAAGATCCAAGAAAGGTTAGTTTTGACACAAACGGTCACGATGATTCTTTCACTTCAAATCCTGATGTCGCAGAGTAATTTATCCAATTTTTCTACAGACAAGCTGGTGAAGTCAGAAAATATGCTCATGTTCCTGAAACAGGCACCCAATGAGGCAAAGGCGGCAGTGGAGGAGCTGGAAAAAGACCCGAGTGACACCCGTACCTTAAAATACCTAATAGGGCTGCTGGTCGGCGTGATGGCGGTCGTGTCAGGGCACCGCAAGTGTGTTTTTTTGGCCATCACGCCAGAAAACATCTTAGACGTGGCCCTATTCAGGGGCACGTACGTAATTAGGGTAAGTGTTAACAATGGAGTTTTTTGTTTTGTTTTTTCAGGCAACTGCTACTTACACCGTTTTCAAGTTGTCATAAAAAAAACTATGGCACTGCATCAAATTTTCTTCTACTTTGGACTTTCCCATGCAGGTACCAGATCACAAAAGCGTCCAAACATTCGGACCAGCAATGGTTACCGTGAACCAGATCACGATGCATTCCCTACTAAAGTACCTGGAGTTGAGGCCTCAACTCAACGGTTTCAGCAAAAAAAAAAAAAACGGCCTTTTTTAACACACAAGGGGCAGAGTGTGTGTATATACATGTGATACTTTTACTTTTAGTTAAAGTGCATTTAAGTTTCGCAATTTAAGTTACAGTGCAGTTCGGTTTTGCAATTTAGTTATTTGCAGACTCACAACTGCTCAGTTGGAGTTTGGTTGTCACAGAGGAAACATCTCTCGAGGATAACTGCGCAATTGCAATTTCATTGTTTTCAGTGTGCCATTAACCTGAAGAAGGCTCTTGATGAGCCGAAACGTCGTTTTGGCACACGATTATTAAGGATTTGACAATTAATTAAGAATTTTTTTTTTTTTTTTCAATATTTTCATTTTTTGCCCTTTTCTATTGCTTTTTTATTTTGGTATGTGGGGGGATTATTACTTATATAACAAAGGCGACTCCTAGGATTGGAATTAAGTGCTTATTAATGCATTATACATACCAACCCTAGAAGCACATAAAACATATATACATACAAACATTGAAAATATTTACAAATATATACAAAAATATATACAATGGAAAGTGGGTGGACAGTAGTCCGCTATGGATGCCGTAAACCGGCGTGCTCTAACAGGGACTATGGCGCTGAGAGGGGCCGTGGATAGGACTGAGCACCTTCCTTCCGCTCCAGGAGAGGGGGATATTCCCCCTACCCTGCGAGGGGAGGGGTTCAGACCTTTCTTCCTAACCCTAACCTCTAGTACACCTGCTGTCACTCCCGCCGCTGCACCTGCTGCCACTCCCGCCTCTCCATCTCTAATAATTGATGATGCTCCTCCAACCCCGTCCACATCCACAGCCCCCTCCATGTGGAGGATCCAACCATGCACCACCCCACTGTGCCGCACACCAAACCTAGGTGAGTATTACTGGTGTTTACTACACAAAGATACTGCTCTCCTGTGAAGATGCTACCTGTAAGTTTTGCTTTTAGACAACCTTCTCAAAGCATTTGGAGACCATCTGACCGGGCCCAACCAGACCTCCCAAGCACGCAGAAATATCAATCAGCGACGATCGTATGCAAAAAAATTCATTCTGCACATGTCTGGGGTGGAGGCCGGCTCAGACATCAATAAGGGCCTCTTGTTCTTGCACGACACCAACAGGCTTCATGGGTATGTAGCTCTGCTTTGTTCTCTACAAATCCAAGTCATTGCATTCATTTCTGTATTAACACTGCTTATCCTTTCCATCGTTTGCTCTTCAGGTTTCTCAAACACCTTCCAGAGACCCTCAAACCCACGAGCCAAAAGCACGTCATTGTTGACATCGAGGCCTTCCTCAACTTTGTTGCAGTGTCAAATTTACCAAAGGTCAGGGCAACGAAACAACACATAAATTATGCACTGTCAAGGTTGGCCAGCTGGAAGAAGGGGCTGGGGGCAGCCATCGTCAAACAGAGGCTCGAGTATAAGAGAGCTAAGAAAGGTTAGTTTCTGTACAAACAGGTTACTCTTTCACTTAAAGCCTGATGTCGCTGAGTAATTGGCCCAATTTTTCTACAGACAAACTGGTGAGCTCGAGGAACATGCTAATGTTTATGAAAAAGGCTCCGAGCGAGGCGAAGGCGGCCATAAATGAGCTGGCCAAAGGGTCGCACAACACCGCTGCTCTTCACTACTGCACAGTCCTGCTGGTGGGAGTGATGGCCATCATGTCGGGGCACCGCAAGTGCGTGTTCATGTCTATTAAGCCCGAGAACATCCTTGAAGCAGAACTCTTCAAAGGCACCTTCATCGTCAGGGTAAGTGTTAACAGAGATTTTCAAGTTGTCATAGAAATTGATGGCACTGCATAACATTTTCGTCTACCTTGGATTTTCCCACGCAGGTACCGGATCATAAGACGGCACAATCCTATGGTGACGGTCAACCAAGTCACCATGCACTGTCTGTTGAAGTTGGAACAATTGAGGCTGCAACTCCCTGGCTTCAACAAAAAATCCACAAACATTCTTCTTTAACACGCAAGGCGCAGAGTGCATTAAAATGGGAGAATACTTCAGCAAGGCGTGGCGTGAATTGGGGCTGCCCGGTAAACCCAGCCTCCGGGACATACGGACGGCCGTTGCAACATGGGTGTGTGACTTTGATTAATATTGCCACTTCCGTACTCAGAACGGGATTCTTGTCATTGTTGAATATTTTCACCTACTCTCCTACAGGCTGATCGCAGTCTCGGCGAACCCGAGACGCAGCGGATCAGTAAGAGCATGTGCCACGACCCCAAAACTGCCCAAAGGTTTTACGTGCTTGGGTCGGAGGCCCCTGCACAGGAAAGCCACCAAATTCGAATGTCAATCCTGTGCTCTCTGGTCAAATCATCCAGCAATACAAAGAGAGGACAATGTAAGTCTTTCACAATCAATCATGATAGACCTTTTTTTTGCATTAGCCCTTTCATTGCATGTTAAGCGGTGGCGGGCCTTCGCCAATCCAGCAGCAGCATCATCAGCGTCAGCCTTCGCCAATCCAGCAGCAGCAGCAGCAGCAGCAGCAGCAGCAGCATCGGCCTTCGCCAATCCAGAAGACAGTATTTGCTGGTCCTCGAGAACGACGTTTTTACATTCTGCCAAAAATCCACAAAGACCCTGAAAAATTGCCTATTCCATATGAAGTCCCACCCGGGAGACCAATTGTCTCTGACTGCGGAAGCGATACATATGCTACAGCAGAATTTCTGGATCACTACTTGAACTCACTCTCAACCAGACACCCGGCATTCGTTAGGGGAACATACCAGTTTATTGAAAAGATTAAAAAGATACGAGTCTCTTCAGATTTCTATTTTTTAACAATGGATGTGGAAAGCCTATACACAAATATCCTAATTTCAGCTGGTATAGAATGTATTAGAAGAATATTTAAGAAATATCCGGACCCTATTCGACCGGATTCAGATTTACTCAAACTATTAGAAATAAATTTGACGAGGAATGACTTTGTTTTTGATGTAAGATACTACCTACAGATAAAGGGAACAGCAATGGGGAAGAAATTTGCCCCAGCTTATGCAAACATCTTCATGGCAAATTGGGAGAGCGAAGCAATGGAAAAATGTATTAAAAAACCAGGGTGTTACTTACGGTACCTAGATGATATATGGGGCCTATGGATGGGGACAGAAACGGAATTCGGAGATTTTGTACGAATCCTAAACTCTCACAACCCATCAATTCAGGTGAAAGCCGAAATCAATAGAGACGTAATTGATTTCTTGGATACTACAGTGTTTAAGGGACCACAATTTAACATCACTCATCAATTAGACATAAACGTCCATTTTAAAGTTACAGATACACACGCCCTGATCCATAAAACGAGCTTCCACCCAAACCATACATTGTTTATGGGTACATTGATGGTGTTATGTGGGTCATGCTGGGTGTCTTGTATGTTAAGATAGTGCAGTCAATCAAGCTACAGCTCTGTCAAGTCCTGCTCTGCCATGTCAAGTCTAGTTCTGTCTCGTCCAAGTTTTTGGATTTCCTACCCAGTCGTTCAAAAATCACCCTAAGTTGCTCATTTCTGGTGTCTGAGCTGTCTCCTCCATTTGGTCCACATCACTTAATCCAGCTACAAACCGTGACATGAGCATTTCTAAATGTCATGTTGATAGCCATCACCTTCTTTGTAGTTATTGGCAAGTCTTGTTAGCAGGTTTTGCTCATCCTGGTGAATCAGATAATTGTTGATATCTCTGCGGGGGGGCCACTTATTAGTTGCCATAGACTCGCCCTCCCAACCTTCTCTCAGCTCGATGGGATCAGGAACAGCCATCCGACGACCGTCAACGGCAATCTTGAGCAGAGATTTGTAATCGAAATTGACAGTCTCTTCTTCCTACTCTTTTGTTAAAACAGTTGGGGCCTTCTGTAATGACAATGCCCAAGCCAGCACCACAAGTTCTTTCTTTCTCTTCCCCCGTAAAAGTCCTTCAAAAAAATCCACTTTACAACACTCAAAAGTAATCGAAATCTGCGTTATACGCCACCATGTTTGCTGATCTGGGTAGGCATAACCTTTGACCGGGACCAGCATGCCTTGCGCGCGCTGAGATTCCGATTCAGCTTATACATTGTTTATTTTATTGTTGTACTTTTCTGAAGTGCATGACTGGAAAGCATCATACTGCGTTTAATGTTTCAATTACATTCTTTTGTGACATAGATTGGTAAAAAAAAATGTTAAAAAATACCTTTTAATACTATAGACCCTTCCAGCTGACGTCGCTGCTTAGCTTCCACGGTGCCTCACGGAGGGCAAACATCTCATAACAAATGAATGTAGAGAGCTTGATTTTCGGTGAGCATTTTCGTTAAAAGGTGTGAAATATGTCAAGTGTCACAAAAAAACACTTCCCGAGTAGACACTACATTACCGCGACTCATTGAAATCAGCTGTTTGGAGCCGCTAGCTACAAAAAAAAGAGTTTGTTGGAAGGCAACGTGGAAGCGGAAGCTTAAGGTAGCCTATTTTGTTTTTGCTTGAAACAGTAAGTCAATCACTAACCCTTTCATGGTGTAAATGGTCATTCATTAAATTGTTTGTGTCTGGATATACTTGTGTTGCTGTTTAACAAAGTTTTCAAGATATCTTAGCTTGCTAGCTGCTAACAAACAAATTGACACCCTACCGTCCGTCCACTGCAAGGGTCGCACTTAAACATGACATCACACTGGAAGAGTCTATTACTATTAACAAGAAACACGTGACACTTGAGGTCACCCAATGTTGTAAAAATCAACATATTCTGGTAAATAAAATGAAACATATGAGAATCTCCAACTGAGAAAAAAAATTGTCTTTAAAATGTAATATTTTGGCGTGTGTGTGAGGGGAGAAATCATCTTTCTTGGTCATCCATCTTCTCCTTCTCTTGTCGAGGGTTCATTAATATCATAATGAGACGGGTACCATTTTTGGACACAAGCAATTCATCCTCACTGCTGAGGCTAAATAATTAAAACAGCGGTGGTGACGTTCCGGGAGAAGGCCAAAGGCTATGTTGGGACTTCAGACAGCATAATGTATATTTAGAAAGGTGTGTTTACTGTCAAATTAAAATGCAACATACAGTAACCATTGTTGATTGATAACCTTATAAGTGCAATTTCTGATTATTTTTTTTCTGTGTTCCCTAGTGACGTTACGCTCGAAGCAGACGCTCGAGACAAGTGTCGAGCGCTCGCTGCAGAAGTGTCACAATCGGTCGTCTCGATATCTCGCTGGATTCAGTGAAACATCTGGTGACGTTACGCTCGAAGCAGACGCTCGGCAAGTGTCGAGCGCTCGCGGCAAGAAGTGACTCGATACGTTGTTCCGAAGCCGTGCTTCGTTCGGTGGAAAATCACGTGACCGCGGAAGCGAAGCGTTGTTACGTGCACGCGTGTCGGCCGTGGCCCTCGCCGTTTCGCTCGAGGTAGGGAGGGGCAAGATTGTGATTGAGAACGAGGAAGGGTGCAGTGGTGCACTGAATGAGTAATATTTACTTGGAGAAAAATAAACTAGGAAAGTGTTATCGCTCCAAAATTAAGTGTTCCTAGTACATCTTAGCAGCTTTTGTTTGTTTGTTTTTTTAAATGAAAAAAAAAAAGTACTGAAGGCCTAAGGAACGAACCCATAACCCTCAGATTGGGTGACAGCCACGCTAGGACCTGAGCTACGGCACTCCTCCAGTGTTGCTGGTGTCAGGTCCTCGTACCGCGAGATCGTTTTTGTTCCCTTTAGTCACCAGAAATACTTTATTCTATAGTGGCAAACAGCAAGACTAAATGGCTCACATGATAAGAGTGTTGTTGAAGGTCTTGAGTTTGCTCCTGCTGCACTTTAGTAGCTTTTTTTTTATTAATAAATTGGTAAATTGTACCCAAAACCCTCCTTGTAAAATTTAGAATGTATGTTTTTTTCCTAGTAAATATCTCTTCCCTTTATTTATTTTACAGTGGAAGTGAAGTTAGATTAATTCGCAATTGCACATATTGTAGGCACTCATTCACACATTATATACACTGATTCATAATATCAATCAAATCACCAAAAATATCTTCTCCAAAGCCGGAGAGGTCATATATAACCGACTGAAACCAAATGCTGCATAAATGATGTTTTTAATGAAACAACCAAATCCCCATCCCAGTGTCCCAAGCATTTTATTCAAATGCCATCATCAGTTTTCTGTTGCACAAGTATTTCACTTTTTTATTTATGACTGACACAACAGTATCTTATTTTTTAATGACGCTTTGCCCTTTTGCTGAATGTAAATACAATATTTTTTTGTCCAGTGTCACCACACTGAATTGTGTCAAATGCCTCGAAGCACTTAACCATTTCAACACAATTGCTTCAGTGGTACAGAAAGCAGTGGTGAAGCAGTGTCGTGACTCACCACACTGATTTCGTGGCAAATGCTTCATAACACTGAACCATTTTGACACACTGCTTCATATTGATTCACCGCTTCAGAAAGCTTCGGTTTCTCAATCACTAGTGTTCCCCTTGCTTGTACTCTTTGTCATGTTTTGTTTACATGTGGTTAGGTTTTGTTTGGTTTTCGGTGTTTGTCGTGTTTTTTCCTGAGTTCTCCCCGTGTCTCGTTAGGGTTAACCTTGACCACCTGTGTGTGTCGCGTTGTGGTGGCTGGCCTGGGTGTGACGTGTTTACGTCCAGTCAAGTCTGTCAACGTTCTAAGACCGTCCACGTCCAGTCCAGTTATGGCAACCAGTCTGCTCACATCCCATCCGGTCTTCTACTTGGTTTCAGTCAATAAAGTTATTCTCATTCCTCTTTGTCTCCAGACCTTGCTTCTCCGCCACTGGGTCCATCTTCCCTCATCCACTCGCTCCACACTTCCTAACACTGTTCACAGTATGTACCTACAACCCATAAACGTACAAAATGCAGAGAGGGCTGTGAAAAGAGAGATTTACCCCACCTGGTGCTAAATCTGTCTTACAACAGTTGTGTTTTTATCAAGTATTGTTCTTGGTTATAAAACAGTTTTTATTTCTCCTGTGAAAATAGAAATGGGACTTCAACCTTGATAGACAGAGATGTCTAATAACAGTCGTATATTTCTTTATGTCATTTTGCTCATGCTGAGAAGTAGAACATTTGCCTCACAGTCTGGAGATTGTGATTCCACGACCCAACCCAAACACAATCATAGGCTCTTTCCCAATCGAACGTGTCAGAATATCACTTGTAAAGGTTAATACCTTTGCCTGTTTTTTTTCCGGACTGTGTTATTTTCAGGCTTGTCTCATGGTCGACATTTTTACGTACGTCTCCTTTTTCAACTCTTCAAGCTGTTAATAAAGGAGCAGGAGTAGCTTTATTTATGGTGCGCAGTATGGA
This sequence comes from Festucalex cinctus, assembly GCF_051991245.1. Lineage (NCBI taxonomy): Eukaryota > Metazoa > Chordata > Actinopteri > Syngnathiformes > Syngnathidae > Festucalex > Festucalex cinctus. The sequence continues at coordinate 28,843 of NC_135412.1, forward strand.
AATGAAGAAGTGTGCACTTTATTATGGGATCAGTGCCACCAGCCTGCCGTGGCTCTCAATCAGCGCTACCCCCCAAAGGAAACATCAATCATCCCCCCAGACTTTGAGTGATGGATTTACTTGACACTTGAGGTAGTGTGGGCTTGCAAGCGTTGGATATAGTGAGAGCATCAAGCAAGTTTTAAAAGCAACATTAACTGAGTTGAAGTACACAAAATAAACATACAGTTCACTAAAAACCACTTGGGGATCAAACATGCTCACAACAGATGTTCTCTAGTTTAATCAGTGATCATTTGGCGAGGTAGCACACATAATTTAATGAGACTTTTTTTTTTTTTTTTTAAGTTAACCCCCATGAGGAAAGAAACAAGCCCTTACTGTAAGGTGTGGATCCCAGAAGCACGGACACACAATTCAGAGTTTACAAGATTTATTGTACACAAGCACACCAATAATACAAAAACACAGAAGTCTAACCAAACCGAAAACATATCAAGTAACAACAAAAAAATGCACGCTAAGACACGGAAGTAACAATAACAAAAAGAGCTTGCAAAATTGGTAAGAATCAGAGAACAATAACAAGAGCAACCAGCAGGCCAAATCGAGAATCCAAAGAACGAGGCGAGAAAGAGTCGAAAACACAAAGTCGTAACTAACTTGGGCGACCGTGGCTTGCAAGAAGTTTAGTCCGACAAACACAAGCCACAATGACAAGCTCTATATAGCTTGGCTAATCAGCAGTCATGAGGCACAGGTGCGGCCATCAAGCCAGGAGCTCACAAAACAAATCACTGAACAGCACAGCCTGCAAAACACACAACATGAGACTTGCATTGTTTTTGACATTGGGAGATCTTTTTACATCGCATGTGGCCTCTCTTTGTAGATGAGGAGGAAACACAGTGGTAACGGCAATATCTAGAAATAAAAAGGTGGCATCATCATCACCAACTAGCTTGCTCAATCAATCTTCCAAAAGACTGAAGTGGAAGAGTTCACTCTAAAACCAACTCAAAGGAGCAACATTCTCAGACTGTTTTTTGTTTGTTTTTTTTGCATATTTTCATACATGCCATTGGGCTCACATATGATCAACTATGTTTACATGATGCTTGCTGCCTCCAGACAGTAAGCGCTTGGCGCTGTTACTCATTTAAATACGCTAAATATTTTAGTGAGACTTAGAAAGCCCGGTTCCCATTAAAATTGTCGGCCCATGCACGCGACGAGAAAAAAAAAAAATTCACAGGAGAAACAGTTTTGAATGCACCGTGTGTGGTGTACAACTAAACGGCACAATCAACACATCACACGAACCGATTTCATTCTTGAATATTTCCTGCTTAGACAGGAAATCTGACAAAATCTCTCGAGATTAAACGTGACTTCAGTCAACAGTCGCCATACGTCGTCGTTTGTTTTTAGCAGAAAAAAGCAACAGAAAAGAAAAAATTGAACTTTCAGTTTATGTTGATTCTGGCGCCACCATATGGACAAAAGCACTAATGTTATTCCTGAAGGAAGACCACATTTCCCATGAGGACAGGCGCATTGCGTCGATATTCAAATTGACTTCCGTCTTTGTAACGAATGGGTAAAGGGGGAAGTGACATTTGCCATACATGTCAGCAGTCAGCGTGTGCATGCTAGAGTTGAGCGAGTGAAGCGTTGTACATTGCAGCTGTCACATCCACTTTTTATTGTTTAGTCACACAATTCGTACGTATGTACATACAATGCTCAGCATAAGCGAGTACACCCCAACAGGTTTGTAAGAGCACCTTTAGTTTCCTGTCAGAATTAAGATTTTCTATGTGATACTATGCTAAAAAAAATACTCCCACATTAGGGGCTTTTCCGCAGCCGGAACTTTTGGAGAACTTTTCAGTTGACCTTGGTGTAATTCAGTTTGGGCGTTTTTCCAACAACAACAATTAGCAGGGTAATTAAATTCCGCAGGGGGCATCCAAGTACTATCTCAGCAGCAGGGTCTTGCTGAGTCAGGCAGGAATTTTGAGGGGGTGGGCTTCAATGGCCATGGCTGATTGGTCAAATTTGGGGGTGTTGTTTTTACATCAGATGGACTCAATCATTTGAACTCGTTTGAATTCATTACTGAGAACTCTTAAGACGCTGTGGAAACAATTCTAAATTCCCTGCTGAACTTTTACAACCAAGAACTCCCTTGACCCAGAACTCAAAGTTCCTGGGATTGTTGGTGGAAAAAAGCTATTGATTACAAACAAGATTTGTTCATTAGTACCCACAAAAAGTTATTTTTTTTAATGAAATGTATTCAAGAAGATTTTGCACAAATAAGTAGACCAGGCCTAGCAGACATGTTACTGTCCAAAACTGTCATGTGCTGGAGGTTGGATCCCAAATCGCAGACACAAATAAGCTTTCAACTATAACAGATATTGAATAAAATGTTGACATTTTTTGAAGGGGTGTACTCATATATATGGCGAGCAGAGTAATAACACATCATAAACAGATAAATAAATGAAATATTGTGTGACTTACAGTTGTGTTTGTAGCAATCTGTAGAAAACACAGAAACTCCACTTTTTTGGTTGGACAAGTTTTAAAAATGATGTGTGGACTGAGATCACCCCATATATGTAAATGACCAAATGCAACTAGATTTGACAAAATAATTGTCTATGGAGGAAGAGCAACGCAACATGTCTTGATGAGTTCATCAATTTTGGAGTGACGGAATGCTGAATTGCTGATGGCGGGCCGTCAACTCAACCACATCAGCCTGGGTGGCTTTTCAAACTCGTAAATTCATGTTCTTTATTTTCTTGGTTCTTCCGCAGCTTTTACAGAATTAACTTGGCTTAAACCTATTTTGCAAATCATCAGGAAGATCTGGATAAAATCCAGGGGGCGGAACTTGTGCAAAAACATCTAACTCTTCAAAAAGAACACAAAAGTGATTTCATGCAGCTGCGTACTTTTTAATGGACAGCACAAGCATTGATATTTGCTGACAATAGGCTAAGTTATAATGATGCACTGTGAAATGAGTATGCTATTCATCGTTTTTCTTATGCTTGCTTATAGAAATCAGACGACAGTAGTATGTGTTCACAGACACTAAATCGATATTGAAAGCGGGGTGGAGCAGTGCAGATTCATTTCAAATCCCAGGGATTCAGTGTGTATGATTGCGCACTGATCTGAGACCTTTTAACGAGCTTCCTGTTCTCTCAAACTCATCGTGACTCATTTATTAGGAGCCGTGCAGCGTTGAGGGGAAATTACTGCAACTCTTGAGAAAAACAATCAGGAACTAGAAGGCCTTTGCATTGTAGTGAGTGAATAAAGATGCAGATGCAGGAATTTATTTTTCGATTCACTAAGAAATCAGTGAACGCATCCACCCACTGTTGTCTATATGATCAATATAGCATTGACAAAACAACTCTTCCAATGGCCAATTTTGTTGCAGTGGTGTACTTTGCTTACTTCTTAAGCGCCAGTTGTAACAGTTTAGTTGAAACATTGCTTGGCCGTCCGTCCATCCATCCATTTTCTTGACCGCTTATTCCTCACGAGGGTCGCGGGGGGTGCTGGAGCCTATCTCAGCTGGCTCTGGGCAGTAGGCGGAATCGCAGACATTGCTTGTTTTTGAGGTCAAACTTTATATTCAGACATTGCTCAGGGATCACCCCTAACAGCTCCTATTGTCTAAAAGCCGCAATGGGTGTTAAATACATATGCATATAACCTTTAATGAGCAGGCCCGATTAGTTGGGTGGCTCACTTTCAGCAATATCTGAGCAATTATTTATTTTTAAAGAACATCAAACTGTTGTTTTGTGCTAATTACTAATGATGTTTGTAAAAGGTGATATCATCCAGTTGAAGGTTTTGATGTGTTCTGTTACGGGGGCCGTCTGGGTTGGACCCCGGAATGTAGTCGGAAACAGGTGGACGAAAAAGAGTAACAGTTTATTTTGCTGAGGTCAGGCAAAAACCAAACAAAAAATCTCAGGAGGCAGGGAGGGGGTGGGCTGGCTGTAGAGTTGATGAAGAAAACGACAACAAAAAACAAGGATCCAGAGCAGCTGTCATGTTTTGTAGGGGTGGGATGTTGTTTTCTTTTGGTGTTTTTGGTTGTTTGTCATGTATTCCTTGTCTCCTTGTCTCGTTATGTGTAAGCACGTCCACCTGAGTGTGTCTTCCCTTCCCAGCGTGTTGACCAATCAAGCCTCTTGTATCTTGCCCAGGTGTCTGTTGTTTTCTCGTTACCCTGCTTTCTTTCACTTCTTGTTGAGTCATTGTTACTGTTACTGTCTAGTCATCCCATGTTGCCTTCCATGCCATGTCTTGTTTCCCTCCTGTTTTTGTTGCTTTAGTCTATTTTTTGGCTCTTGTTAATTTTATTTTCACAGAGTACCTCATTTGCCTTTTTGCTAATTAAACCCCTGTTTTCCTTGCATCTGCATGCCTTGCCCTGTTTTTGTTGCCCTCCCCCTGCAATTGGGTCCTGCCTCCAACCCCCCTAAACTTGACAGCAGCAGATTAAAAAGACTTCAACTTGACGTCACATCAGGTCAGGTCAAATGTAAAAAAACGATTAATGCTAGACAAAATGCTGTGTATCACTAACACATGGGATGGAATTCTCTGGCACCATCCGGGCTGCAGACCAGGCTTCTTATAGTGGCAGGTTGATGACCAAATTGAGCCCAGGTGTATCCTTTCAGCTGCCAGTCACACCTGCCTGCCTGACCTGCCAAGAGAAAAAGAACACAAAGACGGGCCATGCAAAAAAAACAAACAATCAGGACAGTGTTCCACCCTTTAGATTGAAGCCCACTGCACTTGCTACTCCAAATGAATGGTTCATTTGGACCCCTTCACAATTTACAATGGAGACAATGGAAATGCAAACATTGTGAACAAAATACAAAATACTCTAAATAACACTGCAGATATATGACATTCTGTTTGTATGTCTTTCTGACATTTTGGATTCTGAATGATCCTAGTAAGTCTTGCTTGGTCAGGGTCACGAAAACAACTGAGCTTTTCCCCTGATTCCACGCCAAGTTCCTAAATGACTTTCATATTAATGTCCTTGTTTTAAAGAGACGTGAGAATGAGGAGGTGAACAATTAGAGGGAATATGGAGACCTCCTTGTTGGACTCATCATACTTGCGTTGTGTCACGGCTACTGGACTTTGTCCAATTAAAAACATCACCACAAGCGCCACAATATTGCACACAGACACTCACTTACCAATTGAAATGTTGGAGCTTGCTGTGTTTGGACATCCGTCATCATTTGCGGGTTTGAGGGAATCTTTCACGTTTCACTTCACTGCAATCGGAAGAGGGTGAGAAAATCGGATCTCTTTATTGAGTTCAGTTTGCCTATTTTTTTGTTGCAACACAATTAAAGGGGCACGAAGCAGGATTCAGAATTTTTGCACATTTGGGACCCTTCTGGCGAAACGTGGAATGGACCCCATCCACGTGCACTCGGCCAGGAGCGTGCGCGACTTCTCGGGCACGAGCAAACCTCCAAGTTAATCGAACAAACGTAAACACGGAGCACAACGCCTTTTTCATAGGCTTAATAATGTCTACAGAGATAAGAAACGTATTCATCTTCAACTTACTTTGTATGTGAAAGTCATTTTGAGTGACAAAAGCGTACGTAATCACAACCATCCAAACGTAAATAGTGCATCCCGTGAATCCGATGGCATTGAGGATAGCAATACGTGCGGAGACATTAGTAAGCGACCGTGTGGTAGTCTTATTCTGCACTGCTAATCATAAATGGACCCTATCGCATTTTCGTTACCAAGTCTTACATTTTTAGCACAAAGTCAGCAAGCTGTGGGTCCCGTTTCATCCCCAGAATAGCTCTTAGCTATCTCCACCTGACAAACGCTGCTCCTATATTTATCCGCGTCCTCCCCTGACGCTGGTCAGAAAGTTTTTGACTTCTCTTTGTCTTCCGTGGAGTCTCCACAAGGGATTGAGACGTATCGGGTGCAGGTCTCTTTAAATCCAGTCCGTGAAGTTGCGTGAACAATCGAGAGATGTAACAGGGACAATAGCGTGCACGCGCATGACGTCACGCTCAGAGTGAAAATATTTAACAATGCCAAAATCATGTTCTTAGTATGGCAGTAGCAAGATGAATCAAAGTAACACACCCATGTGGCAACAGCCGTCCTTATGTCTTGGATGCTGGGCCCTCCAGGCAGCCCAGTTGTTTCCATGCCTTTGTAAAGTGTTCGCCCATTTTTACACACTCTGCCCCTTGTGTGTTAAAAAAGGCCGTTTGTTTTTTTTTGCTGAAACCGTTGAGTTGAGGCCTCAACTCCAGGTACTTTAGTAGGGAATGCATCGTGATCTGGTTCACGGTAACCATTGCTGGTCCGAATGTTTGGACGCTTTTGTGATCTGGTACCTGCATGGGAAAGTCCAAAGTAGAAGAAAATTTGATGCAGTGCCATAGTTTTTTTTATGACAACTCGAAAACGGTGTAAGTAGCAGTTGCCTGTAGCAGATCCAAAAAAAAACAAAAAACAAAACCCTCCATTGTTAACACTTACCCTAATTATGAACGTGCCCTTGAATAGGGCCGCGTCCAAGATGTTTTCTGGTGTGATGGCCATAAAAACACACTTGCGGTGCCCTCACATGACCGCCATCACGCCGACCAGCAGCCCTATTAGGTAATTTAGGGTACCAGTGTCATTGGGGTCTTTTGCCAGCTCCTCCACTGCCGCCTTTGCCTCGCTGGGTGCCTTTTTCATAAACACCAGCATATGTTTTGACTTCACCAGTTTGTCTGTAGAAAAATTGGATAAATTACTCGGCGACATCAGGGTTTGAAGTGAAAGAATCATCGTGACCGTTTGTATCAAAACTAACCTGTCTTAGATCTTTTATACTCAATTCTTTGCTTAATAATGGCTCTCCCCAGCCCCTTCTTCCAACTTGCCAGTTTTGCCAAGGTGTAATTGATGTGTTGTTTGGTTGCTAAAGCGAAAGTTTCCGGCCCGAACGCTCCAACATTTTTTCCTTTTCCAGAAAAATAGGGGCAACAGTCATTGTGCCACAGTCGTGCCTCCTCTCCATTAAACAATTCTTAAAACATTTGTGGGTGAAAAATATGCTTATTTTAACACTCAAATTTGAGTCTAATCTTGCATGTTTTTTATTTTATTTTATTTTATCTATAAATAAATTATTTCAAATGTAAAAACTATACTTTTCTCAAATCACCCATTTGACAGCATTTTAATAGCTTTGGATCTATCCAAAGGTCATGATGTCATGTAGAGCAGTGGTTCTCAACCCTGGTCCCTGCAGAACCCGACCCAGCCTGTTTCCATGTCTCCCTCATCCAACACAGGTGAGGATCATGATCATTATTATTAATTATATTTAGTTATCAGACAAAGCTATGTTTGACACGTTTTGAACATTATTCAAAAAGGAAAACTACAATGAAACAATCACAGGAACTTGACACGACGAGGTAAGGTAGGACTCAGACGCAGGATAAAGGTAGGCCACAAAGGCAACAGGTTTATTTCCGGCCAACAGCTGTCTCCTCTCAACCTGAGAGGAGAAAGGGGAATCAAAAAGTGGAGAACTAAAAACGCTCCACTGGGGAGGAAAAAACAGGCAAAAGGTACAGGGGACAACAAAAAGCGCTCCGCTAGGGAGGAAAAAAGGTTCAAGGTTCAAGGGCGCTCCGCTGGGAAGGAAAAGGCACAAAAACAAGGCAAGGCAACGGGAACGAGGACTCGAGGACTCGAGGACTGTGGGACGCCTCCATGCACTGAGATGTGTGACACTTCGGCAACGGAGGGGAGAATGCAGGTGGCTTTTATTGTCTGGCTTGATTGGTGGCAGGTGGTGATAATCATGGGCGGGGACCCGTAATTAGGGAGCGGCAGGAAGGGCAAGTGACCTGGGGTGAGAGGGGAATCAGAATTTCACAACAAAACAGGAAACATGAACACAAAAATAAAAGCATGGGCCGTCACGCCGGTGGCGGCGTGACAGAACTAAATTTATTTATATTACGTAATCTCAGTCATTTCATCTATATTTCTAACACCCAAGACATGATAAATGTAGCAGAGGTTACTTATTTCAATGACCATAAGTGATTAATAGTTATGTATTAATATGATAACAATGTAATGTCATAAAATAATACTGAATGAGCATATGCCGGCGGCGACTGTACAGAATGAGCCAGTCAGACGGACGTTGTCCACTCCTAGCTGACCAATGAACGTTGTCGCAGCGGCTTCCAAGCTGACCAATGAAAAGGCTTCTATCATCGGTTGAGCGGAGGACCCCGCCCACACAACGCAGAAAAAGATCCATCCATCCATCCATTTTCTTGACCGCTTCTTCCTCACAAGGGTCGCGGGGGGTGCTGGAGCCTATCTCAGCTGGTTTTGGGCAGTAGGCGGGGGACACCCTGGACTGGTTGCCAGCAGAAAAAGATTCGCAATCAAAAAACAGATTTGCAACCAAAAGTCAGGCATTGCAAACAAAACAAACAAAAAAATTGCTTGCAAATTTTGTTTGAAATGTTTTTTTTTGTTTGCAATTTTTTTTGTTTAATTTGAAATCCCTTTTTTGTTTGATTTAATTTTTTTTGATTGCAAATTCCTTTTTTTGTTTGATTGAAAATAAAGAAACCAATTTCTCTCCATAAAACACTGTCCTTACATGATTTTGTCCAGCAGGTGGCGTTAAACCCATGTTGCAATATGTAATTATTTCTTGACGTAAGAAATGATTTTGTGGTTTCCTTTTGATGTCGATGAAGGACCCGTGACATTCCTATTCCCTCCAATATTCCTTATGACGCCGAGGATGAATATGCTGTCAGCCTGCCACATGCATGTGCTTTGAGTTGATTTTTCTCGGCAAATATAGGCTAGAGAAGCGTCGCAGCGGGCTTCTGCGAGCGCTCCAAACGCTCCTTGGCGCTTAATTGGCTGCTGATGAGGCTCTTTATGACGTCATCCCTCCCCTCCCTCCTCCTCCCCACCTCCATCACCTCCTCCGTCTTTCTCTCCTACCCCAACCAACATGGCCGCTAAGTCTGATGGAGCAGCGGTGGCTGTGGAAGATGACAACCCGCCCAGGAGCCTCTCGGAGCCAGGCCAAGCCGCCGCCGCCGCCGCCGCCGCTTACGCCACCTCCAACGCAGCCGCCGCCGCCGCTGCAGGCCGGCCCCGGCGTGGCCCCCCGGGCGGGCAGGCGTACACGCTGCTGGACTGCTGCTGGGTACTGTGCGCCCTTCTCGTCTTCTTCTCCGACGGCGCCACCGACCTGTGGCTGGCCGCCGACTACTACCTGCGAGACGACTACTGGTGGTTCGGCCTGACGCTCGTTTTCGTCGTGGTGCCGTCCGCCGTCGTGCAGGTTCTCAGTTTCAGGTGGTTCGTTTACGACTACTCGGAGCTGAGCGGCGCGGACGGGGCGGCGGGAGCGGCGGGCGAAGCGACCAGTGACGCCGCGTCAGGAACCAAGGACAGCGACCAGCGAGGCGCGGGCGCGGGCGCGGCGGTGGCGGTGGCGGCCAACGCGACCGCCGTCCCCGCCTCCTCGTGCCAGTCTGCAGCGACCGAGAGGGGCGGGCGACCTCGGAGATGCTGCACCGTGTGCATGTGGCTCTTTCAAACGGTGCTGCACGCCTTACAGCTGGGACAAGTGTGGAGGTAGGACATGCGTGCATGCTTTGTGTGTGCGTGTGTGCGTGCGTGTGCGCGCACTATGCTGATTTTTGTTCAATGCACACACACGTGTCTGCAGTCTGCCTGCGCACACACCTGCTGTGATGCGTTCGTGTGTGTCGTGTCATATGCATGCACAGTGGTACCTTGACTTGCGAGTTTAATTCGTTTCGTGACCAAGCTCATAAGTCAGTATATTTCTCATCAATATTCCCTAATGAGACGAATAATAATGCCCACAATCCATTATAGCTACCCAAAAATCACAACAATTTTTCTATATATTTTCTTTTAACAAATAAAAAGATCCTACAGCATTGTATTAAAAAAAAAAATGCAATGAAGTAAACTGGTGTCATAAGGTGTAAGCTAAGCTCTGTAAATACAGTATGGACAAGCCGAGTCACAACAATAGCAGTAGTAATGTTGCATTTGTGCCTTTAAGGGGAGTGGCCTAGTAGGTGACATGAGGAACATGGCTGGTTTGTTTTCTTGAGCTGCTAGTTTAGGCCAGGGGTCACCAACCTGCCTGAAACTGAGAGCTATTTTGGGTGCAAATGATTATGTGAAGGGCTACCAGTTCGATACACACTTTTCAAATAATATATGTGCTCAATTGATCTTCAATAATTCATTTATCTGAAGACACGGATCATGTTGATTTCTTGCAATATTTTGGAAACATAAATATCAATATACTTATAAATGTCTGCCATTTTTTACATTTCAAATGATGACTTCTGCAACATTCCTAGAAAATCACAATGTCCCGTCTGTGGTGAGCTATTTGTAGAATGAGTGGGCTACTCATGTGGTCCTTGGGGGAAAGCTGCTGCCTACTGACACTACATTCGACACTCCAACCTTTTTTGCACTAGAGACTAGGGCGGGGCGTTAAATTGAATTAATTTGATTATTATTATTATTATTATTATTATTATTATTATTGTTAAGTCAATCTCTGGTGTAATAACCTTATTTATTGATTGATTGAATTATTTTATTATCTGTTCTTATTGCTGCTGGACATGTAAATTTCCCAGAGGGATCAATAAAGTCAAGTCTAAGTCTAAGTCTAATTCATCCATTTAAAGTGCCACAATGTGAAAATGAGCTAAATTGTGAAATCGAGGTGCTTCTAAATAAATACACATCCTGTCCCTTGAGCGGCTCGCGTCTGTTTACGCTCGCTGTTTTGGGGTCCTTCGTTTGGCGGCTGACTCGCTTGCTGATGACGTCACCCTACTATAGCGAAGCTGCGGTATGTGACATCATCGGAAGGCGCACAGGACCCCGCAACAGCCGTACAGGAAGTTCACATCACGCGGGTTTTTTTTCCTTTTCTTTTCACTCACACAAACACGTACACTAATTAATTCATGCGATGTGTATTGCGCACGAGTTTGAAGGCAAACGCAAGAGCGGATCTCCGCCATAACGTCTGCACGTGAGCCTGACGCAGAAGTTGACTGAGGCCTTTACGCGGTCTCGCAGGTGGGGAAGCGAACCCACGCCAACTGCCAGCGAAGGCAAGTGATAGTTACACACCTCCAACCAGAGCCCCACATCAGCGGCTGTTTGCTCCTTCGGCCAAACGCTACCTCTATTATATGGAAAATTGATTAAAATCGTAATCGTCCAGAATGACAGAAAAAAATCAAATTTATTTTTTGGCCATATGGCCCAGCCCTACTAGAGACTGCTTTGGCGTGAAGTGATATTTTGACAGACTACTTAGAAACAACAACAACAAAAGCAGTAACAAATGATTAATAAGCATCCAACTGAATTCTTATCATTAGCGTTGTTTCTCATTCTTGGGGTTTATAGAGTCGACTCATTTTGTTTTGGTCGCCACCATTGCTGAAAATCCTGCTTCACAAAAATATGTTGGAAATCAAAACAAGGCAATTCTTCAAAGGCTCGATTGTCTTCGCGACACATACGGTATGCATGTGGTACAGGCTTGCTGTGTGACATTCACCTGAAAATCATATTTTAAATAGGACTGCTGATATTCTCTTTTCAATGCAGCTGTCTTTTTTCTTGAAAGTTTATGTTCTTCTTCTTATTCTTATTCTTCCGTGTCATCATTTGGCCTTTTCACCATTCCGAGGAAGCCATCCTCTTTTTTTTTTTTTTTATGTACTGATGTTTACAAGCTTGTGGGTGGACTTTTTCATAGCCATTTCACATGGCCGAGACAAGCAGTTTTGACATGTACAAAGACAAAGGCAATTGGACCGGGTTTTGAAAATAAACCTCTTTTGGATTCTGATATATTTAAAGGGTGAGTAACATGAAAAAACAGCTGTTTGAGCTTTTAGCCATGTTAAAATGCTAATTCCTCACTCAGAACACAACCAAAGTGGTGTTTTCCTCCATTTGTCCCACCCCTACACATTTGGAAAGCTGTGAATGTCCTCTATAGAGCACCACAGGAGTTCATATGCACTGGGTGGGAAATATTGTGCTTTAAAAAGGTCCAGAGGACAAATTGGAATTGCTGCTCATCAGGAGGATAAAGCACGAAAGGCGGGTACACAAACATTTTGAACATCATAGAATCAACAATTTGTATGTGCCTGTAAGACAGTTTTAGGTACGATCCCAGATGACAAACAGTTGGTATGTAAGTGTGCGTTTCTTTACAAGGTGACGTTGCTAACTACTAGCCCAGCAGGCACATTACAGTTTTTCTTCTGTTTTGCAGCTCTGTGAGAATGTTTATTGTTTAACCACATTATTGTCTGTAAAAATGTTTCCATTTTTTTACTAGGCTATTGTCGTGTAAACACACTCTTGATTTTCCAAGCTGGCAATACAACACAGACTGACTTCCATAAACACTATCGCCAATAAATGACTTTACAGCTACAAGCGTGTAGTAGTATCACTCACACAGATAGAAGAGCATAAATATATACATTATCAATGAGTGTCTACGCACCGCCACAAGATGATTTTTGCTTCTGAACAATTGCGGCAGTTTCATGCAAAGTAGCTCAGGGGCATCAAAGTGGTAGTAGTACAAAAAAGCAAAATACGGTCATTCACGTTGGCGAAAGGAGACCTCAACCAAGGCTGAATACAAGCATCTTCCTTTTCAAACGTGCACGTCTCATTTTCAGTGTGTTTGTCCTTAAAAAACAGAAAAAAAACGTTGTAATTCCTACCACAATGTTCGTTTTAAGTTTAACGGTTCATTTTCTGAGCTTTCGAGATTTCTTGTTGGCAGGCCAAGTTCTTCTGGATCCTTTCTTGAGAGAAATGTCTGTATAAAACACTGAATAATTGAAAAAAAAAAAAAAAGCCATATATATGACGTAAACATGCATGAACTTGCAAACTCCGCACAGGAGGACCAGAGAGGAGATTCATACTTTTTGGTATTTTGGCAGATAGGGGAGTAGTGTTAAATTATTTTTGTTTTTGGATCATTGCTGATTGTTTTTAACAGGCAAAAACAAAAAAAAACAAAAAACAAAAAAGTGATTGACCTTGACATTTAGTGGCTGATATTCATAATCAAAAGGATTCTTAAGAAATAATCCTTGAAAATTGTAAGTAGGACAAAGCAGTTGAAAATGTGCTCAGTCGGACTGGGAGGGGCGGGGCTTAGCAGATATTGTCGTCTTGGGGCGGTAGAAAGAGAAAGAAAGAATTTGAAAGAAAAAAAATATCCCAATTGTGCTGTCGTAAAATGTTTTATTGGACGCTGTCCCACTGCCAAGGACTCCCCACAAATTCATCCCTTGGAAATGTATGTGGACTCTTTATATAAAAAATTACTGACATCAATAAATTAATAAGCACAAATAAATCCATTCAACTCTTTTATATTGGGCCAAATAATTATTTTCAATAACATACTTTGTGTGTGCTGCAAAAATGAGTTACCATGTGAGAGATGAGTGGCCACACCGCAGTATTAAAGATTGTGATTCACTTTACGCCAGCTAAATTTGAAAGAGCATGTGGGAGTTCATATAATTACATGCAGAGACGGTAATAAAGTGCATTAATAATCGACAATAACATGCTGAGAGATGCACATTAACAACAAACTGGCTGATGAGAATCGTGTGCTTAAACGACACGCGATGTTCATCAGAATATGAGCAGGGGCTTGTCACGTTGGGGGGGTGTTGGAGGCAGGACCCAAATGCAGGGGGCAACAAAAACAGGGCAAGGCAGGGATGCAAGTAAAAATGGGTTTAATTAACAAAAAATGTAAAGCAGGGACTATGGAAAAAATACAAATGAACAAGGTCAAAAACAAACTAATGACGAAAACACGAGGGCAACGAGGCATGGCATGGATCACAGGAACAGTAACAATGACAGGAACAGAAACAATGACAGGCACAATGACTCAACAAGAACTGAACGGAAAACAGGGGACTAAATACACACAGACTAATTGACAATGACTAGACACAGCTGGGAAAGACACAAGTGGCAAGGGAGCTGATTGGTCAACACAGTGGGAAGGGAAGACACACTCAGGTGGACGTGATTACACATGACGGGACAAGGGAAGAGACAAGGAATACATGACAACCAAAAACACCAAAAGAAAACAAAATCCCACCCCCACAAAACCAAAACATGACAGGGCTCTTGTGTGGTGCAGTTGTGTTGTGTTTTGTTTCTGCAAACTACAAGCAAAAAAGTAGACATTGAAGGCTTCTCTTATGTTACGGGTCAAATCGACCCATTTGAAGTCATTGTTGGAAGTAGTTTTCATTATAAAACTTCTGCTTGGCGTATTATGTACAATCAACATAAAATAAAAAACAAAACACGATTTGTACCCATTTGTTATTGCATTTTTGTTGTGTAATTAAAATCCCCCCCAAAAAACTGGAGTGTGATCTATGAGAGGAAATATTAATTGAAATTGATAGTGAATGAGTAAATGTGAGATTAAAAACAATGTTTCTTGATTAACCCCCCCCCCCCCCCCCCCCAAAAAAAAAAAAAATAAATAAACTTGGGCAAAACCTGGGTTAAAATGACCTCGGAATATTATTGCTTTTCCTGAGAACAAAACACATTCACAAGATTAAAATGACACATGACAGAACCAGAGGGGGAAAAATTAATATAACAAACAAGTATTGAATTTGGATCATACACATTTCTGACACATTTGGATGACTAAACACGCCCCAGGTCAAAGTGATCCAGGATTATTATTCCGGAGAAACAAACATAACACACATGTTGAAATGAAGTATTGCCTTTGTTACTAGTGAGCGTGTTTCCACACAAAAAATCATTTCTGACATTTTTGTATAGCATGCCTCTGGGGTCATTTTGACTCAAAGACATAATTACCTGAGAAATGAACATGACAAACTTGTCAAAATGGAAGTATTGGATTTGGACTACAAACATTTATGGCTGACTAAAAATGCCCCGGGTCAAAGTGACATTGCGGTCCGTCTCAAGTAATCAGAACAGGAGGGTTAAATTAATTTCTCTCTGACGGTGTCAATCAAAACTACACATTATTAGACTTTTATTATTATTATGGCTCATTCAAATATCAAAGATTATTTCCTATTGTACTACAATCCGTCTTCCTTAATTCAACTCATAGACTGTAATTGTATACTTGATGCTGACCAGTTTCGGCGCAAACGCGCCATTGAAACCAAAATAGAGCCGTGCCTATCAACAAAAAAAAAAAGGAAATCTCTACTTTTGCGTTTGTACTCCTCCACTGCACATTGGATTACATAAGAGAACGCAGACGATCCCTGAGGGGATGCATTGTGGTCATCACAAATCACACAGAAGATGCAAAGAGACGATCATGATAAGGATGAAAATGAGGCATTTGTAATTGTTCAGGATGTCAATTTTAAGACAATTTGCTCCAAACCAGATCAATCGATCCCAGGGAGTTGAACTGGCTGGAGCGGTTCCAAGTGGACCGATCGCTTCAAGTGGAGCACTGCCAGCATGTGCGTGTGTGTGTGCGCGAATTATTGCCCTCACATTTCATTTGAATTTCAGCAGCCTGTCAAGTGGACGCTGTTAAAAGTGTTTGCTGTGGGCAACGCGAATGTGACACTATTAAATGAATAACAAAGCTAACAGGTCCTTAACTGAAGTGTTTTGATGAATTTTGTCAAAAGTTGACAACTTCCTACCTGAGGCAAAATGTCGTCTGTGTTTTTCCTCCATTTATGTATTGGAATACATGAGAACCATCCGTTGGCGTATATTGCGTTTTTTGCCTCGTCAACAAAATTTGTCAGCTGACGTTGAATTGTTGAGTTGTCCTTTACTCAGACATTACAATGGCTTAGCTGCTGGTGATGTTTGTTTTTCGTTGTTTTGTTAGCGTAGCAAACAAGCGGCGGAGCTTGCAGTCGTCTGTAGCACCTATGCTATCAGGCAAAGGGAGATAAGCTACTGGACTAGTTCTAGATTCGATGAGTGGAGAAAATACCAGAGGCAGTAACTTGAACGTAAGCCGGCAATTTACTGTGAACAATGAACAAGACAGACAAGAAGACAGTAGGAAAATATATACAAAAATTGGCACATCAATTTACAGACTCAAATTCCACTTTCTGTTATGGAACACCTTATGTTGATGTAAGGAGTTATACAAAAAGTTTTAAGTTCAATCTATTTTCTGATCCTGTTTTATTTCTATTTTATTTTATTGACCGGTCAATTAGTTTAGTTTTGGGTAATAAGCCTATTATTAGTCACTTAATTTTAGGTTTAAGCACACCAATAGGTTCACAGTATTAACCCAAATAAATTTCCAAAATGTGCAATAACACTTCAAAATTCACCTGAGTGCTCATTCACAATATCACAATTCAATTCAACAATAGGAAAATGCAAAACAACAAAAGAACAAATTTCAAATGTCCTTTAGCTTAGCAACATCCCATGTGTCCATTCGCAATGTGTTGATTGCACACGCTGTGCTCTCAAAGTTCTGTATATCCAAAGGAAGCAAAGGAAAATTCCAATTCCTACCGCGACCTTGGTAGCAACACGGTTACAGTGAAGATGAAATCACGTGTTGTCCTGTGATGGTTGTCGGAATCGTAGTTCGTTGGGTAGCTCCGAGATTTGTGTTCGAGTCCAAAGCAGGTTTTTTCCATCCGGGAAAAAAAACCTGGCCTGTAGGTTAGGCCACCAGGGAGAATACAATTAGTCTATTTACTAAAATACAACATAACTACTAAATAACATACAGCTATTCACACGGCTGCGTGTCGAAGGAGAACATAACATGGTGCCTGCTCTTAGCACTAAGCCACTCGTATTCACCACCAACAGGCAAATTTACACAAAAAATAAACCAATGTAACAAAAATACAATACACAGGGGGCACTTTATATTGACAAGAAAACTCGAATTACTTCCAGTTATCATTCTCTGCGCTTCGCGAACGACATAAATGCCGAAATGAGGCTTGCTGCGTCATAGCAAACATTTTACAACTACATGTAATGAATTAAGAAAATCGACTTACCAAAACTCGTCTAGTTAAAGGTTTTAGTCCTTCAATAATCACACCCTTCCTCAGGTAGGGATAAAAAATGAAGGCTTTAAGTAGAAAAAGTTCTTTAGTTCAACGATGTTGCACCAACGGCAATCTGTGTTCAATGCGAACCTCTCAATCCAGTCTGCTCCGGTAGACTGTGTGGTGGGGGGAGGGGCGGTGCATTGAAAACTTTATTGTTCACAAAAAGTACAATTATGCATCTAAACAAAATTGTTTATCTTTTGAAGTAGTATTACATATTCACGTATTTATCACGATATATTTCTCAATATTGTTTCACATTTTATTCAACTATTTAATTATCTTATTTATATATTTATTTATTAGTCTTTCACATGTTACTCCTAACAGGGGTTACACGTCTGCTTAACTTTGGTCTCACCGCTTGATGGTGCTTCATTACGGCAATAACATCCTTGCATATGAAGCTGTCACACCTCATTTTGTCTTCAGTGAATCAAATATTGCATTTCAGTCGTAGCGATTGTGTCACACCAGGATGCGTGTAGTGGGACGGTGGTCCTCTACTACTAAGCCTGTCTTGTACATCGTGTCTCTAGTTTCTCTTCAAGTTGAGATGCTGCACAGTGTGAAAGCCTGCAGGCGGACCACCTCCTGGAGCACTAACAAATAATCCGACTTCTGGTCAAATTCAAATTTTGCTCCAGGGTGCCGACGGTTTACACAGTTCTCTGCCGTTAATAAAAGCTACAGCAGCAATTTGTTGACAAGCTGACCAAGGTGAAGTGCAGTTCAATCAAAGAACATTTCCGTAATGATGAAAACAGGTCTGGCGTATGTTAAAAGTTACCCAATAAAGCGTGCAAATCTGACCCAATCTTGGTGATTATGCAGACAAGCGCAGGCTGACGGATCTGCAATCACGGCCAATCAAATTGGCTCCTTTCATCTCCTTTAAATCGTTAGGGGTATTAGTAAAATATAGATTCATCCGGACATTGTCATACTTTCCTGGCAATTTAATATTGATTCAGCAACTTCCTCTGAATCGGTTTCCCTGATGGCCAGTGAGGTTCGCTTTGAAGGTGATCCGCAGTGTATGTGCGGAAGCGGCTTTCAATCACACAACAACATCGTGACAAAAGCAAGCAGCAGCCTGCAACAAGTGCCTTTTAAATTTGACGTCGAGGCTCATTTTCTCCCAAAGCTCCAAAAGTACACAAGTTTGAAGTTAGTGAGAGATTGTCTCTTACATGTGAGATTTGGACTTCCAGTGTGTCCGCCCTCTACTTAACGATCACTTGTTTCATTGAGAGTAAAGAAATATTACGTTTACGTGACTTTACTTTCAAGACAGAGCTGTCATCATGTTCTTTACTTTTGTAATCCATACTCGCAAATAATTATTGTGCCATTTTTTAAAATGAGAATTTCCTAGAAGTGTCAGGATTCTGGACGTATGGAGGACCCGAGTGCACAGGCTGAAGACAGGTGAACAATACAATATTTTGAGTCAAGGTGTTGGATATTGAGTTGGACAGGGGTGGATTGTCCAGTTCTGGTTTGCAGAAGCGAGTCCAAGTCTCGCTAGTGGCAGGAAGGTCATCTGAGATTACGAGATGTGAGGCTGGGACAAAAATATGGGAATACTTGATCAGGCTCAAAAAAATGGCTGAAAGCACAAACTATAGTTCAAGAGTGTTGATCTGGCAATGACTTGGGGGGTTTGGAACAAGCGTATGGTAATTAATTGGTTAATTGGTTCTGCACGGACACTTATTGCTGACGGACTCTGATTCACCACTGCTAGCTAAGATGCTTCTTTGGGTTTGTTTGTGGTCTCTTTAGGCTGAAAAGGGAGAAACTTAACATCGCTATACGTCTTATGTTTGGAACAAAGCAATCCGTGTCAAAATCACTAAATAAATAAGAGCTTGAATGAATTTATTCATTCATTTATTCATTCTGTGCGTGTGCGGTACCGTTAGTATGCTGCATCAATGCCATTGTAGACTTCGACAACTCAATATGTTTGAACGAGACGAGCGAATACATTAGGCTTAGTAAACATGATGAAGATGAAGCGCTATTTAAGTGCAATAATATTGTGATCAAATTGGATTTTTCATTATGTTGGACTATGAAGTGATTTTTAGGAAAAGTACACTAAGTGATTTGAGTTTATTCATTGTTAATTGTTTAGCATAGGATTATTTTGTTGCCGTTTTGTGTAATATGTGCATGTGTGCAGAAGATAAGGAACAATTAATATTCATATCTACGAAATTCAACTCAGGTTCAACCTTAGTGGACTTCCTTTTTTTAAATTGTTTTTGGGGGGCGGGGCTATGGGGTATATGCCACAGAAGAGGCGGGACTGTTTTTTGCACAACAGTTTGTTTCCGGTTCGGTTTGCGACGTGTGGGCTGCGTCAAAAATACTTGCGCTTCCGACTTTGCGCCCCTGGGTTGCGCGTTCGCAACCCGGACTGGAAATAAACTATTGTGCAAAATCACGTCCAGCCTCTTCCGTGGCATATACCCCATTAGTCGATTAATCGTTGAAATAGTTTGATAGGCAAGTTTTTTTTTGGCTAGTTCTTCAACTGTCCAGGTCTCGACACCGCGACCAATTCACCCGCATATGCGGCCAACTATACAGCCTGTGCTGGTGAAAAATGAATCCAGTCGCACGGTGCCAGTACATGTTTTAATGAGTGGTGAAACGGCTCAAAGATGATGCGTAAAAGCGCCATGTTTCGGGTTGTCATAATCCGCGGAACGTGCTACAGAGGCCAACTTCAAAATAAAAGCTTTCCAAATAACACAATGACGTCAATTTTATTTTGCTCTATTGCAGTATGAAAACTGTGTTACCTTGCGAGCACAGCACTTACTGCTCCACAAAAAAGCCTAGCGACAGCAGGAGACTTGAAAGTCCCCTAGAAATTGCCCAATTGGAAGATGAGATGCCAAAAATGTGTGATTAGCGATTAGTCGACTTCAATGCCTCGTAGTAATGACGCCTCATGGACTCGTCTTCAGTTATTTGTTGTTACTCTTTTAACCCTCGATAGAGTCCCGCAGCGGCTCGCCACGCGACAGGCAATCGGAGTTGCGATGCGTCTCCCTGGCAATGGCCAGCAGCGTATCAAGCAATAGTGTGTTTTGACAAGGCTTTTTTCTTGAAACATGTAATGGCAGCGGTGCCCGAATGCACAGAGGCTCATGTAAAATTCAATAGAGTTATTGATTATGAATAAAAATATGCCTGCGGGGAAAGTGTTGATGATCCGCAGCCACCTGCCTATCTAATGTTTGTCTGTCGGCCTCTGCTGAATAATTCACCGCAGCCCTCTGGGGAGCTGTCAATCAAATGTCCTGCGTGTGTTTGTGTGATGGACATTTTTGGTCTCACTGCTTTTGGCTCTCCATGCCTATAGGTATGCAAAAGTCAGCTCGCATAGTCTTTAAAGAAGACGTACATATTTCTTTTACACTTTAAAGCAGTTGCCAGGTGTTTTTACAAAAAAGCTAAATACCCTTGTGTTTTATCTTGCTGAAATTAGCCATCCCCTTTGGGGGAGCCGGCCATCATCCCCTCCCATATCCACGTTACTCTGAAGTCGAAACCATGATGGGTGCAACTTCCTGTAAAACACCGGAAGTAGCAGTGAGCCATTTGTTAAACCGGCTTTCGTTTCCCAGAGCAATTTATTTGGTCGCTTTTTCTTTCCTTTTTGAAATGATATAAGCCCACTTAGCATTTAAAAATGTCCTGCATAACTTGTTGGAGATGTTGAACCTGTGGTGACAAAGAGCTAGGTTTTGAACATCCACCCTGAACGAAGAGAAAATGTTCTTGTGAGAATCGGTACAATTTCTACTTGTTGAAGCAAACTTGAGTGTGTGGTAATAAAGTGAGCACCTGTGAAGGTAATGAAACAAATGCTTCCTATGGATCAGAAACATGGTCTTGGTGGCCAAAATGTAAGCGAGTACATAGTGTCCCTTGCCATAATTATGCAGTATAGCCTATGTCGGCCCACCTGTGGCTGAAATAGTGAAGCCGACTAAATCAAAAATGTTTGATTGAATATGACCCCATTTATCGCACCGGCTAATCTGGGCTCAGACTGCATGACAAGCACGTCGTCTCCAAGAGAAAAGGTGAGGAACATGAAATGATTTGATTTATGACCACAGCCTTCATCTCGTGCTGGATAAGCATTCCAAGCTAAAATGTGACTCAGTGGAGCGCAAACCTCCACCAAGGTCATTTCTACCAAGCAGTCGCGTCAATTTGAAGGTTTGGAAGGTGAATCCTGTTGTGTCTTGTGTGTGAAAGCCACCAATGAATTCAACAAAGATGAAGCCAACACCATAAAGCTGATGACATATCTGTTATCAGGTGAAAATTGCGTTTGATCGATAACAACTGTTTATAACGCTACTTGAGGAGCCACCATGGTCTAAAATATGATCTCTATCTCCACAATGCCACTCAAAAGACAGATCATTCATTTGATATTTGATATGCATTTTGTCGAGTAACCTTTATACTACATGTACAACGTCATAATCACTTGTTGGATGCCTGATAATTCGAGCATTATAACATGTGGTCGTCTAGTTTAGTTGTGCCTCCTAATCCTTAGTTTTGGTGTCATTTCCCTAATTCCCTCGTTTGTCGTTTTGACAGGCAGCAGGGGTGGCCTTCATTGGCCTTTACAGATCATCTCGGCTTCTGACTTGTGTGTGGAATTGTGTTCTCCCGTTCCTTGGGTGGGTTTTCTGTGGGTATACTGGGTAACGTTCAAATGGAGTAAGCCTTCAAATTTAAAAGACAGACAGGAGAAGAGAGTCGATATCCCCGCGTACTGTAATTTTCCTGCTACGGTGTATAGCCAACCTCTGTGGTACGACCGTCTCCAGTAAACGTCTGCACATCTTCACAAGTGGCTGGAATGAGTTACCAGCTACTCCGCAAGGGGCAGCAAAGTTCGACTCGTTTTAATGAAGCGCTCCGTCAGAATTGCTTCAAGTTAGCTGTGGAATTAAATCTTAAACAGCTGATGCTGTTTGAAAGGCAAACTGTGCTTAAACTATTTTGCTGTTGAATGGGCTCTAATGGTTTTTGGGGGCCATTGAAGGCAGACTGAAGGAAATCAGCTGTAATTCTCTGCAGCTTTTATGAGATGAACCACTTTTGGCCCACACGAGCCGAAAAGCTCTGTGACGCCTCATAGGATACACTTCAATCCTTAACGCCGCATTAAGAGATAAAGAAGGGAAAAGGCAAATAGACTATGCCTTCGAACGTGGTTTTGTGTGTCAAATGTTGATGCAGTGGAATAATTAAGGCCCACCACACACTGAGCGACATGGTGGAAATCGACTAAAGTGTTGCAGAGTATGCGGGGTTCTGCCACTAGTTTACATTAGTAGCGGACCATTGGCCACGGGTTTCGCTGCAATTCAAAATATCACGAGTAGGATTATGATGAGTAAGACTCAACGGCAAAAGGCATTTCCAAACAACTGCTTAACGCATTCACTGCTGCCTACATTTACATTACTGCCACTAGCAAATAACTCAGTTTTTCAAAAGGTAAGCATGGAAGAGAGTCTCGATCAGATTGTCTGTTAAATTCAGGTTTGTAAAAGTACTGTAATAACAAACAGATTCCTGGCAGTGGTGGTGTTGCAACGCTGGGGAATAATGTCCGTTTGTTATGATAATTATGAGAGTAAGAAATGCCAACACGGCAGAAGGTAGAGTCGTAGAAAGTGTTTTACAATTAAAGCTCGGACTTGCACCCAAAATACAGATTTGCTTTTCTTGTTTACAAGTACAGATGACTTTCAAATGGAATTGTCATTGTACTTTTCCGGAAAAAAAACAAAAAACAAGTCACAGTCTGACGTATGAAAAATCCAATTTGATTAAAATGTTAAGGGGTAAAGGGAGTGTACTTATACACTACTCACAAAGAGTTTGGGATAATTGGCTTTCAGGTGATATTTATGGAAAATGTCAAAAGTTCACGCTACAGTGATATCATATCATGAAAGTGGGGCATTTAAGAAGAAGGATGAACCGGTGATTTTCTCATCACAGCCGATTCAAAGAAAGAAACGTTAACAATTTGGGGTACACCACAACAAAAAAATTTCAATGTCTCAATAAGTCGTCATGTGCCCTTGATCATCAATCACAGCTTGACAACATCTCATACAGCTTGACAACATCTCATATTGTCAGGTCGTCGAGGTTCTGGGGTGCAAAGTTTCCAGCCTCTACACGGCGACTCAGTTGATCCCACAGCTGGAGCATTGTCGTCTGTGAGTTTTGCTCTGAAGCTCCTCGTTAGAGAGCACCAACTTGGGCAAAAAGTACTGCAACATTTAACAGCTGGACATGTGCATTCAAAAGCATAGAGGTCACATTTGTCATAGACTGTGGAGAATGGATGTGGTGGATGGAACCAAAGGCGAAGAAACCAGGCAGGAATGAGAAGAACTTTATTGACGGGAACCGAGTAGATGACTGGACTGAACGTGAACAGACTGGGCATGATGTGGACAGTCTTGGCAAGGGTCACGGGAGGTGCTGGCGCCCATCTCAGCTGGCTCTGGGCAGCAGGCAGAGGACACCCTGGACCGGTTGCCAGCCAATCGCAGGGCACACAGAGACCAACAACCATCCACACTCACAAGCACACCTTGGGACAATTGGGAGCGCCCAATCAACCTGCCATGCATGTCTTTGGAATGTGGGAGGAGAGCGGAGCACCCGGAGAAGACCCACGAGGGTACGGGGTGAACATGCAAACTCCACCCAGGAAGGCCGGAGCCTGGACTCGAACCCGAGTCCTCAGAACTGGGAGGCGGATGTGCTAACCAGTCATCCGCCGTGCCGCGACGCGTCAACACCACTGACTAAATACAACACTAATGAGACACGAACAAGACACACCTGGGAAACACAGCAGGTAGAGGGCACTAATTAGCAACACATACGGGCAGGGGCTACACACACAGGTGGACGAGGTCAGCTATGACGAGACTAGGGGAGACAAAACCGGACAACATAAACACCCAAAACTAAACCAAAACCCAATACCCCAAAACCGAAACATGACACACATTAATTTGACCTGTTAAGGTTTCAATGCATTTTAGGCTCGTCCTGAAGTTTCACCTGAAAGCCAAATATCCCTAACTTTTTCTTTGTAGTGTATAACGCTTTATCTGCACTTTCCAGTGCCCAAAGCTCTTTAAAAAGACCGACTGACTATGAAACGTAAAAACGGCAATTGAAAAGCAAACGAACAAGAGATGGCACATTTGTTGCTGGCCTCTTAACTGTTTTGAATGTGACTTAATTGACTTCACTTCACTTCCTGTGTATATTCTTCCTAAATGCTCTTTTTTGAGGCTGCACTTCTTTATGAATGTGTCCCCAAAACAAGCTAGAAAAAGCCCAAGAAAAAAGGTGAGGTACACTTGCATAACGGTCGGAGGTTTAAAGTCCAGAACCTGCAACTTCAGGCACGCTTTTCACCACACCGGCGTCAACATTCTAAATTCCACCGTATTCATCTAGATCAGTGCCAGCTCCCGATTGAGTTTGAACATTGTACGGGGACAAAGATTTCTTTTGTCTTACAAACCCCATGTGACCTTGATGCAGCTTGTGTAAAAAGAACAAACACGCTGAGAACGGCGCAAACTGTAAGCATGCGCACGCACGCGCGCACCCACGCAAACACACAGCTGTAAATGTGCACTAGGTTCCAGTGGTATAAATATATGCATTAATATTCTGGCTGTGTAAATGCCTTCATTAATATTCTAGTGTTTTTTATATTCACTAATATTGTCGTGGTGGAAATGCTTGTTTTTACTGTATGTTGTAACTTTGCAAATGCAGACATAAAACATTTAATTTGCTCATATTCACATTAACATAATAAGTACATATGGGAATGTAGTCTGCATGCACTACAATTCAAGCCACATCTGCTAAGAAACTAGCTGAACTTGTTTGCATTCTCTAGATGGAAATACAAAATGTTTTCATTTGGATTGACAGTTGGCACTGTGCGAATGTGTCCGATTAGGCGTCTTTGGCGCACATAATTCGATAGGTGGTTGGCTGTGTCTGCTGTGATGCAGACTCCGTATTAGTCTGTCGTGATTTACCAGTCAATTTACGTTGACTCACCTGTGGTCATGACTCACAGCTCATGACCATCGGTGAGGGTCGGAAGGAAAGAACAAGATCCTGGATACAAGCGGCCAAAGCGAGTTTCCTCTGCAGGGTGTTGGGGAATCAATCTTCATTCGAGCTTTTCTTGACAAACAGTCGAGTCCGTTTACCTACTAAACACATATTTGTTTTTGTCAGGAATGGATTACGATACTTCCTTTTACTCTCTAGTGAAGAAAACACAATCTGGGGAGAAGGGTAGTAGTAGTCGTAGTGATCTTCATTTGTATCGCGCCTTTCACAGATAGGGTCCAAGTTTACAAACAGTGAACTGGTTGTGACCAGTGAGGGGACATCTGTGGTTATGAAAGTATCTAAATGAGCTCATCCAAGCACAAAAATGTGTATGACTGCATGAAAAATGAATGTTTATGGGAACAAGAAACTTGAAGAAGCAACACAGGGAAAAAGAGAATATTTGTGTTGTTTGGGTGCATTTATATCAGCCATTTTGTTGGTTTTGTTTGATGGATGTTGCAGTTGAATTGGGTCCGCCCCCATCTTGGTGACAGATGAAATTCCCGAAGCACCAGGCCCGAACAATCAATCACCGACCTTCCAGCCTGTTTGCCTCAAGCTAAACTTGAAAGGGCATAAATGAAGCGCTTTTATTCATCACACTTCATTCAATTCTGATTTTTTCACTTTGTCCACCCCGACACATTTGACAAAAACATTGCACTTTCTTCACCGCTGAATCAGACATACAACAAAATGGCGTTCTCCCAGCTGTATAAGCTTTATTTGAACCGCAGCTGTTCTTGCCACAGGTTCAATTTGTAAGCCATACGAAATTTCTGGGGCTCTTTGTGTTAACTTGAAGAAATGGTTTCGAGG
Organism: Festucalex cinctus; assembly: GCF_051991245.1. Classification (NCBI taxonomy): domain Eukaryota; kingdom Metazoa; phylum Chordata; class Actinopteri; order Syngnathiformes; family Syngnathidae; genus Festucalex; species Festucalex cinctus. The sequence continues at coordinate 55,215 of NC_135412.1, forward strand.
ATCCTTGGTCAGTTTTTGTGCTGCTCTTGTTCATTTTGAGCAGTTGAACTTGTCAACAAGGTCAGGACAACACAAGATTATTCCTTGCTTTCGACAGCTGCATCACGACAATACAAGGAAATGTCTTCAGTTTTGCCCTTGTGGTTCTTTTAAAGCTGCTTTGCTGTGTTGAGTCTGTGATCCGGGTTCATCTTTATCCAGCTCACAGTATGCTTTTGTGTAATTAGCAGTCAAAACAACCATCTTGATCATAATAACTTAGAACAATAACAGTGTTCGTTAGAATTCATCTTCATGTTTAATGTTTTGTTTTTGTTTTGTTTTTTATACAGGAGCAGGTTCAACTATAACACAAAGTTGCCCGAAATGTGCAAATAAGTACGGAGCACTGATACCGATACTCAGACCCTCAGGACTCACCGATACCGATACCAACTGCCGATACCAGTAGTACATTTTGACAAATAAAAAAAATCACTAAAAGATACTTTTAAACAAATATATTTCCTTAAATTATGACAAAAAAAACCCAGCACAGTCACTCTTCAATAGTCGTAACGCTCAAAATAAAACACAAAAATGCTCTTTTAGTTTAAGATTTACAAATTTGAAGTATTTCCAAACCGGTGAAGTTTTGGTGAAAAACTACTGCAAGCTAGCGCCACTTACAGGCAAGGCGGACTCACTTAACGTCTTTCCCCTCTGCCATCGCTCGCTTGGACTCGTCTGCGTCACGAGTACACGAGTACTTGAAAAAAAGGCTGGTATCGGTACTCGCCCATCCCTACTAAGAAGCAACAAATCCACATTCTGTTTCATATGTAAAAAACAAACCAAAAAAAGGCACATTGTGACAAGCCAGTCGTGACACCGATTTTTGTCTGCAGTATTTTTGCTTCTGTGTTACCATTTGAGGTCGGCAACTCTTGCGCTTTCTTGTTTTTGTTTGCATTCTGCCCTCCCTGAACGTGTTGTTCAGTTGGCAGATTTCTCACATTTCTCCAGATGAGTGTCCACAGTACTACTCTTGCTTCCCGCTGTTTCTTTATCTTAAATGTTCATTTAAAGAGCTTCCAACACAGCATCGGTGCCATTATTATGAGCCAAGCGTGAGTCAGCTAGCTTCATACTGATGTCATTTTAAAATCCATTACTTTTACTTAACCCATCTGCTCCCAAAAATGTATAAATACATTTATTTTAAATATTACCAGTGTCCCAAAGACGTATTTGTACTTTTCTGTTTGTTTGTTTTTATGCGAAAGCATACAGAAGGCTTTGATGCAGCCTTTGCACTGAAGAGAACATCCATCCATCCATTTTCTTGACCACTTACTCCTTACAAGGATCGCGTGGGGTGCTGGAGCCCATCTCAGCTGGCTTTGGGCAGTAGGCGGGGACATCCAGAGCTGGTTGCCAGCCAATCGCAGGGCACACAGAGACGAACAACCATCCACACTCACAAGCACACCTAGGGACAATGCGGAGCGCCCAATGAACCTGCCATGCATGTCTTTGGAATGTGGGAGGAGACGGGAGTACCCGGAGAAGACCCACGCGGGCACGGGGAGAACATGCAAACTCCACCCAGGAAGCCCCGAGTCCTTAGAACTGGGAGGCGGACGTGCTAACCTGAAGAGAAAAGTTGAAGCAATTTTAGTTATTATGAAAACAGCCAGTAGGTGGCAGCAGAGTATAAGAGATCAACAAGGCCCATGTTGAAACAAGCCGCAGTTTTAAACAGATGTTTGAATACTGATGAAACGTAGCTATATTCTAATGCTAATTGCTGCAAAATGGAAACAGATAGAAATGTACTTTTTTTCCTGATGAAAGAAGAGACTCTAATGTTTCTTTTTGCAGGTTCCATGTTTTTACAGCAATAGAACACAATATTCTGTGGGCCTTGCAAAATCAAGTCAAAATCCAGTAAAACAGCGAGGGGGGGGTTGCTTCAGTGAAAATGGCGGGGAGTTAAGTGTAAATGTACAAGCAATTGTACATGATGAAACATGGAAAGAAAGGGGCATGATTTACATCTTCAATGGTGATGGTCGATCACCGCTTCCCGTCTGTGTTCACTTTCCATGGATTTTCTGTGGGTACACCCTTATTCCAAACACGTGCATTTTAGGTTCATTGAATAAATACCATGGCTTTTCTCCATCTTAATTCCGGACAGCTGGTGTATGAATTTTTTGACATGACTTTTGAGCCACACCTCACCATGCCAGATGCAAGAGCAACAACTCGTGGCGAGTTGAACGCCGGCCTGCTTCCGAGAATTATGATGTAAAGCATTTAGCCTTTTATATGACAGGCTTTGTTGTAAAACTTCATTATGCATTGTCTCTAATAATCAACCGAATGTGTCACCGCAGCAATGAAAGCAGTGGGAGTCACTGAGCAACGTTCGTTTGATGTCCTTTCTGCAACAGCCGTTGTTGGAGCGCCAATCAAAGGCAAACAAAAGACTTTCTTGTTCTTTCTTTCTGCTCGTCACAATAAGAAGGAGCTGACGACCCAGGCGGCAGGCAGTCCAGCAACCGCCATCTTCTCCGGCACTCGGCTCAATTAAGATAGCAAGACGAGGAACGACTGAGCGAGAGCGAGGAGGAGGTGTGAGAGCTGCATAAAGATAGGAAAGTGGAAATGGGAAGCAATTAAGATGAGTCGTTTTTCGATTCAGCTTGAATAAGCGAAGTCCAGGCAAAGATGACAACGACGAAACATGGATGAGAAAGTTGGACCGATAAGATGATTGCGAATTTCCCAAAATCCTGTAGCGAAAAAAAGGACGCAAAGCAGAAAGATAGCAGATGCTAGAAGAGGAAGTGTGAACTGTAATTAAGAGAAACAACAGTCTATAGTCAAGGTCAAGGTTATGAGTTTTCTATGAGAATGAACCATGAGAATGAGCGGCTATGACAAATAAGCCCAGTCTTCAATTTCCAGCTGAACAGTTTGATTCATTTTGATTTGCATACTGTATTTTTACTTCCACCTTTTCAAACATTGTGAAGGTCCCTCTATGAAGAAAATGCCCTGAAGGCCGAGAAACATTTTTGCTATGGAACGGCATCCCATTCGTCACTCGTAGTAGTTGAAGGGCAACCAGCTTGGTGATGTTGGCCACTAAATGAAAACATATCAACAATCCAGTAATTATTCATCAAAAGAAAAACATTCCTCATGCATGGAGATACAGTATTTTTGTGACGTGAGTAAGTGAAAGCTTGTCGAAAGAAGAAGACATGTATAGGCTGGAATATTAGCATAAAAAACCTGATGAATAATTGAATTTCTCATGCAAAAATACACATTTCTGTCTTTTTAGGGCCAGAACACTGACGTTATGTTTTGGAACTGAAAATGAAATTTGCCACTGCTGGGGAAAAAATAATAATATTGGCACACAGAAGTACAGCAATGACACACAATAACTATTTAAGCAGTAATAAATTATCTTATAATTAAATAAGTAATTTGACATGTTCAATCAAGGTGGATCTTCTCATTATCATCACAGGTGTCTTCAAACTTGTAATCAGTCAGTCGGCCCATTTAAAGGTTGACACGTAATGTACTGAGATTATTTGTGTCAGGATATTCGAAAGACAGAAAATGAATAATTATAGATAAGTATGTGAAAGGTAAAGGCTGTAATTCCCTAGTAATTCCCTTTGATGATCACATGACTGCAGTTGCACCTATTATTCAGAAACTCAAGATTCAAGATGGTGTCATGTAATGAACCTCCTTGGATGTTACTGCAGGAGGAAGGCAGATGACAAGAGATGGATAATACCAACGGCACACGTTAGTCTTCACTTCATTGTGCTTTGGGAGATTTTTTTTATGGATGGTCTCATTTTTTAATCACAAAAACTGACATTTGGGTTTGTCCACTTTTTATATCCAGAATAAATTGAAGATAGACTTAAAAGACAGATAAGACACCGTGAATGCACTTGCACAGGCTACACCAAATGGAATAAAATATTTGTGATCATCTGGCACGATGAAGCCCTGAGAGTCACCCTGGCAAAGTGCTTTGATCTGAATCTGAGCTTCCATGCCTGCCCCAATTGTTCACTGTGCAGACCGGGTTCCCCTGCAGGAACACCGGCTGACATTTACATCATCAAACCGCCCGTGTGTGTGCAGGTGGGGGTTCTCCATTACTGACCATGCAGTCGCCTCTTTTGGAAAACGTCTTGGGAAAACCTCTGGCCTCTTCTGAACAGGAATGAAATGAAATGAAATACGTTGACGCACATTTGGTCAGCATTGGAATCAATGTATGTGACTGAATTCCCTGAACATGTCCAAAACTTTTTCCCCTCCCAGAATGTGAACTTGCTTTGATTTGACCTCAAAAGTGAGCGCCGCAATCGGCGTTCGTTCCTCCTGGGATGCTTGCTTCGACCTGCCTTGCTGTACTGAAGCTTCGTCTGCATCAGCTGCGCTTTCCCGTCTTTGCGTCATGCGTCCCCTCCTCAAGTCTTTGTGGAATGTCGTCATCCAGGTGCAAGTTTTTCCTCGTGTGAACAACTGTACGACTGTCTGGTTGTTTAGAGTGTTATGATTAGCATCACGGGAGCAAAGTAAGCATTACTTTTACATTCTTCCTTGCACTCTGGAAGATACGTACCTTGAGCCTCCGCGTAAAGTTATGTGTGCTTACACGTTGCAATAATCCAGTTTTGAGTCCTATTTTGATATTTTTTTTTTTTTTTTAATCAAATTTAGTGAAGACCCGATTATGGGATGCCTCTTATAGATAGTCATGAGCAATTATTGGGGTGAGTTAAGAGTGATTTTTTCCCCCCTCCCTGGGCTTGTCAGAAAATGATCAGGCTGACAATCATAAGAGTTAAACCTGTTAAATATTTAAACTCAGAACTCCTCAGAACAGATTGAAACCACATGCAGGAGGTCGTTTCATATCCGATTTGAACGCGTCTCAGTCTGATCAGCTCAAAGTAGATTCACTAAAGGTTTGCGTCACCTTTGCGCGGTGAAAACCGGTAAAAATGGAACAATCCGGGAGCGCCTAATTCACTAAACACGCGCAAATGGGGAAATCCGTCACTAAGTGCTCTGCCAAACAGATTGCGTCACGGTATTTGCACGTACGTAATTTAGGTAATTTGCATACATTTAGCACATAATATGCCCACCCCAATGTAAATGAGACTCATTGATATACAATCGGCGTCTAATTCACTAACGCCAGCGCTAATAGCCACAGTTGGAGTTGGAGTGACGCAAATAATGTTTATGTAAACTTGGCGCTTCCTCGATGACAGCAGTGCATGGTGGCATGGAGATGGCGCTCGTTCCCCTCAGCCTGATCATGCAGGGGGGTCGACATTTTTCTATGTTGGTTTACAACACATGACGTCAGCATAGATGGTGGGGGGAGATTTTATTTTATTTTACGATCATTCTTACATGCCAGATGCAGATACTATATGCCCACGTCAACCTCTGAAAATATATATTTTTTAAATGATCGCACCAATAATTTGCACTTTATGAATGAATGTTGTGGTTGTGGTCCTCTCTGCTCTGTTCAGCTTAATGGCGCTCGAAACGCTTCCTCGGTCCAAGCTGGCTTTCTGATCATGTCGTCTTTCTGGCAACTGTTACTATAACAACCATGTTGTTGGCGCAAATCCGTTGCCGTGTGTGGTGAATCAGGTGCAAGCTGTCAGTTTTGTGGGCGTGTCTGCGCCGGTATATGATTGGAGAAATATCCTTAGTGAAAAGGTGGTTGGCGCTCTTAGCGGACGCAGCGCATTCATAGTGACTCTTCGCCTCAGGACGGATTTGACGGTCTGTGACGTCACTTTACGCGTGCAAAAACCAAAGCACCCGTGCTGGTTCGCTGGTTCGGTTCGCTACCCGGCCGGTTCCTCGCACGCTCTCCTCTCGCGCTCAATTAGAAGTTCAGTGACAGTTTAGTTTCCGTAACGTTACTTGCGCTGAAGCTGGTCTCGCGACCCAGTCTGTTCTTCACTTGCGCAACCGGAAATAGTGAATGAAATGGAAATATGGTCATACAAGCAAAGAAAAGCGCTTAATGGGAGGAAGGGGAAGTCCGGAGCGGTAAACAGCCTCACATACGTAGTCAAACACGACACGCGCTGGGCGCTGCCGAGCCACGTTGTTGCCACAGCAACCTGACTGGTGGGTCAATAATGTGGCTCGGTCTGAACAGGGCCAGTTTGAATTTGGACACATGCTAAAAAAAAGTCTGCCCAAAAAATCAGATTTGAGGAGGAATCCGATGCCTGATTGACGCCTGATTATCCCATCTGACACGAGCGATATACGAACACACGAAAGGAGCTGCGTGGATCAGGGAGGAGAGTGACTGACTTTCTCCCAAGCTGAAGGTCGTGAGTTGGTTCCTCAACCCTTAAGTGACTTTTGTTTTGTTTTTTCAGTTCTTTATTTTACTCTTCCAAGTGTAAATATTACGCTAAAACTGAGTCCCACTCTAAATAGAGTCAAATTTACTCTACAGAATTGACTGTGTCCTTTGGTTAACTGCTATTTGCTATTTGTTCTGGAAAGTTGATCTCGGTCAAATGTGCTTCTTCCTATTTGCAACATTATGAAGCATAATGGATATTATTGCTTGGATGAAACCAAAAAAATGGCTCAGACTCTGCAGTGTCGGCGGCTGGGCACAGTGCAGCACTTTAGTGAAATGATGCTTAATGGACCATCTTTAAGTGTAAAATTTAAATCAACTTCAGTGGTCAATGAACATTCACAGGACCTTTAAGTCATTAAGCACTTAGAGTTTTATTTCCCAAATCTTAAAAGAGGTTCCTGTCCAGTTAATTGTGCCACAATCTGCTCTCGTCTCTTTTCATCTTCATCTGCTTGCCTCTTGTTTGGCTCATGCGGTTACAGCAAGACGCACGCTGCTTTCTTCATAATGTGAATTCCTCATTACAGTCATTCACATTAGCCATAAAGACATGAATGGAGCAACAGCTGCAGACTCGTGCACGCTATCCGAGCGTATATTCCGCCGTATATTCCTCTTTTCACGTTGTTGTTGTTTTTTTGTCTTTTGTCTTGACCTGTTTGTCCACATGATCCTCTGCTGCTCATTTCACCTCCCAAATTAGAAACAGCACCTCCTCCGCATCCTCCTGCCGTCCATCCTGTCTCCAAGCTTCCTTTTATCTGTGGGTGGAAATCTCATTCTCTACTTTAGACTGTTTCCTTCCCGCTGTGATTTGGCCACTTTTCAGCAGCAGCACAGACGATGCGAGTGTGAAGATTCAAATTGGGTTTGTAGTGTTGCAAATGATTATTTTGTTTTGCTGATGAAAAATAATAATAATAATAATAATAATGATAAAATACATGAGCCATTCCATCAGATTGGTGTCATTTGCGTTCCCAGGAAATTCAATGTAAAGCACAATAGCCTGTAAAATATGCTTTATTAATAAGCAGTATTCTATACATTGGTTTGCCAACTTCATACAGTTCAAAACAACGAAAAAAAAAGTACCACGAGTCATTTCAATCTTTTAGCACTGCAATATTTTTTACATTTGTATTACTTCTCATCCTAACTCTACTTTAAAGCTAAAAGCGCACAGTTGTTAGTACTTTCATTCCTGTTACTCAGTTGAGCAGTACCATAAAAAAATAAATTAAATGAAATAAATAAATAAATAAATAAATACGTTGCTTGTGAGAGGGCTGTGCACATTTTGAGTAGTTGATCCTGTGTTTTATCAGATTAAGAGTTGACAAAGTGCTACAAACAGCAAATGGTTCCAATTTGGTTGAATGGCCCATATTCACCTTATGATAATTTCCATTTTCAAATCTTCCGCATCACCTGTATTCTCTTCCATGTACAGTGGAACCTCACTTGAGGGATTTGTACTTACTTGAATGTGAAATATGAAATGATCATCCATCCAGCCATTTTCTATAACGCTTGTGTGAGATTGAGCATCTCCTGGCAGTCTGAGCGGGATACACAACCACACCCACGCACATTTGGACCATTTCGAGTTTTAAAGGAACCAAACGTCCATGTTTTCAGAATGTGGGAGGACGTTGGAGTACCCTGATAAAACCCACACAGCCGCAAAGAGAACATGCAAAAGTTTGACATTGAACAGAAGAAAAATATTTGTAAAACTCAACGACTATGTCGCGCTAAACGTTTTTTTTATTTATTTATTTATTTTTTTACCAGAACTAGATAGATAGATAAAAGCCCTACAAGAGAAGTTGTAAAATGCTAGGTGGGCTTTTTGCTCCCTTTGTTTTCATAATAAAGTGGAGCCAGTCTAAGCGCTCAGAACTTAAGTTGTCCCAGGATGTAAAGTGACTCCTGATTTCTTATTCTGTAGGAAATAATCTGTTCCACTGTTAATATTGTAAATACATATCTGAGAGTGGGCTTTTGTAAATTTGCTTGTTTGTGTTCCATAGGGGGTATCTTCCGTTATTTTTTAATTTAATTTTATTTATTTTTTGAAGTTATTTATTCATTATTTATGGATTATTTTACATTTATTTAAAAAAAACCTTTCTGTATTATTTATTTATTAATATATATTTATTTTAAAAAAGAAAACTCACTTCAAATGTTTGCTTTGTTCTTATTCTTTACTGCACGAGCCGTTTCTGTTTCATGTTCAGCACTTCGTATACAGCAATGCTTGTTTTAAAGTGCTTTATAAATCAAGTTGAGTTATTTACCGCTTTTGTTCTGAGCTGGGCCAAGGCAAGGCCATGCCTGACATGAAAAATATTGCTTTGCTGCCATCTGGTGGTAAGCCTGTGCCAAGCAACTATGTTGGACTGTGGGGGATGAGTTTCATAGTCTTCTCATTGTCATTTAAATGTGAGTCAGGTCAATTAATTTAACTTCAGTCACCTCTTTGATCATGTCAGGCATGAATGTTTTCACTCTGATTTCAACTTGAGACAATTTCACATTGTCCGTTGAACATTTGACATTTCATCGTGTTTTCCCTTCATTTTTGGCATCATGACACCTTCCATAGCTTAACATCAGGCAGGCTGTTGCTATTATTCCAACTGCTCAATGGAAACGTACTTGAGCGACTGGCCTGAGGGCGGCGGCGCGTTTGTTTTCCCTCCACTGATTGGCCTGAGGGATGCCTGCATCACCAGCAGGGGCCGCCGTGTTTATTCTGCAAAAACGAGCTAACTTCCTTCTCCCCGGATTTCAAACATGGCTCAAAATAGCACTGGGTGGCAAACGCGCACACGCGGCTCACTTGAGCGGCTATGTGGGCCAGCAGCTTGGGGATAGACAACTGATTCCGTTTGAGTGGCACATGGATATTTATAGAGTGCGCGCGCGCGCATGCGTGCGCATGAAGGACTGAGACAGATCAGCAGTGTGGATGCTCATACGACTGTTTTGGGCGGGGCTTTGTTTTCTTGTTGCCGCGTAACCATGGTAACGACGTTTTGGGAAAAGCTATGTTGGACAGACAAACAAACAGACACACACAAAGACACGATTGATTTTTTCTGTTTGTTTGTCAACCTCGGCAATCAGGAAATTGATGCTGTACATCATATTAACACAATTAATATTACTTAGCACAATTAGGAAGGATTACGGCTTTCAATTTGGAGATGCTACTTGGGCTCCCTCCAACAGCAAAACGAGCTTTTTGGCATTGTCTAAGAAAATGTGGCAAATCTTTAATGGGTGCAAAACACGTATTGAGCTCTGCTGCTTATCCGACATATTCATATTCCGTTTCAATGAGGCAAGATTTGCTAGCAAGCAGCCATTGTTTTACAACAAAGAAATGATATACCAAATTCCCTTCATTTTTGGGCTATAATTATTATTATTATTATTATTATCATTATTATTATTGTAATTTCTTTAGACTTCATTATCATATATTTTAAGAGTTTTCTACATTTACATTTCTGACATTTTTGGCAATTTTATGGACATTTTGGTCATTTCCTGCCTCTCGTTTCTTTTTTGATCGCTTTATAGCAGATTATTTTATAGATTTTTTTTACATTTTTTCTTGCCTTTTTTATGAAATTTCTGACAATTTGGGTAATTTTTGGACATTTTGGTCATTTTCTACCACTCGTTTCTTTTTTTGGGGGGGTTATTTTATGGCTGATTTATTTTATTTTTTTTAACATTCTGAAATGTTTGACTTTTTGTACCAATATGGTCATTTTAGGGATTTCTTCTTTTCATTTTTGGTCATATTATAGTTAATCTTTGAATGTTTTCTTTTTTGCTTTTTTTAGGACTAAAGAAGGACTAAAGAGCCACATGTGGCTCCAGAGCCGCAGGTTGCAGACCGAGAGCACCATCTAGAGGAATGAAAAAAATATCGCAAGTGGTTCATGAAGTTTAATTTTCACAAAATGTGTAACAATCAGTGGATAGTTTATGCATCATAGTGCCATAGTTGTTCGAGTAGGTCTGCCTTCCATTTCCGAGATTCGGCTTTGAATCTCATCTTGCGTGCGTTTTTCTCCTGCTGTTCCACCTTCCATCCAGATGGCCGACAAAACATGCGTGTCAGGTTCAAGACTGTTGCCTGAAGTGAACTGGGCGAGCGTGACCCCAAACAGGAACGGACGCTCTTTGCACGAGGACGTCGGATATTTTGGCGCACCGATGCCTCATGTGGATTGAAGTGGCATTACAAGACAAATGAAGATGGAATTGTTTCCTTATTTCGGAGATATTCCTGGCCCGCGGATGGATGGAGGCAAGCAAAGTGCTGAAAAGTGGAAGGAGAAAAAGGATACGACAGTCTCCATTCATCACTTTTATGACGCCATTATCGTTCATTTTTCTCTTTCTCTCATCCGTCCGTTCATCCTCATCTCCCGGTTTCTCCATAAACTGTGATGGATCAGCGCAGGTGGCAGCTCGGCCATCTTCCTCGCCTTCATGTCCATTTCTTTTGTGTTCTCCTGCTAAAAGTAGACGGATGAATGGAAGATTTTGCGTCTAAAAAGAACAGAAGACGTCTTTTATTATTGCGGATTCGAGCTCCTTCTCACATCTTATTAAATGTTCTCCTGCTGGTGCCTGCTTCCTCTCTTACTCACTCCTTTCTTTTATTCCTTCTTCTTGGCCCAACCAGCCGCTTTTCCGTTTCCTCTTCCTGTCCCTACTTGCTTCTCTTCCTCTTTCTGCCCCCTGATCTCATTTTCGCATTGACACGTCTTCCCTCTGCTGTCGTGTTTGTGTATTATTGTCGTTGTGTTTGCTCTTTCTTGGGCCTCCTCTCCCTCAACATTTCACTCAACATTTTTTTCATCTTTTCTCGTTTCCTCATCGGCATCCTCGTTTGTTGCTGTTTTCGTCAACTTGGCTCGTTCCATCGAATTCAATTTCTTGTCATTTTTCTTCATTCTTCTGCTTTCGATTCTGTCTCTTTCTATCAAATGTTTGTCCTCCCCGTTCTCTTCTGCTTTCTTTCTTTTTTTTTGACTTCAAGCCCTAACTCGGTGTACTTGTGGATTCTTCTCACTCGCTCTCTCTGGCTCTCTCACACAAATATTCATGTGCCAATCAAAGTGAATGAGTTGCCAAAGCTAATGAAATGCTTGTGCATGGCATGAACTGACTGATGAATAGCTTTGAAAGTTGGGATTCCTCTTCCTCTTTCACTCCTTCCTCTCCCACAACTCATCTTTCATCTTACTTTTCTACTCTCCTTACCAGTTTCTAATTGTTCATTTAGTAAAGTTGGTCATGTTGATATGCTTTGAGACTTTGCAGGGAGAGAGGAGCATCAGTGTCAGATTTCAGGCTATATAATGTCATGGAGTGTGTTGACATGTGATAAATAGTATAAAAAAACAAACAAAGTGAAAATATTTCAGTGCGATGCCTGATCTTGGTCGAGACAATTTGTCCAAATGTCAGCATTTATTTTCAAGACGTCTGGTCATGACTGCTGATGCTTGTATCAGCTGCCCTCTAGTGGCCATTTTACAATCAGGAAGTCGAAATTAGAAGGACAGAAATGTGCCGTTAATTTCAACCAATTTTAATGGAAAACGCGATATTGGGATATAAATGTTTCTTTAAAATTATGTCTCTTTTGGGGAGGTAAATGTTATGTATCAGAATTATTGGTTGTATTGGTAACTACTCAAGAGTTGAGTACTCGTACAGAACTGGTAGCGGTCTGAAAAAAAAGTGTTATTATTAATATTGCAACAGACAGACTTACATAGTTGCAAGTGGACAAGACTTCATATTTTGGCAAATCCTTGGCTTGCAAACGTGGAGGACCAAAAATGCCAAAAAGAAAAAGAAAGAAAGAAAAGTGAAAATAAAAACGGATGTTAAAAATGTACCTCAAAAATGAAATATAAGTCAAAATCCGTTTTTATTTTCACTTTTATTTATTTATTTATTTTGGCCCTCCATAACAAAAACGTGACCACTGACATCACACCAATATTGTTTTTGTCAAGATGAGGCGATCGCCCAACAAACGATTCCAAAGCAGCCAAGATCAAAATAGAACAAAAAATTCAAGGCAAGTTCAATGCAAAAATGTTGAAATGATCATCTGCTTTGACGTCCATCTTTGAACTTGCTTTTGGTTTCCTGCAGAAGGAAAGGAACTGCACTCATTTTTGGATTGTTGGGGTCTAGATGGAAAAGATTGGATGCTCAAGTGTGAGATAAGCATTACATTCTTGAACTTTGACCTTTGGCTAACCTACCATCCGGGTAAAGCAGGGTGCCAAACAAATACATCACTAAATGAAATAAAAGAAGCAAAAGTGGTACATAACACAATCTAGTATAGTCGCCTTCAAAGCTTTCTTGCTTTCCTCAATTTCAGGTACATCCACGCACTCTACCTGGGCGCCCAGAGTCGTTGGCACGGCGACGGCTGCCGCCACCGCTTCCACTGGCGGCTGATGTTCGAGAGCGCCGACATCACCATGCTTCGACTCCTGGAGGCCTTCCTCAAGTCGGCGCCGCAGCTTGTGCTCCAGCTCAGCATCATGATCCACGGAAACGCCGTCCTCCCGCTGCAAGGTCAGACGCCACATTCGGCACGCCGGAACCTCCGAATGTTTGTCCGGCAATTTCTTTGGCGTGCTAAAAACCAGCAGGTCCTTTTATTTGGAACATGTTCAGAAATATTGGCTTAGAAAGGGATACTTGACTCATTGAGCCATTTTCAGCAGTAGGAGGGTAATATTGTGTCCAGAATTAACTCATTTGCTCCCAATAACTTAGAAATACGTTTGTTTGTTTGTTTTTGTGGGCGGCACGGTAGTCGAGTGGTTAGCACGTCCGCTTCCCAGTTCTGAGGTCTCCGGTTCGAGTCCAGGCTCGGACCTTCCTGGGTGGAGTTTGCATGTTCTCCCCGTGCCCGCGTGGGTCTTCTCCGGGTACTCCGGTCTCCTCCCACATTCCAAAGACATGCATGGCAGGTTAATTGGGCGCTCCGAATTGTCCCTAGGTGTGCGTGTGAGTGTGGATGGTTGTTCGTCTCTGTGTGCCCTGAGATTGGTTGGCAACCAGTCCAGGGTGTCCCCCGCCTACTGCCCAGAGCCAGCTGAGATAGGCGCCAGCAGCCCCCGCGACCCTTGTGAGGAATAAGCGGTCAAGAAAATGGATGGATGGATGGATGTTTGTTTTTGTTTTGTTTTTTTATGCAAGTGCATACAGAAGGCTTTGATGCAGCCTCTCAACTGCAAAGAATGTTTGAAGAAATGCTAGTTATTACACAGCCGGCCAGCAGATGGCAGCAGAGCAAAGGAGATCAACCAGGGCCATTTTGGAAAAAAAACTCAATTAATCACATTTCTAAATAGATTTGTGAACATTGATTAAACAGATAGAAATATACTTTTTTTTCCCTGATGAAAGAAGAGACTTTAATCTCTCTTTTGGTAGGTTCCATGTTTTGATAGCAAAAGAACAAAATATTGTGTGGGCCTTGCAAAATCAGTCCAAATCCCGTAAAACAGCCGTGAGCGAACGGGATCGCTGCAAGTGATGACTTCATTATTTTTCATGTGAAAAATAAATAAAAATGGCAAAATATGTTTTTAAAGGTATGCACAATGCACTTGAAAACAAAACAACAAAAAACTAAAACTAAGACTGAAACCAACTAAAACTAAACCAAACGTAAGCATTGATGAAGTAACTAAAACGAATAAAAACGAACAGAACCACACTGAAAACTAATTAAAAGTAACTAAATTTCAGAAACAAAACTCAAACCGAAATCAAAATGAACGTGAAATGAAAATTCCAAAACTCTAATAACCCCAAACAAGACACAAGACTAACTTGAAAAGACACACAAAAGCAAATGTGAATCCTCCTGGCTAAAATTGGATCGCTGCAAGTGATGACTTCATTATTTTTCATGTGCAATTAATAACTTTAAAAGCACTTTTTGCCACGTGCTGTTGACTAAAAATGACATCACAGGTGCCCAGAGCTCCGTTAACGACCAATCATGGCTCACCTGTTTTCTGGGTTTGGTCATTTGGCATTAGCAAACTGAGCCGTGATTGGTCGTTACCTGAGCCCTGATCACATATGATGTCATTTTTAGTCGACGGAAAATGGCAAAATATGTTTTTAAAGGTATTAATTGTACATGAAAAATAATATCAAATTCATTTTGGACAAAATATTAACAATGGCTAAATGAGTCAAGTATCCCTAAGTAACTGATTTCAAAACTAAATCATGAATAAATGAAGTTGTATATATTATAGTTGACATTAATGGTGGGGAAAGTTTTGATTTTTTTTTTTTTTTTTGTCGTTTACAAATGAGATAATAGCTAAATTCAAAAATGATCATTTTTGTCGTGTCAAGTCATTCAACTTGTGTAACTTTTTAAAGAATTGTTTGAACAAATGTTTGCAAAATTTGTAGGCCTGGCTAAATAAAATAATGAAAATATGTCCACTGAATGATGGGAAAGATCTAAAAAAAAACCCGCAAAAAGTTCCATCCACACGATGTAATAGAAGACGAAGCCGCCGTGCTGTAAGTTTCCATTTTTTGACACTTGCAAGTGGCCTTGTGGTCTCGTCGCAGGTCTGTCGGCGTCGGCCTCGCTGGTGTCACTGGCCTGGATGATCGCATCCTACCAGAAGGTTCTGAGGGATTCGCGTGACGACAAGCTGCCCATGTCCTACAAGGCCGTCGTGGCCCAGATCCTCTGGCACCTGTTCACCATCGGGGCCAGGACCGTGGCCTTTGCCCTCTTTGCCTCCGTCTTCCAGCTCTACTTTGGAATATTCATCGTCAGCCACTGGTGTGTCACGCGGCCAATCCGAGTTTCCCAAGCAAATGTGCAGACGTACATTCAGTCACTTGACCTTTGCTCTCATGTGTCACGTCTGTCGTGAAAATATGACATCTTAGCAATCTCCAGCCAGGAGCTTAACACATTAAACGTGTTGGAAAAGTCAGATTATCCCGACAGGTGGACGTGAGTTATTTTATTTTAGAATGCATCTTCCAATTTCAAAAACGGATAAGCGCAAACATGCGTTACAATTGGCGACGTCTTCAGTTTCATTCATGAAATCGGACATTGCGACATCAATATTGGCACTTTCTATTCACTGCCACATGCTCCAACATACGACAGCGACCGCAACGCAAAATGCACACTACACACACACACACGCACACACGGTGAGGGTTGTTTTTATCCTTTTTTTTTTTTAATGATCAAAAATGTAAGCTACTCGCAGGTCTCATAAGACGGAAAAGTGATGTCAAATTATGTGCATCAAACATGTCTAGGCTTTAATTACAGTGTACTCGTGATGGCCCAAAAAAAAAAAATCACTTTTTCTGGTGATTTGAAAGTGTGTCACGCTTGCACACTGACGTCATCTTACAGCAGCCAATAGAAAAGCACATTCAGATGACGTCGCTCCCATGGTGTTTTTTAAATATTGTGCACAATGCACTTGAAAACAAAACAACAAAAAACTAAAACTAAGACTGAAACCAACTAAAACTAAACCAAACGTAAGCATTTATGAAGTAACTAAAACGAATAAAAACGAACAGAACCACACTGAAAACTAATTAAAAGTAACTAAATTTCAGAAACAAAATTCAAACCGAAATCAAAATGAACGTGAAATGAAAATTCCAAAACTGTAATAACCCCAAACAAGACACAAGACGAACTTGAAAAGACACACAAAAGCAAATGTGAATCCTCCTGGCTAAAAGTCGGTTTCGGCGCATGTGGCAAATCTTCCCGGGCCAAATTGCGGTCACGGCGTTTCCACGTTGGTTTTCCGTCTTTCTGTCTTCCAGGTGTATCATGACTTTCTGGATCATCCAAGGCGAGACGGACTTCTGCATGTCCAAGTGGGAGGAGATCATCTACAACATGGTGGTGGGCATCATCTACATCTTCTGCTGGTTCAACGTCAAGGAGGGGCCCAGCCGCATCCGCATGACGCTCTACTACGCGCTCACGCTGGCTGAGAACGTGGCCCTGACGGCCGCCTGGTACGCGTACCGCGGCCCTCACACCTCCGACTCCTACGCGCTGGTGGTGGTGTGCCTGGTGGCCTGCAGCTTCGCCTTGGGGACTTTCTTCATGCTGGTTTACTACTGCTGGCTGCATCCGGACGGGCCGGTCCTGGGCACCAATTGGGGCGGCTGCGTGGATGAGGGGATAGTGAGCGCCAGTGGCGTGGTGGGGGGCGTGATCGACGCCTGCCTCACCCCGTCCCAAGGTTCCCAAACGGACGTGGTCATCACCAGTCCGCCGAGGACGCTACCCAGGACTAAAGACACGGGGGACGTGGTTCCCGGGGAGCAGGAGAGGGACAGGGACGGGGACAGTTGCCTGCCGGTTTTCCAGGTGCGTCCGTCCCCTTTGTCCTCCCCGGCGCTCCTCCACAGGACCTCCTCGTCACAAGAGGGCCCCGTGATCCGGATCGACCTCCCGAGGAAGAGGTATCCGGCCTGGGACGCCCACTTCATCGACCGTCGCCTCCGCAAGACCATCTTACTTCTGGAGACCACGTCGGCGTCCAGCCCCAGGATACAGTACAGGAGTAGCATGATGGGCAGCAAAGAGGTGCTGGAGTACGAGACCACCGTTTAAGCCAACGGGGGCTCTTCACCTGAGAAATGCCGTCTGGGCTCAAGGCTCAAGGCTCAGCCAGAGACCGCTTGTCAAGCCGGGACTGCCTCTGCCGGACATAAGCGGCGGGAAAGACGAGTGTCTGGAAAATGGGAAGCGCAATCTCTCTGTTTGACATCGGAGAATCTGCGTCAAATTGAAACGCTTGCAGGGGAGAAATTGGACCTGCCGTGTTGGGACGGACAAATACACTCTTCGATTTCATCCTTCATGTCAGAATGAGATGAATGAGATGATGCATGAACACGAGCCCCAGACTGTGGAGACCCCTCAGCCCCTCCGATGCGCTTCAAAAAGAGAGAGAGATCGAAGACTGTTATATTGGCGGTTACAATGGAAAACTCAGATACTGACAAAAACATTGCATCCCAAATTTAAAGGGGAAGTCAATGTTCAACATTTCTTGACAATGTTATATGTGCCCTCGCCAGCATAAGCATCACATTCGGATTAATATTGCATTTGTACAATATAAGTTATGACGCAAAATTTTTACCCATATCAGAGGGCAGCCATTTTACCACTTACTGTCGACTGAAGATGACATCACAGTTGCTCAGAGCTCAGACAACAAACAACCAATCACAGCTCAGCTTCAGAAAACAGGTGAGCCGTGATCGGTCGTAATGCTGCATTCGAGGATGGTCGGAAGTCGGTTTTTCCCACTTCCAACCTGAAAGCAACCAAAACCAAAATGGCGCATGGCGGTAAATTACTTTTTATGTTGCTCCTCAAAACTCATTTTGACCTCCAGCAAACTTACCTGCTTGGAATTTTGCCTCATGTATTGTTTTTATCTTCTTTCATACAGTTCAGTAGTTGAGCGTATCATTTCATGCAGGGAGACGTTGTTACGTTGCGTTACGTGGAGTTATGGCGAATATTTATGAAGGAAGAAAGCTATCTCGTTTTATACTCGAGTAAATTGTGTTTTGCCATTCAGAGTGACGTCACATTGTAGTCCGCCGGCGAAGTCGGGTCCTTTTTTTCTTCCGACTTCGCAAGTGGAATTTCCGAGTTCAAGGGGGCGTTCCCGTGCACACTTCCTGGTTTCAACTCGGAAAAGTCCGACTTGCGACCATCCTCGAATGCAGCATCAGCCCTGAGCAACTGTGATGTCATCTTCAGTCCACAGCAAGTGGCAACATGGCCACCTTCTGATATTGATAAAAACGGCTGGATTTCCACTAACGCAATATTAACCAGAATGCCATATTTCAACCGGAGGGGCTGCATAGAACATATTAAAGATTTTTTTGGGGGGGGACTTCCCCTTTAAAAATGGTATTCAATCAAAAGTAGTCCTACAAAAAGGTGACACCTGGGCTTTATTGTAAAAATGTGCAAAACATAGTTCTAAATATAAAAAAAAAAAAAGTCAATTAAAAATTGGCACTTCATCAGCATAACTTAATGTTGAGAGTACAATTCATCTTTGACTTTTGTCTTACCAAGTGAAACGATCACAACTTCCATCCAGTCAATTGCATGTCCCTCTTCTGGCCACTGAAAGTATTACACCTGCCTGGGTCTATCTTGGTCCAGATGATGGAATGAAGCGTTTACATCACATGACCACGGACTGGTGTGACTCGAGAGCCACTTCACACTGTTGTACAGTCAAGTAAATACTAATGTCAGATATAAGCTAGTCGAACACGTACGTAGTTTACTGTAGGTGACCAGTCACTCGGCAGAGTCTAAATGTTCATTCAAGTTGACTTTAGCGAGGAATTCATTCATACTTTTTGCTCCAGCAACATTTTTCACTTTTTATTGGGAAAGTATGTTTGAATTGTCCGTGACGGCTGGGATAGGCTCCAGCCGATGGCTTGTGACCCTAATGAGGACCAGGTGTCATCAAAAATGGATGGAGGGATGGTGAAAGAAAAGAACATTTAGCCAGGCTAACAAGTTAGCATGTGAAGCTCGACGCTGTATTGGTTTTGGAAGGGCAGTTTGGTTTACAAAAGGAAAACACATAGCAGCCTTTTCGTCTCTGCTAAAGCTACATTCACAAGGAAAAGAAAGATAGAAAAAGTCACAAAAAAAAAAAAAAAGTGGCGTTAGCACAAGCACTTGTGTCAAAGCTACAGTGCCTTGAAAAAGTATTCATACCCCTCCAAGTCTTTCACACCTTATTGAGATGTTATAGTGGAATGGAAATGACATCAAATCCAACTGGATTAAGCTCCATCCATCTTCCCATCCACACTGTCCAGCTGAACAAAAGCATTTTTTTTTTCAAACACCAAGATTATTTTAAAACATCAATAAATAAATAAGCAGTCAATATTTGTTTTCAAAGAGAAACAAACGAAATGGGTGAAAAAAAAATCCCAAATTAAAAAAAAAATAAAAACATCTGTGAATATGCCAATCTGTGGGTGCTGAACCGTTAATATGTGTGTCAACTGTATTTATGCTGTATATTTCTGTTCCACTTAACAATGATGTGCCACTTGTGTTGGTTTTTCAGATAAAAAATAAAAAATGTACTCAAGTTTGTGATTGTAAGGTCACAAAATGCAAACAAGTTCAAGGAAATGAATATTTTTTCAAGGCAATGCAATTTCAGGCAGCTGTCGTAGGCGAGAAATTTACCTCCAATGCTTTATGATTTTTTTCCCTCACAAGTGTCAACATGATATTAAGGAGATTCACAGATAACTTCAATTTTCCTGAAGAGAATTTTCTTTTGTGATTTAAAGTCGTACAGAAAAGTGGGAAAAAACATGCAGTACCATAAAGATGTTAGTCTACCGCTAGATGTTGTTTTTTAGAGTGCAAACTTCCATCATAGCTCAACTGTTAACAAAAATGTTGAGGAAAAATAGTCTGGCATCATGTATTTGTGTTAGTTGGTTAAGTTAGCCGACTACCTGGTTCATGGAGGATGTTTCTGTTGTTGATGATGATGATGATGAAGCTAGTGATGGACTAACAGCTTTGCATCGTACTGTATGTACAGTATGTGTATGTGAGATACTTTTTCTTGACATAAATGTGAGATGCAGAGCGTTATTTTTGATTTTCTCAAGCAGGCATTTGCATCAGGATCATTTCAGGCTGATTGGGATGATTTTTGACATTTTGTCACAATCAAACATTACTTTGTAAAGATATAAAGTCACTCAGTCATAATGTTGCAATATATTGTCACAGGTTTTTGTATTTTCTAGCCAAAACTCCTAAAAAAGAACTTTGTGTTTCCTACTTCAAACAAATAGCTGGAATACAACATGCTAGTATGTTAAGATTCCATAAAACGGAGACTCCAGCATCATGAATAGTATCGCTTGAGTACACTTTTTTTTTTCTTTTTTTTTCCAACATATCAAGCGGTTCCGTTCCTTTCACACTCTTCTGCTCACAATGTGCTCATCATGCGTCCATGTTGAATTGAGAAGTGCCAAAAGGACAAAGAGGGCTGTGTTTTTCCACTGTAATGTGTTTTTCAGGAAGGATGGAGACTCCTCCCCATATTGCATCCGTTATGTAGCAGCCTCATAGCAAAATTGACTCCATTCATTTTTCCCCACTAACGATAACCTGGAATGTACAATCGCTTCCGGGATGCTTTGTGTACATTCCGCATTCTTTTCTCATTAGCCTTGTTTAGCATTAGCATGTCCACGGATGGTGGAAAGGTTTGATATATTTTTGACACTCACCAACAATTTGAAAGCACAACGTAATGACGTCTGCGATTGGCTGGCGACCAGTCCGGGGTGTCCCCCGCCTACTGCCCAGAGCCAGCTGAGATAGGCTCCAGCAACCCTTGTGAGGAATAAGCGGTCAAGAAAATGGATGGATGGATGGTTGGACGGATGGATGGATGGATGGATGGATGGTTGGACGGATGGATGGATGGATGGACGGATGGATGGACGGATGGATGGACGGATGTAATGACGTTCGGTGTTGTGCAATTTGAAAGTCCACTCTGGCGGAGTTTCATGTTCGAGTAAGGACCGCCCACATTTCAAAAATGTTCACGTGAGGTTGATACAAGTACAAGACCAAATTGTCCGTATTGTGGCTGTGAATGTGAGCGGGATTTACTGAGTGCTTGATTTTCAACCGATCCTAGTGAGGACACACGATACAGGAAATGGATTGAAAATTGATTGTGTCTAATATTTCTTATCCTACTAAAATGTGATTACAATGAATCAATTCTAAAGATTCAAATTGGATTATTTTTACTGAAGTCCCATCACTAATTGTTGTTGAATGATTTTGAATAGTTGAGGCTGGAAAATGAAGACGGTGCGAATATCCTGAATGCACAAGCATTTATTGATTTTATTTATTTGAATCAAAAATAAATAGTGTTGGTGACCAGAATGTCCTCGTATGAACACGTACGGAATGTTACATTTTAGAGTTTGAGATTGAAAAAAAAAAAAAAGATTTAATTTTGAGGTGAACCGTCCCCTTTTCCGTCTGCTTTTCTTTTCTTTTCTTTTCTTTTCTTTTCTTTTCTGCTGCTGTCTGAACTCGTCACGTGCGAATGTACATAATGACGGCACAACGAGGTCACGTGATGAGCTCGTCTCCCGCGAGAGATGAGTGCAAAGATCAAATCGGTGTTGTCGTCATGGTAACGCAACTCGTCGATGTTGATGGCGACATTCATGGTGCTGCAAATGACAAACAAACAACCCCCCCCCATCATGTCAGACATGATAAGCTAATGTACAGAAGTTGTCGTTTGTTGAGGGCAGTTTTGCTCTCGAAAGAACCTTTTTTTGTTTGTTTGTTTGTTTATGCTGTGGTGGTTATTTATTATCTTGAAATATAAACAAAACAATCATATTCTGTTTATTGATGCAAGTATTTATGTTTATTTTTGTATTTGTTTTCTATCTATTTCCTATTGTTTAATGAATGAATCACTCGGTGGCCATATCTTTGGTATGACTCTTACATTAAGATGTAAAAAGTGGATTTTTTGTACTCATTGCGTCTATATGTACATACTGTAACAGACTAGGATGTGCGTGTGTGCGTGCGTTGTATGTACAGTGTGTTTGAAGGCAGGTCGATCATAATCTTCAGAGTGAAACTTTCTTGACGGTGTTCTCAATACATTTTCACGAGAAAAAAACAAGTCAACAAGCTGTGCTGATAAATGTAGATGGGAACAATTACTGTAGTAAACATGGCTGAACAGCAGACAGTCTCCGTGTCTTCTTCAAACGATATCAAGTCTATTTTCTATTTTCTTGGGGGTTTTGATGTGTGCACCCCAACTGTGCATGGGTGGATTTTTTTTGTTGAATTTTTGGTGCAGTTCAAAACGTTTTGGGGCCGTTGTGGGAGTGAACACAGATGATTTCTTTCCAGGCCAACGAAAGCGTCTCGCTTTGACTTGAGCACGTGCACAAGACGCAAGCATGCAAAGTAAGTTGATCAGGAACTGAAATCTGACCTCCACAGACGATTTGAGGTTGAAGAGAGATTGGGAGCGCTTTTTATCATAAAACGTTTGTGTTTGTGCCACAGTCTAGAAGGATGTTTTCAAAAATATCATACAAATTATTATAATTCGAGATGTTCCATTCCACTTTTTTCATACTCAACTCTTGAGTACTCACAGCAATCGAAACCACTAGTATATAGCAAAAAAAAAAAAAAAACTGACATTTTAAAAAAAAGACCAATTTATAGCAATATAGTATTTTCCCTTAAATTTGCATGAAATGAAGGAAAATTTTCTATTCCTGTAATTTCTAGTTGCTGATCGCAAAATGTCCACTAGAGGACAGCCGGTACTGATACCTGTTATCAGTACTTGTCCAATGACTGAGAAAGTTGGAAGCAAGCATGAAACGGGAATGATGGCCGATGCTTGGTTAAGAATCTTCTCAGCTTTCCATTGATGACTCGTTAAAATTGCAACGCGTATCCAATGAAGTTGTGTTGGTGTATACAAATGTTGTTTACTCTCAAAATTTCGATGTCTTGTATATTGTTTCTTGTTTTTGTTGAAATGAACTAATTAGTTTATAAAGTTTCAAAGAAAAAAAAGCGTTTCCTGTAGCGCTTGTGGTCCCGTGTTTGCGGTTTTTGGAGCTCCACTCGACCAGCATCTGCAGCTAAACCGTTAAGGACTCATAAGCAAACAGGGAGTACAGTGTTAATTTGTATTTCGCTTTATGTTTTACATTTATTAGAACTGTTTTAAGGCTGTAAAAGTCACCATCACACAGTTTAGGCACTTTTCTCATTGAGGCATTTACATTTTCTCACCTTTCTCCTTTAAACATTTTAATGTTCCAACCTTCATAAAGTTTATAAAATAGGTACTTTAAAAAACAAAAAAACACGAAACAGAGGCCGCAAAAAGTGAACCGCGTTCCAGCGAGGGAACGCTGTAGACTGGAGGTGTTCATATCACGATGGCCACTAGAGGTCCAATACGGTAAAGGACCTCTTGCAGGGGGGACACTTCGAATGTATGCGAAACAAGCACGCACACACACACACACTATTCCGCACTTGACGAAATAAATATTGTCTTTCGGCCTGAGGAATAAAATACATCTCTAAATGTAAATGACAGCTCAAGTTCAATCATTTTTTCATTCTCCGCAGCTTCCTGCTCACTGCTTCCTCCCTGTGGCCAAACTTGCTATCTGCAACAACAAACTTTTGCTTCTAAAATACAACAAAGCTTTTACTTCCCATTTAATAACTTTGATAAGTGATGATGAATGTGTTTGGAATGTGAGTCTGCTTACTTCACCGAAACTTCTCGTCTGCTCACTTTGAGGCTGATGTTTCTTTCAAAGAAAGAAAAGAACGCCAAAGAAAAAGCCAAATGTACTCAATTGATCCCTTCATTTTCACCGTCATGAACATCAAGCTGACACAACACGATGAATCGAGAAGTTTGGCGTAATATTCCAAATTGCAGGATCGTGACGTTTTCAAACTTCATTCCAAAATGAACAACAACATCCCATAATGACATGAAAGCATTTTTTTTTGTATTTTTTTTTGCAAATGTATATTGGAAATTACCCGGCCTTATTTCAAGGTAGGCTTAAGGCGGCCGATAGCGATATTGGCTCGCCTTTTGTTGACATTACTGTCAATAATTTCATGCTATTTTAAGGGAAAATGCTATATTGGGATATATTGGTCTTTCTTAGCAGTTATCAGTCAATGTTTTTGGGGAAATTTGATGTATCAAAAGTACGAGTGGTATTGGTACTTGATATTGGTGATGACTCGAAATTGAATGATCATACTGTTAGTGGTCTGAAAAAGATGTTAGCCAACATCCCCATAGAAATTTGGGATTTAAAAAAAAAAAAAATGTATATATATATATATATCTGGTTTGTTTTTGTATTTGTGGTTTAAATTCAGTTAGTTTTAATTCACTTTACAGCAAGTTTTTTTTTTTATATTTTGTCTAAAATGTTTACAATTTGATTTAGTTTGTGTTAATTTAGTATAAGTGTGATTTTTTTTTTAAATCTATTTGCCAAGTGCAAGAAGGAAAGTTACTAAATATTATGTAAGAAAGTAAAGAAATCTACAATTCTCCAACAACTATTTGACTTTCCTTCTAATGTGTAAATAATTATTGACAATAATAATCAATGTTGAAATGAGGCTGCAAGAAAAAGTGAAGCTTTGTCGTTACTTTACAGATGCTGTTTGTCAGTTTTGTTTTGATTTAATCCTCCAATGAATCTCCACTAAAAGGGAAGTCAACCCAAAAACTTTCTTGACAATAATATGTTGTAAGCACGCCACTCGTGTAAACGCACCATTTTGATTCATAATGCGCTTGTCGAACATGAACTAAGCAGCACAAACCACCTGTTTTTTTCTCCATCTCAGCGGGCGGCCATTTTGCCACTTGCCCCCGACTGAAAATAGTTGACATGACTAACATGTCTCACCTGTTTTCTGTGTTTGGTCATGTCAAGTTTGCAAGCTGAGCCACGATTGGTTGTTACCTGAGCGACCGTGATGTCATTTTCAGTCGACAGCAAGTAGCAAAATGGCCGCCTCCAGAGATGGATGTAAATGTGTGCATTTTGCTGATTCATTCTTGTTCCAAAAACACAATATTAATCAGAATACCGTGCTTAGACTCGAGAACATCTTGAAAAGGATATTTTTGGGTTGAGTTACATTTTTATATAAGGTCAGTTTACAATATGTTTATGTTTTGATAAAAGTAAACCTGAGTAACACGGACTAATTGTTCACCAGACGAGGCCAATTCAAAACCAGCACATACAGTACGTCCAAATATTTATTGTTCAGTTTTCTTACATGCGCCTGTCGAGCCCGTCGGAGCTCAGGACAACCGTCGACAATCATTTTCAAAGGCACACATAGCGAGTTGACTTCAAATGAAAAATAGACCTTGTCACCATAACAGCAGCGCACATTACTGCAACCACCCCACCAAATAAATTGTACGACATGAGACTTGTACGAACAAACACTTTTCATTTGAACATCACCGGGGTGACCCAAATTAGCCGCTCATGCGCATGCAAAGGAAGTGCAATGAAATGCAATCAGCCACAGACACGACGAATGGATACCTGAGTCAAGCAGCACTGTGACGCAGAGGGAACAAAACGAAGGTGAGAGAGGAAACTAAAAGACTTCGTATCGGTGCATTCATATTTGCAAGATAGGCACTTGTGGTAAAACTGCGCATTGATAAATAGTAAATGTTGCAGATGTGTTGAACTCAGCAACATGTTTGATTAAAAGTCCCGTTTGGGCCTCGAGCAAAGTCAAATTGAAAGTACAATCTCATGTATTAATTAAATTAAAACTTGTGGCAGTTTTTAGCTGTCAAACACATTTGAAATTCATCAACAATTGATTTTTCCATTTTCACATCGTTGTCAGAAATATTCAGAATGTCATGTTCAAAATACTGTATTATCATTTGCACCATCGTCAAGCCTTTTTCTCGTTACGTTTAGAATGGGTTATGCGGTTTTGCAATTAATATCATTATCAAAATTCATGTGCATACATCAAGAGCATTAATTATGCTTCAGGTCTTTTGTGTTTAGTTTGCTCATTCGGGCATGCAGTCGTTTGTTCATTAGGCGAGATTAAGGCTCATTTTTATTCAGGCTCATTTTATGATAGCCACATGGAGAAGGTCCAGGTATGCTAGTTTCAATACTATAATACGCATAATAATACTCTGTCTGCCTGTATTTTTGGAACAACAGAAACAACTTTTGATGCCATGTCTGCTAACGATTACGTTTGTTCTTTGAGTTGGCTTGTTTTGCTACATGAGTAATTCTTGACATCTACAAAAGCTCATACTTAATGATAATGCAGATTTCCGCTTAATGATGAAGAAGTCACGTCAGTATAACGTTGACATGATGTGAACTGACTTTTGGAACCGGAATTTGAAGCTACATGTAAGCATGACGAAAATTGTACAAATTGAGCTCATGCAAAACAGATTTTGTTTGTGCAGCACTTGAGATGGTGAAAACGCAAACATGTCAAACGCGGGATGAGAACATGCACAAGTGTCTTAAAGGGGACGTCAACCCCTCAAAAAAAACATTCTTGTATATGTTCTATGCAGTTAATATTGCATCTGTGGAATATGAGTTGAGCAGCAAAATCCAGCAGTTTTTATCAATATCAGAAGGCGGCCATTTTGCCACTTACCGTCAAGTGAAAATGACATCAGGAACAACTGTGATGTCATCTTTAGGTGACAGCAAGTGTCAAGTGTGCTGCAGAACTCATATTCCATAAATGTAATAATAATCAGAATGTCATGTTTAGACTAGTGAGGTCACATATAACATGTCAACAAATGTTAACGTTGACTTCCACTTGAAAGTAGCCAACAGGCAAGATAACGATAGTCAAGCACAGCACAGTTTTCTTTTCTTTTTTTTTGTCTCCATCCAAGCGCACACTGACGACACCGTGCAAGTGAGTTTCATGACTTCCGTACAACAAAAGAGACTTTTTGAGAACAAGCAGTTGGTGCTCATGCACATTGTTGTTGTCGTTTTTCCAAAGGCATGTCGCCAACTGCTGGCATGGCATGCGTATTACAGTGTGTTTGTCATTTTTGCAGGTCTGCGCAAACGGAAAGCATCCATCCAAGCTGACTCCGGTCAAAAGGCGGGTGGGAAGCACCCTGAACTGATTCCAAGTCATGCACAGGGCCCATATAAGTGACAGACAACCATTCAGCCCTGTTGAAACTTGAAAACAAAACAAAATACACGTCGTGTACATGTCCACATGTATGCGTGTCATTTGCAGCAGCGGTGTACAACACACGAATGAATTGTACAGGGCAAAATATTTTTGGGTGCGTGACAAGAGGTTGAGGAGGAGACAAGAAGAAGGCGAAGCGCTACCAATGGTAGCTGACAGTCATTTTGTTCTGCACGTTGTAGTGGGCAAGCGGTTGAATTCAACGTCTCACTGTGCATGTAAACGTGCTGACTCCGATACGTTTGGAGGGTACACGCACACACATCCAAAGGAGCTCACAACGCTGGCAGACTCCAGCGAGACGAGCGGCTGCGGCGGCGTCACACGCTGTTGGGGTTATAACAGAGCATGTTCAGCTGCAGGTTGTCATCCCAGTGCCTGAGGATGATGAAAAGCTGGTTGGCCGCCGCCTTGACCGACTCCACGTCTCGGCCTTCCGGGACGTCCTGACGGCTCAGCCACATGCTGGCCTTGGCGGCCACCAGCTCCCACTCGATGAAGTAGCTGGCCGAGCTGTGCTCCAGCCAGGCCAGCGCCACCGCCGTCGCCCACACCAGACTCTCCAGAGACTCTCCGCTTTCCGGAGCGGATCTGGCGGAGGGGAGAGGATCCTTCGGACGATCATCTTGGGCGCTTTCCGCGCGCCGGCCGCTGGACTGGGACGGGTGTCCGAGGCTGCTGCGGTGGCTGGCGAAGGGGGACGTCCACTTGAGCTTGTCCATGGGGACGTTGATGGCGTCACACAGGGCGGGCTCAAGCGGGAAAGCGCCGCATGCCAGCTGCAGCGAAACCTGTGGAATCGCAAATACGATGTGAACTTTGAAAAACTGTCAGGTTTTGCTTCTGCCGGGTTGGGATTGGTTTTTTGGGTGCCTTTGTCATGTATTCCTGGTTGCTTCCCTTGTCTCGTTATGTCTAGCCACGTCCACCTGGTTGTGCCTTCCCTTCTGTAGGAATAATTCTAAATAATAAGTTATCATACATTTGCTGCAACGAAGAATGTTTTGCTCTGTTAAGAAATGATTGCAAACTTGATCACACACGTACTCAGTAATCTTCCACTCACATACGCAACACGTAGACAAACAAGTACACTGTGCTCCAACTCTTCCTTGCATTTGCATTTTTAGGGTTGGAACACCCATGGAACTCGGGGCGTAAAATAGAAAGGGTGAGGAGAGGAATCTCCAGAGAGTGCGGGAGTGAACTGCGTCAGTCAGTTCCTCTCCTCGCGAGCCCTGAACTGAAGGCCTTCTCTCCTTTTTGTTGTTTAATGTTTAATCGATGTCCAACAGGTAATCCTGACACCTTCCCAGTGTGTGACCAATCAGTGCCCTCGGCCACTTGTTTTTTCCCCCAGGTGTGTCTCTTTAGGTCATTAGTGTCAAGTCACGTCCAGTTCCGTCTAGTCCAAGTCTAGGCTTTCCTGCCCACTGGTCAACAAACCACCTTACGTTGCTCATTTCCTGTCTGATTAGTCTCCTCAATTTGGGTCCGCATCTCTCATTCCACCGCGAAACCCTAAAAACATAGGCGGAGCGGGTCTCCAAAAATCGCAATACGAGACACTCCAATTTCACTGAAAATCCAAAAGTGTCCAGCAGTGTTTCTCCCCTCCTGATCCTCCAGCCTGTTTTCCATGTCATGTGTCCCGATTCCAACGCAAGTTGGGATCATTATCAAGCTGCTCCAGAGCCTGCTGATGAGCTGTCATTGGAATCAGCTGCGGTGGGACTTGAGCGACGTGGAAAACAGGCTGCAGGACCAGATTTGAGAAGCGCTGCTGTGCACGATAAGTACACAGAAGTCAGAGCTTACTCCTTGCACTTGTTTGGGAATTGATCTAAATGTACCAAAATTGTATTCAAAATGTTTAAGTCCATCCAGTCAAGTCTCATAATCTCTCTCATATTTGAGAGATTAGGTACCCACCAGAGGAATGTAGTCCTTGTTCTCGTTGTCGCTCTCACCCATGGAATCACCCGACTTGCTGTGGGATCGGCTCATAAACCCTTTGGCAGCCTTTGTCAGGAGACGAGTCCTGCTGAGCGCCAACCTGGCCAAGGAGACGCAGGCCTCAAGTCAAGTCAAGTTAAGTTAGGCGACTTTAAACTGGTGCCAATTCACACCAGAGGTGATCTTGAGACACTTTAAATACAGGAGCATGTCTAGAACCGCGATCCTCACACATTCAAGAAAACAAACTGAATCCAACATTAGCAAAGATGGACAAAGGAGAGTGAGTGAGTGAGAGAGTGAGTGAGAGAGAGAGTGGGGGGGGAGTGGTTACAGAATTATTGGGGGAAGGATGTGCATGACATGGCGCCAACTGCACACATTTCAACAATGCTTGACTCTCCAACCACCCACCTGGCAGAAAAAAGGCTCTCCACGGACTTCTGAGACTGGTCCGACGTCACTGATGGACTCCTTTGAGTCCCTAGGAGATGAAAATGGGAAGTGGAGGAAAAAAAACAATCACACTCTGAACAATTATCGCATACAGATTGTATTCGCCTTAAGTATTTGTATGTTTGTTTCACAGAAACATCCATCAATAGACACATACGGAAAACCGATACAAATAATGACAGCTAAAGTCAACCGGAGTTGAACAGAGATAGATAGATAGATAAATGGATGGATGTACACCGTGTCTCAATTTCATTCCAACTTTTAGGTGAAATACACACTTGGCAGAGGGCAGATTTGAACAAACTGTAAAATGAAACTTTCGGGACATCTGCAGATCAGAATACAGCAGAAGCTCTTTTCCCAAATCACCATCACGATATGCTAGTTTGTCATTTCTCTTCTCAGTTGTGTTTACAAACACTTTGTAATGCAACAACAACAATACTGACACGAGGTTTCAGCACGAACAAAGTTGCGTTTCTGTGTGTACCTTCTGTAAAGCTCCATTTTTCCCAGCTGGATGAAGACGGAGTGCTGCAGGGAGAAATGCCGTCTTCCACACCTGACACAAGAAACCCCACAAAATGTGACATGGATTTGTGTAGTAATTTTGATTTGGGCATTGGCATCAGTATAGAGCGTCCTCCAGTTGTTATTATACGATAGACATATCGCTGGCGTCGGGTCGAAAATCTCGTGCCTCCAATTTCGTCACTTTTCAGGAGACCCCAAAAATGACGTTTGTTCAACCATTAACATTCCATCATCAAAGAGAGCAAGCAATTTTCAACACTTTAGATTGGTCAATAATTTGTCAAATGACAAACACGCGTGTGGACTGACAAAAAGTATACTTTTTTTTGTTTTAAATGTGAAATTTGCCAAAATTGTGACTTATTTCAGCCTAACGGCCCAAGCATTTTTATTTGTGTATTTATTTTTCAGAATACTGTACATAAAAAAGCTGAACCAAATATGAATTATATGCATGAATAATTTCATTTCAGGGGTAGAGCTGAATGATGTGTAGCCGATTTGAGCAGAGGTGACCCACATCCGACAGCAGACGTTTAAGGCAACAAAAAAATACATTTTGTCAAAAGGCGACATTATTTGAAGAGGATGACTCATGTGTGACATGCAAATAAGCCTTATGACTACTTGAGATGAAAAGCAGCATACTGTTAGACAAGCCGTCTTCAGCTTCTTCCGACACGCCGCCAGACTGAGAGCGGCCCAGTCCGACGGAGTAAGCTCGACTCTTCCCGCTTCCTGAACTGGAGCGCGAGCTCCTTTTTAAACCATCGCCTGAAAGACAGCAAGAGGCCAGTTGCAGCTGGTCAACAGAAGGTCGCAAGCAACCTTGGAAGGGACAAAACTTCAGTGCTGGAAATAAAAATAAAAGCGCTCTCATGCCGATACGTTTAAACGGAGGTACGAGCGCCATTTCCTGTCCCTGTCTTGAGTCCTCCTGCCTTTGACGGGAAATTGTGCCATCCAATATGGCCACTACACAGACATAGACAAGGACGCATCTCCAAACAAAAAATATGCGACGTCTCCACGTCACGACCAAGCGCTGCTTATCAGAAACGAGCTCATGAGCGAATCATCTGTGATAAAAGTGCAGCTCCACTTTCCGTTTGACTTTGACATGATAGTGCTTCAGCCATTACCTGAAAGTGGCTCTTTTCCTGTGGGACGTTGTCCAACCTAGCTCCCAAATCATCTGTTGGGGGTGGTTACTTTGTTTATTAGCCCCAGCGTTTACATAATAGAGCGGAGGTGCACAACACCTCACTCACAGACGCACTTTCACAGGTAAGAAGGAAGAAAAAGATCAAACTGACAACGACGGCGACACGAGTCGCTAAACTCACCGACGCTGATGTAGTCAACGCAAGTCTGCAGATACTCGTTTGTGTCCAGGTCGACGGGAACAAACAAAGTGTATTTGCTCAGGATGTTGCACGCTTTGCTGGTATGAATGGCGTAAATGTGGTACTTCCTGCCAGAGCCTGTGAAGTCGCACAGGAATATGGGTGGATTTTCACAAGCATATTTGAACATGCGTCATCTAAATGTCCAAAATGGCGTCAGTCATCGACAGAACTGGGTCTGACCGTGCTCGATGTCGCATTCCCGCTCTGCCATGTGTTCAAAGTCGTGTATGACGGAGCGCGCCGCCAGGTGGTGGAAGGTCTCGTTCCACAGTTCCTCGTGAACTTTCTCCTCGCGTTCCCGCCCCTTCAGGAAGGGCTCGACGTCGAAGAGCACTTCCCACTGCGCAGCCTTCCCGCAGAGTAGTCCCGATACGACGGCCTTGCACGCCCCTCGCTGGCGGCCCGACGAGCTCACGTCTGCGCTGCGGTTCTCTTGCGGCGTTTCAGCTCGACACAGCTGGTGGCCGTATCCTTCTGCAACGGCGGAGAATGAGTCTTAAAGCGCTACATGAAGATAATCTGACCTGTTTGAAGCCGATTCCCCAAATTCAACCAAAGTCAGCAAAGGTCTGATTATGTGAAAGTTGTGCTAAGAGGGATTTGACCCTTCCCAGTCGGCTCACAATGAGAAGCTCACTTTGCACTACAGTCATCCGGTGTCATGGTTTGGGTTGGGTTTTGGTTTTTTGCTTTTGTCAGGGTTCTAGTTTTGAACGGGTTCTGTTTGAGTTTGTCATCATGTTCCTTTTAAGTTTCTCTTATGATCTCTTACCTTCTGCTTTCCTTGTGTATCTCATCAAGCATCCTCCTGCCCACCTGTGATTGGCTGACTTCTTCGTGTGTCAACCAATCAGCACCCTCTGCCACGTGTCTTGCCCAGCTGTGTCTCGTTGTATCAATTAGTGTGTGTGTATTTAGTCTCTTGTCTCCCGTCTGTCTGTGTTGATTCATTGTGGTTTTCCTCCCGACATGCTGTGCTACGTTTGTGTTTGTTTTGTTTTTTAATTCAAGTTCCTTTTTTTTTTTTTTTTTTTAACTTCACCTCGGCCTCCTTGTCCTGCTTCTCTGCATTTGGGCCCACAAGCACACCTTAAATACGGCATCCAGGTCCAATATCGTTTATCCTCATTCTGGTCGCAGGTGAGCTGTAGGCTGGTTGTCAGCCATTCACACCCACATTCACACCTTAGGACAAAATCTTCAATGAACCATAAGCTTGGTTTGAAATAGTCGAAGAAGCCGGAGCACCCAAAAGGAGAAAGAATTGTTATTTCATTCTTAAAAACTATTTGCATATGTGACATCCGCATTTTAACAAACAAATTTCCCACCATCTGCAAATTATGACTGACCGGGCCAATGTTGAACTTGGATCATCTGCTCTATTATGCGTGTATGAAAGCCCCGGTGGCGAGACATGAGCGCCACAGTGATGCATTCAGGAGCAGCATGGAAATGCATGTTCCAACTTGTTCAAAATGAATTTACTGTGTTTTAACGGTTGTAAAAGTGTGTGGTGTGTATGGAATGTCAATTAGATGGGAAATATATTCAGCATTACAAATGGCTGATTTGTTTCCTTTTTCTGCGCTTTTCTGACCTGTTGTGTTGTTGTCTCATTCACACGCTAAAACACAAACTTTAATCCTAAATTAGGTTTAGTTACATCACAGTTTACTTTTGAAAATCCACAGAAAGGCTTTTTTTTTTTTTTTTTTTTTTAGTTTGGGCAACAAGGGGTAAAGAGTATCTAACCCTGCCCATCCCTGAAGAACATTCTTGCAAATAAGCTGAATGCATTCACAGGCAGCGCCAAACTCTAAACGGACATTACCCGTATCTCCCACGCTTCCTGAAGATGGACTGTCTGTGGACCATCTCGAGCCGTCCTCTGCAGCGGCGTGTCGGAGCGGCGCCGACGTGGGCATTTCCGAGCCCGCCTGCCCCGACGGCTGATGCGGGAGCGGATGGGCAACGCCTGCCGAATGCTCTTTGGAAGACGCAGCGCACAGACTCGCCAGTTGAGGCTGAAAACAAGAATGACCACAAACGGATTTCCACGTTTCCAGGCAGCACGGTAATGTCGGACAATGAAAGGTTTGAACAAATTTCCGGCGTCCAAGTGCTGGCTTACTCAAATAATTATGTTAAGAGCGCCACACCTGGTAGTCTCTCTTCCACTGGGCCTCGTGCTCGGGGCTGGCGGTTCCAATCAGTTCCTGGACTTTGGCTCGCCTGAGAGGATTCTTTGGCAAGACGGAGCTGGGATCACTCGACGTATACTTTTTAGTTGGAAAGTGCTCGTTTATCTGGTCGGTGCTGTACGCTCGTCTCCTTGCTGATGTGTGACCCTCCAATGCTGACGAGAAATCATTCACCACAAGCGTCTTGACGGACATCCGGAACCAGGAAGTGAGCTCAGTGAGGTTCTTACCACCGTCATGTTCCTTAGCGACTGAGTCCCGCTTGGAGTCCTGGAGATCCTCGCCGGGTGTTGCCTGATCATCGGAGCTCTTCAGCAGGTCCTCCTCTTGGGAGTGATAAAAGACGGAGCTGCCAGAGCCCACCGAGCGCATCATGCTGTATCGTCGTCTTTTGTCCTGTTGATCAGGACACGTCAGACGAGTGTGTTGTTGTTGTTGTTGTTTGACTGGTTCTACACATCCCAAAGACTGCGTGAATTTCGATCGAATCCTCAGAAGTCAAACACAATCTGTTCATCAAACCAATAACCAATTAAGGCATAGGTGTCAAACTGCAGTCCTCGATGGCCCCAGTCCTGCAGGTTTTGGAGGTTTCCCACTTTCAACATAGCTGATTCATATTGAAGCTCATCGGCAAGTTCTGCTGGAGCCTGATAATTATCCTGATCATTGAATCAGGTGCGTTGGAGTAGAGAAACCTCGAAAACTTGACACGTGAATTAGGGTCATCATTAATCAACATATTAGGCACACCTCTCATTGTGGCGCAGTGCATATTTTAGCATACTAGCATTAGAATATAGCTAAGTTCCATCATTATTCACACATCTGTTTAGAACTGTGGGGAAATCAGCTGGTTTGCAACATGGTCCTGGTCTTGTATGCTCTGCTGCCACCTGCTGGCCGTTTTTGTAATTACTACCATCGCTTCAACCGTTCTCTGCATCAAAGCCTTCTGTATACTGTAGCATAAAACACATAAATACGTCTTTGGGACATTTCAAACAAGGTATTTCTCTGTTTTTGGGAGCAAATGAGTGATCCATTTGATTTAGATTTATTTGAGTTTGGTATTTGAATGTCGAACTTCAGGATATGTTTTACCGCCACCATTTCCATGGGGGTGTAAAGCAAAACATCAGACTCACAGATTTGGGGTTGGCGTGATATCTCGTGGCATCGCAAACCACGGCGTACCCGATGAGACTGTCCCCGGGATAGAGAAAAGTGTTGCCCACTGGTGAAAGAAGGACCTCCTTGGTCTCAGGAAAGAGCCAATCGATGGAAATGTCACTGAGGACCGGACACATGGTCTTCTTCAGAGACTTTATCATCTGCAAAGACGGTAACATCGTTGGAGGGCAGGGAATGACTTTAGAAAATAAGTTGGTACCTTTCCCCCGGTTCGAGCAGCCTGAGTTGGCATCAAAAACTCAAACCATTTTGGAGGCACGCTACAACCACAAATGGCATCATTCTTGTGGAATTTATGAATAGAGGAGCTTGCTTATGACCCCCACATGCAACGTCTCCTTTGGATCTTCTGCTGGATCCAAAGTAATTGGCAAAAAGGACGTACCCTTGGTTGGAGCCGCTCGCCTTCGGTGAGGAACTCTGCCGTTCCTCTGGACACAGCTGCCAGTTCATGCACCATCCTTCTGCAAGCATTCTGCCCGATGCCAAACGTAAAGCATCTGTGCAAACAAAACTTGGGCATGGGTGCTGAGAGGTGCTTATTGAGAGCAAATCGAAAGAAAGCTAAGTCGGTGTGTTCTGGTCAGGCTACGTTACAATCTTAGCTTTTCCATACGTGACTTGACATTCTTTCAGAAACAATCCAATATTCTGTCAGATTCTGAAAGGGCTAAGCAGTAGGAAATGGATGGATGGATGGATGGATGGATGGATATCAATCTACAGGAGATGAGCTAAAAACAAACCCAAGAAAGCAGAAATGCCACAAGTTGGACAGAGAGCGTGACCGAATGCCTGAAGTGGCTTCTGCGTTCATGACCATTTGGGGCAGTCGCTTCATAACAAATGGCAGTTACAGTCGGCCTCGTCCATTTTCCATAGTGACTCCGGAGAAGGATTTGGAGACTCGCAGCCCCTTAAGAAAGCAAGATGATTTCCCACCTTGCCTTTGACATCTTATTAGTCGCAGTGCAATTTCAGTTGCACGTTCACAAATTGCATTTTGATGGGATGAAAGCAGAATTAAAAAGTAGCCGTTCCAATTCAAGCCGGACAATCCGTCAAACGGGATCATGTGTCGGAAACACACGTACCTGATGTCGCGTGCGTGACTGCGCACCAGCTCGATGACTTTGCCTGTGTTGCTCACCGCCCCATCGGTCAGCAGAAAAAGCAAACGGGGGTGTCCGGGAAACATTGGCTGTCTCAGAATCCATTTGAGGGGTGCCAGGATGTTCGTCGCTCCCATGTCGGCTCGGATCTTCCCAATGTACTCGCAAGCCAAGGCTAATGCTTCCTGATCATGTTGAAGGAAAAGCACAACAGCAACGTTCATTGTCCCACTGGGGGAAAACTTCATTGACACTAACAAGCGGCATCGTAAACGAGAGCTTCTCGTTACTGCCTCACAGCCGGAAGCGATTGGGAAGTCTGCATACGGGCTGAATTTGGCTCTTGGACTTCGCTGTAGGTATACTCAGATTTCCTCCAAAGGCAACAAAAGTCAATCCTGTGTTGTTATATATCGGTTACCCTCTCAATCCATGGTTGGAATAATAATCATAATATTTCATATTTCAAAAATGTGTGTATTATTTACTTCTGTTTTCTTCCTGCCCAGAGGTGATAAGGTTATTTCAAACTAACTGGAAAAACTTCAACCGAAAATTGAGAAAACATTTTTGTATATATTATAATTACAAGTGACATTGTCAGTTAATATCATACATGAGCTTTCTGGGGTTCATTTTGAATGTGTTTATTTCCGTATGACCATAAAGAAGAAGTTAAGGTCAAACAGTCATTTGAGAATTTTTGGTTACTTTTGCATCATTACACTCAACTTTTTTTGTTTTACTTTGAACTCAACAAATACTCCATATATTAAAACAACTTCATAAGTTTGGCAATGTGTCGTTATTTTGGTTTTGTCATGTCTGACAGTTGCGTGCACTGCAAATGATGTTCGCAGTCAGACAGGAAATACAAAGGATTTTTTTGCATTTTTTTTTTTTACCACCTGAAGCAGTGCTACCCGCTACAGCACCGTCACTGTCAGATGTTACAATTCAGACTAAATGAAGAGCGAATCCCGTCGAAAACAAATCCTGCCACAAACTTCCCCTCCACGCTTCATAATGAAGAATTGAAAATCACAACTGCAGTCATTTATTATAACGCAAAAGACATGTGCCAGAAAGCAAAAAGGGATTCAAGGCGATGACTTGTTAACAACTCGCTGGGCGTGTATTGGAATTGGAAAGCTTGAATGCTTTTGCTTGTCAGATTTGGGATTTTTAGATGCATATTTAATTTGTCTGACACGGTCGTACAATGTTCCATGGCATGTTCAAAGTAAACCTAAATAAATAAATATTCAAGTTCAAAATGACACGATCTTCCAGACTTATTGAAGGGTAACGGGGAACTTTTAAGATTGAAAATAATAAATAATGATTTTTGTTTTATATCGTGATATGGACTGATGTGGAAAAATGATGGCGATAGGATAAAAAACAGAAGACGACTTGTGGACCACTGTGCCAAATAAGCTCATTGCAAGGTCATGTGCGAAATCTATCCAGCGAGTTCTACAAATGAGGACCAAGCAACGACACGAGCTCTCATACTCGATTGAGAAGCAGACAAAAATGATGATGTGCATCCCCAACCATATTCCATGTCGCTCCATCTGTCTGCTACCTGTTTGTCCACTGGCAACACACAAGTTACGATCACTGAAAACACGACAGAGGCTACCAAGAGAAAAATAAAAACAAGTCAAATCTGATTCTTGTCCATCTTATTTCTCCTGACACCCACTTTGCAGCTCCTGAGTAATATGTCGGCTTTTGTTTCAGTCCAGTAACAATCTGAAAAAGCTCCCCATTGCCCTCATCACTGATGATGACTGATCTGAAATATGAAGCTGGGCTGAGATTGTAAAAGCTACAAAAAAGATCGATGAAAGAGTCCTGCAGTGGAGATAAATCGACGTTGACTTCAAGTCTTTACTTTCACTTGGTATTTGGCTTTAAGAAAAAAATTTTTTTTTTTTAAAATAGCAACAGGCTGGCACTTTATTTTCCCCCATTATGTGCTGGACCTCAAATAGTGCCCAATGCTTCAAAAATGGTATCTTCTTCCATATTTACTTATTCATGTATTTATTGTTTTTACAATTTTGTGAGTAGGTTTGAAGTTGATGGTTGAAGAGTTTGAATTTACCAACACCCCAACGAGGCAGATCATTTCATCGATTATTGACATGACTGACTAAAAATCCAGTACAGTATTTTATACTTGTGTACTTTTGTTCAGAAGAAAGAAGAAAGTGCTTTACACTGAGCTACACTCCGCTTGCTCCGTTTACAGTAGCGCCATTATTGTTTGCACATTCTGATGGACTCATTTCACCAATCAAACAGATGCAGGAAGTCACATGATCACTCACAGTCTCTCTGTGGCACCACACAGAAGCAAAGTTTTCAAAGTGACTCATTTACGTGAGATACGGCAGAAACAACAGAGAAAACAACGCACAACACGCCGGGTCAAAAAGGCATTATGTATATGTTTATACAAAAAGTACAAAAAGGGAAGAGTCATGTGTCTACATAAAAACATCCAAAATGTACTCAACAAGAACTCCACTTCAAACTTGAGGAAACACATTGCTAGTGTTTGGCTAATGTCTGCCTGGTGGGTGAAAAAAAAAAAAAAAAAAAAAAAAAAAAAAAAAGCTGATATAAGACTATTTTCTTGTGGCTGTGTTTTTGTTGTTGTTTTTTTTGACATACAGCTCACAACCCTGCCGAATTTGAATAAATAACCCAAATAAATGTTTAACATTTGGCTTCAGAGTCATGAACAATCAAGTCATCTCTCTGCTTTCAAACACTGTCCGCATGTCCACTGAACGCACTGAAAGCACACAACGCTCACGTGCACCGTACGAGAATAAAAGTCAATTGTAGAAATTTAAGAGACAAAAGCTGTGAAGAAAACTAACCCAAAAAATGACAATATCACATGCAAAATTTTTCAAGTTTTCAATTGTACCTCTTCGTAGTTCCGACTGCTGGGAAAGAGAGACTTGAAGGTGGAGCCAAAGCTTATTAAGTTGAAGAGGCAGCCGGGTACGAGACTCTTGAGAATCAGCACCATTGCATCCTGGGAAACATCAAATGTGCGAGCGTGATGAAAAGGCTCAGCTTACCTTTGTCGAGTGATCAATTTTGATAATATAACTCAGACTTGAAATGTCCTAATTTGGACAGCATATATTGATCCTGCCGCGACGCTTGTGAGGAATAAGCGGTCAAGAAAAAGGATGGCTGGATGGCTCGACGAATTCCAGGGAGCGACGTACCTTCACACGCTTGATGCTGACGCCGCGGTCAAGGAGGAAGATGAACTCTCCGTGCAGCTTCCTGAGGCCGCAGCCGACGGGCTTGAGGTCGGGACAGAAGTTGAGCATGACCACAGGGTTGTGGAGGATGTCCTTGTGCAGGCGCCTGTGGATGGCCTCCACCTACGGAACGCACATTTCAGTGATGAGTGACGACCTCAAATGGCAGTTGTGGACCTTCCATGGAAACAAAATGTGATGGTAAAGCCTGTTGTGCTGAGATGTGGAAGCGCAAATGACCGCACGAGTGAAAAGTGTGAAGAACAATCTTGAAAAACATTGGCAAGTTGTTTGTTTTTACTGTAAATGTTCAATTGTACCCATTGTGGGACAAATATAGGTTAAAGGCTATTTTAACTTCAGAATATGCTGCTCATGTGAATGAATCGTTGAAGCGCATACGCTGACAATTTGCGTGCTTGACGTTCACAAGAGCAACTTCCAAACGTTTTCGCTCATTTACGCCGGTGCTGCGGTCAAGCCTTTTTTTTGTGTGCGTCAGACGCGCTTGCCTTCCTCTCATTGCTGGAGTCCTTCTTGGTGGCCTTGATGAAGTCGCTGCGGCCGTGCACAAACTCATCGTACTCCTCCTGCGTCATGTCGCCGCTCTCCATGAGCACCTGTGGCACGTGAGGTTCTGCAGGAAATCACATTGGGCCAAGTCAGAAGAGTTTGAATGCTTCCGATACAGGTTGGAAAACTACAAGTTCAGGTTTGCTGTGTATGAGGTACAAAGCGATCCATCTGATTGTTGGATCTTCGTTCACGAGTTTTTTCCGAGTTCCAAGTTGTCCAGCTTTCCACAATCAAATATTAGCACGCGCGCCGTCCCCCTTCCAAAAGACAAACAACTTGTAGATGAGTGCGCGTCTATCAGCTGTTTACAGGTGCAGTGATACAAACGAACAGAAAAATAGCGCCGGCAGTAATGGAGTCTGACTTTTTTTGAGGGCGAAGTTTTGTGATGCAAATGTATCACTCTTTTGAGCGCAAATTGTTTTCAGAAGAAAAAGGCTTTATTGACGTGACCCCAGCCAACTTGCCGGACTATTTTGCTCTCGAGCAAAACCGGACCAGAAGTCGTGTCACAGAACGCTGATCGCTGGAGGTGAGGATGAAATTGAGATTCACCTCAAAAAAATCTGAACTATCTCTTTAAGTAGCAAAATCCAGCAGTTTTTTTTATCGATATCAGAGGGCGGCCATTTTGCCACTTACTGTCGAGTGAAAATGACATCCAAGTTGCTCAGGTAACAACCAATCACAGCTCATCTTCAGAAAACAGATGAGTGTGATTGGTCATTGCCCTGAGCAACTGTGATGTCATCTTCAGTCGACAGCAAGTGGCCAATTGGCCACCCCTGAGATTGATCAAAAAGGTTGAATTTTGCTGCATAATTCATATCATTCACTCATTCATCAGAATGTCATGTTTATAGACTAGTGAGGTCACATGTAACATATTATTGTCAAGAAATGTTTTTACGTTGACTTCCCCTTTAAGCCCAATTCAGTGCAAATTGGGCAAAACTCACCTATTCATTCAAATAGAAAATGTTTCTCATACCGTATTAAGTTATTGCTTTGGCGCCATCTGGTGGCATCTTAGTGCCAAGCAACAATGTTGAACTGAGGGGAGGAGCATCATTTAGGCGGGCCATAGCTTTGTCTAATCGGAAAAAAACAACTGCTTAGCCTCCATCTTGTGGCATCGGCAGGCAATTGCAAAGCTTTTTATGTGCCTATTAACTGCTCTCAGATCTTTGTTTTGTTTTGGCTCAGTCCTCATCCCCTGCAAATATTCTGTGAGTAATAAAAATGAAATCTTTCCTCAGTCAGAAAAAGCTGTCACTAATTCTGCCAAAAGTGTCATGAAGTGTAAAAAGAAAAAGAAAACAACTTCATCTGATGCTGCTGCAACTGTTAGCTGCCTATAATTACATTTTTAGTGGTGAAGAAAAGAAATTGGAATAAACATGTTGTTAGTGACATGCTTGTTTGTTTGACTTAAGAGGACAAAAAGTAATATTGAGTTTTGTTTTTGTTTCTTTTTAATTACCAACATTGGAATTCTAACTCAAGCTCAGTTAAATCATCAAATATCTCCTTCCCCTCACTGGAAGAATCAATTATTCGTCTCCCTATCGATCTAAAGCGGCACCGCCGGTGGTGGTCTATGGTTTTGTCTGCCAGCAAAGCCTTCATGAGCCGATAGTCGGTTGTTACCTGTGGGGGACAAGCGGCCCACGGACGGGTACTTGACAACAAGAAGACACTATGGGAGCGAACAACAACAAAGACCCGGAAGGTCTCACCCACACAGATGGACTCAATACAAAGACTTTGTGGCGGCGCTCATGCGTTCAACACGAAGCACACAAACGCATCATTCGTGGCCTGGAGGCGAGTTGAGTGTGACCTTGCAGACGCACCGCTGGGGTAGATGAGGATCTTAACAGGACAGTCGTACGTGTATTTGTCCGCCAGGGTGACGACCACACTGGTGGCCGAGCGGGCCAAAGGGTCGGCGTCGGCTCGGATGGCGTGAGACGGGCTCTCCACACCTGCACAAATACCAACAGTCGTTTGCTTTTTGCTTTCACCTTTACCTGTAGCTTGAACATAAACGTGACATCATGCCACAGAGTCAGTCTAGTTGTGACTGCCATCGGGGGAGTTTTCTTCTTTTTTTTATATAGATATTTTTGCGTGCAAATTCCTAGCATGCTCAGTGCACGGAATCGCAAACGTGGAACCCGGATTTTTGCTCAACTTCTGACCTGCGAGGAGGTAGGGGGCTCGTATTTCCAGCTGGAAGTTAAATTGGTAGTCCATGGAGTTGATGGCCTCGTCCTCCAGCAGAGCAGACAAACAAAAGTGAGCTGAGGCGGGAGCACGATCGTGCGGACTGGAGCCAGAGCCGCACTGATGTTTATCCCTCCTAAAAGGAAGCGAATATTGAACATGTTTAACCATCATGACCACACGGGCCAATTTACGACTCAATTGCCAGTTCAAGTACACAAACGCATAACATGATGAGAACATTTGTTCTTTTCCACTTCAAGCTGTCTGTGTGTTTCTTACATTCTGGAGACGTTTGGGGATAAGCCCTGCTCCTCGTTGATGCTCCTTTGTACGCGAGGTGTGCACACGGGCGGCGTGCTCACACCGATGCCCCCGCTGGGCAGAGTTGACAGCTCGCAGGAGGTACTGACCAGAATTTGGACTGTCTCCAACGGAGGAATGACACCCAGGTTTACCACAAGCACCGTCCTCTCCAAATCTTCATCCAGAAGAAAATGTCCTGGAAGACCAACTGCATGAGTTCTCTTCAACATATCGAACTCTATTTTCGTCGACAGCGCAAATGTTGGTGTATCCTGACTTTCAAATCGCCACCTTTGCCAATTTACACTTGGAATTGGTTATGACTGAAGTCGATTGTGGCCGCTCCCCACAGCAGCGCAGACCTCCTTTTTACAGCCAGTCTGTGAAATGACCAACATTGGGTCTAACCCGCCTCCTGACAGACTTACGCAAGGCCAAGTGCAGGATCCGCGCTGGTCACGAAAATACGGTCCTGCGTTTCCCAACATTTATTGGGCCGAGGCACTTATTTGACATCAGCACTGTTCACTATTCAGCATCAAGTAAAAACGTCCAAAACGCACATATGAAATCTGAAATAATGATGATCTCCATTCAATTGACCCACAAATTGACTTGCACGGCGTGAATTGGACAACATACAAATCTGAAATATGGCTTCTGTTTGTATGAATTGTAACTGGTTTATCGTACCTTATAGCAACAATGAAGCGCATTTAATTGCACTGAATGTCATATCATATCATATCATATCATATCATATCATATCATATCATATGTCACTCCAATAGATGGAATTGATCATTTTCAGGCCACAGACATTCGACTGATCGGGAATCA
The DNA here is from genome assembly GCF_051991245.1 of Festucalex cinctus. Classification (NCBI taxonomy): domain Eukaryota; kingdom Metazoa; phylum Chordata; class Actinopteri; order Syngnathiformes; family Syngnathidae; genus Festucalex; species Festucalex cinctus. The sequence goes on from NC_135412.1 coordinate 98,800, forward strand.
CTGGTGTTGCATTACATGAACAAATGTTTTGGGACACCCAAAAAAATATTCAATCTGGACCTTTTGTTAATTCTTGGTGTGGTTTATTTGGTTTATTTATTTAGCACAATTTAAAAACAATGCAAGGAGGGAATAAAGCGGAAATGGCTTGTACAAGATTCCACTCCATACTCAGAGTTATACCAAATTAAAAAATAATAAAATAAAATTATAGACAATAAAATCTATAAAAATAAGTACAAAATAAATTGAATTGACAACAGAAAGAATAGAGAATAATAAGTTCATTCAGTATATAAAAAAACAAACAAAAAAACAATTTATGATTTCCTTGCAAATGGAGGGAAATGTAAAATAATTATTTGGGGAGAAGCATTTTCTGTTCCAGCAGGAGTCAGACTTGTTGCCCCAATGCAACAAGTAAGTTGAGTATATGCATATTGCATGAGTGGGGTGCAAATGTGCAAACACCACGACCGGAAAGATAAAAAAATCAGTTACTTAAAACGACCGACTGTAACATCTTATAGAAATGGTTTCCAAATGTATCAATTGTGTTTCCAAGGTGCGAGCTGATATACGCAAATATGTGCTCCATCATTACACAACATACTGTACATCAACTAGATTGTCCATTCCAACTAGTTTGCAATTGTAGCAATCCATTCCGAGCGATGTGCAGTGTCTTAAACAAAAGAAGCTTCCAGTAGTTAAGATAGAAAACTCACCGACACCACTAGGTGGCGCTCCATTCGGTGTGCTGCATGAATTACGGTAACAGTCATCAATCTTGGCTTTGTCCTTGATTTGCAGCGTGATAATCTGACTGGAGATCATCGCCTCAAAGCCCACAACGATGTTTTTTTCCTCCAGCGGATAAATGAAGATACCTGCGAGGCCACCCGGAGAAAATCGAAGAATTGGATCAGGTGATGATGCCTACCGAGAGGATTCATAAAATGACCTTACCTTCAATGGCATGATCCTCAATATTTTCATATGTCATGGAAGCGGTCATGGCCTGAGTGTAGCCCCTGACACAGGAAGTGATGTCAGAGACACTGAGCGGTAGAGCGCTACGATTCTCCTTGTTGATGAGTCCAGGCATTGCACTGCAATTAATTAAGAGTATTTACAGGTACAGGATAGAGAAAGATGCTCGTTACATGATGGTACAGATGACCAGAAGACACAGTGGAACCTCTGGAGTCGCACATAAATCCACTGTGCACCTCTGATTTATGGTTTGGAATTTATTTCCTCTGCGACCGGTCCAGGGTGTCCCTCGCCTACTGCGCAAAGCCAGCTGAGATGGGCTCCAGCACCCCCCGCGACCCTTGTGAGGAATAAGCGGTCAAGAAAATGGATGGATGGAATTTCTTTTCTCCCAATGAAAGTCATTTTAATGTTCCAGGCTCAAAAGAATCAACATGTTCTTGTAACTTCGGACAAGTGTAAAACCTCAATTCTTCTTGCATTATTTGTATGTAAGTTATGGCTCGACATTTCAACGAACTGATGCGTAACAGCACAGAGTCATTGAGACAAAATAGTTTGCATTACTTGCTTTCAAGCAGCAGAGGTCGGTCGGCTCAATGACATGTGTGGGCTAAAAACAGAATATAACATCAAGATCAACTCTTTCAAGAAGCCCGGCATTAATAAATGAGTTCAAAACATTTCCCATGAGTAATTTGAGTCACTTGTCTCAACGATAAAGTTAGAATGTAATCAGCAGTGGAAAGTGAGAATTCATGTCCTGCTTTGTCGTGATGTTGGGATAAGCTCCAGCTTGTCTTGGAGGACGAACGAACGAATGAATGACTTGCACCGACAAACCACACCAAGAAAGAAAAAAATGAAAGTGGTTCGACACTTGATGACGGCGTTCAACTTTTGACATTTTGGGTGACCAGTGAAATATTAAATCTAATAGGTCACATTCCAAATTGTACGGCTTGAGTGGCGTTCAAGTTCAGTGCTTAAACTGTAAATGTCAATTGAGTGTGTCAGGCTCGATGGGCTTTTATGGCTTTATTTACTCGAGGCTGGTAAGTAAAGGGCAGAGCAATAAATGCACTGAACATGGTAGCCTACAACCAGAGGATAAGCAACACTCGCTTTCATTTGAGGGAGCGACCAAATGATGTGCACAAAAGGCAGCATTCTCAATGATGGAAATGAATCCATCAAGTCCCACATGGCTCTCGCGCATGCCGCATCATTGCTCATGTTGCATCCTGCACCTGCAATCTCGCTTGTGCGCACAACAGAGCTCCATCACGGTGCTTGATGGGAACTTATGACGAAAGCCATTTCCATAGAGACGGCTCAGCTTGCGAGAACCGCCGGCTGACGGAAGACGACGGAAGACGACAACTCCCGCGTCGGCTATGCGTCTTCTCTGCAAGTGGAGAAACGACTGCAAATACATCACACAGCAATTACAGCTGTCTGTCACGTTTTCTACCTCTCGTGCGGTAAAGTGATCTGAACAAAATGAGTCGATGGGGTGTGCCAGGGCCATCAATGGATTGTAATGCTGCATATTGTTATGGTGTATTAAGGCTTCACACATTCACTATTCAACTGAATAAATTCACTCGAGAAACTTTCAATTCCGCTCCTGTGAAATGTCTTTCTTCCTCCCGCACCAGATCTTGACAAATCATTTGTTTCCTTTTTCGAATGTTGGAACTGTTGAAATGTTTAGCTCTTTTTTTTCTCCTGAAAATGGAGAAAGTTGCATACAGTAAGACGTACTGTAAAATTCATCTTAACAGATGCTATGCCTTCTTTGCTCTTTGTTCTATTTTATGGCATAACATCGACTCGAAATGGCCCCTGGCAGTCTGTGCATTATGCTTAAATGACTACCTTGCTAATCAAATGTGAGCATTCTTATCTTTGTGAAGACAGAAACATTGAATCTCATTAGATTGTGAGGTGGTCTAATATTGATGTGGCTTGTTGTGTGTTTGTCCATCTGCACAGGCAATGTAGCCGCTAGGATGAGTTCAAGCAGCATCATGACCAGAAAAGAACAACGTGCACAAAAACGTCATAGCAAATGTGTTTGTCTATGCCGTCCTCCTTTTCTGACTTTATGGTCTTGAGTGTTGTTGGTGTCTGTCCCAGCAGCAGCAGCATCACATGACTCACTCGCCTCGTCTTAGACACGCTCGCAAGATTTCATATCATCGTTCTCAACTCATTAGTGTCAAAGCAGCGCGCTGCTGCTGTGGCAACCACCTGTTAAAAGGCTGCTCGATGATGGCTGCAGTATCAAGACGTGCGACAGGCTGCCTTTATTCATCTCCCTGACCTTTTCTACCTGATTCTATGCAAAGGAGAGAGAGAGACTGCGCGTACTCGTTCATTCAAAGCCAAACGAGGCCAGCGTCGTCTTACCTTTCATCTGCGTCAACTGAGCCTGACTCGCAAGTCCACTTGGGATCAAAAAGATATCACGCTCTTCCGCTTGTGCGTTTAGAAAACTGCTGCTACAGGTGGTGACAGAAGCCAGCCAGCTCGCGAGAGAAAAGGAAGGCTGCTGCGGCACTTCACATCCGGCACAGCAACATGTGGTTCAAAACAAAGATTTGGCTGATGCTTCCTCCTCCTCCTCACTGTGCTGCTGTGAGAGAGAGAGAGAGAGGGAGAGAGAGAGAGAGAGAGAGGGAGGGAGGGAGAGAGAGAGAGAGAGAGAGAGAGAGAGAGAGAGAGAGAGAGAGAGAGGGAGGAGAGAGAGAGAGAGAGAGAGAGAGAGAGAGAGAGTGCGCAAGACACTCGTCCATTTTTCGCTCATGTTAATGAGAACGCTCATCTGTTACAATCCACTGGGAGGAGGGCGGGGGCGTTTGTTTTTTTCTTGGAGGTAAAGAGGACCGACCGACCTTCCACCATAAGGGCTGCAAGGCTCAGTGGAGTTTGTGGGTTCCATCCTCGGCCCTTGTGACCATGTTGAAGTGTCCTTGAATTTGCTGCAAGTGAACATGGCAGCAGCGGACCAAATGTGATTGTGAGGCTTTGTCAAGTGCTTTGTTTGGGTACCCTATTTTATTTGGTAGATAAAGTGCTAGGGGGCGGTCCTAAGCATGTCTTGGGTTGGACTCCACCTCATTGGTCGAGTGAGCAGCTCGGCGAACAAGGAAACCCAGACCTCCCTCTCCCCAACCACTTCAACCAGCTCCTCCGGCGGGATCCCACGGCAATGCAATATGAGCAATTTTAGTCATTTATTTATTTTAAATTTTGGCAGTTTTGGTCCTCCACACAGCACACCTGCGACGATTGTGAGGTTGAGGTTCAGAATCTCAGATAATGGACGGCTGGATAGATTGAATGATAAGTCACGATATAGTAGAGAGGAAAAGAAGGTATTGTCTTTGTTTTTTGTACGAAAAACACTTTTTTCATCCTTTTTTTCTGCAATTGAAATGTTAATTCTTTGCGTATACACTAACAGTCGGACCAGGAAGGAATCCGGGACTTAACCATAAACAAGGTGTCATAAAGCTGCAGAGTAACACAAGCGGTATTGAAGTAGATCCATCCTTGAAATTGTTGAAGTTAAGAAAACTGATTTGAAGTCTTTGGTCATGAAATCTCTGATGCTTCTTGTAGGCGCTAATTATAAAAAGAAAATACAGAAAAAGGGAACCTGTGGTCAGGTTCACGAAAGTCTAGGCCAGATGGGTAAAGCTTTGCACCCCATTATCAACTCTCAGGACCTCTCCGAGGAAGGTTTGAGCGTTTCAAATGTTGTGTGGGCGTTTGGCTGCCTCTGTGTTTTCTTATCACGTCGTTTGATCCATCTGTTTTCTTGCAAGGCTACCATGGCAATAAGAGTGTGTTTATACAATCATTTTGTAGTCGGCGTGTGTGTGTGCATCCACCCCCAAACTGAATTAACCTGCGGCCAATAAGAATCGGCAGCCGCAGCCACCCTCACACTGCCACACATACAAATAAATACACACTTGCTTTCCCTCTTGTGCACGCCACGTACCCACCTTTTTTTTTCTTTTCTTTTTTTTACCATTTTGCCTCTTCGGGGTCACGGGTCAGCTGGAGCCTATCCCAGCAGATCCCAATTCCAAAGCTCAATGCTGAGTGTCAAGCAGTGAGGCCTAATACGATCCAGCGTGGGATTGAAACCAAGACCTCCCACTCTCAGCGCAGACACTCCATCACGAGACCAGGGTTCGAATCTGGAGCCACAAAACTTTTGAACATTGTGATGAAGGAAACAGTGACATGACTGCAAACCAAAAAACACACACCGAATTAAAAACACAAAAACAGGAAACAAGACACTAGAGCAATTTAAAACAAATGACAAAAACAAAAAGATAATGCAAGCACAGAAATGTAATCGCAAACACAATTTAAAAAACACGCAAAATACGAAACAAAGCAACAAAAAGTAATCACAAACACAAATCAAAACACAAAATATGAAACAAACAAAATCTCCAAAAGTTATCACAAGTGCAAATCAAACAACGCAAACACAAAATACAAAAAAATGTGTAATCGTGAACGCAAAAAAAAAACAAAAACACAAAAAGGTAAGTGCGCAAAACAAAATGATGAAATGATGAGACACAATTGCCGTCAGTTACACACGACTGTGACCAAAATAAAACACATTTGTAAAAACCCTATTTTAGGGACCAGCATGTGCTAGACTTTTTTGACAGGTATATTTACGTAAGGCAGTGCTTCTCAATTATTTTCTGTCATAAAGGTAAGAAGAAAACATATCTCCCCCCCAGCTACTATAAATAGTACCATTTGTCTCTAAAATTGTTCTAAGCACACCTCTGCATAACACTGTATCCTTAATAACGTAAAAGAGAATAAAAAAAGAAAGAAATATGGACCAACTTACAACAACGAATAGCTTTATTAACTGTAACAGAAAAGATCTAAAGTGCATCTGAAATTCAAAAATAAAATTATTATTATTATTATTTTGTTTTTTCAAGAGAGCTCAGAATTGTTCATTCGGTAGTCTTACCGATTCAAAAATTAAAATTACATCCTTAATTAAACTATAAACATTTTTTGACTGACCATGTCAAACCATATGATACGGGAAAATAAAATTACATAAAATCAATAAATAATAATGTATTCAAACTGATCACCCACATTAACTCAGGAGCACAATATTAAAAAAACAAACAAACTTTAACCTGCAAAACAAAAATATATAAAATAATTTTAGCTGTTTTTTTTTTGTTTTTTTTTTATTTGCTGTGTGCAATGCGCGCATGCTCAGTGCAAACAATTGCACTTTATTCTAGGACAGTAAAAAATAAAAATAAATAAAAAAAATAAAATAAAAAAGCATGTTCCCCGATGATGGAGCCTCGCGCCCCACTATTTGAGAAGCACTGATGTAAGGGGAAATGATTTTTTTTTTCTTCATAAATAAATTTTTTTTTTCTTGTAAGGTTAAAAATGACTTGTCACAGCAACTTTCTTTCTTTTTTTTTTTTTTTTTTTAAATCCACATTAGATTATGAAGAGTTGTTTTATATGAATATTTCAGCTCCATGTCTGACAAAAATTGAGTCGGTGTTTCATGCTTTTCTGGGGTTTATTAGTAAAGTTAGTAAAGTCGTCCCATCATTATGAACTTGAGTGAGATGGCCTTCATTGGCTACCAGGAGGTTGGCTCACTGGTACAACTTTATCCACAAGACCATCACAGTTCTGTTTACATTAGTCTCTTTGGAGTTTTCTTTTAACCCATTGTCTTATTGGAAGACCTCCTTCAGCATCAATCCTTGGTTGATGACATGATCAAACGATATTCGCGTACAAAATATCGTCCCACACCCAGTATAGTAATTCACCGAATGTCAGTGAAGGCATCGTGACAACAATCACCAGTAGTGATTTGGCCTGGCACTGGCAGGTTGTGGTCGTTTCTGGTCGGCACTAATTGTTTGTCACGTCGCTGCAGCGGACAGTTCAGGCCACACCAACCAACAAACTTTATATCACCATAAAGTTAGCGGAAAATATTGTAAAATGTTCAAGGACTCGTGGGCGCTCGAGGCAGACATCCAGGAAGCGAACTCTGCCCGCGTGCAGGTGATTTTTAGTGGGGCTAATGGGAGCTGGATTGGAGCTAGCAAAAGTTTGGCTAGCACTTTCGAATCAATGAAAAATAACTACATCTTCTTCTTTTTTGTTTCCCCCCCTCACAGTTTGAGCCCACAAAGAAGATTGCTGTAGCTAATCGTTCGCGGATCTCCAGAGATGTAAACGGTAACGAAATATACTTAATACTTTGATTATCAGCCACAGATGATTCTAGGATCATCTGTTTAGGGCTGCTATAGATGTTCAGGGTTGCTTGGGTGCTACAAAGTGCGGGATTGATGGTGGCATCCATCCACTTGGTACTTTAGGAGCTTGTCGTTATATTATATATGTTATATGTCGTTACTTGCCGCTCCAAACTTGCATGGGAAGTTAACGAGTCAAAGGAGAAAAGGACTTAAAATGTAAAAATATCTATTTCTACAGTAAACCAGCTCCCCACAGTTTACAGTGAGAACAAAAATGGACTTGGACTTGTTTTTGAAATTTTCTTTTCAATTAAACACAACATATAACATTAACAGACATTAACTTAATACAGATTTTTTTTTTTTTTTTTTTTTTTTAACTGTATATTGCTTGACTGTGCGGTTATAAAAAAATATATATATATATATATATATATATATATATATATACATTAACATGCACATAAAAAAAGAAATGTGCTTAAATCTACAAAGTAATAATGGATGTACGATCGGCCGGCCAATTTATCGGCCCTGGTTTCCTTAATTTTGGAAGATCGGTGATCGGCCGATCCCTTAAAAATAAACCAATCTTTTCCACCAATCTCATCTCCCTCCTCACAGGTCTGAAAAAGTCATCCACTGTCCTCTTCTGCTGAGATGACTAATAGGATTTTCATTTTTATTTGAGGGAAGTACTGCGATTGGCTGGCAACCAGTCCAGGGTGTCCCCCGCCTACTGCCCAGAGGCAGCTGAGATAGGCTCCAGCACCCCCCGCAGAATATAGATGGATGGATGGATGGATGGAAGTACTTCATGTGCTCAACTCAACTCAACTCAAATTTATTTCTATAGCGCTTTCAAACAGCCTGAGCTGTCACAAAGTGCTTTACAGAAACACAAAAAAACCAAAGCTATAACATAAAACATTAACACCAATACAATACAATCACAATAAATCAACATTCTTCCATCCCAACATACACTTTGCTGTTTGAAGCAGTTTTAGATAAAAGAGGACAGAGTCAGTCTCCATTCAGCAGTTGATCATAGACGTGATCTCAACATGTATGACGCCACACACGTTTGCTACAAGCTAAGTTTGCTTATAAGCTAGCTCCTAAACAAGCAGCTCCTGCGTTCGGGATAAGCACCATACACACACACACACACACACAAGGAATCGCCCAATTATCCAGTCTCATCCAAAATGCCGATCTTCCATCTCCACATCCCGCGCACGCAACCGCGCTTCGCGGCGACATTCGCGTCATCAGCTCCACCGCCATTCGTCTTAAAACAACCCATTTGTATTATTTCACCGATATTGTTCGATGTTTTCCAATAAAACAAGATTGGAAGACTGAAGGCATATTCGGTATCGTCAAAAATCGGCATCGGCAGGTCAGACTTTTGAAAAGATCGGGGCTCGGTGATCAGCTGGAAAATTGTGATCGGTGCACCCCTTTGTACAAGTCTGTGTATGGGTGAAGTGCAGACGCATCATATAAAACCTATTCACAAAACAAATAGATTTGAACACTGTCTGCCTTTTTACATGTCTTTAATACGAATACTTCAAAATGGAGCCTTGGTTTGCTGAAAAACAATCTTCTGTCAATTTTGGAGGTTCACTTTGTTATTCTTCACTTTGAATATGTGGCGACTGTTCAGGAAACCTTGAGAAGGACGAGAGTGGACAGCGGGGAAAATGGGAAGGTGACAAAGTGGACCCGGCTGAAGCGTCCCTGCTCAACAAATTAATCCGTCGCGCCCTTGTGAGTGGGAGACACGAGGTTGAGGTCTTGCAGCGGGACCCGACATCCCCGCTGTTCTCGGTCAAGACCTTCGAAGAGCTGCGCCTGTGAGTTTGTCCACACAACCACAGCTTTTTTTCTCTACATAAAGGTCAGACTCAATTTCAGTGAATCCCACACCTGAACAAATTCATTTAAATGTGAAGCCCATATACTAATATGTGACATGATGGCCTTAGCTTAACTGGATCTCTATGCCGTAGTCCAGAGAGGAAGATGCTGAGCAAGGACAGGTGACAAAGACGCAACGGCCTAGCTGGAGTCACCTATCAAATTATTATTACTACATGTTTTTTCAACCATTAACTTGATGATTGATGATGCAATGTTAATTTTCAACACTGTAGATTGGTCAACAATTCGTAAAAATGACACCCCCATGTGTTGACTGACCAAAAGTACAAATTGTGACTAACCCCGGGTTTTCACCGGATGCGGTTGCGGTGCGGTTGCGGTGCGGTTGCGGTGTGGTCCGGCGATGCAAGCAATTAGATTCCATTCATTTACACCGCTTGCGGGTGCGTTGCGTGTCGACTGCGTCTCAGCTGCGGCCTTCCGCAAGGATAGACCTATTTTCTATTTTTGCCGGACGCCGCAGCGGTAGGCCTCCGGCAAATGGCAAGCTAGCACAAAACACATCGAGCGGGACAGGAAGACCGAGGCAGTTTCAAAATAAATTTCCGGTTACCTTTCAGAATAAAACACTCGCCAGCTCCTATTTCGCAAGCTTTTCAGCAAAATGTGACGTGGGCGTCGCCGGGCCATGTGCTCATTCACGGTTTAGACGCCAGCGAACATGGACGAGGAGAGGTTTATATTGGAGGTGGAAAACCACAAAATAATATATGACACGGCACATCCTTTTTATAAGGACAACCAAAAAAAGGATGCTGCATGGAATCTCATAGCAGAAGAAGAAGAAAAGGTTCAATCAAAAGAAGTCCACCTCTCTTTCTGCTTCTCTGACTTTCTGTATGTTTGTCGTTGTGAAATGCCACATGATCGCGCGCGCGGTCCCGCGAGACATGTTGGGAAGTGGGCGGCGACGGAGCTGCCGGACCGCAGCTGTGCGGAGCCGGTGTGGATTGACAAAAAAATGGACCCGTCCGGAGCACGCAGTCAAGACGCACCGCACCGCACCGCACCGCAACCGCATCCGGTGAAAACCCGGGGTTATGAGGTGTCGGCTGACGCCAGCGATAAGTTGTTGATAAAAGGCAGTGTCCTCACATTTCCAAAATAACGATTCAGGAAATGAAACACAATCTTGTTTGAACACCAGTCTGTGCCGTGTCGACCCTCTGCCCCTCGTCTGACAAAATGCCTTCGATATTTAAAAAAAAAAAACTAATAAAAAAAGTCGATGACTGTGATTTATAACTTTCCCCAAACTTTCGAAGGTCTTCGGGTCGTGAGTTATTCAATAAATAAACGAGCTACAATAATGTAGTGAACAAAAAGGAAATGAATCTGTGCGCAAATTAATCTATATGTCTGATTCGCTTACTTCTGCACCAAATCATTTCATCTATCTATTTTTAACAAAACATGCTTACCTTACCCTTCGTTATTGTCTATCTACTAAAAAACTAACAAACAGGTGTTCAGTTTTGAGGTGAGATAATTCAAGCTACTGTGCTGTGAAAAAAAAGTGTCCCCTTCAAAAAAAAAAAATTCTCCACTTTAATCTTCAAGTTAATCAAACAAATAGCATAAAATGCATCCAAAAGGCAGAAATGTTCTTTGCAGTAATATTCTGTGCCTTCATTAGTCTTCATTAGCAGTGGTGTCCAAACTACGGCTTGGGTGCCTTTTGTGGCTCGCCACCCATTTTCTAGAGCGCCTCAGCATATACGGGTCATTCGATGCCAAATCAGCCAAAAAAAAAAAATTAACCATGCAGATTTTATTATATAAATATAGTATATATTCAAATTTCAATAAATGTTTGACTAATTAGTGACTCTTCAATGAATATCGGAGTGTATGGATACTTTCAAGAAATGCTGATTGAGTCCAAACCCAGCAGGGCTTTGAGATCGACAGACTAGTGGAAGCCAGAGTTCCAAGCAAACACGGTGAAGCTGCATTTAGCTATTATGCTGCACACAGATGGAATAGGCTGCCAACAGAAGTGAAGTCAGCCCCGAGTGTAAATGCTTTTAAATCCAGGTTAAAAAACTTTTTTTTTTTTCTTATACCTTTGATTAGGGACTTTTAAACAGCTTTAATTAAGTTTTTTTTTCCCCCTTTTTAAATATTATTTTTATTATTTTAAAATTCCTTATGCTAAATGTTTTAAAGTTTGTTGAATAATGTTTTAAGATTATTGTATGTTCTTTTCAGTAAATTTTGTAGCTTATTTTTCTTCCTGTGAATGTTAACGACTGTTTGTTGATGTTTGTGTTGTCTTTCCTTGTGTAAAGCACATCGAGTTGCCTTGTGTGTGATGAAACGTGCTGTACAAATCAACTTGCCTTACCTTTCACCCCTTATTGTTGCTAAACAAAATTGACATCTCTGAAAATGTTGTTTTCCAGAACGTGAAAATACATTTCATGCAAAATTTGGATAGTCTCGTGATCCACAAGGTCAGTTTCAAGGTCAACTAAAACTAAAGGTCATAAGATGAAGGAAAGGAAAAGGAAGTGCTGAAAATTTCAAATTTGGCCTGCGTTAGCTCCAAAACCGCTGTTCCCATTGACATCAAATTTGAGATTTAGTGTTGTGAGATCATTTTCAACAGGTACAAAAAGTTTCATTCAAATCAATATCTGCACGGCATTGAATGACCCATAACCTTTGACACTTTTCAAGTGCATTTTTTGACTCTTGCGGTCGACTGAAAATGACGTCATAGTTGCGCAGGCCTCGGCTAATAACCAATCATTCCTTTCCTGGGGAAAATGTCGCTTTTGATGTATTTTTCTTGCATGAATAGGAATCAGGACCTGTTGATGGGGGTCTATGGCATGGGCTTCAATAGGCCTTCCATGATCCAGGAGAAGGCTCTACCTATGATGCTGGCACAACCGTGAGTCCAGTTTTACGCTGTGTGGTTTTAGAGCTGAACAATTGGGGAAAATCTCATTGCTTTTTTGTTTTCTTTTTTCCACCTCAAAATTTGTGATTATTTGTTGCACGGTCATTTTTCAACAATAAAATACATCTTTATTAGAACAAACAATATCAGATCTAAAAAGAAAAATGAAGCATTCATTAATATGACAGATAGTTTAGCGACTAAAATTACAGGTACAAACTTACACTTTGACATCATTTTGCCACACAGGTGTGATGTCAACATAATATGCTGTAAATAAGCAAGACCAAACTAAAGTCTTAATCACTCAACTTATCATTATAGACCGATGAATAAACAGATCATGTATAAAAATGAAAGCTTACTGATCTCTAGCCACTAAGATCACACATGCTAACATACTGTATAGGGAAAAGTAAGATTACACCTGTTTATGAAATAACATCACATCTTTCTAATTTGATTAGCACCAGCTGGCATCACAACTCTTTGTTGTCTCATTGATTAAACATGGCAAAACGTCTTTTTTTGTTTTTGTTTTTTATCAAGTCACAATTATAATTATTATGCAAATACAGTTAATCGTTCAGACAAAAATGGAAACATTTTATTTCCATTTCTTTCTGACCAATTGGTGACCAGAACTTGTTTTGACTCAAAATTCGATAATGGAAAATAATTTAATTGTTTTTTCCTGCCCAAAAATTGGAATTATGATATCATATGCAATTATTTTTGTCAGGGTCCTTTTCACTGATTGTTTACCCAGCAAGCAATAAATTACCGTACAATAAACAATGCAATCAAAGTGGGGGAAATAATCTGTTTTGTTCTCCAAAAAATAAAAGAATAAAAACATCGCACGTCTTGCGATGTGGCTGTCGCGCAGGCGCACATCACGATGGCGATGTTCAAACGATATATCGTGCAGGCCTACTGTGTAGCTATATTGTTTATCAATAGATGAATGAAATGCACTAAACCGAGGAATCATGAAACCATGAAAATTCAGGTTTGTTTTTACTCTAAATAAAAAAATTTTCAATGTTTTCACAGCATATCTTTTCTATCTTGCTTGTGTTTTTACGTCTTTAAGTAATATGATATTAGCAATAATTTTTGATATTTTTGGTCGTGACACAATACACAATTGGAACTAAGAAGGACAATCAAATAAATAGATTCTTTTGTTCAAATAATAAGTGCTCCATGCACGCTGCAGTCAAGTAGTAAATCAGCCACCACAAGGAAATGTCGTGACTATCAAATTGAATTTGCTGACATGAGGAGATAAAGGCTCAACCAATAATGACTCCTGGAAAAGCGTTCCAATATTGACTGACTCTTACAGAAACATGACCCAAATCTCAGATTTGAATTTGGACATATACTGGGTGTGGTTGATATATTTTTTTTAAAGAATTTAAAATAACACTTGCACTTTTGATCCTTTCTTTACTTCCAGACCTCAGAATCTGATTGCCCAATCACAGTCGGGCACAGGCAAAACTGCTGCCTTTTCTCTGGCCATGCTCAGCCACGTGAACCCCGCCCACAAGTGGACTCAGGTAAGCCATAGAGATCCTGATGTCGATGGCATTTTGAGCACACATAAAGTGGAAATAAATAAAAATGGATAAACGCTAGTTTTCGCCTTCCGTGACATTGCAGCCCGTTAACGCTGCGCCAATAATTTCCTGTGTTCAGAGAAAGTCACGTGACAACAGCATCTCTGTGTGACCTGTTGATATGTTCATTTGTTGACTGCCAAAGCTTTTGTTTTCCCCTAGGCTCTTTGTATTGCACCCACATACGAGCTTGCCCTGCAGATCGGTCAGGTGATGGAGCAGATGGGCAAACACTGCCCTGATATCAAGCTGGCGTATGGCATAAGGGGCAACAAAAGTAAGAAAGTCGAGGTCACGGTCTCTCCGCTTATATGTCTGAAATCAAAGAGTTTGGCAATGTCACTTGTTTTTTCTGTTTTGTTTTTTGCCCAGGAGATCGAGGCCGTCTTTTGCAGGAGCAGATTGTCGTAGGAACACCGGGCACCATCCTGGACTGGTGCTACAAGTTGAAAGTCATTGATCCCAAGAAGATAACCATGTTTGTCCTGGATGAGGCGGACGTGATGATCGCCACTCAGGGCCATCGTGACCAAAGCATCCGCATCCACAGGTCAGGACCATCACGGTCAAATAAATACAGTAGGATGGATGGACCCAATCTTCAAAGGCATGCTTCAACTCCAACTTGAAACCGGTCTGTGTGCAGTATCGTGTCCCCTGCCCCTTTCGTTTTAGACCAAACCATTCATTGAATCATGATATATATCATGTTTATGCATTTTCTATAATCAATTCAAAGTACTGTCCTGTTTTTTTTTTTATATATATAATAAAAGGGATCGAATATCCATGCTATCTGTACACAATTGTGGCGTGTGCTAAATTAACCAGTTTGCATACGCTTCTCATGCATTGCATAAAATGAACTCTTTAAACAAGTTTGCAGACACAATACTGGCTGTTTACATGTACAAACCTTTAATCTTCAAAATCATGTGACTGTGGGTGAATGATGTGGTTTAATAAATTGTTTCAAGGACAGTTCTAAATACGCTTTACGAACATAAACAGATGTTTGTTGATTGTTTACTTTGGCGGCTGACCGCACATGCAGCCATCCATTTTCCTGACCGCTTATTCCTCACAAGGGTCGCGGGGGGTGCCGGAGCCTATCCCAGCTGGCTCTGGGCTGTAGCCGGGGTCCACCCTGAACTGGTTGCCAGCCAATCGCAGGGCACACAGAGACAAACAAACATCCACACTCACAAGCACACCTGGGGACAATTGGGAGCGCCCAATGAACCTGCCATGCATGTCTGGAATGTGGAAGGAGACCGGAGTACCCGGAGAAGACCCACAGGGGCAGGCACGGGGAGAACATGCAAACTCCACCCAGCAAGGCCGGAGCCTGGACTCGAACCCGAGTCCTCAGAGAACATATTAAATTCTCAGTATTGTCTTCAAGTTAACATTTTGAAAAAGGTTTACTCTTGCAACAACACAATGTGTAGTCTGATTGGCTATTGCGTCATTCTTCAACGGGAAAACAGTAGCAATATGTATGTAGATATGGAATTTCCCATAAGTGATGGAAGTGCTTGAGTTAAACATGAGAAAATGTACTTTTTTTTTTTTTTTTTTTTTTTTAATAAACCTTGAACATATTGCACTTCAACGCATTAAACTGATCTTTTTTTTTTCTTTTTTCCGCTGCTTCTTGCAAATGCAGGCAGCTAACAAAAGACTGCCAGATGCTCTTCTTTTCTGCGACCTTTGAGGAGGCGGTGTGGGAGTTTGCAGAGGTGATCGTTCCCGAGGCCAACATCATCCGGCTGCGCCGTGAGGAGGAGACTCTGGACACCATCAAGCAGTTTTATGTCCTCTGCCGGGCCAAGGAGGACAAGTTCACAATCCTTTGCAACCTGTATGGGAGTATGACTGTGGCGCAGGCCATAATCTTCTGCCATGTAAGTCCTACACTGACACCAAGCACGGCGCGTTTGTGCGCTTAGCCAACAAATCCTGCATGTGTCGTGCAGCTATTTAGTCAAAGAATCAGATGTTTCCTTTTTGTGGTGGAAAACGACTAATCCATACTGGAGTTTATTAGTCTGAGTTGAGGATGATGAATAATTCTGCTTTATTATGCTTTGTTGTCTTGGCGTTAACTCAACCAGAGTTGTTCAGTGTGGAAGCATGATAATGAGCTCAGGAATGGCGGCTTACTCCTGACCAATTGGATCCACCCCCCACTTAGGAAAATGTCCTTCTTCATCTGTCTGTGCGAGTGACAGGCTGAACAATTACAAGTAAATGATGGCAGAAAGAACAGTGGACCGAGGGCGTCGCCAACATTTTTCAAACCAACAGCTACTTTTTGCGTACAGATTACTGCAAAGGGTTACAAGTTTGATACATATTTCTGGGGGGGGGGGGAATGTAATGTTCATTGAATTGAATAATTAGGAAATGGCGAAAAGTCAATATGCAATTTATTTCTGTGACTCTTGCAATGTTTATCATTTCAAATGATCTCTTTTACAATATATCAATCACAATGTCCCATCAATGATGAGATATTTTTAGAACAGCCGTGTTGGCTGCTTGTATAGTCCTTGGCTGCCTGGTGCCTGGTGACGCCTCAATTAACCTGGATAAGCAAGTTTTGCCATTCAATTAATAAATTGGGAATATTCCACGGAAGAGGCGGGACGTGATTTTGCACATCGGTTTGTTTCCAGTCCGGGTTGCGAATGTGCAACTGAGGGGCACAAAGTCGGAAGCAATTTGAAGTATTTTTGACGCAGCCCAAACGTCGCAAACTGAACCGGAAACAAACTGATGTGCCAAAACAGCCCCGCCTCTTCCGTGGCATATACCGCATAGCAACAGGCCTGGTTGATCTTGAATGCAGTGAGCCAAATTATGAGATACTTACAATCATTTTTGTTTGGTGCTGCACTATGCTTTTTTTTTTGTCCTCATTGAAATGAGAAATGACTTGGCTCACTATAGGTTGGGACGCAAGTGTTATTAGCTGCATGGAATGAGGAAAACAAAAAAAGTGATCTCTCCTCATGCAGACTCGAAAGATGGCATCTTGGCTGTCTGCTAACCTGACCAAGGAAGGCCACAGTGTGGCGCTGCTGAGTGGGGAATTAACCGTGATGCAGAGAGCGAGCATCATTGAGCGCTTCCGAGATGGCAAAGAGAAAGTTCTTGTGACCACCAACGTTTGTTCCAGGGGTAAGAGATAAAAGTCCAGTGCCAAACTGTGTTTACTGCTATTCGAAATCTAGATGTGATATTTTGGAAACTTAAAACAGACCCCAAAGGGATCAAAATAAAAAAAATAAAAAAAAAGAAGGTTGACGGTCGTCTCTGGGTCACTGGTCAATCTGGTTCCATCATTGAAAATTTGTAGGATTTATGAATCATATTTCTTGGCATGATAATTACCCAACAATCAATGTCTTATTCTCTTAAATTTTGCTATTTTTGTCAATACCTGTTCCAAAAATGTCATTCATCTTAATAAAAATAAAAATAAAAGTTTCTTTAGATCTTTTTCTTATTTTCATCTTTTGAAACAAACTCCAAATGATTCCATTCTACAGCAAAAAAAAAAATCCCCAAATGTTTGGAAGGGAATGTTGACGTTAATCCGTGAAATGTCTTTCGATATGCATGACAGATGCTTCACGGCATCAACGAATGATCGGCGGGGCACGACGGTTCAAATTTGGTCATTTGTGAATAGGTTTATTATACTCATGATTTGCAAACTCGCAAATGTCTCCTGTGCAAAGGTTTAAATAAATGAAAATACACAAGTCACTGGATGCTTTTGACAACACATCGAACTGGTCAATCATTTTTATTTTGAATTGAATATATTTAAATTGAAGTTTTAAAAAGTCTGCTTTTGTCTTGAGGCATCGATGTGGAACAGGTGTCTGTGGTGGTCAACTTTGACCTCCCCGTGGACATGGAAGGCAACGCCGATAACGAGACGTACCTTCACCGGATCGGCCGCACGGGACGTTTTGGAAGGCGTGGCTTCGCCATCAACATGGTGGACAGCGACTACGGCATGGACGTCATCAGACAAATTGAGATGCATTTTGGTACATTTCACTCCCCGTGCCCTCAATGTACCGTTCCACAAATGTAGAGGAAACACCAGGATGTTGACACTTTGGGGGGTTTTTTTCTCTCTTGATACCGCAGGCAGGAAAATCCCCAAACTTGACACGGCCAATGTTGAAGAAATGGAAAAACAGCTGAACTGATTACTTTCGTAGTCGGCTGCTTGGCAAGATGTTTACTGTGCAGCAAGGTTTGTTTCAGATGCACTTTTTTCATTTCTTATAAAACTGTTCAAAGCCAGTTTGCTTAATTTGGTTTTCCGTTGTTTGCGGTGTTGTTTCATTTACCTTTTTTTGTTTGAATATTTGCATGGCGTTTGAGTATTGAAGTGTCGTGTTTGTTTGAACATTTACGTGGCATTTGAATATTGTTTTGAGAAATATAACAACCATATTGTTACCTATAAACTGTGTTCGGGTTCATTCTGTCAAAACTGGTTTTTAACCAGGGGTGTTGGCCAACGGGAAGTTCGGGAAGAGTCCCGTGCGGCCGGTCCATTCGTTTCGGTCGGGCACGAGCAAGCGACCGTACAGAGTTGCTGCTGAGTAGTGCTTGGTTGATGATGAAAAAAAGCTTTTGAGCAAACCCTTGTTAGTTGGAAAATATTTTATTCTGGTCAAGTATACAGCTAATGTCAACGTAACTGCAGTCTCCCAAAAAATGACGCACCCAAAGGACCTTCCAGGCATCATGCTTGTCTATGTTCCTTTCAAACCTGCAGACATTCAAGTTACCCGTCTGTCCATATTCAGGTCACAAATCGAACAGCTACAGACGTTTACTTGTTGTGAAAATAAAACAAACCAAAAAAAAAAAACCTTTCCATGTCACACATCAGTCAAATCTTTTATACACCTGTCCTCGGTGGCACTCCTGCCATTAGGCGGATTAGGCAGATGCTAGGGGTGCTCGTGAGCAAAAAGGGCGACAGGGAGAAGAGACGGTTTGTTTGTTTGTTTATTTGTTTTTTGAATCCTTTGTCAGTCACGTAAACTTACGTCTTCTGTTTCATGTAAAGCCGGCGTGCCAGCCAACCACATACCTCCTTTCAAGTTTGGCTTTGATTGGCGGCTACGGCTAGCCAATGACAATCGGGATTGGAGGGGTGTGGGGAGGGGGGTCGCGCTCCGGAGACGTGCATTAGCCAGATCTACTTCCGGGGTCGAGAATCGTCGGGGTCGACAGTCGTGCGCTTTCGCCGGCCAGCGTTGGCCCAATGACCACCAAACGGCAAACCTCCATCCAGGATGACACATTGACATCGCTGGGAATCCTGCGTTCATGGTCCACTAAACGACGATTACGAGTGAGTGGCAAACTTTTGCTTTGATTAGTAAAGCCAAACAGCACGGACGAATTGTATGCGATTAACAGACCGACGCAGTCACACATACGCAACAAATACTTTGGAGCATACAATTATCACTAAAGCACAGTTGCAGTACAATGTAAGTTGAATTCTCTTTTTATTTTTTTATTTGTATTGTCAAGTTGGTTAATGTTGACTGTCACTAAGTTCTAAATAAAAAAAAACCCCAAAATATTATAGATAATAAAAATATTTTGCTTAGTTTTTCACTGAACCCATATGTCGTTTCTCTATTATCGACATAACTCAACCTTATTTGTAAACACTTTAAAACATCCATTGCTGCATACAAAGTGCTGTGCATGGAATAGAAATCAGTCTTGCAGTAGATACAAATGAAAGAAAATAACGCAAAATAATTTATAAAAAAATATATATTAAAAAAATTATAAGATGTAGGGAAGTGACTAAGTAAATATAAGTATAAATAAAATAACACAACATACAGAAGGCACCATAAAACACTGAAATGATGCGAAGTCTCATGCTGAGTCAAAGACCAAAGAATAGAGATGTCCGGCAAAAATGATATGAAATTTTGTCCATATCAGACAGCCCTAAATCCAAAAAGCGAATGAAGGCAACTGCTAGCCAATCCCAGATTGAAGCGGCTGGGTCACAGAGTCATTCATTCGGACATGACACTTGTTTACAGAAGTGACGAGTGCTTTTGTTGCAAATGAAATTTTAAGTTGAATAAATGCAAAAGAACTACACATTTTTACCCCCTCGATTGTCTTTTAGAATTCCGAATGAACTGCCGCTTTGAAGTGACCGAAAATATTTCTGAGCACTTTTGCAGTTGTCACAATGCCACCGTTCAAACTGAACAACATCAGATTTAGGTTGAAAGAGAAAAGGTACTATACAGTGCTAATTGACTTTAGCCTTTGAGACATCCTGTAAGCAAATCTTTATTTTTTTTTGAATGGAATTATAAGTAGTCAAGTATTGAACATGAGAATCCATGCAATTCTTTTTTAATCTTTTGTTCTTTATATCTGCGACACAAAACATTACATACATTTGGTCCAACTTGCTTTCTACATTCAACTGATAACATAAATGTACTGTCATTAGTGACGCAAAATTAAAAGTAAGTCATTGCAATTAATGTGTAAACGTGTCTGCGTGTTAGACCACAATTTAGCTAAACCAGCATATTTGATATGAAAATCCTCAGTTGCACCAAGTTTGAAACTATTTTGCGGTTATGGTGAACATGAGCAGCTTTTAACTTGGACAATCAAAAGATATGAATTTAAATCCAAGATGGAGTTGACAATACCTAATTGTTTGCCCATTAAAAAAAAAAAAAAAAAATAGATGATTGCGTGTGTTCCAACATGCAGCTATTGCACAATCCCGAGCAACAGTCACCAGTCGTGGTGTTTCTTGTTTTTTACGGCAAGTCAAGCAGGTTGTTCTTAGCATAAAGTTCCTCCGTGATCTGGTACACTTGGGAAATGAGCGGCATGGCTTCCCCCAGCACGGCCACCACTTTCTCCGGAGGACCCACGTTCATCACCTCGAAGAAGGCGGGGCGACCGGGTAGCACGCAGAAGGCCAAGCCCGCCGCCTTGCGCACCACCCACGGGTGGTAGCGCGCGAGCGACTCGTTGTAGGCTTCGGCGCACATGGCGGACGTCTTGCTGTCCTCGCTGCTGATCCGCAGCCGCTCCAGGAACAGTTCCAGCCACCTGAGCGCACGGTGCAGCCTCAGAAGAGTGCGAGTGCCCGACTCGGGATGGCTGCCTCGCTTGTCCACGTCCACCAGGCCGTTGTCCAGCTCGTATCGGACCATGGACTGCGCGCTCCTGTAGTGACAGTGCGCATCTCCTTTCAGCAAAGTCGCCAGGATCTGGACCTTATTGGTAGCGTCCTTGGAAATGAAGCCAAAGACGGACCCCAAGCTGTTCAAAAACCTGCCAAAAGGTACACAATCAATGAGTGCGTTTTCAGGAAGAAAGGAGAAGGCTCATACTTGGATTTTATTTTCCTTTACTTTGGGGGATTATTGATTCTGCCTGCCGCCAAGGACATTTGCACTAAATCATTTCAGCAGGGGAAAGGTTAGCTCGACCATAACAAGACAAATTGATGAAAAAGCAGAGCTTGGTGAGGCGCAGCTTAGGAAGGGATAGATGAGTCACCGTGGTCCACAAATCAAGTGGATAAATCGACTGATGTTGACAACAAGGTAATCGTGCTCGACTGCTCGGCATACCCCAGCAGCAAAAAATCTGAAAACCAATATTACTTAGCCATATACTTGTAGTAACGGTGCTTTTCTGGGTCCGCGTGAGGGCGGCGCAGCAGATGTGCGTCCATGAGTGCCTGACAAATGAGTGACAGCTAGTAAGTCACGCCTCCCGTCTCTGATTGGTTGTTTGTCTTGCGGCAAAAGATGGCCTCACAAATGGACAATTTTATTCCAGATCATATACAGTATATCATGTACCAGATTACTACCAGTATATATGATATAAAAAATGTGAGGGGGGGGACAGAACACTCTGGTATCAACACGGAAAAATGTTCGCAAGCCCAAAAACGACACCTGAGCTGAACTGCTTTGCAAAACTACGTTGAAGTTATGAAGCACATCAAAGCTCATGCTCTTAGAGGTCAATTTATGTCCGTTTGAATCGCGCTTCTGCATTGAGGTCAGTTATAGAATCATTGTAATTGTTTCAGATGACATTCTTTAGTTTTGAACTGACAAAGATTTTGTTAGTGGGACCTCCACGCGGTCAGTGTAAATTTGTCATGAGTGAAACTGATTCCTTCAAAAAAGGTTTGGGGCACCCCTGATTTACTGCACTCCAAAGGTCCAAATGACTGACGCAAATTTTCACTTTAAGAAGTCGAGACACCCTCTGCTGAACATGGAGAATAATATTTGAATTGAATTTAAAGCTTCCGTTGCTCATAATAGAAAGACTGCACACAAGCAACACAAGAAAAGAAAGGTGAATATCACAAATGTTAAAATGTCATTTTTAAGGTTTCCATTGTGCAGAGTGGCCAAAAATAGCCACAAACAAGCTGAGCGGGTAGTAAAATCCAACAAGTCCTGAGGATTATACTGTACTTACTTGATAAGACCACGCCAGCCAGAAACGTAGTTTTCCAGAATGACAGCTTTGTCTTCAGACAAACACACCTTGAAAGTGCTCAGAACCTCCTCAAAGCAGAACTTTGGATCATCTGACGTCACAGAATCAGCCATTGTGGGGAGGAGGTACTGTCTACTAGTCCAGTGTTTCCCAACCTTTATTGAGACAAGACAAATTGGAGAAATCTCGTGGTTTACAACAAAACCAAACAAAAAGTATCAATACTGACATAATGATTTTGTATCCATTTATTATTCACGAACTGAGTTAGTGGGAAATTTGGGCCTGTTGGCCTGAACACCAAGTTGTACTCACGGGAAGTACAGTAGAACTTTTGTACGAAATAATAAGAGATTTATTGTAACACGTCGCTGGCGTTGGTAAATGAACAAGGATATATTTACATAGAATTAATCATTTTCAGACAGATTAGGGGAAATTGATTATTTCCCAGTGAACTCTTGCTGATCTCTCACCGCCACACAGGTGACGCCAATATAGATCGCTCAGCAGCACCAAGTCAAGGGAAAAAAACAAAACATCGACAGTGCATATCTGTCAAATAAAATTTAATACGTCCGGTTGCCAGCAGATAGTCCGGACAATTCTACGCAAACAGTAACACATTTTTTCCCCTCCGTAAAACATCGCATTAGATGCTACTAACGCTACCTCGAGACGTACCGATCAAAAAGACACATTATTAAATTGCGATATGTGTACATGTTACATTACCACACAATAAACTAAAACATTACCTGTCAATCCAATTTGAAGCGTGTTTCCGGGTCCAAATCCTACAGCGCAGACGCGCGCCGGATAATACAGGAAATATAATGTTGTCAAAATAAAAGTGTTCCATTAAAGTACGGTCAGATTAACATAGAACGGAACATGGAATATATCCGTTGCCATTTGTAAACATGTATTAAGTGTTCAGACTTACTTATTTGCCTTAATGGTCACATTTTATACATTCATATAGAAACGTACACATGATTGAGTTAGCGATATAAAATGCTAGTACGCCTTGCTTTGAAATCAAACCCGGATTCTGTCACTGTTATCAGTGTCTATGTGTAGCTTGACTCTGCCTGAGCCAAAGCCACCCGGTTGCACACTTTCATAATCCTTAAAACATGAAACAATTCACTTGAAATACTATGTGCTCATAATCAGAAGTTCGGATCGCTCTGGTAACTTAACTGAAAAGAAACGGGCGGTAAAATGCCTGAAATAAAAGTAACACCACTGGGTGAGTTCCCTTGCTAGCTAGTAGCATCAGTAATGGCTCTGTCACGTTCCGTACATACAACATGAATATACGAAGGGAGAACTTTGTCTGGGATTGCGCTCTGAAATATCTGAAAGGATTGATTGATTGATCCATGGATGTCCAGCAGAGGTTGTTAGCCGGGATGCTAACAACTCCACTTCCATTGTTGTTGTTGTTGTTTGTGACCTTCTTCTTCTTCTTGTGTCTTGTTTCTCCAAGGTGCTGGACAGGATGTTGGACGCAGCTGCATCATCGTCTCCATCGGAGGCAAAAACATCATGCTGGACTGTGGCATGCACATGGGATACAATGATGATGTGAGCTTAACTTACCAAAACACGTTTTCTCAACCAATTTAATTACATTGTGTTCAAACAACACATATTTTACATACAGTTCATGGCATATACACGTTACAGCTGTAATTCTTCATTTTGGGGGGCTGGGGGTGAATTAACAGTCACCAAAATAAAACCAAAACCGACCCTATCTATGTCACTATGTGGGTGAATGGTTGTTTGTTTATGTTCTCTTTGGAGAAAATAAATGAATGTTGTCTGTCTGTCCAGAGACGCTTCCCAGACTTCTCGTACATCATTCAGAATGGGCGCCTGACAGACTTTTTGGATTGCGTCATCATCAGGTTGGTTCAAACAGCTTCATGGCTTGTAGACAGCCGATAAAAAGACGTTTCTGCTCCTGTTAGCCATTTCCATTTGGACCACTGTGGCGCTCTTCCCTACATGAGCGAGATGGTGGGCTACGACGGGCCCATCTACATGACGCATCCCACCAAAGCCATCTGCCCCATCCTGCTGGAGGACTTCCGCAAGATCACCGTGGACAAGAAGGGAGAGACCAACTTCTTCACCTCGCAGATGATCAAGGATTGCATGAAGAAAGTCGTCCCACTGAACCTGCACCAGACTGTCCAGGTGGGCTCTTGTTGTCTGTCCTAGTCGAACCCTGCCATGTCTGTCATCTGTCCGTCGTCGTCCGTTTTCAATGGAGATATGTTTGTTTGTGCAGGTGGATGATGAGCTGGAGATCAAAGCATACTACGCCGGCCATGTTCTGGGCGCTGCCATGGTGCAAATCAAAGTGGGCTCAGAGTCGGTGGTCTACACTGTGAGTGGGACATTTTCATCAGCATTTTAATAGCTTACGTTTATATACAGTGAAACCCCGCCTTCAACGTTCAGCCCAGGTTAGAGGAAGAAGTTTTGGGGAGTTTTAGCCGAATACTGAGATAAAATAAAATAAGACAAGAGGCGTCGTTATTGCTTGACAATTGGTATTTGTATGGCAACATACACGCTTTTACACTTTTATCTTCTTGAAGCCGCTTGTTTATAAGTAAGACGTGTCTGAAAATGTAGTTCAATTTCAAAGAATTGATATATTCGTTTCTAAGGCTTTTTACGAGGAGCCGAGGACGGGTCAGTTCCTGTCGGTTTCCGCTCATCTGCAGCAGGCTCCTCGATCCCGATTGATCAGCAATAGCAGTAATTTACTGCCGCACCTTTCAAGGCACCCAGCGATGCTTAAATGGCTAACAGGAAAGTAGTACTTGGTATTTTCATGGCTAGCAAAGCAGCAACATACTCACTCGTGTCCTTGGCATCTTTTTGAATCACGAAGCTAAAAAGAGGCAAATGAAGAGGAACAATAGACAGAAAGTGACTGATTTCAGAAGAGCCCAGAATCTCCACATGCTGTTGCTTCAAAGTTTGAATCGTGGCTAGAAATCCCAACATGAAGCGTCATCTTGGAAAAACTGCAACTGTCTTGTCTCATTTAGGGCGACTACAACATGACACCCGACAGACATTTAGGGTAAGTGAACTCCTTTTGTTTCCTTGATTTTCTATCTTCACAACAGAAATAGCTTTGACAATATCGACAGTTGGGATGCTGGTCGACCTATGAATCGTTCTCCGGGTCAGTTCTCACAAATGGTTCCTATTTTGGAAATAATGAATGCATTTCTCCCAGCTCATTGTGAAACTGTACAGGCAAATGTTTTTGTTCTCATAAAAGTAAGTTAACCACTTGGGGTGTTATTGCAACACTGAACCAAAAATGTTTTCATCAGCCAAAATGTTTGATGGCACACGTGCAGCTTACTTGGCCTTGTATGTTCTATGATTTGGTTTCATTATTATTGTCGTCTTTCACCTACAACAAATGATTCCATTATTTCATTGTTTTCATCCAAATAAATGACCTGCTTCCCAAAATCTATGACCTTGCGATGCATGTGAAGATAAATGGGACGGACAGACGGACAGATAGTCTATGCTAAAAGGAGACAAGCAAAAAAAATGGTTTGAGGTTTTCCAAAATGTAAATGTCATAATGGATTCAAAAAATGTCCTTTTTAAAAGTATCTTATTCATATTGGCAGCACATCTTCTGAAGAGGGACGGAGAGATCACATTCTTCAAACTCATTTTTTTTTTTAACCAGAAAACAGTCAACATTGAACCAAATGCTGAGTATATTCCATTCACTAATAATGAATATTAATAATTGTTCATGATCGGTTCAACTGAGCATATAGGCCAATTTAGTAGAGGTGACCAGCATCTAATAATTCAGATCAAAAATCATTGTTGTGATGTGATTCAAGAGCATTTAGTTGGTTTGAGGCGACGACGTCTTGCGTTGTTGTCTTGCATGTCGGCAGTGCCGCTTGGATCGACAAGTGTCGTCCCGACATCCTCATCTCCGAATCCACGTACGCCACCACCATACGGGACTCCAAGAGGTGCCGAGAGAGAGACTTCCTGAAGAAAGTCCACGAATCCATCGAACGAGGAGGAAAAGTACAAAGTTGATTTGATTACATTTTGCTTTGATATTTTTAGGAAAGATTCGACAAAGCCGTTGTCGTTTGCTGCAGGTTCTCATCCCCGTCTTTGCCCTCGGAAGAGCCCAGGAACTCTGCATCCTTTTGGAGACCTTTTGGTAAATTCCGCTGTGAGGAAAAAGTTGCTCTTTTGGCGGAGCCTTTTATGCTGACGAGCTTCCTGCGACAGGGAGAGGATGAACTTGAAGGCTCCCATCTACTTCTCCACGGGGCTGACCGAGAAAGCCAATCATTACTACAAGCTGTTCATCACGTGGACCAACCAGAAGATCAGGAAGACTTTTGTGCAGAGGAACATGTTTGAATTCAAGCACATCAAAGCTTTCGACCGCTCGTACGCCGACAACCCGGGACCGATGGTGAGACTTTTCTTTTCTTTTCTTTTCTTTTCTTTTCTTTTCTTTTCTTTTCTTTTCTTTTCTTTTCTTTTCTTTTCTTTTCTTTTCTTTTCTTTTCTTTTCTTTTCGTTCTTCTCATGAAAGATGCTCTCTGGAACAAAATAGCTTTACGATTTACATTTTTAAATTAGTGCACTCGAAAACGAGAATTGTTGAAGCAATTTAAAATTGCAAATTGTTGACAAACTTCCAAAAATTGCTAACACACAATTGAATTCAGTTCATCCAAAGTGAATATATTAAGTTGAATTCAACTTAATATATTCAAGTTGGTCAACAATTCCATTTGTAATCTTAACTTGCTTGACAAATTTCCCGCCCTCTGTATGCGGATGTGATGTCACGTGAAGAAGGCAAAAACTGCAGTTACCTGCCTTCGTTGCCGCTTGGCGTGAGTTCGCTGCCCCGCCTGGGAGACCACATTTGTTTGTGCGAGTGGGGAAAAAAAAGAAAAGCAAAATGCAGTTTCATTCGTAGCGATTGGAAATGAAAAGAGTGAAGAAGTGAACACATTGGCAGGTGGTGTTTGCGACCCCAGGGATGCTGCACGCCGGGCAGTCGCTGCAAATCTTCAAGAAATGGGCCGGAAATGAGAAGAACATGGTGAGTGTCGTTCAAAAATTAAAAAAAAAAAAAATCCAAACTAGATGTGACCGTCTTGCCACTTTTTGCAGGTCATCATGCCCGGCTACTGCGTCCAAGGGACAATCGGACACAAGATCCTGAACGGACAGCGGAAACTGGAAATGGAGGGCCGAGCGACGGTAAGTGTTGCCCAACGATCAAGCGCCGTCGTGTCGTGTTCACCCGACCTGCACGGAACGCCGCCCTGCCGCGCAGTTGGACGTCAAGCTGCAGGTGGAGTACATGTCGTTCAGCGCCCACGCCGACGCCAAGGGCATCATGCAGCTGATCCGCATGGCCGAACCTCGCAACATGCTGCTGGTGCACGGCGAGGCGGCCAAGATGGAGTTCCTCAAGGGCAAGATCGAGCAGGAGTTCAGTGAGTGGCCGCCGCGCGCTCGGCGTCCGCTCGCTCGCTTACGTTGTCCCGCCGCAGGCATCGACTGCTACATGCCGGCCAACGGCGAGACCACCGCAGTGACGACCAATCCCAAAGTTCCCGTTGATATGTCGCTCAACCTTCTCAAGAGGGAAATGACGCTCGGAGGTGAGTCGCACTCTGCCAACGTTTCATTGAGGGCCAGTCACAAACTCTTTTCTTCTCTTCTCCTCTTTTCTTCTGTCAACTCGTTTGTTGAGATGTTATTTTTTTTGGAATAAGAGTTGCAGACGGCAAGTTCACCATTTTCACTTGCAAGGTGTTGAAGACGTCTCGTGTCATGTGGATTGTGTTGTTTCAGGGCCTTTACCTGATCCCAAAAAAGCTCGCATCATGCACGCAACCCTCATCATGAAAGATCATGTAAGTTGATGACCGCTTGGGCAAAATAATAATATCCAATATAAGAGCTGTATCGTGTATTATGGTCATTAGAATTATGGTCAGTCTGAGAGCTTTTAATGTGTTGATAGTTTACAGGGGTCTGCACGACATCATTTAATGATGTCACATATATGCGCTCTCTCATTTCTATTTATTTATTCATTTTTGCTTTTTGCTCGTCTTTAACTCATTTGCTCCCAAAAACGTATAAATATGTTTTTTTTTTTTTTTTTTTTTTTTTTTTTTTGCTAGAGCAGACAGAACGCTTTCATGCAGCGAATGGGTACAAAAATGGCCATCAGGTGGCAGCAGACTATAATAGATCAACCAGGGCAAGAATGAAACTTAGCCATATTCTAATTCTAATTGCTGCAAAACGGAAACAGATGGAAATATTATTTTTTTCCTGATGAAAGAAGAGACTCCGATCATTGTTTTGATCGCAATCGAACACAATATTGTGTGGGCCTTGCAAGATCAGTCCAAATCCAGCAAAACAGCCGTGAGCGAACGGGATTGCGAAATGTGAAAATGGCTGCAAGTGAATGAGTTGATGTCAAATATGCGTTCATCTTTTTTGAACCCTAAAGAGTCTCAAGCTGGTGTCCTCGGAACAAGCGCTGAAGGAACTCGGACTCAACGAGCATCAGCTGCGATTCACGTGTCGTGTGCAACTGCACGACCCGCACAGCGACTCGGACACGCTTCGAAGAATATACACTCACCTCAGGAGGTGAGGGAGAAGATCGTTTTTTTTTCCGGCGGCACGCTGGCAGTGGACGTGAAAGAAAAACAAAAAAAATGCAGCCGCAACTGTTGCACGCGGTTGCTTCATTTTTTTTCATGCACATTTCCCCGAATCATGACGTGACTTTTCCGCTCGCTTAGTGAAGTGTTGCTCAGTGAGCGCTTTGCTAAGCTACGTTAGCTGCAGAAGCTTTTTATTTTATTTATTTTTCCTGGCCGCAGTGTCTTAAAGGGATACGCCATCCAGCACCTTCCCGATGGCACCGTCATGGTGGACTCCATCGTCATCAAGGTGTCATCGTCACCAGACGAAGGCAATACGAAGGTCATCCTGCTTTCGTGGAGTTATCAGGTAAACGACTTCACGCAATACAAAACTAACCAGCTATTCCGTCAAATGCTTCACTTCAACTCTGGCCCTGGGAAAAATGTTTGACAGTATTTTTTATGAATATTTTTCCATTACGTCCAGTATCGGCCATTGCGGACAGTCACGTGATCGTCGTGACGTATCGTGCGTGGAAAATGGAAAATACACATTGAATGACAACAAAGAGACTCGTGAGGAATTATTGCGTCCCACGACGGACATCAAAGCCTCAAAAGCTCCAAGTTGGGGCGTGTCTGCAAGTTGCGTGTTAAAAAGGCTCAATTGACCGTTGACAATTGAAGTTGAGGACGGTCCCTAACCTGGATGGTAAACATGTGGCTGACTTTTACTCATTTGATTCATTTCATGTGCCAAGCACGCTTTGGCCCACATTAGGAGAAGCCAAATCCGTGTATCGTTCGTTCAATCTTTTTTCCAAACAAAACGCTAAGTCTTGTTTTGTCAATATTCGTTCCAAAAACGAAAATGAAGAAAAGGGAGAACGACTCGTTTTCCGATTTTGTGCAATAATCGGAAGGCAGCATTTTTCGTGCCCATTACGTCAGCAAAGTCATTGAAAGGAACGATGGCGGCTTCGTTTACACGCGTCATCACAATCACATGACCAGGATCGCCACACTAGGTTTTCATTTTGATACTTAATCGGTTGAAAAGAAAATTCAGGAAATAAGATGCCAGAGATTTTTGCACGACTGCAAAATGAGTTCTAAAAGGTGAAGAGCGCCGGAGTGCTGCCAGCTGCAACAACAGAAACGCGCGAAACCGCCTTAATGGCTTCATGAAAGTTGATGTCGAGCAAACATTTTCTTTCACACGTTTGATGCACCCCCACCAGTCTGATTCATATTGCATTCGTGAAATATGCACAAAGCAGAACATTTCTATCCATCTCAGGGGGCAGCCATTTTGCCACTTGCTGTTGACTGAAAATGACATCACAGTTGCTCAGTGGGTAACGACCAATCACGGCTCAGTTTGCCAACATCATATGAGCAAACTCAGCAAACAGGTGAGCTACCTGAGCCCTGTGATATCATTTTCAGTCGATAGCAAGTGGCAAAATGGCCGCCCCCTGAAATGGATCAAAAAAGAGGCGACACACATACTGATGTTTAAAAATTGTATTCTGAGCGCTCAGCAGCAGCCCGAGATGCATAACGAGCTGACGCACTTTTGGGATGACATCATCTGAAAGTGTTCCAGTGATGAGTTCATGCTGAGGACACACCGAATAATTGTTGACTACCTGCATGACAAATTTGGTTGAAAAGGAACCAAGAATGTTGCACATTTATGAAAATATTTACTGCATTTCTTTCTCATCAGGATGAAGACCTTGGAAGCTTCCTTTCAACTCTGCTGAAAAAAGGGCTCCCATCTGGACTTTGAATTTCAAAATAGTTATGAAAGATCACACAAGCCACCAAGTTAAATCTGTGAAATGACAATGATGTGATTTGTTAACATCATTTTAGTCAGCAAGCTATTTTTTTTTTCTTCTTCTTCTTCTTCCTGTTAAGTTGCAGCCTTCTGTTGCTAGGTAGAATGTGTCCGCCTAAATTACACAAAATAATTAAACATGTTGTCCCACTCAAAGAAGTTGTTTCAGTGAAACTTTCATTGTCTTAATTCCTAACTTGTTTGGAAGGAATTCGAACAAGCGTTGTTTTGAACGACCGTCTCGCTGATGATGTCCATCTTTTTTGGGCAGGAAGCGAATCAGCGTGACGGCGTAGATGAGCCAATATCATCATCATTTGTAACCCTCTCACACACAACAAAACAAAACACTTGTATCTAAAATCTCATTCTGCATTGAAATAAATGGAACTGCCGTTAGTCACCCCCCAAAAAATGTTTTTTTTTTTTTTTTTTTTTTTTTTTTTAACGTTATCAAAGAAAACCGACGTTTCCAATGCTGTGACCCTGTATGCACCATTTTTGCTTGCATAGCATTAGCAACTCGCAAATATGTAGCGTATGTTATTCCGTTGTCCCTAAGCATCGTTTAGGGCTTTTTAATGAGACCTCAGTTGGAGTTAACTATAAAAGTAAACTCATGACATTGACAATTACATCCACTGTATATTTAAATGCAAAATATCGTTAGCCTAGCGCTAATGCTAAAAGCGAATGGAGGATCCCATTCAAATGCTAATAGGAAGTTAGCATCGACTTCAGGAGTGTTTTTCCTCCAAAAATCGAATATCCACACACAAATGCGATGGGACTCGCATATGAGATAACACAGGCAAAGTGAGTTTTTTTTTTTTTTTTGTTGAGTTTGTGTGACTGCCAAACTGCTGCTTGTCGTGAGGCGAGTTCACTGCCACCTTACAGAGTTTTATATCTCAAATTTCGCTCTCCAGTCAGGCAAAAAAATCAGCATGATGGCAGCTTGTATTTTAAAAACAACCCCAACAACAAAATAATACATTTGCTGAAATACTACAGTATGTTTCATTTCAAATGTATTTTTTTGTGAGAATATTGAGCTGAAGTCAATCAGACAGATGAGTAGGGAAGAAATAGCACAGTGGTGACTGGTTATGTATTTGTTGCCATTTTTATGTGTGGCAGTCGTAATAATTGTACAGTATATATAGCTTATAATACAACTGAAACCAAATATCTTATTGCTTCAACAAATAATACAAATATTTGTTTAAATATTTGTGAAAATTAACTCTCATTGACATTTCCCAATGTGCAAAATCAAAAATGTGCAAAATCGGGATTGTCAAACGTAAAGTGCCACAATCGGCCTGTTAAAAATGTTGTCCACAGGAGGGCGCACTAACGAGCACTTGAATGACAGCCTGATATCAGTTGTTCATGAACTCCAATTGGACTATTGATGCACTTCTGAAGGTTGAATGATGTCATGTCCCAATAATAAAGTCTGGTCTACTTCATATCGAATGAATTGACATCATTGCACTGTGAAGAATAATGAGACCGAACTAATAGTTCTGTGAAACTGTACAAATCATTCGTCTGTTTTCTCTGAATGAAGAGACGAGATACTTAACTGCCGTCAACAGATTCAGTTTGTTGCCAACCTTTTGTTGTTTCGCTCTGACACAACTTGTGTGTATTTTTGTGTAAAGCAACTGTACCCTCATTATGAAAACTTTCCACTTTTGTTTGTATGTTGTGATCATGAGTTAGTTGAGTTTGTCAAGATTTACAGATGGATGTGGAAATTGAAATTGCATTTAGAATGATTTCTAGATCATAAAAACTTGTTTTATGAAAGGTACATCGCAACAACACTGATTATAATATTGTTGAAATGACACTCAGTTTTGTTCAGACATTCCCCATTATTTGAAGAAAATGTAGTCATACGATAATAATGTGAATATTTTTAAAATATAGCCCTACCCTCACAAAAAATGGCTTAAGGCCTCTGGCCTTAATATTATTTTAACATTCACTGCGTGCTACAAAATTCACAAATGAATATTTAATATCAAAAGCATTTTTGTTGCTCGATGTTACCTGCCGTCTTGGTGTTGCTTCTTGCCTCGCAGACAAATTCGAATGAAAACGTGTTTTGATGCTCTTCAGTGACGTCACTGCACGCGCTTTCCCTTCATTTCCGCTTTCATTGCGCTGTGGGCGTGCAAGAAACACGAGGACAGGAAACGAAACGCGCGGCTATGCTAGCTCGATAGCTGAAAGCCACCTGCTGCTGTGGTACATCGTTCATACAACATCTTGCTTTTTATTCCATTTTCCTTCTGAAAAGCAACACCCACACATTGAAGCTTCTCTGTTTTCTGCACAATCAAAAGTTTGCGTTTTGGACAGAAATCGTCGAAACGGATGCTGGTGAGGGGAAAAGGACACATCACCATTCGGTGACCTTTTTTTCTCACTTTGAATTTTAGCTTTGATGGTACTCTTAAAAAAAAAAGAAAAGAAAAAAGCTAGATAATCTTCTTTTATTTTATTTTAAAGACTTTCAAAACCGTTTTATGGAAGGAAGGAAGGAAAATGTTGTGGTGTTCTTTCATCACAGAAGACGCCAGGCCCAAAGAGTAATTCTGAAAATATTTGTATTTAAAATCATGTTTGTGTGCGTTTGTAAAACAATGTTGGCGAGTTATTTTGAGAAAATTTGGCCGCAAACTTTGATGCCTGCTGAAGACGCGTTGCTTCAATGACGAAGAAGTCAACAGATGCCGTCTGAACCTTCGGCAGGAGGACGGAAAGAAAAAGGCGCCATCCCAATCTTTTATTCAACACCTTTCATGAACTCCAGGAACTCTGTTGGACAGAACACATGAAGTCAGCGTTGGCATTCAATCCAGTATTGCGTAACATTTCATATCATTTCTGCCGTACGATTGATCTTATTTTGACGTTGCGGCACTTGACAGTGGCACAAAAATCTTGCAGGATCAATCCACGTTCTCAGCACATTGTGGATTTCTTGACTTGAACAATCATGATTCATACGTACCATCATAATCAATTTTGCCGTCATTGTTTTTGTCTCCGTCCTTCATCAGCTCCTCAATGTCATCTTCAGTGATGGATTCTCCAGTGGACTCCAGCATGGACTTGAGTTCCTCCAAGTCGATGTAACCGTCGCCATTCCTCAACAGCGCAGAAAAAGACGTTTTGAGAAACGTTGTCGTTTGATGTTGGGCGACAATTTGGGAGGCGTACTTGTCAAACATGCGGAAAAGTTCGGCCAGCTCCTCTTCCGGTTTCCCTTTGCTCTCCTCCTTCATACAACGGACCATCATAACCAAGAACTCATCAAAGTCGACCGTGCCGCTGCCTGTTGCGGGAAGAAAAAAGATCGTGAGCGTTAGCAAAGTGGTATAAAATCTTATCCAAATGTCTTTTCCGAGCGTCAGACATTTTGTACGGCTCGGTCTGTAAATGAAAAGAATTTGATATCATGGCTGACGTACCGTCTTCATCCACCTCGTCAATCATCTCCTGCAGTTCTTCAGGTGTGGGATTTTGCCCCAGCATCCTCATCACCTTGCCCAGTTCCTTCGTGCTGATGCAGCCGTCCTCCGCATCTTGGACGAAGATGTCAAAAGCAGCCTTGAACTCTGCGGGACACGTTTCACGTTTACACTCAAAACGTTGTGACGTTCGTCTTCCTGTGGTGGCAGCTTATTGCCAGATGTGCTACCGTTTATGTAGAATTGCGTTTTTCTTGTTTTAGTGGAGGCCAATGTATTTGACAAATGGAGATATTGCCATTGAGGTGTGTCAACGGTACGGCACATATTTGTAAACAAGTCATTGAGGAGATTCCGTCGTGGCAGCAGAAGCAGGAAGTGAATATAAAAAGGTTCACGTCGTGTTATCGGCAGCCCTGATTTAGGCCATCTGAAACAGCTGCTTCGGTTTTTGGGTTTGGTTCTTTTGAATATTTCTTTATTAAAACCCCCTGCGATTGGCTGGCAACCGGTCCGGGGTGTCCCCCGCCTACTGCCCAGATCAAGCTGAGATAGGCGCCAGCACCCCCCGCGACCCTTGTGAGGACGAAGCGGCCAAGAAAATGGATGGCTTTATTAAAAACAGCTTAGTTGCATGAGGTCAATTGTTTAGGATCGGTCCCTGAAGGCAACACCTCATGTAGCTAGCTAGCTAGCTAGCTAGCTAGGTGATTGATTGAAGCGCATTTCAAACAATTGCTAGCATGAGGTGATCTGTTCAGTGGCAGGCGAGCGTCATCAAATGAAGTATTATTTTTCTTACCATTTTTCTGCTCCTCGGTCAAGTTCTCAACCTAAGGGAGAGAAACGAGACAGCACAAGCATCAACCGTCCTGCTCCGATGTTGACAGCTGAGCGTCATGAGTTGATCGATCTGACGGTCTTCACGTGCTATTCTGGTTGTTGGAAACGTGCGCTCGATGGATTGTTATGTATGTTTGTGTATGTGGGAGGAGCATCAGCTGTTCCTTTTCTGTCCAGCTGTTTTTCTCTTTTCTATTGTTACGCTGGAATTTTAACCCCAGTTGCCTTTAAAATACACACCACAAAAAGAAGGAACGTGGTGATATTTCCAATGTGGTGCCTGCCACCCAAACAACAAAAAGAAACCAAAAACAGCAACTCATTTCAAGTATGTTTTAAATTCCAGCAGGTGTTCGAATTATACATTTGTTGCGCGTGTCAGAAAAAGTTCATACGAAATGAATTCTTTTCAACTGTATAACTGCACTCGAGTCACGTGAACCAACTTTGTGTGTGAATTCTCATTTGATATCCGATGACTTGACATTGAAAGGGCCGAATGGTCACAATGGCTACTCAGCTGTCACAAAATCACATATGACTCTCATAACATTTTTGCTTCGAAGTTACGCTCTGAGTTTAATACATAATCATTGATATATTCATCTTGACCCAAATAAATAAATACATTGTGCCTTCTTATTTGTACTTACCGCTGCTTTATAGACGTCATCCATTGCTGCTGCTCGTTCGCCGGCTCTGGCAAAATGCGGGACTGGTTCAACGATGGCATTAAAAAAAGCTTATGAGCCATCCCACAAAAGTGAAGAGTGATGGGGGGGGCTGCTGATTGACAGAAACAGAGAGGAAAGCAGTCCTATAAATAGGAAACAAAAGGAGCCGCCTGTCAAAAGTAGAATCGAGATGGAAGTGATGTTTAGCTGCAACGTCACAGAGAGAAAATAAGATTGTATCGAGGCATCTTTCAAACAAGGGTAAGATTAGATTCCAACTTCATGACTGTTGGACTATTTAAAAAAAAAAGTCATTGCAATAGAAATTGGACAACTAGAGTGAACGATTCGAAAACACATTCATGTACTATTATGAATGTTTTTTATTGAATTATTCTTATTACTCTAATTTATGACCAAGTGCCGCCAGGAAAGTCAAATGCAGAGAAAATCAAACATTGGATGCTTCCAACTTGGCAACAAGAGTTTGGGCAAGGCACTGCTGCGTTCCAGCATAAACGAAAGGCAAGCTTGGGTGACTTTGGACGAACTTGCACAAATCGTTGACCTTTACGGCATCAGACCCATTTGGGATCAACTGGAACAGATCGAGTGAGCCAGCAGGCTCGCTCGCCAACTTCAAACATTCTCTCAGACAATATCTTGGAGAAAGTATTCCCGGAAAAGTGGAAGCTCGAAGCTGAAAAAGAGCTGCAATTCCTCCAATTTGGATTTCTCTCAAATTAAAGCCGGGAGTCTGCACTTTAATTTGGTATCGATTGTTTCCTGGATATGTTTTTGTCACCAGCTAAAATAACAAAACTTGTGTCACTGTCCAAATACTTTGGGACCGAACTGCATGTGCACATGTCAACATGTATTTCGACTCACTCCAACTTTCTCATTTTTGAATGATGCCTTCTCCAGGTTGCATATCTCAGTGTTTGCCGCACACCTGTACAAACAGGTCATTTGGTAAAAGCCAGTTTAAATGAGATTATTCGCACCCTGTTTGTCATGCTAATATTTGTTTTTGTTTTTTTGCCTTCTACGGAAACTGAAAACTGACTCTTATTTCTGTGACAATTTGAGCCTGAATATAAAGAATGTCCTGAATCTATATTCCTCCTACCTGGGAATCGAGCTTGGTGTCATGTTTTGGTTCTGTTTAGGGTGGGTTTTTGCTTTGTTTTTTGTTGGGTTTTGAGTTTGTCATGTTTATGTTCTGTTTTTCTTGTCTTCCATAGTCTCGTTAAGCCTCACTGATGTCCACCTGTGTTTGCCTGCCCTTCCTCATGTGTCAACCAATCAGCATCCCCTTCCACTTGTGTCTTGCCCAGCTGTGTCTCATCGTGCTCAATTAGTGTGTGTACTTAGTTTTCGGTTTTCGCTTCAGTTCTTGTCGGTTCATTGTTCTTGTTGCCCCACGTCCCTGCTCCCATAGTTAAGTCTGCTCGTGTATTGTTTTTCCCTTCGGTATTTTGTTATTCTTTGTTACCAAGCCCTGTTTGCAACTTTAGTTTTGTTTGATTAAATTTACTCCATTTTCGCACCTCTGACTTCGCCTCCGCCTCCTGCATTTGGGTCCACCACCACACTTTTGAGTCCTGACACTTGGGGCTCATTCTTAATGCATGTTTAAATGTTTGCCCAAGTGTGCTTTCACTTGCATCTTCTCGAAATGCGTTTGCACAAAGATAAGAATAACAAAAGGCTAATAAATGCCGAGTTCAATCAAAGTAATCATAAAGCAAATTAGAATAACAATAATAACCTAATTTTCTTAGTTCCATTGTCCTGTACTTGTATACTGTATTCTTTTTTTCAGATGCCTTCCCTTCATGAAAATAGATCCACAGATAGATAGAAGGCTATTTTAAGTGTGTCATGTCCTTGACTGGAAATACTAGTCGTCGAACAGTGGAGACGTAATGGGGGGCGGGGCGGATTTAGGGGGGGTCTGCACGAAAAAAAACAAACAGCAAATCAATTTGCGATAAGGTCACAGTTCAATTAGCAACATTTTGTCCTGGTTTCAATCAAAGGCCAGTCATGATTTTGCTCTTACATGTTACGGAAGACCAAAACTGCCAAAATAAAAATGTATATAAAATAAGTCAATACAAGTGATTCTCACCAGCTATATTTAGTTAGTAGACGATTGAGAGATACTTTTTGTGTGAAGATTTCTTGTTTGAAGAAAAATCAACAGTATTAACCTTGTGCCACTAAGTGACATTTTCTCCCCATCTCGTTCTTGTGATCTGTCAGTCACTGACACTACTGTTAAAAACACATGTGCAAATAATGTGTATTATTAAGGACAATTGGGTTTTCAAAGCCAGTCATTTGTAACGGACATTTTAACTTAACAAGAGAACAACGTAATCTTCGGATTATTACTGAAACTGGGGGAATTACTTGCACAGAGTGAGATGTTTCTTCCTACTCACTACATGTCTTCCCTTGTATATACAAATGTAATAGATTTCAGTAACCACCCTGTGATTTTCATTGCTGATGGAGAAACTGTACATTCCATTCGTTAATATTAAAATCCATTGCTGCCTGTTTGAGTCAAGCAAATTCTATTCAGCTTTATAAAATTGACATTTATTAATTTATGACATTTTTTCGGGTCGCGGTGTAGCCTTCCATTCCCAGGACTTCATTCATTTCCCACTGTGACGGTGTGATTTAAAAAAAAATAATAATTTTGTCTTTCTCGGAATGTGCCCTTTCTTGCTCACTAATGTCCAGCAGATGGCAGTAATTCTCCTTTAAATCGGTTGCTAACCACCGATTGAATCAAAACGGGAAGAGAAAGCAGATTCAAATTACTTTATTATTTTTATTTTATTATTTTATCTTTTCTTTACATAAACGAAAATGTAACGCAGTCATAATGGTCAAACTCTTCCAATCACGAAACCTTAAACCTTGTTAAATCTTGACACAATTAACCTCTTAAAACTGCTTATCGGGGGTGGAAAAAACAAACAAACTACTGTATATCGTGTTCAATACATATAATGAACGTTTGCATTTACATTGTGTTTATAGCTGAAATCTTTGGCATATCGTTTTTGTGTGTTTTTACTTTGTATTCTTTTCTGACTTTCAATAAAGTTGAATTATTCAAAGATAGAAAAAGAAGAAGAATGCAGCTTGGGAGGAAATGAACAGTACTGTAAACAGGAAGTACTTTCATTTTATCCTAAAGTCCAAGTGGTATGTGTTTAAGCGCCGAAAAACAGCTAAGCAAGTCTTATTACTGGCCAATAGACGCTATCCTACCACAAAGTAAGAGCTTTGAAACGTATGTAATGAATCATCAAAATGAACGTATTTGTCCACGAATAAGCCTCGACAGATGACGCGTCAAGCTAGTTTAGCATTAGCTGTCGCCAGGTATTTACGGCGTTAGAACTCCCCTTGACCTGTAAACGTGCGCAATGTCTGGTCATGCTGTCAAACACGACGAATTCTGGGCATCTCTTTGACTTGAAATGACTGTTGTTGTTTAGTTGTTGTTTTTTGACGCCGGCGTTTACGGCGCCGT
Organism: Festucalex cinctus; assembly: GCF_051991245.1. Classification (NCBI taxonomy): domain Eukaryota; kingdom Metazoa; phylum Chordata; class Actinopteri; order Syngnathiformes; family Syngnathidae; genus Festucalex; species Festucalex cinctus. The sequence goes on from NC_135412.1 coordinate 138,317, forward strand.
TTATGTTAGCTGCGTCCGGAGCAACAGCAAGACGCAGGTCACGAGGGTGAGAAATCTGCACGTTTTTGTTGTGTTTTAAATCCTAAGTATGTCTTGTTGTCGGGTCAGTGTCGAGATTTGCGGAACCTTAGCACCCCTCAAATCAACGTTTTGCACGCACGTTTCTTTTCATCAATACGTCATGATGGTTTATGACCATAATGGCAGGTGCTGGCATAATAACAACGTGGTGCAACCAGTTTCAAGTTTGAGATTTTTCTTTGTGTTTTAAAACTCATCAAAAGATTCTCGGCATGCTTTGTGCTGTCGTTCTATGCAAGTCCAAATGAGCCACAGCCACTTTGCCTTCTTGTAGGCTGCTAGCTTGCCTAATTTTCGCGTCATTCTGATATGAAGCATCAGTTGCCGTTGTACATTCAGCCCAGGACGCTATGACGACACCACGTTTGCCAGTTCAATGTTATTGTCTTTCATTGTGTCCCTTATTATGGCCTGTGTGTCTGAAACAACTTGCGCCAATAGTTTGACCCAAGGTGTGGACTTACGTCATCATTTGTCAAGCATCAATACAAACAAAAACACATGTGTAATGTGTGAAATGCAAGTACACTGACAAATGTTTAACTTTAATGTCACTGTGCATCAATATTTATCTTCTTCCAATTCAGCTGGGATAAGCTTCACCTATGGATGGATGTGTGCGATTTAAAATATATTTAACTTTATTTCATTACAGATTAAAAAAAAAAAAGTAGACATACATGAAAACAAAATTCTAATGAAAATGAGAGGGAAGAACAAATGTTGTATTTTCTGGCCCTTTTTACAGAATAACATTTGCCTTGCATGTTCATATTTCCTTTTAGCCTATTTCAATAAACAAATAAAGTCTACTAAATAACTTTTGAACTGTTGTGCAGATCACTGTTTGAATGAACTATGTTGTTCCATCATTTCAAATCTATGCAAGCCCATAACATCAAATCTCATGACTATACTCTTTTCCTTCTGAAATAGTAGTTGCTGCCGTGTTTCTGTATTTATAGTGTTTGACTGGGCCAAACTATAATACGATGACTGCGTATGCATGTAATTGAATTGATCGCATGTCACTTGTAAATAAATACAAGGTACGCGTGTGTTCCTCCTTTTCTAGCTCATTAGCCAGGGAGGAGGAAGACAGCAGGATTTGCAGTTGTTGACCTGGTTCTTTTGGTCCCTGAGATGACATCACAGCAGCCTCAACTCCACGGCGGGGCTCTTCGTCACCAGGGTGCCCAAAATGACTCCGCTCAACAAGCTCGGCCTCATATTCAGGCCCATCATGTTGACTCAAATCCGAGCAGCGCCACCGCTGGCCGCATGGACAACAGAGCTCTGGCACGCCGGCCCGGATGCTCCGCTTTGGCAACGGCCAGCAGAGTCTCGGCCTGCTTGGTCAACTCCAGCGTATCCAAAGGGTCGAGGAGTTTAGAGCCCTGGCCTGAGGAGGCAGTGGACAAGTCACATGGCTTGAACTCGCTCCACCGCATGTTTGACATCATCGGAGCCCAGCTCACTCATCGGGACGTTCGAGTGCTGTCGTTTTTGTTCGTCGATGTGATTGATGAGTACGAGCGAGGCGGCATCAGGAGCGGACGAGATTTCTTGCTGGCGCTGGAGCGCCAGGGTCGCTGCGACGAGACCAACTTTCAACACGTGCTCCAGCTTCTGAGGATTATCACTCGTCATGACCTCTTGCCTTACGTCACGCTGAAGAAACGACAGGCCGGTAAGTCGAGTCATAAAAACCTCAGAAGCAGACTTGTGGTAGTAGTGTATGTTTTAATTGGGTATAAATAATTGATCAGTTCAAATTGGCTACAGTCAAGCTTTTGATGGCCTTTTTTTAAAACAAAAAAAAAAGTAAATTCAAGCATTTTCTGGTTCTTGAGATTTGTTGTTTTGTTTTGTTTTTTACATTCAATATCTCAAAGTTAGTAAACTGGGTTTTAATATGAAGTGGCATGTTTACCATCTAAATAAAATAGTAAAAATACAATCAGCAACAGTCCCCAAAAATGCCAATTATTTTCCCAATACCCTGAACAAAAGTTGCTGTTGCAATTAAGGCCACAACCGTTTGATCAACATTTTCGTGTCATTTAACACACTGTAATTGCATCTGTTTTGAGGTGCTGGTCTGAGTGCCTCTTCTTAACAATGAAACAGATTTCAAAAAACAAACAGTCATCAACAATCGCAACGAAATGAGTGGTCATCACATTTAACAGTATTGAGATTCAAGCGTGTCAAAGCAGCTGCCGTCTTCAATGAAAGATCAGACAAAAGGCAAACGTTTATGTTGGACTCTGCGTACCTTCCGATTTGTCGCCACACAAGACAGATTTCCCGAGTGAGGTCACAACCGCGGGCTCTCATTCCGCCCCTCCGAGCTGACTTGCTTTCCATTTTGATGACACTTGCGACCATGTGAGTGTCAAGCTTGGGTTGCCAAATAACTTGTAAAATGATCCTCCTACATATTTGTCATGTGATCGCTGGGGTTATTGCTTTCATCTTCCACCTCTATGATGTGATGTACATTAGCCGTCCGTGTTCTTCAGTGTGCCCAGATCCCGTTGACAAGTACTTGGAAGAGACGTCAGTGCGCTACATGTCACCAAGAGGAGCCATGAAGAGCAGGGAAAGTGCGCCTCACAGAATGACGGGTTGGTCTGCGCTTGCACGTTGTGTTTTGCTCACATCCGTTTGTCTGCTACACAGTTAGCTGAGCTTGGTGTCGTGTCTTGGCAGGACCCTACGTTGGGCCGTCCCGAATGAAAGCGGCTCCTTCTGTACCGAACGGCATGTGGAAGAGAAGCAATTCCTCGTCCGACTTCAGAGAGAAGCAAACTTGTGGTATGATTTTTTCCGTTTTTGTACATTTCATTCAAACAATCTTAGCTTTCAGTCTAGTTTAAAAATCGACTGACTTCCGTATAATAACATTTCTAGCTAAATGATCATCTTTTGCAGACACTCAAGTGAGGAGTTTGCAGGATGTGTCAATTGTTACAAGCAAGTTTAAAAGCAAGTTAACCACTGTATAGTTTGCAATATTAATGCTGTGCCTCAAAATAATTGTAAATCTTCTGGTTATATTTAAGTGAAGCGCCACTATTTGTAGGTGATAAAGATGGAGCCACAACACTGACAATAAGATTTGCTATTGACATTTTTTTTTTTATATTGAAACAAGTGTTGGCTTTGTAAAAGGTCTTGAAAACTAAAATACAGACATAAAAAGAAACACTATTTTTCTTTAAGAATATTTTTTGTATTATGATGTCTTTTTCAATGGCAATTTGCAGATTTTTTTTACGCTATTTAATTTTTAATTTTTTAAGTTTCACAGGTTTTCAGTTTCAACTGGTTTTCAGTCTCAGTTATCTATTTTTTTCGTTTCAACTTTTATTGGCAGCGTTTTAATGTGGAGGGGCGGGGTTGGGGCGGGGCTTTGAGGGAAGAGAACGCCTTCCAGCTTTTCCGGAGAGGAGAGCACGCCCTCTGCTGGCTAAAGGCAATACCTGAATTCCCTGTGACATATAGTCAGAGACTCATGGATACAAGTTCACCAGGGACTCCTAAACCACCGGTAAGTCTTGTGGTTTTTTCTACATATAACTTTGTGGGGTCAGTGTTAATGTTTCTGGAGTAAACCACTTAGCTAAATTAGCAAGTAATTTCAAACTTGGTGGTTTGCCTTTCGCCGACAGAGGGCGCACTCTCCTCTCCTGTGAAGCTGGAAGGCTTCTCACACTAGGCCCCGCCCCTCCACGTGAAAACACTGCCAAAAAGTTGAAAATGAAAAAAGAAAAGTGAAACTGAAAAGCCGGAAAAAAGAAATCTGCAGATTGGCATTGAAAAGGACCTCATAATACAAAAAATATGCTTAAAGAAAATAATGTTTTGTTTTTTTTTAGGTCTGTATTTTCTTTTTCAAGACAAGCTTTGACAAAGCTTGTTTTTCCCACAATGCCATTTCCCCGCCCCCCATACCAAATGTTATTGTCAGTGTTGTGGCTCCAGACAGAGAGACGGAGGCCTGGCATGAACCGTAAACGTCCACAGGTGAGCGAGCGTATTCCGACGGAAATGTTGCCCACGCTTGTTGGTGTGCGTCCTCAGACATCCGCCTGCGCGTCCGTGCCGAATATTGCCAGCACGACTCGGCCCTTCAGGGCAACATCTTTTCCAACAAGCAAGAGGTGGTGGAGCGGCAGTTTGAACGCTTCAACCAGGCCAACACCATCCTCAAATCACGAGACTTGGGCTCCATCATCTGCGACATCAAGTTCTCCGAGCTCACCTACCTGGATGCCTTCTGGAGAGACTACATCAACGGCTCCTTGTTGGAGGCCCTGAAAGGAGTTTTCATCACAGATTCTCTCAAGCAGGCCGTGGGCCACGAGGCCATCAAACTGTTGGTCAACGTGGATGAGGAGGATTACCAGGCGGGCCGTCGCAGACTTCTTTGCAATTTGGTGACGGGCGGAGATCCTCCCGGAGGTATCAAAGACTGCGTGTCTTAGACGGCGACGGCGCCGGCGTACGCCAGGGATACAACTGGGCCTCCCCGTGGGGAGGAGAAAGCGATGTAAGGATGTGATAGCCGTGTTTGGAACGTGTGTATGTGTGTGCGGTCCCGCAGGGGTCGGAGGACAGTTGCGACCCCGACGTATAGCATGCAAGGAAGGGGATTGGGGACCGTCCCGTCGGTAACGCATACACGTTTACATTCATTTGAATATGAAGCCGCTCATTTTCTGGAAGGGAGAAAATGAGTTTAGTTTTATTTACACAGGTTTTGAGAACAGGAAAAGCAAATCCTGAATGGTGTCAAGTTACTCCTAGTGGGGGATGAACCCACTTTTTTTTTCTTTCTTTTTTTTCTCACAAATAATTTATTTTTCAGGTCAGATTGGTTGTATTAACCCATTTAGAAAGTGTTCAGTATGTTCTCTAAAGCACCGACTTTAGTAGCCATGCGTTTTGTTTTGTTTTTTAGCTGCGTGTTTTCCTCATGTATGTCTAAGACCATTTTGTACATACATACAACATATTTCACATTTTGTTTCTACAGACCAGAAAAAGTGTCACGTGATAAACGTTCACGTAATAACATGGTAAGTTATCATGTTAAAAAGTGCTAAGTTTGGCTTCCACATTCATCATAACACAACAAAGCAATGACTTCTAGTTGAGGTCCGTGGCGGGAGCAGGACCAAAAATGGATGGATGGATCATTTCAACACTTTATTAGTGGCCAGTGCTTAGTGGGGGCGGCATGGTTCAGTGGTAGAGTGAGTGGTCGCGCTGCCCTCCAGTACTCTCTTCGCAGAACATATCTACTTAGAAGACTTGGCTGAAGGCAGAAGCCAAACTCGGGTTTGTGTGTCGACATGATTACGCGTCACATCAAAAAGGTGAAACTTACCACGTCAAAATGTGGTATGTTAGTTTCTGCATTCAGAAGCGTTTACTTCCGGTTCAGGTCATTGGTGGTGTCTTTGTGTCATGCATCAAAATTACTGGCTGCGTAACGACAAATACTGTAAAAATAATGTCGTGTTTAAAATAATTTCAAAAGTAAAAATTCCACCTATGATTTGAACTGGAGATTAGTGCTTTATTTTGTTTGCTACACGGAACACTGAAGCCAAACATGATGTTTAACCATGATAAATGATCACATTGCTACATTTAAGTGTGACCTGAAGTTGGAGGATGTTCCCTTAATGTTTCATGTTTTTACCACAAAATTGTTTTAAATATTATTTGTCATGAGAACAACGTGTGGTGGAAGTGAACAAGGTTGCTATTAAAATCTTTGGATTTTGAGAAAACGATGTACAGTCAATGGAAAAGCAAAGTATGTACACTTTTCAGCTCTACGGGAAAAGGCGGGACAGTCTACAATAATTCCAGCTGATTGGACGATACGACATTCTACACGTTTGTTTGAACCAATCACGACCACGGATGAAAATGCCTTCGTGTCCGTTCATCGTTCTTGCCGAAGGGGGGAAAAGCACGAAGCGCCTCTCGCTGTTCAACATTCAACAAGGAAACGGTGAGTCATTCTGGGAGTACAGAATTAATTGTAGCGTCCATTTTGGGTTGGTTTGTTAGCCCCGGCGTCGGCGCAGGCTTCCTGTTGTCGTCACAGTTGCATATCCCGCCCCCCAAACATAATGCCGCTCTGTGATTGGTCCGAACCTTACGGCAGTTATCTGGGGGGAGGGGGAATTGTATTCCCCGGAGTTTGTTAATTATGGCCACGTATTAAGTGTCGAATACCAAGTCATTATTTTTTGAAGTGCCTCTATATGTCAGAAACTGTCCCTTGGCGAGGTGTTCATATTGTGGTCATTAAGTGAAAGCATCTCAGTTTTATTTCTGCTTGTCTTCACATAGTCAATGAGAGACGTGTAAATTGCCCATAATCACAGGTATTTGTTAAAGGAACCGTTAGTATTTTTTGACATGAATCTGCGCGTCGCCCTGTCGACAGCTGATCGACGCGCTGCAGACAGCTGATCTGTGCGGCTTCCGCCTTTGAAAAGATAAACCACTTGTAGATTAGTGCGCGTCTATCAGCTGTATGCGGGACGCCGCGCAGTGATACGATTCGAACCAACAGAAAAATAGTGCCTGGCGGTAATGGCGTCTGACTTTTTTCAGAAAAGGAGTTTGATGATACAAATGTATCACACTTTTTAGAAGATAAATGCTTTATTTCCGAGACCCCAGCCAGCTTGCTGGACTATTTTCCTCTCGGCCAACACCGGACCAGAACTGGTGGCACAGAACGCTGTCAAGGGGGAAGTCAGTGCTGATCGCACACACTGGAGGTGAGGATGAAATAGAGATTCATGTCAAAAAATCCCAAACTGTTCCTTTAAGGTGGCCATTTTGTCATGATTGTGTCTTTGCCACTGCATCCAAACGCTCTTCTTTTTATCTTCTATCATCTTAGAACATATAAGGACATAACTCGGACATTTTTAGAACCGAGCTGATATGACGTGATTAGGGTACAGAAAAAACAAATAAATGAAAAATAATATCCTACTAGACTCCCTTTTTCAATAGCTTTTCTTCCCTTCTGGGCATGCAAACAAATGTTAGCAACAATGACTTTATTTCGAGGACTCGGCCTCAAGTAAAACTAACAAATTCAGTTCAAATAGTTTGCCTCTTTTATTCATTTTTGTAGTGCTTGTACAATAAACAAAAATGACTTTTATGCCATTCAAACAATATGTTCCCAAATATGCTAACACTGTTAACAGACTGACATAAAAATACATCAGAAAATACACCTAGCAAAGTTGCATAGTTATGAAGTAAATGCCATCATCATTCTAAGAGCCAATAATATCAGTTATTTTAAATAAGGCGGATGGGGGAATATTTTTTTCCCCCCCCTGAGAGCTCACAATTGTTCATTCGGCAGTCTTAATGATTCAACATGCTCTTTTAAAAAAAAATATTTTTGTTAACGTGCGTCTGTGTGCATGTGTGTGAATTTATGTGCATTCATGTGTGCTCATTAGTTCACCTGAAAGCTAATAAACAATCGCACCGGAGCGGATCCCAACTGACTTTGGGGGAGAGGCGGGATGCAAAACATAGACAAATGACCGTTCACATATGTAGTAATCAAATTCTGTTTTTATTTTTATTTTTTTATTAAATAATCAAAGGCGAGCATATAGTTAGAGAAGGCCATGAATATCTGTTTGATCCACACAAATATGTGTCAATGTCAACAGTCAACAAACAACTTGAGGATGAATTACAAAGAAAAGGACACACTTGAAACAATCCACTGCGGTTTTGACCACCATAATAATAATAATAATAATAAGAATGTTATATGCCTTTTTTCCTTGTAATTTAGCAAGACTGTAATCATGTCCAAAATGAAACATCTGCAGCGTCTTATACTGACAACTACATTTGATGAATCGCACATAAAAACACATTTAAAAAAAATATTTGGACCTGACATTTCTTAATAACATAACAATATATTACAAAGCTATACATTTTTGTTTTTACAATAATATGACACATGAGTAAGTGTAATGTAAGTTGCGTGTTTTTCAAAGTCCCCAAATGTTTGTTTTTTTTATACACATTATTACAGTCCAATTGTGATTATTTGCCAATTTCATTTTCAAGAAATTCAAGGACGCCAAGTTACCGTCCCATTGATTGTCAGCGAGCAAAACATTTTGTTCACCAAAAGTCTTCCAATTGTTAGCAGCCACTTTGAAATGTAGCCGACTCCAGGGAACAACATCAAAAAGCTGTTTGAGAACATCCCGGAAAGTGGAAATGAAATGAAATAAGCTGATATCTGCACTTGCATGTGCGATTCTCTTGACAAAATGGGAGGTGAGAGGACTGCAGGTGTTGCGTTGTGCTGATGAGGTCACTAGTAAGCCTGACCGGTCTCCACCTGCAGCAGGCCCAAAACCCCCGAGTGGTCGGACAGCTTCAGCCGCCGCTGGCTGGACAGGCCCACGTTCTTGGCCAGGCAGTTCATCGCAGCTGGAGAGCACACGAGAAAGCCATCAAAGACTGGAAATCCGATGCGGTTGAATTCTTTCAAGTTACGTGAAATTCAAATCCAGCCAAAACGGCTCATCCTGTTCATGGTCACCCTGGATTTGGTCGCCATCCAATCAATAAAATACCGTTTTTACAGTCTACTTACCTTATTTAGAGCAATGGCTTTCAAATGACGACAATTACTGTAGCCTGTGTCACATCCGTTTAAAAAATTTAAAAAAAAACAACCAGCTGATGTGACTATGATGGACGTGAATCTGACATCAGTGCATAAATAAAGTCGGGGGTTCAAAACAAGTGTCGTCTTTCGAGAACATGGCCGTCAACATACACGCAATCGTTCTACAAAATCATTTTTCGACATCTCGAGGGAGGAAAAAGTGAGCTACACGACTCCTCAAATAAATCGGAATGTCAACTCAAACATTATCAGAAAAAGGACAAAAACAGCTTCCTTTTTTCACTATATAGCGGTTTGTTCTTGACCATTTGGCTGCTAACACAGCTAGCTTAATACTTTTGAGCAAAAAAGAAAAAAAGACAATATCAAAGTTGTAATTTTTTCATTATATAGCTAAGTTTCTTAACACAGCTAGCATGTACTCTGAGCAAAAACTCTGTTATAATATATAAAAGTTATATTTGTGGTAAAATAACATTTGAGCAAAATATCTCGTAAACGGTTGTGCCACTGTAGCACCCAATCGTGGCTCAGTTTGCTGACCAAACCCAGAAAACAGGTGAGCCGTGCTTGGTCGTCTTCAGTCGACAAGTGCGGGAGAAAAAAAAGCCTTTTTAAAAGTATAAATTGTCCATGAAAAATAATGAAGTTGTCGAATTAATTCTGGACAAAAACAAAAAGAACTCTTTCCTGCTGAAAATGGCTCAATGAGTGAAAGTCCCACAGCAATACCGTTTGTTAGTTCAACACAAAATCTGAAGTTGATCCATGACTGGATTTTTCTTTTCTTTTTTTGTTCGTGTGTGAGAGACAATAAAGTGCGCGAAACAGACCGCCAGAAACATCTCAGCTTGTTTGTAACATGAGCATGAGCAAACATTCCCCATTTTGTTTTCTTTAGATGATTCAAAGTGAGCGATAAGAAGACAGCATGTCAGACAGACAGACAGACGGACGGTGACGGACAGACAAAAGGCGGCCAAGAACTAATAACAGACAGCCCATAATATTTCGAAAGCTGGCACTAATGCTCAGCACGTTTCTCACATGATGACGTGGCTCCTCCCCTGTCGAGTTGCTGATGGCTCCTTTTTTCTTTTTTTTCTTTTTTTCTTTTTGGAGTGTCGACGGCAAGGTGACGTGACGTGTTGCGTTTGTGTGCGGATCAGGAGTGCGCGTCCGTTAGGATGCTTCAGTACACAAAAAAAGCAAAATGTCACACTTGGAGGAAGAAGAGCATCTATGGGCGGGCAAGTCTGTCATCCAGGAGCACTTTGGGAACCTCGAAGGTTTAGTGAGGCCTTCGCGTCAAGCTTTCCTTTCCCCGTCAGACAGATTTACACCTTAAACCCCCGCCGAGCAGTCACACTGACACTCGTGTGTGTGTGTGTGTGTGTGTCCAAGGTGGAGCCTTTGCAGCGACACACAAACATGCGCGCGCACACACCGCAGCTATTTTGACAGTCGAGTATGTTCTTTAATCCGTCAGGTGCTTTTTGAATTCGAGCAAGAGTGAAATGGCAGAAGTAAAGTTGGTTTCGCGGGAAGGGTCCAGTAGGGGTCGCTGGAAGGCCTCAGACAAAACAAAAGCAGCCCGACAGGATCGTGTTCGACTTCACTCAAGAAGTGGCAACACTTTCCAAGCACGTCGTTTCATTGTTTCATTGTTTCAATCCAGCGCAAAATGTCGCGAGACATCAAGTGACTCTTGACTGAACGAACCTTTGACCTTTGACATTCCTTGAGGAACCTCCTGCAAGCGTCGCATGACTTCCATTTTACCGATACTTAGAACTGCTAATCAGCTACACACATTTAGTATTGACGTAAAAAAAAATATAAAAAAAAATGGCGTGACTGTTTCTTGATTCATCCACCCACCCAAACTGGCCTGTGCATTTTTGCATCCCTCCACTAGATGGCGAGTGTGAGCCTTGTATTCTGTCTGTTCTGTCAGCCAATGACAGTGCGGATGACAGTTTTGATCTGAAAATCACCTCACCCCTTCAAAATAATAATTCAGTGAAAATATTAATGCTATTCCAGGTTGTTGTACCTAACAGCTGCTTAATCTGATGTTTTTGGATTTCAAACAGCCTGCAATTAACTCGTCTTACGCAGCTGTGTAAAACGTGTCATCACAGTCAAGATTTGTATGGCATAGAAGCAAAAATTAAATTAATAATAATAATAATAATAATAATAATAATAATTTCCCCCAAAACATGTAGTAATGCTAAAGGTATATATATATATTTTTTTTTTTTAAATGACAACACTATCCAAATTCAGTGTTGTCAGCAGCACAGTTCAACACATCACGTGACATGCAGGATTTACACCAGCAACCAAAATAGAGCACAAACAAGCCCTAGAAGTGCTTTGGGAGCTTTTACTTGTTTTGTGATCTTGCCAATGATGACATAAAAGAGACATAATGAAATGTGTGCAATATGTGCAAAGATGTACTCTGTCCTGGCTGACTAGTACAAAATTACTCGTAGTAAACACAAGAACGTGACATATGTTTCGTCCTCAAATCAAAGCACCCAGTTTTGTTTTTGTTTTGTTTTGTTTTTTGTTAGGCAGCATACATTATGCAAAATGGCCACACCGCAGGTCATGGGACACAAATGGCCTGAAACAAAATGGGGGCATACTATGGAAAATGGACATTTCATTTGCTTGTATTGATATTGATATTGATATTGATATTAATATCGCTCGAGTGCCTGCACCCATCAAGCGTGAAATTCAATAACCAAATCAATCTTTTGTTGTCTGCCCATTTCTGAAAATGTGCCCCTCATGAATGTGGCAGTATTTGTGGGCGTGGTGATCAGTGGTTGACTTGCAGGGACGCCCCCTCAAAACAGGCTCATTTCAGCAGGTTTGAGGAAGCAGCAAATCCCATCGCTTAAGAAATGTTAACACTTTAGAAAGGAAAAGGTTGTTTTTTTTTTACTTATCTATCTATCTATCTTCCATATAACGCTTTGGTGGGGTACAGCCTTGATTGGTTGCCAGCCAGTAAGAGAGCAAATAGACAAACAAGCTTCATTTAACTTAAAGAGGAGGGAAGTCAAAACTATGTTCATTAGTCTAAACACGGCATTTCTGATTGACAGTATACGTATTTGTGGAATATGATTTAAGCAGCTGTTTTTATCCATCACAGTTGCTCAGGTAATGACCAATCACGACTCCCCTGTTTTCTGAAGCTGAGTGGTGAGCACCTGTGATGTCATTTGTAGTTAACAGCAAGAGGCAAAATGGCCGACCGCTGACATGGAGAAAAACAGGTGGACTTTGCTGCTTAATTCATATTCCACAAACACAATATCAAAAATCAGAAACTGTGTTGAGACTAGTGAGGACACAGAATATATTTTTGTAACAAATTTGTTTTGGAGTTGACTTCCCATTTAAGAAACGTGTGTTTGGAATGTGTGAGGTAGCCACCAAAAAAATAAAAAAAATAAAAAAAATTCCACATGGGAAGTTTGCGGCTGAGATTCAAAGCCAGAACGTCAAAACTGTGTGCTAGCTGTGCTTAACACTAATGCACCTTCCCGCTTCATAGTATCAAACTAGATAGTAATGCTACTACTACTAATAATGTATGTTTTTAAGACTGATCTTTTCATTGTTGCCCTTGTTTGGCCGGCACATTGACAAACAGAGCAAGAATGACAGACATATGTTTACCGTCTATTAGCTACATAAATGTATGAGGAAAGGAATTGTTGAGGGGGAAAGAAGCTTAAGCGACAAGACTTCCTCATAGCTTGCAAGCCCCGCTCCGCATTTGACCAACAATCAGCACATCCCCGCGACAGGCATCGAGTACGAGAAGAAAAATGCTCTTTGAGATGCCGTCAGCAAACGCTAGCTTTAGCTTTAGCTTTAGCGTGTCGTGTCGCGCTAATCCAGGACAGCGGCGGGACTTACTCTGGCCGTACTGGCTGTACTGGTAGCCCACGGCGGCCACGGCCGGGTCCACGCTGTAGTTGGCGGCGCTGTACGTGGCCGGGCAGTAGGCCTGCGAGGACGGAAGGCTGTCCGCCGTCTTGCCGGAGGCCTCCGTCGAACGATAGCTGCCGGGGGCTGAGGCGGCGCCGGGCTGGGGGGCTTCCAACATGCCGTGAAGCGGCGACACCGAGAAGTCGTGTTGGGCTTGGGAGGAAACGCCAGTCGGGTTGCTGAGGATGCTCATCACCTGCAAACAGGCACAAGAACGCACGTGTGAGTCGACTTCATTCACTTGGTGAATTGAACATTTGGGTCGGAATACAAATGTTGAGCTCCTCAAAAATGATTCTTTAGTTTCGTTCATATGTTTGATTATTTTTATTTTGCGGCAGCTAAGCTTTCCAGCCCTTCCAAAGAGAAGCGGCATGTGTTTTTTTTTTTTCCAGCCGACATCTCACAACCTCCCAGTATGGTCTAAATATATACGCTCATCCTTTTTGATTGCTTGACGTTGGAGTCTGCCACTTGACAGTGTGCCCAGTCGAAGGGCTTAATGCCGCAAATTTTAATAGCAGCTGAGACTAATATTGACATTCAGCTTCCAAACACACACAGCAAGATGTGGGCTGTATAGGAATGGAGATTGTATTTTTTGGATTCTGTTTTCTTTGTATACTTCAAACTTCTGTTAGGTGTCAGGTACAATCGTCGGAATTATTAATCCATTGGAATGGGAAAATCCGTTGTGGTTTAACCAAATCAAATGATGACGTTTTAAAATCATTTGGGACATCATGTATTCAGATATGTATTAGGAAAGAAGTAGGCTACACCAGATATGAATCGTTTTGACGTTGCTGTTGATTTGTTGTTTCTTTGAATTGAATGAACTTGGATAGTTTGCGCTTTGGAGCGTTTTTACATCAACTGCCAATAGCCAGATGGAGATGAGCTTCACTCAAGTGGAAGTCATCCATTTGTAATTTGGTCAGGAAAAGGCGGGACATGCTGTACAATAATTGGAGCTGATTGGACGATGTTCTACACGTTTGTTTTGAACCAATCACAGCCACAGGTGAACATTTCGTCTTCCTTCTTGCCGAAGGGGGGAAAAGCACGAACATCTGAGCAGCTCGAAATGCACGAAGCGCCTCTCGCTGTTCAACATTCAACAAGGAAGCGCTGAGTCATCCTGCGAGAACAGAATGAATTGCTGGGTTTGTTTGTTAGCTCCGGCCTCGGCGCTGGCTTCCTGGTTTGGTCACAGTTGCATATCCCGCCCCCAACACAATGTGGCTCTGTGATTGGTCGGAATGGCGCTCATCAGCGGGGGCGGTACAAGATGTATTCGCAGGTGTTTGTCAACTCACAAACACGCCAGAATTCATCTTGTGAGTTAGAAAGTTTAGATTTGACATGTTGTTGCATATAAACGTGAGAAATTCATATCCCACTGAATCAAACCCAATTGAATTGTAGGCCTACACCATGAATGGAGAAACATCCCTCCACACCCCTAATATACATATATAAATAAAACATTTTTTTATTCTGATTGTTAATTCGGGCTAAATCCTGTAGTATATAACAGTTCCATTTGTTCTTTTTCAGTTCAATTTTGCATGTATTTTTTTAATGGCTGAACGTTGAAATCATTCTCTCTTTTTTTACATGATGAAAACTAATGGAATGACAACCAATGAAATGACAGGAGGTTTGGCCATTTCACATCCACTATAAAAAAATAAATATGTGAGGGAGCGCTGGGGGAGGGGGGGGGGGGGGGGGGGGGTAATATGTATGAAGAGGCACCCCCGCATCCCCCCAGCCCACCTTATCTCAGGCCGACAGTTGTCTGGAAAGACGAGCAGAGGCCTGAGCAAGCGAGGCAGGCAGGCAGGCCTGGGGGGGGATATGGATCAAAGACACGCAGCCACAGAACCAAAGCAGCTCTGATCCCCCAACACTGAAACCAACTCCATTCCAGCCTTGCTCGCCCTCTCTCTCTCTCTCTCCCCCCCCCCCCCCCCCCCAGCCTAACATCAAATAGCAAGCGCGAGAGCTCCACCATTCCAGTGCAGGCTACTAAATCTTTTTCTCACAACAAACTGGAGTGGAAATGAGCTCTTCTTCTTTTTTTTCTCCTTCTTCTTCTTCTTGTGTCTGCATTTGACGTTTTGGGGTCATTGTAGGAAGTCCTCATGTCACCTTCAGTGACCTGATTTGAAAACGGTACATCCAATTCATGTGAGCTCTTTTTTATTTTTATTTTTATTTTTTTTTTAAAGCAAAACATTCCTAATATTTAAGAAACGTTTACTCACTGAGGATTGCTTGTTTTGTTTTTTTTCCTCCGCAATGTTTAGAATTGGCAGCAGTGAAAGCAAACATTCATTTCCCCCTTTCGAATTAGTGAAGAGGCGGCTGAAATGTCGAGTGTGACGTATGTTGCCAATTGTTTCAAATTGTGCTCATTGCATGTCGGTCGCTTCGGTGCTATTCCGAAACGGAATCCGTGCTGTGCCACTTCTCTCAAATGCTTCTCGAAGCAGTGAATGGATGAAACTCGACTGACAAGTGAATCGTCAGAACTGCAATTGAATGAATGTTGAGACTTGTTGTTAAAATGCTCATTCACAGGCAGGAAGCTTCCAAGTATGAGCAGCCTAGTGCAGCCTTTTAAATTTGACCATGAAAAAGTAACAAAAGAGTAGAAAATACGAATCACACCCAAATATCAATAGTATTTTTTTAGGGATGTTCAATAGCCCTTTTTTCACACCAATACCAGTTCGAGTACTCGACTCGTGAGGAGTCACCGTTACCAATAGCGAATACTGATAAAACCACCACCGCTACTTTTGCTCCATAAAAGATCATTTTCAAGAAAAACTTACAAATCCCTTCCCTTAAAACTGTACAAAATTAACAGCAGTTTTTTTTTTTTTAATTCTTCTCATTTCTAATTTGTAGTTCCTGATCGTAAAATGGCCACAAGAGCATCACCAGCGGAAATAAGGTCTGCTATTGGCCCGATGTGATACCAGGTTGTTGTTTTTTTTATGAGGAAAGTGTAATGAAAGTATTCGACCAAGTAGAGCGTATGACGACATTTGATGTTTCGGCCCCCAAACAACAGTACTTCATTCGAGTTGCTAATAATAAAATAACTTGTCTAGTGTCATGACCTTAACTGATGATAAAGAACATTTAAGACGTGACTTCATTCAAATAAAGTGTGAGAAATGATGTGCCTGCTTGATCGCAATAGCGATGCTATAAAAATTGACCCTTGACCCATTTTTGGATGCCAACATGACGTTTTGATAACCATCGGCAAATTGTCGCTTGATCATTTCTATTCGATTCCTCCTTCCCTGGTGGACAGAAAACGGAAAGAATTGTCCTTTTATTGTCAAGGCGTCTAATAAGCACGTGGAAGCAGTCAAAGCGATTTGCGAGGAAACCAATAACCATAACAATATGCAAGCCGTCTGCAAGGTAATCCCGAGTGTAAACCAAGGCTGCGTTCTTTCGGGATAGAGATTTGACTAAATGAAGGTGTCTTGATATGCATGCGCTGTTTCTTTTTGTCGTATTAAGCCCCCACAAAACCATTAAAGACATGCTGGAGAGACGCTTCTGTTATCCGCAACTCCGCGCAACAACAGCAAATCCCTTTTTTGTCAGAAATCCGCACCTCGCCTGTCTTGTCATTGGACCAATGGAAGTCTGGCAGCTTTGAGGGAAAGCAGATCCCAAAAAAAAAAAAAGAAGTGCAAATCAAATCAGTGGACGCTTGTGGTAATTGCCGGATTTGTGGAGGTCGGCTTTGTCAATATTTTTCAGGCCTTAATTACATCCGCTTTGGTTTGAAGCCACTTGAATGAATACTTGGACTTTAAAAAAATAGATATATTATTGGGAAGGATTTCTATTCAGCACTTATATTCCTCGGAGCCTCCCAGCTTCATTTCCAATCCATAAAGACACATACATGAAACATACACACAATTCATAGTATTTCACCCATTTCATCTCCAGAGAGGAAATCAACGGATCGCCTGACCATGACTCAGCATCAGCATCATTGCTGACTCGTTGCTACGGCAGCAAACCTGAATTTAAACGCCAATTATGATTCATATCAACTCAATACACGACATTTTGAGCCTTCTATGTCATGAGTAGAATAACTTTTTTTTTCTCCCTTAAAACCCTGATGTATATGATCTGACACATGCATTGCACGGATGATCCATTAGAGGGCAGTATCACCCGGCTGGTGGCTTTTCCAGCAACCTTGCAAGATTGCCCAATTGAGAAAGGAGAGACGCCTAGACTTATTAATCATGGGAAATGTTTGATACGATAATTATCATATTGTGGGGAGGTTGGCGATATCTAAAAAAAGGTCACAATATTGTCAAAAAAATAGCTCATACTAAAAAAATAACAAAATATTGTGTTTTTGTACATTACAGCAATGCATATAAATGACCTCCCATCTGTAATAACACTTCATATTGAGGCACTTACTTGTTAATAATGTAAGCACACATTAAGTTCCTCCAAATATTGACATATTACATTCCCATTCATCTGAGCATGATTTGAAACATAGAAGGGCCAAAACGTGCCTTGCGAAAATTAATCTGCACTAAAAAACGAGCCAGCAGAGGGTGCTAGAACTGCACAAATTGAAATCAACCGGACTTTTTGAACAGATGTGCTGCTTTTCAATATCGTGACATGACGATGACGATATTAATATTGCGATATCACGATAGTTATATAAATGTACAAATTTAAAGCATTGTGACCAGATGGATCAAATATGACACAAAAGTCATATGTGGAAGTTGATTTAAAAAAAAATGGTTTGTTTGTTCAAAAGGACCAATAAATACTCAAAAAATTCCCAAAAAAATCTGAATTTTCTGTCATATATTTCTTGGTTCAGGCTTCATAGGGTGAAAGTTTCTGATTGGATATTCAGTCAGTTCGCAGACGGAGCCCAACAAAATGTGAGCGTGACCTTCGCTACTGGCAAGAAAAATGACATGCACGACTGACCTGTGGGGAAAGCCCGGCGCCGACGGGGTTGACGGGGTTGACGGGGTTGACGGGGTTGACGGGGTTGACGTGGCCGCTCGGCGTGACGAAGGTGTCGGCGTAGCCGCAAAAGCCGTGACGATTGGACGCCAGAGCGTACGTGGAGCTGCTGTCGCCGCTGGGCAGGCCGGCCTGGTGCATGGTGGAGGGAGGCAGCGGTTGGGGCCGGTGGACTGTCCCGCCGCCATCTGAAACCATCAACAACACACGCAACATGCTGAAATGTCAAAAACGGCAGCAAAAGTTACATTCGCAAATGAAGATCATCTTGTCTCAATTAGGATTCTGTTTTGAAATGTTTTTTGGGGATGAAAATAATCAACATGTTACTTCTACTTCACACTTGATGATCTCTCACACAAATGTTCTTTTTTGTTGTTTTTTTTTAAATATATATTATTATTATTATTATTATTATTATTATTATTATATTATTATAAGAGGACCATGCTCAGGCACCCACTGATTGACTATTTCAAGGTTTGGTTTTGTTTTTCAAAATATTTTTTCTATCCATCCGTTTTCTTGACCGCTTATTCCTCACGAGGGTTGCTGGAGCCCATCTCAGCTGGCTCTGGGCAGTAGAGGAGGGTTAGTTGCCAGCCAATCGCACGGCAATATTTTTTTTCAATGTTTTGATGCAGTACTTTATTTTTTGGTTCTTTTTAAAAAAAAATAATAATTTTGGAAGGTCCCCCCAAAATATGTTTCTGTTATTTCTGGCGCCAACAATTGCAAACGTTAAACCTGTGCTGGTCAACACGACGTCTGCCAAAGCACCGACTCCATCATCATGACGCCAAACGGAACGACTGACAATTAATAACAACAACAAATATGGGAGCAAGTGCTTGTGTTGAGCGTTTGCACAATTCATTGGCCACAATAAAAATGCGAAACATCTTCAAACGCACAAAGAGTCCAGCGCGCTTATTTCTATTTCCAGCCTCTCTTCTTCCGTCCCTGACAAAACACAATCGCAGCGACTCAACCTTTGCGGCTAATTTCCTTCCTTGAAAGGCCGTCAGCATTCGCCGCATGTAAGCCAGAAGGTGGCGCTCTACCTTGGGACAAAATATTGCTCGGGTAGCTGGAGTCTGCCAGTTGGTATGTCGGAAGTGTTGGCATCCCTGTCGGGGGAAATCCACTTGGCAACAGATGGTTGAAAGCTGTTAGCTGATTGGCTCCTGCTTGTTTTCGCCACCTGGCCCTGCGATTGCTGAACCACACCTGAAACAAATCGAATGCAGCAACAGGACGCAATCAGGTGTCATCCGGCACATTTTCAAAAGGACTTTCCACTGCTCGATTATCGGCTGTCAAGGTCCAGTCGACGCAATATTAGCGATACACTGGCAAGAAAACAAATGGTTGTCTTTGGAGGGGCCTCCATTTTTTTTTAAATTCATTTCTGTTGTGTTCTTCATGATTTATTGTCGCTTCAATTTCAAAGCTAAACCCAATGTGTTCAAAATTCTTCATAACGGGTGTATTTATTATTTAATATGAAGTTCTCCAATACAGGGAGTGGCGAGCCATGTAACGCGAATTTCCACTTCAGTCCAGTTTCCCCATTAAAGTTCATATTTCTATTCAAATCATTTGCATAAAAATCTCAAATACATTCGTTTCCATGCTAATCGCTTTTCTTTTGGCTGGACCAACATTGATAGAAGACGTCAGCGTTATTCTTTGGGGCCAAGTTGCGAAAAAGACAAAGTTGCTGCCGCAAGTGCGCAAGCGTTAGCACTAGCTAAAGCGCTAAATAGCGGCTACATGATGGACGCGGAGCCAAAATGGCGGACGCCTTAAGTCGAGCACTCCCTGTGATAAATAAAAACAATGAAATAAGGAAAAACAACGCTTTAGTGAAGGTAAACGTTGTCTTATTTGATTTAGCTTTTTCTTCGTGATTATTCATCAATCAAATTTAGCGATCGCGGTTGTCCAGGAAAGCACAAATAATTCACTCACTCAGGATACAAGAAGAACTCGACAGTTACTGTACATCCGTTCATCCTCATTGGGATCACATGGGTAGCTGGAGCCTATCCCTGCCACTAACTTTTGGCAAGCGGCGCAGCACAACCCGGACAGGCACGCACAATCTTTCACACTCATTCAGAGACTTCAAATCAGGCGCCGTCCAATGAACACGTACGCCATCGTGGGCGTGGCTCACGGTGACGTCTGCCCGAGGGCCGTTGAGCAACGCGCGCATGCGGATTACCTGCACTCGCGCCTCGGTGAGTTTGGTCATCTGGGCCAACTCCTCCCTGGTGTAAATGTCGGGGTAGTGCGTTCGCTCGAAAGCCTTCTCCAGTTCCTCCAGCTGCTCGGCCGTGAAGGTGGTGCGACTCCTGCGCTGCTTCCTCTTGAGCGGGAGGTCGGGCTCCGACTCCACGTCTGACAATTCGTCCATTTGACTGCCTGCGCAAAACAATCCACATCGTGGTTCCTTCATTTGTGCCCTCGTCAACGACATTGCTCAAAACACTCCGACAAGGTGATGATTTCCTTCTTGTCAATTGACTTCCTCCGACTCGCTTTTCATATTGTCATCAACGAGTGTTCCTCAAGGCTCCGTTCTCATCCCTTTTTTTTTTTTTTTGAAAAGTTGGAAAGTCTCATGTTAACGTTGCGGAAATGAAATAAACATCTTGGAATATTCTGTCTGTTTGTTGTTGTCTTTTCTCTGCTGTTCGGAAACAGCTTATTTATTTTAATTGGGCTGTGATTCAGAATTCCACCTTGAAAAATGCAAACGTGAAAATAAATTACAGCTGCAAAGATGGAGGAAGAGGCGGTCGCATCCGTTTTTTACCTCAAACTTTGTCGCCCTGATTTACAAACATTTCATAAAAAGCTTTGCGATGTTTCCGTCCATCTGTTGAGGAACCTTTGAGGCTCTTTTGGGGGAATTCCCAAAGTCAGAGAAATTGCCAATTTTGGACATGGTTCCTTCACATATTTTTGGTGTATTGTTCTGCTTGCATTATTTGAAAGGATAAATGAGTGCTTCCTGGTAAAAGTCATCATAATAATCATAATCATAATCCAGATCATAAATAAGCAAGCGTGTTTCTCGGCAGCCATTTTGACAACATGAAGATCGTCACACTCCATATTGTCACTTTGCGTATAGAAGCAATGAAAAGTTTGGCGGGGGCGTGGGCGGGGGCGGGGCTTCTTTTCAAATTCTAATGGCAAGCAGAGACGATATTGTGAGAATGACGCTCGAGCCGTCTTATTAGGAACGTCTCACACACACGTTGCAGTACAATAACAATGCTATGAACACGCACGCACGCTTCATTGTGGCAAGCAGCGAGAATATGATTAGGATAGCGTTCATTTGATTCAAATCCGCACTATTGTGTACAGCCACAAAAACTTGCTATGAAAAAAAAAAGAAAAAAAAGAGCACGTCTAATTCATTTAGCGCTGCCAATTCCTGCCCAAGTCATTTATTCATTGTTTTTTCTAAAATGATGATAACATTAATTGAATTTTGCAGTTCGAGTTAACATCACCAAATTAATTTGGAGTTATGTCATTGAGATGCTGAGTGAATACTAAGACGGAGAAAGTGCTCTGCTCCTCTGTGGCAGCAGATTCTTCTTTTTTTTGAAGGTTGTTAATCTTTCCTTGTATGGAAAAGCTGAAAGATGCGTTGTAAAAAAAACAAACTTGATTTTGACTCCACTGATCAGTGCTACTTGTCGTCATTGAATGTTTTTATGATTGATTTTCATTTCTTTCCAACAAAAGTTGCTCTTCGAAGGTCATCCGCATAACGACGGCAATATTGTGACATGTGAAACCTGCTTGAAGATCCGGAACACGACTGGGTCGGAGTCCAGTGAATACAATGAAATGGAGCCAAGCTGTCACGGTCCCGGAGGCCCTTTGGACGCCTCTCGGGGGTCGGCGCCGCTTGAAAAGAAAGCCGCCCGCGTCCCCCCAAGCGTTCAGCATCAATACGAGACCCTCCGCAGGGGGTCGGCGGCGAGCAAACACGCTGCGGGACGACCTCGGCCAACTCGACTGGCGCAGAAGAACGAGGTCAGGTGACGCCAATGAATTCCAACGCCTTCAAATGGGGGAAAAGTGCACCTTTAACTTTTTCGGTATTTCAGACTGACAACACGAACTTTATCTGGCAAAAAATGATTTTTTTTTTTTTCCCCCCTTTATGCAATATTGATATTTGACTAACAAATTTCCAAGCTTTCAATTGAGGCCAAAGTGTTGCAATTGATTCCGACAAAGCAAACGTGCGCAACAAAACCTGCGCCACGTCGCTCGCATTGTTTCACTTCACTATTGTTCCTTCCTTTGTGTCGGCGCGTCTCGATTTAGCAAAAGTGTTCGCTAAGCAGCAGATTTAAGAGGGAGGAGTTTAATACGTGCCAGCAGACTTCGGAACTTTGCACCGCATCAAAAAATATTCACAAGTTTGCGGCCTCATAACTCATACAAAAGCAGCAACAACACATCTCGTGTCCTTAAAAAGGCACTAAAGAAATATTTTGCGTTTGATATTGAAGTGGCATTGAAGCAAATCCGGCCCCCACAAAGATGCTGGCTTGTTGCGGGCATTATGTCTTAGCAAGCTGCTAGCAAATGCAAATGCAAATGCAAAGTCTTGATCTGCTTTCCTCCTTGGACGCACGCATGCTCACGTCTTTATTTAGTAGATAAAAAAAATAGCCGTAAACAAAAAATATATATATTTATATATATTGCAGGCTATTAATAAACAGTGATATGTATTAGAGCTGTGGGCAAATATGATAAGAGGCCCTCGGAAGATACGCTTGACACAGCCGCAGGCTTAAAGAAAGCAAAAGCGGGAACGTTTTGAAGAGAAATAAAATCGCTTCATTGTGAGAATTGGATGAAATTTGGCCGCTGGCGAAAACGCTCGCCGGCGCGTTTCTTAGCAATTGATCGGTCGGCCACGAGTGCGTTTTTTTTTTTTGGGAGGCCAGACGGTGCAGTATTAGTACGTTTCAAATGTAGCATTTTCCAGGTCGCTCATCGTGACGAGAACTGACGTCGATGTCAGCTTGACCGCGTGGGTTCGTTTTTGTTTTGTTTTTCAAGTTATTTGCAATTTCACGATGAATAAACATAAATGCACACATGACGCTTCCGTAAATGTTTCATCATTCTTAAAGAATAAATGTATTGTACTTTCAAGTGGAATACTTGTCAACTGTAACTCTACTTGATTTTCTTGCCAACAATTGAGAAGATATTTTCATTCATTCTAATGTGTTCAATCGTATTCCACCTTTTAAATGCAAAATTAATTGCAATGAATTCAGTCATTCTTCTGCGTAGCACTAAACAAGGTTGCGGACTTTTTCTAATGAAGCATTAAAGTGAAATTCATCATTTTCATTGATTAAAATGAATGGGACAATATGAATGAAAGCTGCTATATGAAAGTATTGAAAAATGAAATTCTTCTCAGCGTGTGTGCGCTTGCGCGTTTTGAACTCAGACGGCGATAACAATAATAATAATAATAATATTACGAATAAATACTAATTAATTAATTAATTAGCTGTGAATAACTTTATTAACTCTATGACATATTAGATTATTTATTTTTTTTTTTTAATGTCACTGCATACCGAACCGAACCGAGAATTTAGTGAACCGTTCCAGACCTAACATACATATATATATATATATATATATATATATATATATATATATATATATATATATATATATATATATATATATATATATATATGCTTCTTTGCGCCTTGGCCACCGGAGGGCAGTACAATGCAGACATGCAGAGACACACGAAGAAGAGCTTCACAACTGACTCAGTAAGCTGCAGCAACATGATTGTAAATTGACAAATATTGATATTGTGTGTCTGCATGTGCTGCGCCACTGATGCTATTGCTTATGTGGCGTTTTGTGTCGTTTGTTGGCATGAAGCGAATCACGCGTTGATCACGTTCCAGCAGTCGAGTGAATCCAAGTCGAGCCCGTGTTTGTGCTTTTTGCTTTTCTGCGAACGGCGTCGAGGCACAAGTTTGCTCGCGGTGGCGATGGAAGGCCGAGATGTGTTTAGCAAAGAGGAGCGAGCGGACGCAGCGAGCGGACGCAGCGAGCGGACGCAACGAGCCCTCCCACCGCACATGTACATTCGTTCCAAATGCTGATCAGCTTGGCAGCGCGCGCTCTAAGCTTTCCTTTCAGCGTTTTGCTGTTGTCTCCTTCAATCGTGTCAACGTGAGGGAGCCTTTTCACAGGGATTTTTTTTTTTTTCCCCTTTTCGGAGGTATTCATGCATCTGCCTTGGGGCCACAATGCTTGCCACTTTATCAAGTGTCAGCCTGCGCGCCTCAAGCATTTGCTTCACATTGTTTCCTTTTCGTGAATCAAACACAGCCGTCCACCCCCCCGGCACGAAATACAAGCCGCCAAAAAGGTGGGATGGACACAACATAACTCAGAGCAAGTCAGAAAAAACAAGAAAGGCTTGCAATATTTCACTTGATTTGGAAGGATCCAGAATGTACAGTATGACATTTTTGCTTCCTTAATTGCAAGACAGAAAATAACGGACTTGATCACAATATTCTCATTTCCAAACGCACTCCCAAAAGTTGCGTCATATGAATGAATCATAACGCAATTCATTCGAAACTCAGTTGGGTCAAAAATGGACCCATCCACGACATGCGTCCATTTGACACAACTTTGCACTTTCTGGGTTGGTTTGCACAAAGCAACCCCCAAAATTTGTGAAAGTGGCGGATCTCTTTTTTGTTTTTTTTCTTACACAAATTGGCTATATATATATATATATTTTTTTTTTACCCTAACCCGAACCCTAACCTGGCAATTGAAGCGGTTTTGAGATGAAGATCAGCACCTCCAAATCCGAGACTACGGTGACGTGTCGTCTCCGGGTCGGGGATGAGATCCTGCCCCAAGTGGAGGGCAGGACGGAGCGGGAGATGGACAGACGGATCGCTGCAGCGTCCATCTCTGTATCGCTCCGTCGCGGTGAAGAAAGGCTGAGCCGAAAGGCGGCGCTCTCCATTTAGCCGTTCCGACCCTCACGCGTGCCGACGACTCGCTGTGGGTCGCGACCCAAACAACGAGATCCCGGACACAAAATGAGTTTCCTCGCTCATCCGAATCGAGCCGCTGCTCCTCCGCATTAAGAGGAGCCAGCTGAGGTGGCTCGGGCCTCCTGGACGCCTCCCTGGGGAGGTGTTCCGGACGTGTCCCACCGCTCGGAGGCCCCGGGGACCACCCAGGACACGCTGGAGAGACGTCCTGGGAACGGACGCCTTGGGAGGAGCTGGTTGAAGTGGCTGGGGAGAGGGAAGTCTGGGTTTCCCTCCTGAAGCTGCGACCCGACCTCGGATAAGCGGAAGAAGATGAATGGATGAATGGATGGAAGGAAGGAAGAATAACCCAGAAAACAACCCAATTTTTCTGTGTTCTTTCGTGGATGATTCATTTTTTGGTTTAGGTGGATAAGCCAAAAGTTTGCGCTTCAGTGTCCCCATTGCGACTCACAACGCTTCCTTACTGAAGTAATGAGCATAAAAAAAAAAAACAATCCTACTAAAGGACGCGTCGGCCCATTTTCTGTTTGAGTGCATCAACATGAGCATTAAAACAACAACCAAGCTAGCGGTGATCTTTGCCATGAATAATTCACGACACGGTGCAGTCACCTTTTTTTTATATTTAAAAAAAAAAAGAGGAAATACATTTAGCAGACAATGATGGAAAGAGTGAAATGAATTTGTGGCTACACTGCAAAAGAGTCGACGAGAAGGAAAAGTCCCTGAATGTTGTCCACGGGCTCACTGAAGGTGGATGAAAGTGGATGAAAGTGAATGAAAGTGAATTCTTCCGTGCCGCATATTCAAGTCAAGTCACATCGTTCAAGTGTTCACTCTTCAAACTGCTTGAAAAAGGCCAACATGGTGTTTGAATATTTGGAGAGATGGAAGACAACATACTGTCGCAGAGCAGTTTTGTTGTTCCCGGTTCAGAGCTTCCTTATTTTTAAAGTCTTCCTGTTCACGCCCCCTCTGGCGGCCATTGTTCTTTCCGCATTTCTTGGATGCTTTGTGACGCCCCTTTTAGGGATCAACAAAGTCGTGTGAATGTGGCAATAAATGGCAACAAGTTCGGCATTCCGGGAGTTGAAGACAAAACTGGAGCCGGCCGAGGGTTCGCGTTTCATCGTTGCCTGATTTGTCTCCTCGTCATCGGGCCGTTTTGTGGCTTTTTGTTGCCGACAGCCGCGAGTCCGCTTGGCTCTTTGTTGGCCGGCGTCCTTTTGTCGGCCTCCCGCCGGCTCGCCGGGCGAGATTGGCGGGGCCAAATGAAAGCAGGATTACGGGCCGGCTTGTGAGCGGGCGCGTTCGTCGACACGCCGCCATTGATCCAGATTTGTTTTCCAAAAGCGCATCCCAGATGGGCCAAATCAAGACAACAAACAGTGAACGACTGTCAACAAGTGGCTTGATTTGAAATGTTGATTTGTCCTCCATTCGGTGGTTTTGTTTTGCACTTGGTGTCATGAGAAGAAAATTGGAATATTTCCCATGTTTGTATTGATGGTTTCTCATTGTGAGATGATGACAACAGTGAAATTGTTTCCCTTCCATCACACATGACTTCAAAATATCTCAATGACTCATTTCCAATTGTGTAAGTGGGCAGGCAAAAAAAAAAAAAAAAAAACCTGCCAAGGTTAAATCTGCCAGTAAAGTTTTCTATACACGTAATATGATCTTCATGGATTTTGAGTTGATTTGATGTGTGACTTTACACTAACCTGAGGACATTTTTTGTCTTTTTCTGAACATGATCCAAATCTTTCAGATTCTCTTCAGTATTTGTAGCAGAGCTCGGAAAATGAAAGTTAGGCCTGCGAGTGCATATGACAAAAGACGCATTATGTTCAGGTTGGCCTCAGGCCGCGTGGCTGCCCTCCTCCAGCATGCATGTACGATATCACTCCGGAACTGAAATCATTCCATAATCATTCCAAAACACATTTTCAAATGCAAGTAAATAATGCAACATTGCACCAATATTAGAATCATTCATTTGCATTCATCAAAACACATCCAGAACAAATATTAGATTTGGTCACTGATCGCAAATGACAAAATGAACTCGAATAAATGCAATTTGTGGAGAAATTGCGTGGGAATGCTGAAAGCTGAACGACGATAGCGGAATGCTCATGAAGATTTGAATGCTGATGAAGATAAATTATGAAATGACCTCCTGGTCACTGGAAAATGCGCTTTAGCAACTGTGCCACCGAGCAGCGTAATGATGATAAGTTATAAATATGGAAGTGGGCGTGGAAAGTGATACTTGGAAAAAGTTCAATGTTTGTCCCATTGAAAATGAAACAAGTTCAATTGTGCAAATGCCGCAAGTAATGTTGTTGAATCATACGAAATATATTCCCCGGGAGGCGGGAATTTTTGAAGCTAGTTGAAATTTGAACGGTGTAAATTGGATGAATTATGTGGGAGTTGTTACGTGGCAAAAAAAAAAAGTGTGGAGAATAAAAATGACAATAACATTAAATTAAATTGTAAATGTCACTGAGTGTACAGCAAAGTGTTGGTTGGATCAATAAAATACATGTTAAGGCAATTCTTTATTTTAAATATGCAGAAAAAAATGTCAGGACTTGAAAATGAGCCTCTTCAATGGAATTAGGTGAAAAATGATGAGGTGTAATTCATGCGATTATGAAATTCCTTTCAAATTGTTTGTCAGGTCGAACATGAAACTACTTTGAAAAATCCAAACGCACTTCAGAAGTATGCAAGGCAAAAAAAGGAGCATTGAACACGCGCGCGTTGATTTCAATGCGTGTCCCGATTTCTTTGGTGTGAGGCAGCGAGGGGGAAAGCGGAGGTTAATCTCAGTTCAAGACGGCCCAGGATGGAGCCTGCGACGATTGTGTTATCTGCACACAACATTTGCCTCCCCCACAATTGCAAGCAGAAGAATCGCCGCATGCGGAACGGAGGAAGCGCAGATGCCCGCGGAAACGTGCTGTCAATAGTCACGGCACGACGGCCGCCGCATTTGGGGACGCTCAAGTCGCCGTGCTCGTCATGCGTGAGGCACACCTGTGCAAACTTGACTCCTTCAAATATCATCAACAACAAATGCAATGAGTGCCAATGAAAACTCAGAATATGAGAATATAACGTGGCTGCCATAGCTTCAAAATAGGAAGAAAATCCCTTTTTTTTCCCAAACTAACTTATCTCACAATATGCATCAATTACGTGTACCTCACAAAATGAATCTACAGCCATTGATTTGCGTAGGCGTAAAAAGCAGGATTAAAGGGGACTGACATCTTTCATCATTCTTCTTCTTTAGCCAAAAGTACACCTTGTCAAACAAAATAATGTTCCACCATCTAGCGGTCAATAGTGAAATTACACCCAGAACGAAAAGGAGGCCAAAAAAATACAACAATTCTGTTTAAAAAAAACAAAAACAAAACAGTGATGTATCATTAAGCAACAACTATAAAGAATCGTACTGGCAGCTGTAGCTATATTTAAATCATATGTACAGCTTCACTTTTTCATATCCAGGCACATATGAAATTATAAATACAGTTAAGTATTTTGCTAAATCACAATCTAAAAATACTTTTGATTGTCCTGGATTCATTTTGGCCAACGACATGTTCTATTATCAGAAATGAAAAGATCTGCATAAAGATTGTTTTTAAAACAAACTCAATCAATATTTCATACATGACCTCCGTATAATTTTTCATTAAAAACTCGGGAAGAAATAATCCAAAGATTTGCTTTTGTCCAGCATCACATGTTGCATGAGCATCTTTATGGGAAAAAAAAACATTTGTGTGACAATTAAAAAAAGAGATTTTGATAATGCGTGAAATGTAAAGCAAACGTTCGGGGTTGATTTATTTTTGGGGCTGATTAATAGGTGAGATTTCTTTAGCCAGAATCCTCATTTGGAATAATTCAGGAAGAAAAGCGGCGCTTTTGATCAATGGAATGACGGAAGGAAACCTTCAAACCCTGCAGAATTTTTGGGGCCGTCCAAAAAGATGAAAGTGAAAAGAAATAAAAGCTCCATTTAATCTGCTTTGGAGCACAAGTGCCTGAAGCGGAAGAGTGAGAGCTGATAGGGGATCAATTTATTTCATTTCTGCTATTCTCCGACACAGCAGACAACAATTTCATTCGTCCAAATCTTGCACATCGGCTCATCTTTTATGAAACATGAAACACGTGAAATGAGGATGAAGATTATTCCAGCTCATTTCGCTTCACTGAAGCATCCAAACGATAAGCGACGGAATGCAAACTAAATCAATGGAATCAAAGATTGAAGCCACGCGACGTGACGCGACGTGTTGTGACGTGACGTCACTCCGCTCGCCAGCCGGCATCTTAAGCGTCTCCCGGCGGGCCCGACGCTTCATCAATATCACATGAGCAATAAATGAGGCCTCCTGTGGGGAAAGCCGGCGACAAATGGAGGCCAATTTGTGGGGAAACGCCTGCGGCCTTTTTACCTTTGGCCCTCAAGATGCCGTCGATGCTGTGCTTGCTTTTCTTGTCCTCCTCTTCGTCCTTTTTCAAGCAATCTTCATCGTCGTCGTCGTCGTCGTCGTCCTTTTTCCCGTAACGAGCTCGCAGGATTCGACTGATGGAACTCACTGACGACAAAAGAAAACAAGCACGTGGCATGATTTATTCATCAGGACTGTTATTATTATTTGTAGAACATAATAAATACACAAGTCAACTCCAAAGCAATTCTTACAGCTGAATATTTGCAAAGAAAAGAGAAGCATCTTCTTCACATATGACTCAAACAATTGACAACATTTACAAACATTTCATGTGATGGGGAAAAACATATTTGGAGCAGCAGTTAGTCGGCTATTTTTTAGAAAGAACAGAACAGAACATTTATTGTCATTGCTAAAAAGTGTGCACATGAATTCATCTTATTTCATGACTGATATGCTCTCTCAAAATTGGTCGTTTTTTTTAAGCAGCTCTATTATTAACTCTTCTATATTATTATTATTATGTTTTACGTGCTCAAATGGTCACGTAAAAAAGCACCCAAAAAAAGATCTAACATGCCCCAATAAAATACGACTTTGAAGACGAGAAATGACGAGAAATGAAGAGAAATGATGAGAAATGAAGAGAAGAGAAGAAGCGGACTCGTCTTACCGGCGCGCGTCTCACCTGAAGGGACGCTGGCGCGCTCGCACACGCCGTCCTTGAGCAGCTTATCTCGGATCTCCCAGCTGAACATTCCCGGGCTGTCGCTCTTGTACTGTTCGATCTTCTTCTCCACGTCGGGCGTTGCCACCTGCTGCAAGCGAAAGACGCCGACAAACGTTTCGAGTCGCATATATATATTTTTATTTTTATTTTATTTTGTTTTTTTGAGTCTCACCCTGCTGGGCTTGCTGCCTCCGATGGCCCCGGGCCGGATGGATCCGGTCTCCTGGTATCGGCACAGGATCTTGGACACGCAGCCGTGCGAGACGCGCAGCTGGCGCGAGATGACGCACGGCCGGACGCCGTGATGCGCCATTTCCACGATCTTGTGGCGGATGTGGTTGGGCAGCGGCCTGCCGTTGATGAAGACGCCCCCCAGCTGGTTGACGCGACCCTGGCCTAAAGGTGTGGACACTGCGCGCGAAAACACGCTTTCAATCCAAACGCAACTTCGGCAGGATTACGTTCAATTTTTGGGTTTCTGCAGTAGGCCGAAAAGTCACATTCGTTTTTCTTCGCCTTTCGTTTTCTTTTCGTTACAAAAAAATCCTTTGCATGATTTAAAAGAAAGGAGGTTGAAAAACAAAAACGAGATAATTACATGCCGTTTTCAATGCATGGAAATAATACAGCAAATATATATCGAAATATTTCCACTTTCCTTCTTTTTCATAAAATGATGCTTTGCTTTCTTCATACTTGTCAAATTGCTTGCACAAGATGAGCCATGCAAACAAAATATTATTATTATTATATATTTAAAATATTTGATATTAACGATGTCAATTCTCTTAATTGGCAGTTGCACTGAACGCAAAATAAGCAAATGATTGCACTGCACCGCGACAACAGCAATAATAAAAATAATAATAAACGTGTTAATTGAATGCTGTTGACATGTTGGTTGTGTTTTATAAAAACAATTGAACAAGCTTCTATTTTATTTTATTATTTTTTTTCTCCCCTATAAAGTGACGACGACGACGACGTGTACCTTCAAGAGGGAATCCGGACCTCGGGTAGTTGTGTCCAGAGGTCGACCGCATCATCCGCGGTAACGTCGTCATTGTCGCCCCAACTCGTTGAATGCACAAGGAAAGTGCGCGAAAGCTCGTCGGAGCCCGCGAACAAAAAGTGGCGGCCGCTTGCAGACGTTGAATTCAGCAAAATTGCGCGCGGCGGCATTCAGGGGCGTGGAAAGTTTCTTGATGGCGCAGCTGCGGAGGCCCGCGAAGCTCAACTGCGTCATGTGGCAAAACGCGCGACTTGGGCTCCCTGGCGGGAATGTGCGAGGCGGGGGCGGGCAGGCCGGGACCACTGATTGGGTCCTCGCAGACTCTTCAGTTTCAACAAGCGCCAACAAGTTTCAGCAGCCAATCGGATGGAAGAGCTAAGTAAGTCGTAAGTCGGGACACGTCGCTGTCGATCATCAAAATTGAAATATCCAAACACCACAAACGTCACATTTTCTATGTTGACATTTTTGTCAACTGACTGCAAGTGGCAATAATCCAATATGATTTGTTCTCATCATAAAGGAGTGAAAAGTGATTTCAGAACTCCATCACGAATAAATGAAATAAATGAAACTTCTTCACAACTTCTGACAGACTTTGATGTAACTTTCCCAGAATTGGCTGTTGATTTTAGTGGACTTTAGAAGCACCAGAAGTGTCCAAACATTTGCGGCCCAACATTCATTTGAAAAATGGTACAATTGAGGACGAGCGAGACTGTCAAGTGCAGAGGGGATCAAAATCATCATTTATTTGAAGAAACAAAATTTTTCTCCTATGAAAATGAAAAGAAATCATGAAAATACAACATTTTAGGAATTTGTGTTTTCAGAATAGTGTGAAATCACAACAAGTTTGTCTTTTCTGACAAATCAAAGAACTTTCCAATGTAGATCAGACTTTGGATTTTTCTTTGACGTCTTCCACTAAATCAAAGAGATTTTTTGGCGTGTCTGTTTGGGCGTTTTGGAGAAGTTGTTGAAACATTTGCATTCATTCCTCCTTATTTGGTCTGTGGATGGCTCCGCCCATGCAGATGACCCCGCCCCCTACACGCACCTGCTGTCATGAGCCTGTTTGCCCTTCTAAAGATAGAAAAACATTCCTGACCTGCAGCTGTACTCAGCCTGCAACGTTGCTTTGTGTCGATTTGGGGAAAAAAAAAAGATGAAATTTTCCAAATTGTGACTCATGAAGGTTTTGGCCAGCGATACGTTTTTATATGTCCACATCAGAAGGAGCAGCAAAACTTTTTCTTATTAGTGATTATTTTTGAAATGAATTACAGTAGAGTGATTTGTTTTTTCCAGGTTTAAAGGCACATCAATTTTTTGATTTATGTCATCTGCATTCATTTCAATAGGGAAAATGATTGGAGATAGGAGCATAGTCACTGAACAAATTAAACTCACATCTCAAGGCAGCACTGAATTGTGCGCGAGGTGACAGCTTGCCATTTATCTCACTATTGTATAGAAAAAGTGGCCCAATAATTCAAATACTGTAGTATCGACTTTATATTTGTAGCTACACAGATTTTATTTTTTATTTTTTGTTCTCATTCTGGCCCCCAAAAAATGTACAGAAACGGCCGCTAAATGTGTTTCTACACTTGAGTTTATTTCGGCACGTTTCTTCGGCTGCTGAGTGCGTGTGAAGTAGCCGTAAGCGCTCGAATTGCTTTTATGAGCCCAAACCGCCGATTCCGTGCAATGACAAGACAAACTGGTGCTAATAAATCGGTTCAAGCGATGTTCCGCTGAGCTGTCGTTACCGATTCTTCCCATTTTCGTCCCAGTTTGGCAAAAGCAGCTGCTGACCATCAAGCAGAAATCGAACAAAGTTGCTGGAAACCGAAATAATTTGCATCGATGCCGTAGAAAACATTTCGACACAAACAAAACGGACTTTTCTAGCCTGGTTGCACGACGAGATGAGTTTTTTTTCTGTGAATCGCGGACGCCTTCGATGTCAAGGAAAACAGCAGCAGTTGATGACAGAAGCATCTGAAATGCTTTTAATCAACATCTGCTCCATCAGATCAAAAGCACGAGTGAAGATCGGGCGTCTTCTTACTATTGACACAAGATCCCATCAGCAAAAACATTCAGACTAAGCTGCTAATTAGCAGGAAAAAACGAGAAGGCCATCTGATATGCCAACAAAAAAAAAGAAGAATTTCCATTTGTGCAGTCTAGCACCTTCTTTACAGTTCAGTTTAATTTTCACAAGGCATGTTTTGGCCCGTATAGGTTTGAAATCACGCTAATGGTAAGAAAAGGGGAACATAATATGCATGTGAATCGAGTCATATTTGAAGGAACTCAATTTGTGCGTAAGTGCCTCAATTTTAAGTGTTATTACAGATTTTAGGTTGTTTCTTTTTTTTTTTTTTTTTTTTTTTTTTTTTTTTGAAGAGCTCAGAATTGTTCATTCGGTAGTCTTACCGATTCAACGTCTTGTCATCATTGCTCTTTTCTTTTTTTTTTTTTTTTTTTTTTTTTTTTTGTGTGTGTGTGTGTGTATGTGTGCGTGCGTTTGCGTGCGTGCGTGCGTTTGCGTGCGTGCGTGCGTTTGCGTGCGTGCGTTTGCGTGCGTTTGCGTGCGTGCGTGTGCGTGCGTGCAAATACGTATAAATTTATACTCATTCATTCACCTAAAACCTTATAAATATCCCATTACCCTTCGCCTTAACCAGGTACTTCAGAATCTTGCCAGAGTCGTGAGATTTAAATGGTCAGGAGACCAGAGAAAAGGTCAGAAAAAAAAAGAAATAAAGAGAAAAGAAAGGTAAATCAAAGTGACATCCAGCACCGACCAAACACTTCCTGCCTTCCCCATGATTACAAAATCAAAGTCTTACGCCAACCCCGGAAGCCTCTAAATTTCAGCAAATTTAGCGAGATCTCAAGAGCCCAGAGGAAAAACTAAAGAGAGGAAGGAGGGAAGGATCGATAAGGCAGAGTGAGATCAATAGAAGCCAGTACATCCAATCCATCAAAGTGAAGTCCAGCACCAACAAGACCCCTCCTGCGTGGTTACAAAACCGGAGTCTTATGCCAACCCCAGAAACCTCATACTTCTAATAAATTAAGATCTCAAGTGACCAGAGGAAAAACTAAAGAGAGGAAGGAGGGAAGGATAGATAAAGCAAAGTGAGAACCACAGACACCAGCACCAACTGATTCAAGGGGCTGTGGGAGGGAGAGGGTACTTCTGTTGAGTTTCAGTAGATGCTGGTGCGACGGATCTGGCATGCATAAGGACCACCACCAAAGAAAGAAGCCGTCAACCGCGGTCCAGCAAAGCGAGCACCCCCCCCCCCCCCCGGAATCCCCAGGCCGCGGCAGCACCAAGGCCACCCCCAAGCCACCCGAGCGGACACCGGTCGGCGAGCCGACCCAGACACCCGGAACACCCCCGCCCCAGCCCCGGCCCACACCCCCGAGCCCAAGGCCGCAGAACGAGGCCCAGCGGGCCCCCACAGCGCCCCACCGGTCCCCAGCCCCCATCCCCCCACGACCCCCCCGCACCCCACCCAAACCCGCCATCCACCACGACCCAGGCCCCACCACCCCCGACCCCCAAACCCCCGAACACACCCCGACCCCCAGCACCCAACCCCCCACCCACCCATACCTCCACCCCCCCCCCAAACAAGCCGCCCCCCCCCCCGACGGCCGCCACCCCCCCCCCGCGAACCCGGCCCCCCGCGAGAACCCCCCACCCCCCCCCGGAAACCGGCACCGGGCAGCAGCGCAGAGAGGGAAGATGTGCCCACCCCACCTCCAGCCGCGCGAGATTTGCACAGCGGCGGGAGGGGGGAAGCAGAGGAGGAAGCACCAGGGGAGAAGGCGGAACACCAGAACACCGAGCCCGGTGGGGAGAGGCCCCGGTCGTCACGCCAGAGTACAAGTGACACCTAACCCTGTTACTGAGTCCGCCAGCTCGCCGACTGGCGAGCTCTACCCTTACACCGTGAATGTGGCCCCACCCAGTGTATATACAAGTGTGTGCGTGTGGTGCATTAAAATTGGGAGCAGGTGAGTCGGAGCAGAGGGAAAAAATTTCCCCTATTCCGACCCACCCGTATCCCCCCCCAAAAAATGAATATGTATATGTGTGGTGCATTAAAAAAGGGAATGGAGGGACAAAGTGGTGGGGCAGGGACACAAATGGGGGGGACCACAGCGCTGCCAGGCACTGCAGTCCATCCCCTCTGATGGCTCCCCGCCCCAACTCACCCCTCCCCTTGGACGTGAGGTGCATTAAAATTGGAGGGGAGTTGAAGGGTGAAGACGGTGTTTCCACCCTTCCCCACCCCACCAAGAAATGTGTTGTGTGCCCTATGTGTATATTTACAAAGTGTATAGTGCAAGCTAGTGAAGTGAGTAAGAGGAGCGACCAGCGGGGCCTCACCCAACCCGGCGGGTGTAGGTGGCACGCCCGCCCCCCAGCACCCCCACCCCCCGCCGCCCCCCACCTCATCCACCCGGCACCACAATGGGCGGACAGCCAGCGCAGCAGGGCTACCGGACAGCCCACCGGCCACCGGAGCCCGCCCGGGGCGCCAGGAGTTATACCGGAGCGGGGCAGGCCCCAAACCCTCGCCCGGCCCCCGGAGCCCGACACCCGGGCCGGGGAGGGAGCCCCAGGCCCAGGGAGAGGGAGGGGGAGGGGCCGCAGGGCAGACAGGGATAGGGGGGGGGGGGCGGGGGAAGCGGGGAGAAGACGACAAGAAGGCGAAAGGGCGGCTGCAGGGCAGGAGGCGGGGGGGGAGAGGAGGAGGGAGGGCGACAAGGGAAAAGGGACCGGGAGGCAGAGGAGGATGGGCGGGAGGAGGCGAGGAGGGAGAGGCGACGGGGGGGAGGAAGGGGGAGGGGAGAGGGAACCACGGGGCACACCGGAGGCCCACCCACCCCGAACCGCGCCGCCGGGCACGGAGCAGCGGACCGCGCCGGGACGGCACCGCCCCGGGCACCAGGGGAAGCACCCCAACACCGCACCCCACAGGGGGCCCAGGGAGCGGCCAAGACGCAACCGCCACCGAGCAGACAACGGGGGGGGGGGGGGGGGGGGGGGCAGAACCACCCCCGCCCGACCACAGGGGACGGCGTCAAGAAAATTGACTAATTAGCATGCAGTAACACCAAGTGTTGATGCTTAGTGCCCACTAGAAATAGATCTTAAGGAGTTATTGAGTATAGTGTCGTATAGTGTGGTATGCTCGAGCCCACTAGCAGCAACTAGGTTCCTGACTATATAAAAATAAAAACAATCAGATACAAAATACCAAATACAGGAGCAGCGAAAACAGAAGTTGTAACGATGTGGTGGCTCTCGTTAACAGGCAGAATCTTGGCAGGATTAAGTTGCCAAATTGAGATTAAAATATTCTATGTACATAGACCATATTTGTTTAAATCTTGATACTTGATTTTTATTTAAGGCAGAGATTTTTTCCATTGAGATATAATTTATTAGTAAGTTTAACCAGTGGTCGATATTTAGAGATTGTTTATTTTTCCAATTGACAAGGATTATTTTTTTAGCAATAGTAAGGGCTATAAATATAGATTGAGATTGTTTACATGGTAGCTCAGTTATTGTTAAGTCACCTAGTAAACACAGTCTTGGAGATAAAGGAAGCCTACAGTTTAATATATCAGCGAGCTTTTCCAAGATTTTAGTCCAGAAATGCAGCACTGGAGTACATGACCATAAAGCATGAAGATAAGTATCGGCAGTGTTTTGTGAGCACTGGAGACAAATGTCGGAGTCAGAGAGTCCCATTTTTTTCATCATATATTGTGTAATATATGTTCTATGAAGTATCTTATATTGGATAAGTTGCAAATTTGTCTGTTTGGTCATTTTAAATACATTTTCACAGATTTGGGTCCAAAAGTCTGGTTCCGGAACTATAGACAAGTCTTTTTCCCATTTTAAAGTCGGTAAATACGTTTTATTTGTGTATAAAAATAACTTATATATTTTTGATATTTTCTTTATTGTTGTTGGAGAAAGCTTTATAATATCTTTAGCTAAGACAGGCAGTTGGAGCGTATCCTGAAGTGTTGGGATTTGTTTCTTAACCATATTTTTAACTTGCAGATAATGTAAGAAATTTCCCTTTTTTATTTCATATTTCTGGACCAAGTTTGTATACGATATAAACTTATTATCTGAGAAAAGATGATGAAGGTGTGTAATTCCTTTCTGCTCCCATAGGCTTAAATGGAACGACTGATTATTAAGTTGAAAGTCGGGGTTATGCCAAATGGGAGAGAGCCCACAGGGCGCCAATTGGGAGTTTGTAATTTCTAATGCCTTCCACCAGGCAGTCAGGGTGGCGGCTATCATTGGGTTTTTAAAACAATTATGTCGTCTTATTGATTTTGTAATAAAGAGTAAATCTGACAGTCTAAGATTATTACAATCCTTCTGCTCCAATTCCAACCAACAGTTAGTATCTCTGTTGGGTTGTGTCCATAGCACAAGATATTGTAGTTGATTAGCTAGATAATAGTACATAAAGTTTGGTGCCTCTAAACCTCCTTTGGATTTACTTTCCTGAAGAGTAGATAGACTAATTTTGGCTTTTTTTTTATTCCAATAGAATTTTATGATAGCAGAGTCCAGCGATTGGAACCAGTTAGACGTAGGTTTAAATGGAATCATTGAAAATAAATAATTAATCTTTGGTAAAACTTTCATTTTTATAGTAGCTATCCGTCCTATTAAAGAGATCGGAAGATTATTCCAGCGCTCCAGGTCACTACGGATACTATCCAATAATGGTGAAAAATTTAAAGAAGTTAATTCAGTTAACTTAGGTGAAATTTTAACACCTAAGTATTTTAAATTACCTGTAGGAAAGGAGTAGTGTGGATCCTGACTTGTAGGATTCCATGAATTTTCTGTAATAGGTAATAATGTTGATTTTGTCCAGTTAATAGAGTAATCTGATAAGTGAGAGAATTTAGTTATTAATTTAAATGCTTCCCCTAGCGAGATAGCAGGTTCTTCTAAATAGAGTAATATATCATCGGCATATAGATTAATTTTATGTTCTATTGTCCCGGAGTGGATTCCTTGGATCCGTCTATCCTGACGTATAGCTAATGCAAGCGGCTCAATAAATATAGCAAATAATAAAGGAGAAATTGGGCACCCTTGTCTTGTTCCCCTTTGT
Source organism: Festucalex cinctus (assembly GCF_051991245.1). Taxonomy (NCBI): domain Eukaryota; kingdom Metazoa; phylum Chordata; class Actinopteri; order Syngnathiformes; family Syngnathidae; genus Festucalex; species Festucalex cinctus. The sequence goes on from NC_135412.1 coordinate 176,753, forward strand.
AAAGTAAAACTCTGTGATGTAATCCCATTAGTAGTAACTGTAGCTTTAGGAGAATCATATAATATTGAGACCCATTGAATGAATGACTCCCCGAAGCCGAATTTGTTTAAGACAGCAAAGAGGAAGGACCAGTTAACTTTATCGAATGCTTTTTCTGCATCCAGCGAAATAACAACTGCCTTTTTATCATACCGCTGTGACATACTAATCAAGTTAAAGAGTCTCCTAATATTATTAGTAGAATGACGACCTTTAATAAAACCTGTTTGATCACTATGAATAATTGTCGAGATTACCGTCTCTAATCGAGATGCCAAGGCCTTAGCGATAATTTTAATATCGGTATTAATTAGTGATATCGGTCGGTAACTTGACGGGAGGGTAGGGTCTTTTTCTGGCTTTAATAAAAGTTTAATTGCTGCTATATTCATATCTTGACGTATATCACCTTTACTTTTAATTTCAGTTACTACTCTTAGAAATAATGGAGCAAACATTAACCAGAAATGTTTAAAAAATATAGCCGGAAAGCCGTCTGGACCAGGTGCTCTGCCATTAGGCATACTGTCTAAAGCACGATACAACTCATCTATAGTAAGCGGGGTATCGAGAATATCTTTATGTTCAATAGATAACTGAGGTATATTTAAGCTGTTTAGGAATTCCTCAATATATTCAGGGTTAGGTCTATTAATTTCTGTGTATAGATTTCGATAATAGTTATAAAAAATATGGTTAATTTCTTCTGGTGATTGTGTGCATTCACCATTTATATCTTTAATAGCCGTTATAAGAGATTTTTCCCGATTCCGTTGAAGTTGATTTGCCAGGAATTTACCTGATTTATTATTATGTTCAAAATTATTATATCTCAACTGTTGTATTATAAACTCTGTCTTTTTAGATAACATGTTATCTAACTGTATTTTTATATTCTGTAGTTCTATCCATATTTGATTATTTGGGTTTAATACATATTCATCCGTTAGTTGTTTAATTTTATCTTCCAGGTATTTTTCTAATTTTTGATCCTGTTTCTTTTTATAAGTTGAATATGATATAATTTTCCCTCTAATTACCGCTTTCCCTGCTTCCCAGAGAAGAGATGGAGATATATTTGGAGAGTCATTTATTTCCAAAAAATCTGCCCACTCCCTTCTAATAATTTTATCAAACTCTACGTCTTTCAGTAATGAGATGTTAAAACGCCATATCGGGGGAGGTTTAAAGGTAGAGTCAATTTGTAGAGTGAGGGAGACTGGTGCATGATCACTTATAATTATAGAATGTATTTTTATAGCAGTTTTATCAACAATAGAATTATTTGTAAGGAAAAAATCAATTCTTGAGAATGATCGGTGCACAGCAGAGAAGAAAGTAAATTCCTTCTTAGTTGGGTTTTGAAGTCTCCAGCCATCGCTGAGGCCAAAATCCTCCATATATTCATCTATTACTTTAGCGGATCGTAATCGCCTTGTATATATCGTATTATTAGAACGATCTATTAACGGGTTCAAGACCGTGTTAAAATCACCTCCAATAATAATAGTAGAATTTGTTGCTAAATCGAGTAACCGAGAGAAAAATTCATGGAAAAAATCAGGGTCATCATTATTAATTTAAAATGTTCGAACTTAGCAATAATAGGACGGGGCTTATTGCCCTTACGAGCTCCGAGCCGGTGTACACGGTGAAAAGAGATATTATTTACCGTCTCCTGTGGGATCTTTAGCGATGATGTCATGAATTTTTTTATCTCACCCTCTGGATTATCTGGAGAATTTTCGGATATACCTGAGAATATTAGATTTTCCCGCATACTACGGGATTGAACATCTAAGACCGTTTCCTTTAGCATTTTATTTTCCTTTTTAATCGTCTCCAACTCGGCTGTGACAGCGACGAGAGAGGAGCGTAGCTCGGAGTTATCGCATTGGAGATCGCTTACCTGTTGGCTAACGAATTCCAAACTTGCCTTTAATTCTTTGACGTCCTCGCGGATAAGACAGAGGACGTCAAGTTTTTTATTTATGGAATCCAGCATACTCACCGATACGTCGGCGGTTGCTAAATCGTCCGTGTCTGTTGACGAGTCATTTTTCCTTTTTTTTTTCGAAGGATTATCCCGACTAGCCGCCGGCTCATCCATCGCGCAGCTATAAAAATGATCGTCAATAAAACGTTCGAGGTCGTCCACACTGGATAATATTTCCGATCTTTCTTAGAAAAGAAAAAAAATCGAATTTATCTAATCATTAAATTCGGGTTTAATTAGAAATATAAAGCTAATTCTATTTTAGCAACAGAGCGCCGCCATGTTAGATTTTCCCAGTCTCGCTACCGGTCACGCGATAGTCACAGCATCTCGCGATGGGAATTGTAGTTCCCCCCCCCGATTTTAGGTTGTTTCTGTGCATTGCTGTCATGTACAAAAGAATAATGGGCCTCACTGGCCACCGTACTTTTGGCTTTACAGTATACGACGTTGCTCAGTCACAAAAAATGAACACGCTGTGTCAGCACTGTATCTACTTTGGATGGATCAAATAATATATAAATCATATATAATTGGAGATAGACATTTTCAAAATTCACAAGCAAGCAAGTTTATGTGCTGCCACTGGCAATAAACAAGATGAAAAGTGGCAGGAGTCAACAGTGGTCCACATCATGTGATGGGCTTGCTCTTCGAATCGCTTTCGAATCGCTTTCGAATCGCTTCCATCAGGGTTGGCTTGACGAATGTCAAAAAGAAAATCGGCCGCTTGGACCACATAAAAGCAGGAGGCCCTTTTTTGCCGTCAACATTTGGATTGGCGACGCTTCAATTGTGGCCCGGCCATGAAAAAGCGGCTTTTCTTTTCATTTCATTTCATTTCATTGGAGTTGAACACGCCCATATTTTGAAACAAGAACCACAACTGCGCCACGCAACTTTTTTGTTCCCACAACAACTTTGCTCTTGAATGTGCTTTTTGACCCACAAGTGTCGCCAAATGAGAATCGGGGATTCTGTCCAACAGCACTTTCCATGTTGCTTATTGGAAAGCCATCATTGTCAACATCTCAGCTGAGTTGCGGTATCCCCCAAGGCTCTGTTCTTGGCCCGCTGCTATTTTCATTTCACTCCCAACTGTCATCAAAATCAGAGCGTCCCGGATCTTTATCTTGAATCTATTTGCATCACAATAATGTGGCCGTTTTATTTGGAGTCTTGCAGCACCGTGAACGTGTGGTCACGACATCAAGTGCGGCCTTTGAATATCTGCTACGCATGAAGTTAGCATGTTGGTCCCCATTGGGAAAATTGCAACGTGAACTTTCTTATCTCTCACCTGTCTGCGTTCAATATCTGAATGGAAAAGTACGTCGTGGTGGGAACGCGTTAAGTATGCCAAGTTGCTAAAGCATACAAAGTGTCATTTTTCTTGACTAGCTCGTAGGGTTTTTTTTCTGGTTGTCCTCACCTGATTGTTTCTCTTGAAAACGGTCCGAGATCTCATGCACAATCTCCTCGATTCCAATATTTTCTTCTGCCGTTTTAGTTTCATGTGTTGCGTAAGCATGGCGATTGCTCACAAAGTGAAACACAAACAAACGCTCAGCAAGTCCTTTTTAGCCCTCATCCAATTTCAAACTTCATTTCTGAGTTGCGGGGTGTCGTTGCCAATTTTGGCCACTGTAGCCAAATCGCCGTAATCACGATTATTGGCCATTTACTACACAAACAAAAGCCACGTTTGGGGTCCCGTTATTATTTTGTGCTTTGTGGCCCGAAAAAGAGGTGAAAGTGGAAATGAATCAGTACATGTGCTACATTTGCCAGTCAAGGATCAGCCCGACTTTGTGATGCTGCTCAATTTGGCACGACTTAACAAATCAAGCAAAGCGAATCCCAAAAGTAAAGATGTCCAACATGGAGGCTGCGCAAACATGTCTAATTTCCTACGCTTAATTCTTTTTGGAGCGTCTGCGCTGTGACGGGCGGCAGCTGAAAGCATCGCTAACTTGTTTTTCCACAGGCCATTACAGCGGGAACAAGAAGAGCTCACAAGGCCAGCAGACCATGAGACCTCCATGAGGCGCCGGGCCACCTCCACGATCAATGTCGCCATTTTGTTGATCAGGCAACGCGTAGCCACCATGCAAGATGCATTTTGTCGGCTAAATAGATGTGTGACGCGTCTATTCATCCAGCAATTTTTCACACGAGTATTCGTGGACGGACGAGCAAGCTGCTGATTTGTTGAATAACAAGTCTCGTCTGCACCAGATACATTTTGTCCATCCGGTACAATGTTTGTATTATATGACTTGTTTCTTTTTTTGTCATGTCAAATATAATTTGAAACATCAAAGATTACTTTGACCGGCCTTTTATGGAGCCACAAAGCATATCATGAAAAGGCTCATGTGGCGCTTTAGAAAGATGAAAATACAAAAGCAAAGCTATTAAAAATAGAAGTTTGCGCCACTGTGCATTATCTATGCGTCACTTGGAGCTTTGAAAACGTCGTTTGGAGCGAGCTAAAGACTCTTTTCAAAAGAACGCCAACATTGCTGCCATGGAAATTAGGGGCGAACATTTGCGACAAACTTGTTTTTGAAAAAGCTTCTCAAAAAATGTATTTCAGAGAGTAAATCCTGACATTTCCATACACAGTTTGTCTTACTATTAAAATGTTCGAAACGGAAATGTGAATATGATGCAAATGTATTGACAAGTCCGAGCTTATGTCACAAGTCAAAATGGCAGCCAATGAGGTGAAATTAATCTCTCCGCAAAACCTTGTTTCGTTGTCATTTCATTTGTGAGGATTCGTATTATTGATCATTAACAATCTGGCCGGTTTGTAATGCAGTGACGGGCAAAAGTAAAACAAACAATCTAAAAGGAAGCATTTGCATTGTTGCATTTGGAGAAGTTTGAAAAATGTCTGAATGTTTACATTTGTCAATTAGATCAGAAAGTGACGATTTATTGCAACTTTCCGGCAGTTCTTGATGTTTTGCAATTTTACACAAACTGAAATGATCATTTTGATACCCAAATTGTAGCCAATAAATTCACTGGGCCTCTCTGAGAGGACTGAAATTAATCCAGCATAACCTTCAACCACTAAAACTAATTTTCCTCTTCAGGAATTCAAGCAAATAACATCTTAATAAGGAAGTATTGCGGTTTACTATTGTTTTTTTTTTTAATGGAAAAACAGTCAATCTAAAAAGTCATGGACAATTGAAAAGATGCTTTAGCATTAAACTGGTGTATTAACAATTGGAGAAACATTCAATTACATTACCAATAATGTTCATGACTTGTGTGGCATAAACTTTACATGGTGATCTAATGAATCTTTAACACTGCACAGTTGAACTTGTTCAATATTTTTCATATCCAATGCTGATTCTTGTATGTTTTGTACAACAAAGATCATCACGACTTTGACTGTGAGAGTTTAGCATATCGGCTGGAAGTGTTCATATTTTCAAAACCTTTTTCTTGACCATCAAAGCGAGACGTTCACAAGTTCCTTACAACTTTCTTTGATTCCGCTCACCGTAAGGTGCGATTTCGAAAGAGAGAAAATATTTGTGGGCGAGGCCCCGTTGGAGATGATTGGTCGTCTTTGTGCCTTTGTGTGTCAATGGGCTTCTTTGTGGCCCGCCGACACGAATGGAAAGAAACGGCTCGCTGAAGCTGCACTGACAGTCGGGCCGACTGTTATTTGCAAGAGGATGCACATCATGGCAAAAATACCTGCATTGAAGCTCCTCTCATGTTGAGACAAAAGACGTTACAAGTTATGAAAACGCATCACGTGACTTCCAATTCATTTGCACAGTTTTGGTTCAAAATGTTGATCTTGTCTTCTAATTCAGGACACCCAAACTAGTAAAGGTAAACAAATGTTTTTTTGTCGTCTTTAAAATGAAAAACTGAGTCTTGAGTTTTGCCATCAATGTGTCCACGCTTTTGTCATATTTTTGCCACACATACAATATACTGTACTGTATGAATTTTAATTGTGCAGTGACTGTCAGTTAACTATTTGAAAGGTGGTTTCTAATTAGGCCTACCAAAAACCAATTAAAATTTTCATTTGTTGTAATACCAGACTAGGATTCCTTTAGAATGCTACAAAATATTACATTTACTCATAACAGTCTAGCAAAGATAAGGGATATTCATTTTTTAAATGCTGATAAAAATCAAATGAAAATATAACGTGAAAAAAAAATACATGAATCGCGACACATTACAATAACCAAACTGCATTTTTTTTTTTTTTTTGCTACCTTGATCAACATTTTCAATATTTGAGGCCAATATCCCGACACTACATTAATCTTGAATTATGCGAGCACATTCAGTGACGTCAAAAAAAAAAAAAAAAAGTTCACATTATGAACCATCGAATTGCACTGAGACAAAAAGTCTTTGTGTCATTTCTTTAATTGTTAACTATGTGCCATATATCATTTCACACTTTCAACATGTTTACATACATGAGAAGGAAAACTTGCTCGATACACAAAAGCAAAACAGTTGCAAGAATCCAGTGGGGAAGACGACAAACATTTGATCCAGCTTGCATAAATACAGACAAAATTGATGTGAGCAAAAGATGTTGCCATGCCACTAAAGTACAAATTCGTTTGTTTCCTACTTTGGAATTGCAAAAGAGAAGCGCAAAAGGCGAAGGAGACGCTCAAAGGAAATGAAAAGTGTTGTGAAATTTAGGAGCGCAAACCCAATCTAAGGATTTCTTTCTTTTATCCACAGCTGTCATCACCAAAATCATCTTTTGCTTCTGTCCAAGCTCTTTAACCGAAAATCTATTTGTAACGTTATCCATCAATTTGCTCATTTCATATTTAAAATACATTAAAGTGATTCATTCTAGTCTCGAAATATTCATTGTTGTGGTTGAATGTTTTGCTTTTTCATTTTCTCAGTCAAGCCAAAATTTGGGGTGTCAAATGTGAATTGAGTCTGAAAGAAAAAAAGAAAGGAAAAAATGTTCAGCACTCAATTGGCTTGAAATTCTTCACACATAGCAAAGAAAGCCGAGCAGATTATTCGACATTGTCCGTTAACAGAAGCGACTTTACTTGCTGCCTAACACAGTCGATGTGTGATGACACGACTTTTCTTAGCGTTTCCTTTCCCTTCATTTTCAACTCCTTACAAATTGTCATCACAAAGCCTGAAATAACTTCCCGCATAGTTGTGAAACATATTTACAGAGCCAAAGCAACTTCTGAGGAAAACCGGGCCTGACATTTGCCAACTGGTGTCACACGTCATTTTGTGGATGCGATGCTCGGTGTACCTCCAGAAAATCCGAAGTCAAACATTTGCAGGACGCGTGGCTGGCCAAACACGGAGTCGGCGTGTTGACTTGCTCAGGTGGCTCGTGTCACTTTCACTTGCTTTGATGAAGGTACTGCTGGGTGAACATGTTGAGCTCACTGTCCAGCCAGCCCGCCTTGTTCCTAACACCAAAACACGCACGCACACGCTGGCAATGAGACGGCAGCTGAGCATCAACTGCAGCATCTGAGACAAAGTGTCAAATTTGGTCACCAAATAATATTCAGGGGTTTTCCTGAGTACAAAACTGAGAGGCCTGAGCCGCTGATCTCGCGCCAGGGACGCATTATGGAGGCGCTGTTTTATTTTGGATTGACTTGAATGTACCGAAGAAGAACCAGATGACAAACTACGGCAAACGTTTCACAACCTTGACGACGTCTCCTCGTCACCCAGCGCGCGGCGGCGGCGACTTACCGGAGCAGCTTGGCTTTGCTCTGCGTGGCGTCCAACAGCTCAATCTTGCCGTTCATGTCCGTGATCTCGTCTTCAAGATTCTGACGAGTCACGTCCACCTGCTGGCAGAGCTGAGCAAACACGCCAGCAAGTTCTCTGACGTGCGCACACAAAACATGAAGTCGGGCGCGCACGTGGAAAGTGTGGCACGCGTGTGCAAAAACTCACTGCTGGACTTGGTGACTGCAGTTGGATCCGGTGTAGCTGACGATGAGCTGCAACTTCTCGCTGGCGTAGTCCACAAACTGCCTCTTGAAGGCGCGCTCTTTGGCCTTGGTGGTCCAGGTGAGGCGCTCGTAGACGAAGAGGAGCCCGTACAGACCCACCGACAGCGCGATCAGTCGCCAGCCCACCGCCTTCCAGATCTGCACGCCACACATTGGAGACCTTTTCACGTCTGGAACTTTTACGGAGAAACTGAAAATTGGAGGTGGCAAAATCATTTGGAGTTCATTTCAAGTTCCTCGAAGCAACGTCACCCAAGTCTCGAACGCACGGTTGAGCGACCCGAACTTGGGCGGATTCCAGACGCAACAACGCAGACGCATCCGCGTCAAATATAATGCACAGATTTGTGGGGCCAAGTTGGATTTCACAAGCTCTCTCATGTTAAAGATTAGATAGCTCGTAGTATGAAGAGAAAAACTCCGATTGGCTGGCAACCGGTTCAGGTTGTCCCCCGCCTCCTGCCCACAGCCAGCTGAGATAGGCTCCAGCACCCCCCGCAACCCTTGTGAGGAAGAAGCGGTCAAGAAAATGGATGGATGGAAAGAAAAATGCACTGACCAACGTCTTACAAATACAATTATGCCATCTAGTGGCAGAAAAATGACCAACACAAATCAATATCACACTCAATTTTATGAACTAAAACATTTTTTTCCCACTTTTATGTTTAGAAAAGTGATTGTGCACCAAGAACAGAACAAAAATGTGAGATTAATCGTGAGTTAACCTTTGAAGTTATGCGATTAATTATCGCCCGACGGGCCTGCTTCAAATTTATAATACCTCAGTTTAAACTTGCCTTGTTCAAACATGACTAAAGGCAGTTGGAATCACTTTTGGCTATCAGTCCAAATAGTCGTCAACTTTACACACGCGACGAACCACAATTAACTTGTGTTAATCAGTGCGATTTGGGATTGAGAAAATGCGTCCTCACCACACCACCAACCACAAGGACGCCCATGGAGGTCCGGGAAGTGACAGAGGCAAGTCCGGTCACCATGGAGACCATCAGTTCCTCCTGGGTCAAGGAGTTTTGAGGGAACGGAGGCATGCTGGCACTCACGGGAGTCAGTGCCAAAGTTCGAGGGATCTGGAAGGTGAACAGTTGGTCAGATGTGACAACACCCATGCGAACAACAACAAATCTTTCTGCGAGCATAATTTAGTGCTTGCACTTTGTGTTTTTGTGGAAAATTGCAACCCTTTTCCAAAGTGCAGGACAATTTCCAACAAATCAGCCGGCAAGACTCTCGTTTTGGAATATTTGAAGAGTGAAACGCTGATCGATAGACACCAAAACATGCAACCAAAGTAAATAACATTGTTTTTGTGTTATTTCCACTTGAAAAATGACATACATTTATCACTCACACAGACACGTTTGAATGGGTCTAGTTTTATGGCCACAATGTTTTGGAGCAAATTAATTCATTCATAAATAAATAAGAGACCTTACAGTGTAACAAAAGAAAATTGTGGAAATAAATGTAAAAACTGGGAAAATATATTTTTCAAGTGTCCACATTATTTGATTAATACTTTGCTTTGACTAAATGAAAAATATTGTCATGTCTTGACGTGACAATATTGGAGCAAGCTTGATTGAGAGAAAACAAAAAAAAATGGATGGCTGAATATAAAACATGATAAAACTTGAAAAGTTGTTGTGAACGCAGAATCCGCATTTCTTTGCCAATTCTTACAGGAATCCGACGGAGACCAAATTAGACCGACCAGGAAGCCACAACAAGCATATTTTGTCACAACTGAAAATGCATTTAGAGGAATTTTCTTCGAATTGATCAAATGCTAAGAATGTAGAATATTTCATAGAATTATTAGAAAGTGTAAGCAGGTAAATCATTACAAAGACAACCTCCCGTCAGCAAAAGATGAAAGAGCAGTCTTTAGTGCCATCTAGTGGCAAGTAAAAAAAAGAAGAGGTGAGGCCAAATCGTGTCCCTGCAACGCATTCTGCGCCTGATGAAACTTGATCAAGTGCTCCTCCTGCAGGCCAAACCTATTATTGAAAGATGGCTGAACATAATGGCCCAAACAAATGGAGAGCTACTCAATCTATCCAGTCACAATATATCCAACATGTATCAAATATTGGAATTGGAGGAACATTTGGAAAGATTTTTTATTTGTAATATACGGGACCAATTCAAATGTATACGCTGAGCGCACGTAGTGTCGCTAGGTAGGTAGTTACCTGGTCGCTGTATCCCATGAGGGCCCGTCGAGTGTTCTTGGGCCCCAAAAAGCGGTTGACCAGCATGGTCCAGCCCAAAGAGAAGTGAAAGCTGACGTCCTCCTGAAAGTCGCCGCAAAGCTTGTCGCAAGCCAGGTCATAACTCAGACTGAAACGCTGGCGAGGAAGCAGCTTGTCCGCCTGCTCTCGGGCCTGCTCGGGGAGAAGCGGCTTCAGACCGTCTGCATGGGCACATGGACACGATCAACAGGCGCACGAAGCTCATTTAGACGTCACACGTTGTCCATCCAATAAACGGGATGAGATGCGTTCAGCCTTCACATTCGCTTTTCTATGGCAAACAAAATAATGATTTTACCTTGTAAAAATAGGACACTAACATTCGAGTCGTGAAAAATGTTTTCCCAAGTTTCCATTTGTTTTGCTCATGACTATATAGTAAACAACATTCAATGGGGGAACAATGGATCAGTTCTCAAGTACATTTGATATTATTACAGTATGACAATTACCTATCATATCTGCCTGTGTAGTCTGAAGAGCGGCGCCGATTGAGGTGGAGCACCTGTCCGACATGTTCTTGCCCAGGCACTCTTCTACGTGCCGGTGGAGCTCCTAGCAAATTAAATGACATCACATTTCACAGCGTGCCTGGATAGTAAAGTAGCAACGGAACTGCATATTACATTAGGGATGTTTTGGCTGTTCAGCACCTTGAGTTGCATTCTAATGTATGAAAGGTGCTATATACAAATAAAGTTTGGATTGAAAAAGTCCCCTGGAAATGGGAAATTCTACTCTCTCTTTTTCAGGGACACCAACAAGGAATGATGCTGAAAACTCACCTTCTTGTAGGCCTTTAGAACCACTTGTGAAGGATGGAAGTCCATGTGAAAATCATCCACCAGAACGTGGAGCTTCCTGATTTCTTCTGCCATGCAATTAGACACCTGGAGAAAAGCAGTGCATTTGGGTCACCATTTGAATCCTTCTTGTTTGTTTTCAACTTCAACATAGCAAGACAAAAGTGGTCCACTGAGAAAATACTCGGTCAAAGGTCGTTCTACATATTCATATTCATATTCATATTCATGTACCCCAAAGCATGTTGATGCTCACCTGTCTCTCCACTTCTTCTGTGATTTTCTTGATCCGGGCCTTACAGTCCATAGTCAGCAGGTCCAACTGCTTGTCTATAAACTCCAGACGGTCCTGACGGTCCTCTTTGGTCTCAAGACAGTAGACCCTAGAAATATACACATTTCCGAGCAGAAGCGATATTGAAGCATGGTGGCATTTTTGTCGTCCGAACAACATCATCTCCATCGAGTGAGGACAAAAGACAGGAAAAATACGACGGCCTGTTATTCATGCTATCAATTCTACATTGAACACACTGAATGAAGTCTTTGCGATTCTAATTTTCCCGGTTCCGGAGTATGTGACGTGAAACGGACCTCTGCTCTTGTGCAGCAATGTGGACCGCATCCATGATGTGCCGCAACGCTTCAGAGATCTGCTTGGCTCGCACTGTGTGCTGCTCAAACTTTGTCTTCACCGCCGACTGCGAGATGCACTCCTACACACACACAACAGTTGCATCAGCAAACGCACGCAAACGGGGCATGAATGACTAATACAAAAGCATTTCAAGTTAAGTTCTCACGTCTGGTTTATTAGCCGTTTTTCTTCGGCAAATTAAACAGGAACTCAAGAAAGTCCTCTGCAATAGTTTGTTCTACGTGTCCCCGCTAGCCTAAACATGGTATTCCATTCGTGGAATATGAATTAAACAGACTAATAATCCATCTCAAAGGGCGGCCATTTTGCCCTATACTGACACCTGCTGGTTACTGATAATGACATCACAGTGCTGCCCACGGATTTGACTTGTGAACGTCACATGATCAAAGCCAGAAAACAGGTGACATTCACAAGCCGAGTCCGTCGGCACTGTGAGAATTCCGCCGTTAAATACGTTTTGCATCTATCCTGCTTTCAAAATACGAGATCGGTCTAAATTGGTTCAGCAATATAAAACGTGTTCAAATGAGGTTCCAAGTTGACGCTACAGTAATTATGTAAAAAGAAAATACAGCAATACAATTTGGTTTGACAAAAGATTAACGAAAGGCTGAAGCACAACGGATTGTTTCTTTCACTACCTGATCTAAATGATCCCGATCAAGTGTAAAATATGCCCAAAGGAATAAACCTATCATCAAATTGTGGTTAATATTAAACAATCCTAAAATAAGGACCGTGGCACTGAAACTGAGACATCAGTCACGTTAAATCCACACATAAAGATGTATTGAAAATAACTCATCACTATGGTGCTTCAAATTGATCAGCTTAGGAGTGGGAAAAAAAAAAAAAAAGATGCTGTGGAATATGCATTAGAAAATCATTTGACAAGCCTGTTGAAATTATTCCAAGTGGTTCCACATTTTAGTCTTACCTCAAATCGCCTCTCGAAGTTCTGAAACTCAAACATTCGAGCTTGAAATCCCTCCGCAAGAGCGCCACCTGAAACAGGACAACAAAATGCATTCGAACGGACAAGCCGAGCTTTGGAGGAAAAAGTTTTTCACTTCACTTGAGCACTCGGAAACTTCAAATTTTGCCTCTCAAAAGCTGACCATGCATTTGCTTGGAATTGGAAAAAACACGAAAGCTGCGACACTCGGAAATCAAGGACCGATTACGCAGTGGTGCAAGAATCACGCTGCACAAGAAGGCACGCTCAGTTATTGTTGGACTTCTTATCTCTCATTTCATTTTTGAATATTTATCACCGTATGACTAATGATCCTCTTGACATTTCTGATGTTCAAGTCAAAGTTAAGCAAATGCTGGAAAATTGCCACTGACCTTTAAGGGGTGAATGTGAAATGCTGAGCATCTTCCGATTTCTCACCTGTTTCGGGCATTCCTTGAGCTTTCTGCACACGTGCTTGGAGAACCTCTTTGGCAGAGACGAAGAAGATGCGGTCACTGGCCTGAGCTTGGTCCACAACACCGAGCTCATGCACCAGGAAATTGCTACAGCGATCCATATGTTGTCGCCGCACCTTGCAGTAAAAAAAAGAAAAGATTGTGATTTAGGGTCCATATCGTTTTAATACATTTTGTTTATCACTGCCAAATATGAATGGATGGAAGAATGATTTAAAGCCAAGTAAACGTGACTAACCTCATCCATGTATTCAGGTTCTGACGCTGAGGCATCCCAACGGTTATTAAGGATGAAGATGTTTGGACTGGAAAGTCGTTCGTTGACTTTGTGAAAAAACGACTTTTCCTGTAGACACACAGTTGCACGCGCACTTCAAAACATGACCAGGCCACTGCCACATACGCTCAAAAGCAGGTGGAAACTGGGGAGCATCGGACTAATTACCCGAGTAGGGATGGAATGAGAATGGCAAATTGCCACAATATCGTCATGTCAGGATATTAAAATCAACACATACTGGATGTGAGAAGGTGAGGCGGTATTCCATTTGTGCAGTTCTACCGCCCCCTGGCGGTTAGTTAATTAGTGCAGTTACATGTGAATTAGGAACGTTTTGGACACTGAGGCGCTTTTCACTCACATACATCAGTCACACCAGCAAATGTTTTTCAACATCTCTGTCAAAAAAGCAAACAAAAAACTTTTGCCCGCCTCAGCTGAACACAACATTGTGAATTCCATGAGACCATAATGTGCCACTGAGCCAATACGCGCACGTGAGCGTGACATGGCCAAGCCTATTTCTCCGTCACTGCGGTTATGTACAAAAACACAATATTGTGCCCCCCCCCCCAATATGAGCATGTTATATAATTTCATTTATTTATTTATTTGTAATATTATGAGTTTTTATACAGTGTTGAGGTTTTTCTTGTTATATTGCCAACCTCCCCACAATATCGTGAGGTTCATACCGTGATATTTATTGTATCATGTTTCATCCCTAATGATTAGCACGTCTGCATATCAGTCAACAATTCCGGGTTTGACGGTCTTCAAATACTTCTTTCAAAAGTCTGGTCATATCTCACCGTCTGCATCAGTGTTGACTCCGAGTTGGCCACAAGTACAAACACGTCCGCATCCAAACAGAACTTGTCGATCCAGCTGTCCAGTTCCGTGGTCACGTCAATACCTGGACTGAATTTGAAAATAAAGAACAACAGAGTTGAATTGATGCATACGTACGGCGTGTGGATTTCTATTCTGCTTACCGAGAGCAAATTTGGCATTTCTGAATCATTTATTTCTGTTACAGTTGACAATTCTGCATACGTTCTACCGTCACACAATGCGTCTAATGTACGTCTCCCATATAAAACATGGCTGACCTGTCCAGCAAGACCAGATCATCCCTGAGCAGAGCACACTTGGCTTTAGGCCACATGACACAGACCAAGCTGCCTGCCTCCAAGTCCTCATCCTGGTGGAGCGCGTGTGCCAGTTGGTTCACCGTCTGGCGATATCGACACACGAGAGGATCCTTACATGAAGACGCTTTGATGGTTAATGGCCGCACGCATTAAAAAGCGCCGCGGCGTTCCCACCTTAATGCTCTTCCTCTCCTCAGAGCCTTCAGTGAGAATAAAAGCTTCGCTCCCATCCGTTCCCTCCACTCTCAGGAAACAGTTTGTGGTGTGTCCGATACCTGAAGGCAGCACCTTGTCACACAGCATGGCATTGATGACGGAGCTCTTTCCATTACTGGTCCTAGAAGACAAACATTTGACTAAATGCCATGGAATTGACTTTTGAGGACATTTAGACCTAAATCGTCAGAATGTAACTCAATTAAAGTGAACTACAGTAGATTTAATATTCATCTATTGTTGATAGCTTCCAATAACAACAAAACAGTTTTCTATTCATTATTATTTATTTCTTAGAAGAAGAAGCAGGAATTTGAATTGGAATCTGGAGTTGCTCGTGGAGTCCATTTGCTTCAGACAAATTAAACAAGACATGGTGTGAACTTACCTGCCAAAGAAGACCACCTTCATATGCCTCCGCGCGAGCACTTCTCCAATCCCTGCGACCTTGCTAAGGTAACGTCGAACCTCCTGCACTTGTTCTTCCGTAGTGACTGGATCCAGCTCTCCATTTTTATGAGCATCTAGCAGAGAGGGCAATCATAACGTTATTCAGCGGTGAAAAAACATTTGCAAAAGCTTTTTCTACTGTTTGTTTGTTTATTTATTTCCACAGTGCATTCAAAAACTATTGATCAGCAATCATTTCACTGTGAAAAATGGACTCCCTCTGAAGCTCAAAGTTTAGAAACTGGAGTCCAACAACCCACCACCAACGCAATTAACATTGCAACCCCAATTAGGTTGATATCCACATCGTTTACAACTTGCAATGAAAGCTATGCGGCATGCCCATCACATTTAAAAGAAAATAATCATTTCCAATATAATCTTGATCTAATCTATTTCAAACAAACTTGACGCAAAAATGTACAGTGGGTGTAAAAAGTCTGCACACCCCCCTAATTCAAACGGGACGGCTTTGTGGTGTAAATTGAGTTTGACATTGGAGGTTTCATCCATCCAACCATTCACACCTTATGGACAATGTTTTTGTACCCACCTAAAATGACAAAGGAAGCAAAGTTACCTTCCAGAAATGATGCACTCTCCTTAATGTAGGCTCCTAACTGTTCAAAGATGCCATTAATCTTCTTCTTGGCAGTGACAAAGTGCTTGAGTGGCGACGCGTTCACCTCCGCCATTAGTCTCTTATCCTTCTTGCCGTGGACTGCGTTGGTGGTAGGCCGTTGGAAAACCAGAGACATGGCACTGGATGGAGGATATTTTATTAGACAATCAATTTGTTCATTTCAGAGCATACACACATGAATAGGTTAAACTTAAAACAATACATTCGTAATACAATTGAATACAAAATAATTGCAATCTGCCTATTCAATTAATCGATGCGATAACCGATAGAAAAACCCAATTGAAAAATAGTGACAGCGCCCTTCATCGGACACTCTCTGCTACAGATACCCAAAGGAGAAGAACTACAGCGAACAGTTAACGGTCGCAGGTTGGTGAAGTGTGTTCACTCAAGTTTTTCAATGTCAACCATTTTTGCTACTCTCACACACATTTGTGTGTGTGTGTGTGTGTGTCTGAATGGTAACCAGTTGCACTTAGAGGTGGCTGATAATGGTTGGATGTAGCAGCATCTATTCTGGTCTGTATATATATAAATATATATATATGATAAGGAGTGGAAAGGAAGTATGCTGTGCGTGACAAATAAACATGAATGTGCCTAGCGCCGTACCTTTGATGAGAGTTGGTCGTGCAACCGGAGCACAAATGAAAATTTCTAACAAGTTTAAGTTCCAATTTATCGTTGCGGTTAATTTCGCAGGCCCAACTAGCATGTCAACGCGGTGACTATTTAGAGGGCAAGCCGCAAACAGCAACAATTTGATCTGCGTCACTACTGCATTTCCTCTTCGGCTTACCGTGGATTGGGCTCCCTCTTCACAAATAATCCACTTGCATCCTGGCGTTTTAGCGGTGACTGCGAAAGATAAACGTGTGGCAACTAATAAGTAGCGTTAGCGCGCTCGTCCAGCGAGGGAGACGGACACAACGCTGTTCTTGGCGTTCAGTACAAAGTGCCGTCAAAATCACACACACACAAAAAAAAAATAAAAAATAAATAAAGTGCGAACGAGAGCCGCTATGACTTCTGAAGTTATTTATGTCCGAACAAAATACAACGCCACTTGCAGCATAATGTCACTTGCACCGACGCAGAGTCGCAGACGCCCCCTTGCCTCTTCCGGGATGGGTTTGTGCGCTCACACAGTCACACAGCCAAATACCGCCACCTGCTGCTCCGGAGTATGAACTACTAGCAGTGGTGGGAAGTAACGAAGTACAAATAGTTCGTTACTGTCTTAAGTACACTTTTTAGGCATCCATAAATGACGTAAATTACAACGATTTAATGTCTGACATGTTTGACTCCCACATTTTGACGCAGATGTACTAGTTTGTCAACCTCTGCAGAGGACGGTGTGTTGCAAAAAGGCAAACTAGAGAGGGAAAAGTCCGGAGATTTTGGGGTTGGGGAGGAACTTGGAAGGAACTACTTTTTGGACAAAATTATCAAAACAAGTATTGTATATAAGTGCTAGTAAATATCCACGTTTGTAACTTTGTACATTTCAGTCTGTAGGCTTTTTTTTTTTTTTTAGTACTTCTACTTTCATACGTTTTTTTTTTTTTTTTTTTTTTTTTTTTTAAATATACATGAGTAACGACACTTTCACATAAGTCCTCTTTTCTGTGCAAACCATTTTCCCCAGCCACTATTTTGTCCTGAATCCGTTTATTCGACCAACTTTCAGAGTTCCAGCTCCGATTTAAAAACACAGAAACTTTGAGTAAATCTACATATTTATTTTTGTTTTGCTTTGACAACAAGAAAATAACAAAACTTGCATTCTTGGTCTTAATTGCTATGAGTGATAATGCAAACAACTAAGAAAAGAAAAAGAGCGCTTGGTTCACAGCCAACCTATTAGAATTCCAATTTAAGTGTATTAAAAGTATTCCACAATTACAGATGTAAAATGAGGTGTGGCTCGTGTTTTTACTTGTGGAAAATACATAGTTTCAAAGTTGTTTACACACATTTGACCACAGTCCAGTAGAATTTCACTGGTGTCGAACCAAAACCCCCTAAGTCATAATTTAGAAAATGTCATATTTTTTCAAAAAAAAAAAATCGATACTTTTCTTCTTTTTCTTACAAGTATTGCTCAATTGTTAGTGGTTGGAAATGTATTGCTTTCTTTGACAATGGAATATTAATAGTTTTGGGATCTCCTGAAAAGTGATGATTTTGGAGGTAAGTTTTGGCCCGACGTCAGCAATATACACAACGCGGACATGCTTAAAACGTTACATATTGATGTTGCATACCTGAAATCCTTGCATGTAGTAAGTACAGTACCTTGAACCAAAGCCTGGTTGACAATCGCTACGTTTGTAGACAGTGGTGTCATTTGGATCTATTAGGAAACATGTACAACATTCATATTGACATGACAGGTAGTAATTCTTTTTTTCTTTTCTTTTTTAAGCTTTCAGTGTGTACATTCACAACAGCAAAACCAGGAATGATAGCTGAATGTCTTGGTAAAATGCCAAATACAACAAAAGCCTATTAATAACTACAGCATTGATGATTTTTGTCACATCAGAAAATATTCTGACACAAAAATACTGAAAGTGTTTCAGTTAAATATGTGTAACAAAAGTGGCAGTGATGTTGATTTCACGAGTTGCCCACTCTGAATCCCGCCTGCTTTCCTACATGTAACAAATTTACAAGCCGGAGCGGTACTAACATCAGTGAAGCAGAACACGGCCTGCACCTGAAATTACGCTAAGAGGAACTCTCATCATTAAACTATGGAGCTACATCAAACAAAACATGAAATCCTAGACAGTTAGGTAAGCAGTTGCCTGTCACTTCTGAGGTAGTAAATAAGTCGAAATCTCATTAAAGGCAAGTACACAGAACAATGCTTGATTCAGTGGAATACGCCTCCGATTAGAACGCGTATCCTGTCCTTCAAACTTCAACAAAATCATTTTCAGTGATGAAATGTCCGTTACAGCTTTCAACATTTTATGATATTGCAGAAAGGTATGACGAGGTAGAGGTAGAATGTTTATTACATTATAATGTCTGCCACTATATTGAGTTATAGAGATTCAAACGCTAACATCAAAAGTTTAAAACTAAATGGAACAAGCGCCAAAAATAACAACTATGCAGAAAAAAAACAGAAACCCTTATTTCTGTGTGTTTGAGGTACAAAACGTTTTTTTTTTTTTTTTTTTTTGACATGTCATAAGTGCTTTAACCCTGTCAAGAGATTAGACACTCTTTGAGACACACACACAAACAAACAAACAGTAGCATTTTGACATTGGTGCAACACTGAGACTAGTGACAATGCGAGTGGAAGAGTCAATCAGCAGAGGTCATCAATTTAAAAAAAAATAAAAAAAAGATCGCCTGATCCCTTTGTATGCCTTCATTCCTGTATCACAACAGTCACTTCAACTTGTAGCAATGTCTGTGGAGTTCCAATTACTGGAATCCCAGTTCAGACCTACTCATCTTAACCAAGTGACCAATTCGAAATGGAATGGATTATAAAAGTCTTCAATATGGGGTTGGGTTTCAGTCCCAATTTCAAAAGAAGCTCTTGAGAGGCAGCAATATGCTAAAGGCAAATGGGGTGATAGGGTCAGGGATAATATTAGAAAAGGCTAAACTTATTCTAGAATAGTTTTGCTGTGCTAAGTCAAAACAGCAACGATCATAGCTCACATCCACCTAAAGACCTAAATGACACTTTCAGGTCCCCTCACTCAGTTTAAGCGCCTATAGTTTGCCTCAAAACATATTCAAATGGCAAACAGACTCAAGGCCAATGTTTGTACTTGAACCTCACTCAACCATTCAGAGTGTAAGTTGAAGGAAAAAAAAAGGTTCCAAACTCGGGGCTTTAAGTCTTGAAAGTTTAGAAGAACTATCCCAGGAAATTTCTGAGGCAAAATCTGTTTGGACTCTTCCAAACTTTCTACAAGCACAATTGCCGACATCATCAAAGTTTGGGGCAGACAAAATGTGTTCTATTAGATTTGTTTCAAAACTGAGCTCACTAGACCAAGACTGAGGAAAATGAATTAAAAATAAAATAAAAAAAATCCAGAAGGGCACTTTGCAATGTCTATCAGTTTTCTATTGCTGTCCTATGTCGGCCTTGCATATCAACTAATGAAGCGAAACATCTACCGAGACAACCAGAACAGTCCAGTAGTTTGCGATTCAATGACCTGAGAATACAACAACCTGCATGAATGACAAGATTATCATTATTACCCCAAGAAACTATGCATTTTAGGTTAAGTTTTAGTCAAGCTCCTGAGGTGAGTTTCTTGGTTTGCACTGTGACCAACTACATTCCAATTGTGGATAACAGCAGTCACGCTAAAACCAGATAGTTGCCGGCTCTCTGAAGCTCGGTCGGAGATGTAAAGGCACGAAACAACAGAAGCTTTAAAAAAGCAAAACATACGCACCGCCGTTGAAAGGCGAGCGTTCCAGCCACAATAATAAGACAATATGATATTCAATATAAGTTCTGCAGCAAATATTCTGCCATAACAAAAATAACATTCATTTCAGACACAGCTCCAGATGAACGAAACTGATGTTTACCGTCACCTTTGTCAAGGCAGCATACAGCTTAAGTAGAAAATACCAATTTATTGTACAAGTGGTTATGATGTTCTGGCTGGTTCGTGTATATGCAACAGTATTTGGTGTCAAATATTCTAACAGATAATCTGCCACAAAACATTAACCATTTGACTCTGCAGAGAATCTAAATACTAGTTTTAAAAAATGTGACTGGCTTGCCTATTAGCCATTCAAAAAAAAAAAAAAAAAAAAAGTATGTAATGATGAAAAGTAAACTTAAGTGCATTCTAAATTGGTGATATTTGCGTCATGCTGGTGTGGCCTCTTTGAACACAGTGCTTGAAGCTGGCTTTACATGTGTTCTCATCACGAAGTACGTGATACCTGGATCAAGTGCATTTACTGTTGTTTAGCAATTCTAAAATAACTATTCGGTTGGTTTTAGTGAGATACATAACATTTGTGCATTCAAGCTTACTTTTTTTTTTTTTTTTTTTTTTTAATAATGAGGTAATACTGATGAGGCAATTTGTTGTGTTCAGCAATCAGTCGCAGTAACAAAAGGAAAGACATACGTGTTGTGTTGTGTTGTGTGTGGATGCCATTTGATCTTTGACGGGGAAAAAAATACCTTGTGGAAATATAACTGCTTATTGCTGAAAGGCTTGGTAGTAATGAGGTAAGGGGCTAGAAGTGCTAACAGCAGAAGTGCTGTATGCCTGAGGTAGTTGGCTGTGGTTGTGGGCAACGGGGCCCTGGGGCCTGTGAGCCTGAGCAGGCTGGAAGAAGGTGAAAGGCCCTGAAGCCTGGGACGACAACCCGGCAGAAGAAGTTGGCGAGGAGGCGGCGGCCGAGGTGGCAGGAGGATAACCCATCATCAAGCCACCCATTCCGACGTGAGAGCTATAAGGCGGCAGGCTGAAAGGCAAGAAGCCCAACAGCGGCCCGAGTTCCACGTTAGTGGCGCAGGAAAGCTCAGCTGAGGCCACGGCGGGATTCCTGGCCGCCAGGTGGGGCTCACTGCCGACGCCCATCCCATCGGCAAGCATCTCCCTTTGAGGAGAGCTGGACGTGGAGGTAGAAGAGTTGACCGAAGTGAGGTGGGGAGGAGGGCCACCCTGCAGATCCAGCAGGAAACTGTCCACGTCGGGGCGCGGGTATGAGGTAGATCCTTGCTGGTACCTGGGCACGTTGCCGTACGGCTGCTGCTGCAAGTGATGATGGTGGTTGTGAGGAGATGGCGGCGGCGGCGGCGGCGGCATGTGGCGACCGACGCCCACGCTTGAGGACAAGGACACCTGCATGAGGCCGTGCGGGTGACTCATCCCGGGGTAGGAGTTGAACATGTCCCTGGCGAAGGTCTCGGCGGGCTCCTTGGAGGCGGTGGCGCCGCCGTCCGAGGCTACGGGGCTGGATTCCTTTCCTACGGGACACCGGGTGCTTGCCGTCGACGTCGTCGCCGCGGGGGTACTGGCGGTAACCAGCGGTAGCAACCCGGCATCGTGCGCGTGGCTCTTCTTCAAGTGACGGGTCAGGTGGTCCCTGCGGCCGAAGCGCTGGGCGCAGCGGGGGCACAGGAAATCGCGCCGGCCGGTGTGCACCACGGCGTGGCGGCGCACATCCTTGCGGGTGTAAAAACGCCGGTCGCATCGCTCGCACGAGTATTTCCTTTCTCTCACCGCCACAACGGCGTTGTTGGCGCCGTCGGCTGGCGGAGGCCGATCAATATGGCCGCCGCCCAGGTGCTCCAGCAGCGTCGGCGCCCCGTCCGAGCAGGGCGGGCCGGCGCCGGCGCCGTGAGCTTCCGCCAGGTGCCGCCGATAACCCAGCTGAGTGTTGTATTGCTTCCCGCACTCCTGGCAGTGAAAAGCCAGCTGCCTGTTGTTTATGTGGCTATCCTGCAGCTGCCCCTTCAGTTGTTCTTGCTGGTGGAACATGGCGGTCCCACGGGAATGTTGTTGTTTGTGTGGCTAGAGAAGAAGTGAGTGAGTAGGAGCAGACGCAAGCAAGACTCATGAGGATTCTACAGGTCGCTGGCCATCCACGCTCTGGTCTCAGGCGCTCGTGTTATCTCCGTGTGCTCGCAATAATACTAAGTGCAGTTTGTTGACTATTTAATGATCTCTTGTGGCAGTGACGTGTGCTCTGTCCTGCCTTGGTGGGACAGGCCTGTGTCCAGCGCTTGGCTTCGGTGGCAGCACCTGCCATAGCAACCCAAGAGGGCTGCGATTAGGAGAAGTTCTTACGGTGACTCACGAGTCTGTTGGTGTTCAGTCGAGAAGGCTCAACATCTTAAAAGACCTGAAAGATAAACAAAATCACCGTATTGAGAAAATTGCATTTCCTGAAGCAGAGTGTAGTGACAGAATACGAAAGCTGCATATTCACAGTGTAGCATTCAAATAGTCACCTCGTCACAGATTTGTTGCAGAACCTTTTTGCTGGAAAAAACAAAACAAAACAAAAAAAACACTATTTGCCATTTATGCTTAGGCCAAAGACAGTTTAACTATATAAAAAAAAAAAATGCTTTGGCACAATCTTATCGCATTTTAGGGCCAAAAAACATGCCGATGCCAAGGGAGCCACTTCATTTAGTCAGCTTCTATTATGCAAATACAAACCTTTTTGGGTGGGTATCAGTCGTGTATTTTTTTCCATTTACGGCAGGGCTCGGTCCCTATCTTCCATCAACGGCCGGGTAGCACTGTATAATAGGACTGGGTATCGATTCTAATCGAGTCGATTTCGAATCACAACAATTCAGTTCTAACCTCAAGATGAATTCTCGCGGTATTTGTGAATTCACAAACAACGGAGAATACATCTTGTACCGCTCCCGCTGATTTCCACCGAGTGGTTCGGACCAATCACAGAGCCACATTGTGTTTGGGGGCGGGATATGCAACTGTGATGAAACCACGAAGCCAGCGCCAACGCCGGAGCTAACAAACAAACCTAACATGGACGAATGGACGCTACAATTAATTCTGTTCTCGCAGAATGACTCAGAGTTTCCTTGTTGAATGTTGAACAAAACAAAACAAACAAACAAAAAACAGCCCTACTGTATAACTCAAATAGTTTTTTAATCCTGTGCAATGTTGTTCTCTTAGCAATTTCCTTTGGAGAAAAATACATGCATAAAACAGTGTAAAATATTAGAGCTACAACTACTTAAGAGTATCACAGGAAGACATCTAGTCAAAAACAAAAGCTGAAAAAACTTTAAAACAAAAACTTTAACTGCCAAAGCTGACCAAACCCAATCTTGGATCAGATAATGTCAGTTGAGCTGCTTCTCTCTCTTTTAAACTTAATTTATTCACTTTGGATTAACTTAATTCAATCATGCGTCACCAACTGAAGCGATTTTTTTTTAAAGTTTTCCATTTTTAGTGTACATAGGCGAGCCGATTATATATTTGTTTTACAATAAAATACATTGCAATGCCATCCATCAGTAATTTCTTGTACTACTATTGTGCCATAACCACGTTGGCCATCACAATTGATTGATAAAAAATGCTTGTAATTCAATCTCTTTATAAAAAAAAAAAAAAAAAAAAAAAAAAGGCTTTTTTTCGTGTCCTATTGCAGTGCATATTAACAATCTTGCAATAAAGTCCAAACGTATAACAAAACTTATTTTCTATCTGTGCAATAGTTCTGCCACAACATAAGAGCGTCAACAAAAGCCATATGCAACCCCACCTCCCAACTGTCTGTAAATGTTTGGACAAAAGTGTTCACAACACACATTTCGTAATGCTAGTTCATGCACCACCGTTGTCCTAAATGTACTGTAAAGCAAACATTGAATTTGGTCTTTAACTTCAGCAATAAAGTTCACTGCATTCCAGAACCTGCAGGTTGACAAAGTTGACTTTAGAGTTTCACACTTGGATTGTCTATTTTCTAAAGTTCTCACATTCAAAATGTATGCTTCTCTGGTAGTGTTAGCACCTGTTTTTACTTTTTAGAGAATTGCACGAAGCAAAGTCGCGCTAGTGACTTTTCACTACTGTGAGGAAGTCATAAGTACAGCGCCACCATGTGGGGACGCATGCAACGACGTTCGTGTGCACTTGCTTTCCTCCGTCAAGAGCCTCCAACAGTGTTTAACACGATCCACAAATATATGCAGCATACGGGATAGGATTTATTTAAACAAATATAGAAGTGCTATTATAGCTGATTGGTGCCTGTCTGAAGTGGTGAAGTCCAAAAAAGTTGTAGCGAAGTTGACCACAAGTTTTACCGGACCGGGGCTAAATTTGTCTGCTAGCCAAACCTGCCTTCGTGAATTCGGTGGGGGGGGTGTGAGTTCGGTTCACACTTGTGGGTTATTTGAAATGCACCACATTGGTTTGGTTTACATATGTGCTACAACGACTGTGGGTAAATGTCCAAAGTTTAACCAAGAGATAATGACGAATAAAAAACAATAGACGTGCGCTTCCCTAAGTTATGTCGAAGTTTGTCTTACGCGAGCTAACTCTGTCTTACTTTAGAAGACGGCCTAAAAAGTCGCACTCGAGTCAATATTTGCACAATGGACGTTTCTTACCGCCTGGCGCACCACCGCGTTCTCCCCCGGCGTTTCATTTGGCCTCCACGTGGGCATTTTGTACAGATGAACGATTTAAAAGATGTTTATTCGAGTCTGGGCCTGGGCTGCTGGCGCCGCGCTGGAAGCCGTGCATTCTGGGAGCGTGACGTCACACCCCGGCCTCACCGCAGCATCGGCCGGCAGAAAACACGACGCCTACAGTGCTAACTTTTTCATTCTTACGTCAACGCCAGTTTGGTTGATTGAAAGATTCTTTTATTTACTAAAGTACAGTTGAGTCAAGTTGAAATCAAATACTACGTGTGCGTATTTACGAACTGAGGAAGATCCAAGTGGCAAAAGTACTCATTCACTGGTTCTGAAAAGTGTTTGTACTGTTGTACCACTAATGTGGTACGCGGACTCCCTCTAGTGATGCATGAAGGAATCACTATATTAAATGTTCAAACGTTCGTTCAATACAAACTGTACATAATGCTACTGAAGCCTGGACTTTTTTTTCTTTATTATTATTATTATTATTATTATTATTATTATTATTATATTTTTTTAAATACAGTATATTGGTTAATTACAGTATATCTGTACAATATTTGAAGTTTAACTTCTGCACTATATTTGCATTTGATTTTTAATAGGTTTATTTAACTTAAGTGCAATACATTTTCTTGAAACATTTTAAGTACTGTACTTGTAATTGTACCTTTATTATATTTAAATGCAGTTTCAATTTTCAAATTTTGAAAAAATGCTACAGTGGCTTTCGATAATAAATATAATTTTTTTAAGGAAAAAAACCTGTGCTTTGTTTTTTATGTACACTAATAATACGCTTCTATGTATAAAGTAGGTGGTAATTTCGGTGGTACTGGAGAGCCTTAGCTGCCGACTTGCTTTTGTTAAATACTTTGCCCTGTTACGCTACTGTATTATAATGTTGGTCAATGATAATACAATTTTCATAACTTGGCAGCAAAAAAAGAAAAAAAGAGTGGGAGTGGGAGGTTAACACTGCACAAACAATTGTTTAATGTATTTTATGAACTTTCATAGTACTCATATTGAGAAGAAATAAAAGATGCTAGCTAAAGTTGTCTCAGGCTTTTTATGCCATCAAAATGTATTTCTAAAGTTTTGCTAATGTGAAATAACCAACAATAGATGATAAATTAGCTCATTACAGAAAAAAAATACACAATTATCTTAAATAAGACCGCGAAAGGGGAATATCTTGCTTCTCTGAATCTGTTTACTCCAAGAAGACCTTCTAGAAAGGCTAAAAATAAAAAGTACAGCCTTGTTTTCAAAATGTTGTTACAACAAACTATAAATCTCCCAAAAGCATGTCGTAAAGTGTTATGCTCTGATTATTTATATTTGTTTGTTTGTTCGTTTTTCTCTTTCTTTCTTTCTTTTAACACTGCTATATTGGTTTCACAAGGAAATCAATCCATTACATTTCTGTGCTGGTAGGTCACTCATGAATAAACACCATTTATCCTGTTCAGCATTGGGGAGTCTTGTGGGGTAAGGGTTTTTATTTTTGAATAAAGTAAAATAGCAATATTTTATTTTTGCAGTCACCTCCAAAAGTATAGGAATGGCAAGGCCAATTCTTTTGTTTTGTTGTATGTAACTCATACTAAAGATGGGTTTTAGATGAAAAGATGAATATGAGACAAAATTCCAGAATTCCAGCTTTAATTTCATGGTATTTACATCTACTGTAGATGTGTTAAACAATTCAGGACAGAGCACCATTTGTTTAAACATGCCCACGTTTCAAGTAAGCAAAAGTATTGGAACAGACAGAATTACATTTAATATTTGGTGGCATGTTTCTTTCTTGCAAGCTCTTTTCAGTTCTTGTTTGTTTCTGGGGGGAGTGTTGTCAATTTTTGGTCATATTTTTTGTGCTCTCACTGCTTGTCTGCCCAGTAAAAGTGTGACTGTGGCTCTCCTTGCCCAAATGCCCACATTAAAGTACCAAATTGCACAGTTTTCACTGTATTTCACTCGAGTGGTCGAATCTGGCTTTTGCCAATAATAAAAATAAAATGGAAACAAATCCAGCAGGCTAGGAATGACAATAACTATTCAATAGGCTATGTTGTTGTCGTGTCCATGCTGCATAAATAGATTTGATTAGATTTAAGATGTATTCTCCTAAATCTAGTATTTGAACGGTTGTTTGAGTGCAGGCCTTTGGCGCTGCTGACCTTTGACCTGGTAGTGGCGTTCCTTGCAAGGCTTGTTGTGCTGCAGCACTCTTCAGGCACAGTCTTCCCACAATCGCGCTGCCTTCATGCCGCATCGCCACTAAAGTGTGTTGCTTGCGCTTATTTGGGGACAGTCACAGGCGCCGACGTACAGTCTTTTCCACACGCGCGATCCGGACGTGGTAGGCGTCGTAAAGAGCCGCCAGTACGAAAAGCACTCGTATTGTTTTGAGGCTCCACAGCACACAGCCAGCCGAGAACATCGCAGCCGTGTTAGCTGGTAGCTAAACCGCCACCGTCGACTTCTTCAGGGCGCTTTGTAGGCACGGCAGGCCAGTGCGGAGGAAATGAAGGACAAACAGAAGAGAAAGAAGGAGCGGACCTGGGCTGAGGCGGCTCGCATGGTAAGCGGCGCGTTTTGAGCTTTTTGTTGGCTGCGGGAGGTTGTGTAAAGAGGCGTTTGATGTGACTGCGTCGTGGTCGATATTGGACATTCCCGTCCACACAAGCTGGACATAACACAAGCTAGCATTGTGTAGCATTGCTAGCTCGGACTGGCTGTGTTTTGGTGAAAATTCCCCTCTTTTCATTGAGCGTATGGATGAAAGGGCAGCAAAGCACGATGGAATTTTACCCACCGTGCTAACGATAGCCAGCACGCTAAATATTGCCTGGTATGCTGAGCTCTTTGTTTGCTAGGCTGCATGCTAGCCACTTAGCATCTTTTTAACCCGAGTTGTCATGAAGACACACCATGGTCGTACGCCACCATCGCAATAAAGACTAAGAAATGAAAGGACGTTCTCTGTTTATTTTTGAAAACTCCACCCTCACCCTTGCCTTATTAATGTTGCAGAACGTCGCGTTCAAAGTTAACGGATGTGTCGTGCATCAACATATAATTGCTTTCAAATGTATACTGCTGAACATAAACGAGTACCACCCCCCATCCCCTATAAAGCTTTAAGTTGAATCCACTTCTCAGAGAACACAAGTACAATTGTCAGAATTTTGAAGCCGATTTCCTTTAGCCGAGTTTGAATTGAAAAGAATGACAAATTTTGTTGAGCGTGCGTGAATCACGACTCACATTCATGGGAGTGTTTTGTCGCATGGGATGCAAAAAATGAGTCTGAAAGGAGGAAGGTTTTCGAACAAATCTTGCGGGGGGTGTACTCGTGTATGATTTTTATGCAGTCTTTCATGTAGGTTTTGCTAGTGTAAAAGCAAGTTACCAAAATGATTACTGATTGCAGAAAATTTCAGAGATTATGTGGACTGTGGCATTTCAAATTTAGTTTAATGCGAGGTGAGTTTGAGGTGATATTCAAGTGTTAGGATAATAGTTTGTGGTATGGCAACAATTTTATATTCATTTAAACCATTGTGGTCAGTTAGATGGTTTTTTTCCCCCCCGCCATTTGGTGGCAGGGCTTAGTCCCTATTCATGTATGCAACCTTTTTATTGAGGTGTGTTTATTGCATTATGGCCCCTTTTTTTAAGGTGCTGGAGAACTTCTCAGATGCTCCAATGACCCCAAAACAAATTCTTCACGTCATCCAGACCAAAGGGCTGAAGGAAATGCGGTCAGACAAATGCACACACACGCACACACTGAAATGGTTAGCATTTCTCCCTTCCTAGTGTAATGTGACTCGTGTTATAAGCAGGGTTGGTCCTCATGTTTCAACATTCTTACTTCCTGAATGGTGAAGGCTGGTGAATATGCCCATGTCATGATTTGTGTGTCTGAACTAAGAATAGCTAATATGGCGTACTACTTTTTGCCCATAATGCCAGCACAATAAAATATGCTGTTGAAAAAACAAACACAAAATAGCAAAATACAGGCTTTTTTTAGGAAAAAATCACCACCACACATTAACAGAAGCCCAGAGGTGTAGCTTGAGAAGGAGTTCATGGGTGTAAATCCTGTATTTATATGGTGCATTTTCCTGAGTGAAAACGGAAGACCGTGTCTTTAAAGCAATGCCCAAGCCTATTGACAAAAGCTACCATATCCAATTGTCCCAGTAAATCGAACTGAATCGAATCATTCCACTTGAAAATGTACCACTCTTGAATTGGCATCATACCCCATATATCCAGTCCAGAATCCAGATGTGCATCACATCCTCTTTTATCATGCATTTTAGTCCTCCTTGTTGAAAGTGTATAATCTTCTCTGTATGTTTTAATATTTTACATATGTTCTGATAACATGTCTGTCAATGTGGTTTTAACTCATTTTTCCTTTTTCATTTCTATGGACTCTTTCACCCGTTGATGCACCGAACAGAAGGTATGTTATCAGCAAAATTTACACATGTACGAACGAGGGATGGAACGATATCCAAACAGCACGATACGATATTATCACAATATGAAGGTCACAATACGAAAATGATCACAATATTGTGGGGAGGTTGGCAATACAAAAACCGGTAAAAAAAATGAGCTCATACAAAAAAATGCAATATTGTGCTTTTGTACATTACAGTAATGCATATAAACAACCTACAATCTCTAATAACACTTAATATCGAGGCATTTACTTGCTAATGCGCCCACGCATTGAGAAAGGCCTCATACTAAACATTGAATCTTTTCTGCTTGAGAAACAAAAAAAAAAGCATCCTTGTTAAAGAATTTGTTTATTTCATTACCTTCAATACTCAAATAGTGATCTAGAAATGTTATGAACATGCCTGTAGGTGTTCATTTAGTTGCAATGAGTCATTTTTATTTCATGACTGCAACAATGTGTTTCATAAAAACAAACTGCAAATGACAAAACTCCTTTTAGACTGATGCAGTAGCAGACACATAAATTGATGTTTTCACGACTATTGCTGCATGTTGTCCATGTAATGTGTATTTTATGTTCTTACACATTGAAACATGTCATAACTCAAAACTCCCACTTGCAATCTGACAAGGAGCCGCCATTTTGTGAAATGGTTGTAATTACCAATTTTTTTTTGTTGTCATATATTGTTTGTGTCATTATTTGTATTGGACCAATAACAAAAAAAGAAAAAAAAGGTTGTGTGATAACAAGTTTGTATTATGTATATTTGCGCCCAGTGGTACAGCACCTTTGGCCTGCCTCGTGACAATGCTTCACTCCCAGGTGAGGGGAGATCGGGTCAAGAACAGCATCTTCTTTAAGTTACCTGGACGGATGAGCCTCTTCACTCTAAAGGTGTGTAGACGCGAGCTTCCTCCCACTTCTCCCACTGCCTTTACGTGTATGTACCGTTTGTTTAGTTTTTTCTTCAGACGACATGGCTGATTCTGTGAATTATCGGACATTTTGGAGCTTGGACTGGCTCTCAAAATCCTCGTTTCCTAATCGTGTTGACGGCAGCAAACAAGTCACAGTTGGATTTGAAAGTTCTGCTTCTAATTACAAATAATAATAATTAAAAAAAAAATCTGAAGCCTAGTAGTGTATAATCGCTAGCCCTTTCCTGAATTACCGGTACATCTTTTTCTGGCATTCTGCGGAATGTGTAACACCGTATCCTGGTTTTGCAGCACAAAATGACTAATCGGACCAGGAACCTTTACTGACTTATTTCTTTCTTTCTTTATGTATTTATTTGAACAATCCAGCGCGAATTGTGGCCTCAAATGTCCTGTTCTTCGTTGGCAGGAGTGGCACTCTGTGGTCTTCTGCTGATGTGTTATGCGTTCAGACATATTCTTCTACATACTACCTCAGTTGGAACAGGTGCTAATTTGTATGATTTCTATCAGCTTGAAGCCGTCAAGCCATCCCCCTCTGACCTCTGCCATCAGTGAGGCATTTCCAACTCGAGGACTGCTATTTACTGGCTATTTTCCATCTTGTGGACCATATTCGATCTACTGTTGCCCTCGATGTGGTTATGTGCGAAAATCCCAGTAAATAAACAGTTTTGAAAACGCGCAGCCGGGCCGGCTGGCACTAACAATCATACCACATTCAAAGTGACACAAATCACCTTTTTAACTTGCTCACGTTCAGATTGTCCTGATCATGTCTACATTCCTAAATACATTAAGCTGCTGCCATGTAAACGACTGATTTCATACTTGTGTTAACCGGCAGCTGAAATTGTGTTACTGATGCTGCACATTGTGGACATATGGTGTTCTTTAGAATAGAAGTGTTTAAGAAGTGAGTACATCTCTAAATCCTTCTTGTAGTCTTTATTTTTCCAGACTGGAACAGTTAACAACATGTAAATAAATGTGTTGTTGCTGGACGCAGTTGTAGAATATGGCACAATGCCAGATGGACAACCGCATGCAACGCAGATGTGAAGCGCTTCACAGGAAACATTTTTCCAAATTCTTTGTTTTTTTTTTAAGAGAAGGCAGATGCTTGTTTTTTTGTTTTTTAACAGCCTGGCATTCACTTGATGTTAAATGACAACAAAAATAAGTTTTATTTTGAAAAATGCCACTGTTGTGATTTTGAATAGAATGTGCAGAATCACTCATTTATTTATGTAGAAAATAACGTGTAGCAGTAATATAAGGATTTTGGATTGAATCACTTTTTAAACACAACATTTATCATGTCTATACTTGTGTTGTCTGTAAGCTTCCGAGAGGTCATCCATTTTCCCTTTGGTCTTTTTCTTTCTAATCTGTAGAAGAATGCCTTGCAGTGGACAAAGACTTCAGAGTCGGAAACCCCGTCTGAGCTGGTGAGCAACGCGGCTACCCCGACCTCCAGCAACACCACCCTCACAGAGAGCGCAGCCGTCGGCCCCGTTGAGACGAGTGAACAGGAGAGCTGCAACTCCACTGAATCGACTGCCTCCAATTTGGGTAATATTACACAGTACGGATAACGTTTTTGTCCGAATTTTCGACCGCTGATTCTGGGATGGAGGCTACAGAACACCGGCGCCCCTCGCGAGGATGTGATTGATTGATTCTGAAAGTATGGTTATTGGTATGGGGTAGTAGTCCACAAAAGAATCACTGCCTATAAGTACAGTTCAGTTGTTATTTAACTTCGAAGTAAGTTGTACCTTTGTATTCATTTTTTGATAACAGTTTTTAAACATTTATTTAGGTAATTTCGGTTCCTTTTATGTAAAATACATTTTGAATTGAATCAAGTTTCCCCCCCCCCCCCCCCCTATATTTAATGGCAGTGTTAGTTTCTTACGGTATTAAATATAATTTTTAGCAGAAGTGGGCGGTCTGTCAGGAGTGACGAAGGTCCGTCAGTTTGCTGGTGAATGGCGAGAAACTTAAAAATGGCCGACTCAGCAACGGAGGACGTCGCTTTTTGTCCGTCTGTGTAATCGAAACTCACCAGGTCAAGTACTGACTGACTGACAGACAGACAGACCTCTCACAGACGGATGGCTGTCTTGCTGACGACTGACGGGAGCATGCGCTCCGTGTCTCACGTGCGTTGGCTCGTGTCTGCTGCTTAACATGACTGCGTTGAATATAAGAGTGTGTCTGAAAAGTAACAGGATGAGTGTGATGGATGAGCTAAAAAAAAGAGGGATTAGCAAATTATGTTATCATCTAACATGATAGATAATTTAGGAGTGTGAAACTAATCTCAGCTTTATGCAGTGTTTTCTTTTTTTTTTTGCACCCCTTTGTATCAAGTGCCACTCAAAAACACGTTTGTGACGTGTTATCTGTATACATTTGCTTCAGAATTTCAAGTTTCTGATGGAGTTTTCCCCAAGGGGAAAAAAAAAAACAAATCCGATTGGTTTGTCGCATTGTGTTCGTTTGTTCTGAAAACGAAACATAAAAGTATGAGTTGCATCATTGCATGTAAAAAATGTTAAGGTTGAAGAAAGCTGAAATTACAGTGACGCACGCCCAAGATAATCATGTTAAATGATAAATATACCTCATGCAGCACACCGAGTCCCGTTATTTTTCAGACACATCTCGTATATGTGTGAGTTACTACTTGTGTTCACTGTTCAATAAACCATCTCTGCTCAGACTTGTTGCTACCCTACCAAAAAAAAATCAAAAAAATCCTCAAATTAGAAAGTTGCTCCTTCAAATAAAATCATTGGTTTGCAAAACTGCTCGGCAAAGATAAAATATCTATATATATTGAGTCTTGGCATCTATCTGGTTATGCCACATAATTATTATTATTTTTTTCCCTGACCTTGCAGCCTTAGCCGATGAAACTTCATCCAGTGTTACCGGCTCCACTGAGTTGCAGTCTACTAGCCAGCCTCAGACCCGTCTCAGCAGAGCAGCAGGATTGCAGGGACGGACTGACACTCAACAGGTCCAACATGTTCAACACGCCCAGACCAGACTGAGCCGGTCCCGACAGGTCAGCATCATCCTCCAAGAGACGCTGCACTGTTTGAGTGGCTAGAACAACAATTTCAGCTGTGGAATTCTCACTTGTGTCTCATCATCACCATCATCATCATCATCATCATCATCATCATCATCTTGGCTGTCACAGTCGGGGCGGCAGCGGAAGAAAGCAGTCATGATGCCACGTGTTGTCCTCACTCCTCTTAAGGTCAATGGAGAGCATGTGGCTTCAGGTAAGCCCAGTTTTTTTCTTAGCATAACATACTTGGGTAATGGGGGTCAGTTCATCTCACTTGGGTCACTTGGGACCTTAGGTCAGTGGGTTGGACTATATAATTGCAGTGGCTTGTAAGAAGTCAAATTGGTGTGAGCCCTAAAAATGGGGAGTTCTTATTGTGGTTTTGCCATTTTTAGGACCGATGAAGAGGACTCGGGGTGGGGTGGATGTGGACTTTGAAACTCCAGGCTCTATTCTTGTCAACACCAACATCAGGGCTCTCATTAATGTGAGAACCTTCTCAGCATTCCCAGCCCAGTCCCAACAGCAGCTACTGCAGCTTCTGCCAGAAGTGGACCGCCAGGTAATCAATGTCTTTCTCAAGGCTGCCTTATTTCACTATGCTGTCATGAAAAGCTAGCGATTAGCATTCACTTTTGTTGACCAATAAAATGGCCTCGTTTGGACACCCATGTAGATTTGTTCCTTATTTGTTGGTCGTCGAGTTGAGAATTTTCCTGATATTTCTCCGCTTTCTATGAAGATTGGACCAGATGGAATGGCCAGGCTGAGTAGTTCAGCCCTCAACAATGAGTTCTTTACCCATGCCTCCCAAAGCTGGAAAGAGAGGTTAGCTGAAGGTAAGTGTTGCTTCTTCAAGGGAAAGGAAATGCTTGCAATTGATTCATTTTTTGTATATCACTGTACTTGAGCATTGGTCAAGCTTGTACTTTACCTTGGTGAAATCCTGGGTACATCCTTAGTCACAGAGCTGGGCAAACTCGGTCCTCGAGGGCCGGAGTCCTGCAGGTTTTGGATGTTTCCCTTCTCCAACACAACTGCAATACGATCAGATCATCAGCAAGTTCTGCATAAGCCTGATAACGATCCTGTTGATTGGAATCGGCTTGTGTTGGAAGAGGGAAACCTCCAAAACCTGAGGACTTTGGCCCGCAAGGACTGAGTTTGCCCGCCCCTGTATGGTGGTGAAACATTTTGAGATCTCGGTATTACTCATTCGGCAGTCTGCCCAAATCAACATGTTGTCGCTGTTTTTTGTGTGTATGTGTAAGTTTGTGCTCATTAATTCACCTGAAACCTGTTAAAATCCCAAACCTACTTCAGAGTCGTGAAGTTGTCAGGAGGTCAGAGGATCAAAGAAAAGAAAGACCAAACAAAGTAAAATCCAGCACCAACCAGATACCACCCACAGCGTAACGAAACCAGAATCTTTCACCAACCTCAGAAACATCTAAATTCTAAAAATTTAGGGAGACCTCAAGAAACCAGAGGAAAGACTAAAGGAAGGAAGGATAGATAGTTTAAAAAAAGGATTTAACCACCCCTACAAGCTGATATGATGACTTAAGGATGATATTAACATCAAAACACACCAATAACCTGCAAAGAATAAACAGGTATGTCAAAATAATAGCTGTTAATGTTTAACAGCTCTGACTGTTCACATGGTACAACTGCCGCCTCATGTGACGTGCTGCTGATTGAAGTTCATACCAAAAATATTTTATCATTTGTCACACAATCTCAACACGCCTCTTGAACATTTGCGTTCTGTCTGTTTAGGAGAGTTCACCCATGAGATGCAGGTGCGATTCCGGCAGGAAATGGAGAAGGAGAAGAAGGTTGAGGCGTGGAAGGAAAAGTTTTTCGAGGAGTACCATGGACAGAAGTAAGAACCAGACCACTTCAATTAGACCGCATGCATTCATTTGAACTTTCTTTCTTGCCTAACTGGCACGAATCACGGTGGCCTTTTTCATACGGTGCATTCATACTA
Source organism: Festucalex cinctus (assembly GCF_051991245.1). Classification (NCBI taxonomy): domain Eukaryota; kingdom Metazoa; phylum Chordata; class Actinopteri; order Syngnathiformes; family Syngnathidae; genus Festucalex; species Festucalex cinctus. Next base: position 212,432 of record NC_135412.1, read on the forward strand.
TACCGCCGGATGTGCACCTGCAGGTCTGGCCTGACGCGAGAGGAATCCCTCAAGCTCACAGTGGCTGATGCGAGCGAAGTCGCAACAAGTGTCCTGGACAGTGAGAGCGTCTCGGTGGTGTCAACTGGCGCCCCCAAGAGACGCAGCGTGGGTCGGCGGAGGAGAGACGGGAGGATGAGGAGACGCACCCGAGCCGATTTGCGTCGCCGGGCCCGTCGGACGCTGTGCAAAACCAGCTCTCCAGTGCTGCAGTCTGTCGAAGCTGCCGAGGATGTTGCTTCTCTGGAAACCTCCACAGTCTCCATTGGGTCTCCCATGTCGGAAAGTACCGTTATTCAAGGGGAGGTGGTGCTTCAGGCCGAATGTGATGAGGAACTCCCACCAGACGACATCTCCAATGAGCCAAAGTCGCCCATACCGGAACCGGTCCTGCTGCCAGCCCCAACGCCAACTCCTGTTCCTAGCCCAGAGTCCACCAGTGACGACAAAGAACCAAGCATTTCAAGCTGTCTGCTCCCTGAAGAAGTTGCGCCCGTATTGGCTTCCACCTCCTCCCCTTCGTCATCCTCTTCTTCCTCTGATTCGTCACCTTCGTCCTCGCCTTCCTCAGCGTCTGATCAACAAGGCGCGTTTACCACCGGCTTGGACTCTTCCTCCTCCTCTTCGGTGTCGTCTGGTGCCGCGATCACAACGGATCACCTGGATGACACTGCGTCCGTGGTCACCTCGGTCACGGGGGGAACAGCCACCAGCAGCCGTGAAAGCAGCCCCTCAGATAGCCCGGCAGGCACCCCTGCACCTGCACCTGCACCTGTACCTGCACCTGCACCTGCACCCAGCACTCAGCACAAGGAACAGAAGAGGAGGCCCGATGAGGCGCGGGCCTTCTCCAGCTTCCCCGAGAAGAGGCCACGGTTGAATGACCAGCAGTCCTTTCGTACCACAATTGACAGGGTCCATTCAGAGAAACCGCAGCCGACAACGGAGGAACCCAAGGTGCCTCCAATCCGGGTAAGGACTTGCTACATAGTCATTCCAACTTGTACATGTATGTGCAGTGGGGCTGGGCGATAAGTCCATAAAATTAAATCAAGCTCTCTATCTATTGCTATCGTCTATCGACCTCGCTATCGCTCGCTCTCGATCATTATTGCTCGCTCTATATCGCTATCGCTCCATTGCTATCTGTCGCTCGCTATCTCGCGCTACGATCACTATCTCTTATCATTTTTCATTTTTTTAAAAATCTTTTTCAATCATTCAAGACAATTCGCTTTTAATCTAATAAACCCAGCTTTCGTTTATTCATAAATAATTCCTATGCCGAATGTTCAGATAACAATAACGTATACTGATTCAAATTCAATTTGAACAAACTTAATATAGATTGTGGCGGCATGGCTCAGTGGTAGAGATCCTTTCCCCTGGTGAGCATGTTGATTCATTGCCCAGCCCTATTGTGCAGATACAAGTATGTCATGATGGTTACTTGAATGGTTTCTTTGCCACAGATTCAACTGTCCCGAATCAAACCGCCCTGGATCAAAGGGCACCCCACCTACCAGATCTGTCCCCGCATCGTGCCCCCCGGAGAGGCCTCGCGGAGGTCGGGGACGGGGGGCGCGCGGACGCTCGCCGATATCAAAGCCCGCGCGCAGCAGGCCCGCGCCCAGCGGGAAGCCGCTGCTGCTGTTGCAGCCTCTGCCGACATGCCAGGGCCGACCAGGGTCCGGCTGCGGCCTGCTGCTGGGTTACCGGATAGCAACAGTGGGCAGAGAGCGCAAGAACATCCGGGGCCGATTGAGCCGGGAGGAGGAAGCGGAAGAAGGGGAGGCGGCGGCGGCGGCGGCACCGGCACACAGGAGCAGGGAAAGACTTGTGAACCGAATTCGTCTGGAACACAACTACAGCATCCCCATGTAGAAGGCAAACCTGCACCCTCGCCATCGCCGCCTGCTACCTCAAGTTCTGGGTTTTCGGAGAACCCGCAGACGCCAAGCCCTCTTCACAAAGGGGCGGGAAGACTTCCTGCGGCCGAGGACGGGTTCATCCCAACATCATCCCGTGTTCAAACCGACAGACCTGCGGCCCAAGCGACTCGCCTTCCCTCTAAAGAGACCGATGCGCCGGCAGATTCCGTCATCTCGCAAAACCCGATCGCAGCGTCTGCCACTTCCCCGTCAGAAAGGCTCGACCCAGCAAGGGAAAAAAAGCCACTGGCGCCAACTTCCATCCCCGATTCTCTTCCGAGGTTTGGGGCCCAGGGTTTGGTTGTTCAGAAGCTGGTCAGATCCGTCACGCCTGTCGAGCTTGAAGACGAGAAAGAGAGAGGCCTCGGTGGTGTCATTCAACACGTTCCCCATCACGAGGATTCCCAGGACACCGACTCGGTGGCCTCGACGACACAACGAGCAGAAGCATCATCTCCTCATGTGGACTCGTCAAGCAGAGACGACGACGCTGGGACGCATAGCGACTCCACGGAAACGGCTTCCGACTGCGAGAATGAGAGCCAGGTGGATGAGCCAGATTGGTGTTCGCAGATGAGGGGCCACAGAAAGGCGCAGGAGGCCGTTTGTGGCCCCCCGACTCACAACCACCAGCCAGTCATCCAAGCCCACCAGTCCAGCTGCCACGGTCAAACGGTCATCCAGCATTGCTTTCCAAACGGAGTGACTCATCCAACTCAGACCCAGAGCTTTTCCCAAGACCGCTCGTCTCAGAACAGCGTCGTCGTCAAAGTTGAACCCGTGGATGATGGCCGGAGCACCAGACCGGGTTCTGCCGAAGAAGAGTATAATGGCCGCGTTAAGCCCTCTGCCTATCCTTCAAGTATTTCTGGAGCCTCCAAGAAGGTGCCCACTTCTGCTAGACAAGTGTCCAGTGTGGAAGCCAACAACCCTTTAGTGACCCAGCTTCTACAGGGTAGCCTTCCCCTGGATAAAGTCCTGCCCCCACACTCTGCCGACCGGCTCGAAATCAGCCGATCGGCGGGACCCCAACGAAGACCCTGCATCAGGGCGGCGGCGGCGGCGCAGTTCCCCAATTCGGAAGGAAGTGGCGCCTCTCAAGTCAAGTCCCAGAAAAGCTACCCTGCGTCGTGTTTAATGGAGACCCCAGCTACATCGCAGTATCAACCTCAGCAGGCTTGTGGAGCCGTCCCGGTCATCACCTCGCCGCCGTTCTCGACGTCCTCCTCCAACAGCTCCAACCAGAGCGTCCAGACTGCAGTCGTCAAGGAGTCGCCCGTCCGCCAGCCCTCGCAAGGGGCCGTCGCAGACAGGAGGACCGTGCTGAACGGCCCTTCGCCACCTCATGCCGACCCTTGTCCCACGGAAGTTGCGCCTGGTCTTAAGATCAACTGGCGACCGCCCCAGTCACAGATTCCTCTTCCCAGCCAACAAGAGGCGGCCCCTGCGCCCAACGTAAAGACTGAAGCCGTTTCCAAGCCTCCTTGCCAGGCAATTGCCAAAGCGTCCGTTGTAGTGACCAAGAAAGAGCCTGTGACTTCTCTGGACGGATACCCCAGCGGAGGGGCCATGGAGGGACTCCTGAATATGGAAATGAATTTGTCTCGGATGGCCAAAAACGAGCTCAGCAAGGCGCCGTACTCGTCCAGTTACCACTCGTCCTCGGCGTCGCTCCCCTTCCAGCTCTACGGAAAGATCTCCAAGCAGGGCGGCGGTCTCGGAGGCGTCAGCTACACCGCCAACGTATCGGTGATGGACAACGGCAGCTTTTCCCGGAACATGGCTGACGGCGTGCTCCAGCTGCGGCCTCGTTTGGCCTCCAGCCAGGCCACGCTCAGCATCCAGACCTTCACTGACAGTACGGCCGAGGAGGTGTCGCTCAAGTGCTCCTGTCGCCTCAAAGCCATGATCATGTGCCAAGGCTGTGGGGCCTTCTGCCACGATGACTGCATTGGGCCCTCCAAGCTGTGTGTGTCTTGTCTGGTGGTGAGATGATGAGATGATGTCCAACGGTGGCAGTCTCGGACGGGCTCGAGTGACGTCCACGCAGGAGCTGCCGGACAGGCAAGATTTGCCTTGTAAATTATTACCGGGCTGTTTGTTTTTGTTGCACATTTTCAGGGTTTCTTTTTAGCTGTAATTATATATTATTATTCTTTTTATTGACTATTAATATTATTTTGAGGCATGGTTATTTGCTAACGTTTTGATTATCACGCCTCAAAAACATTTACCTCATCTTGTTCCACCAGTCATTATTAGGTGGTCGTTGTTTTTGTTGTCTGCGCAAAGAAATATTTTTTTAACCATTAAAGGAGTCAAGAACAGTATTTTGTTTGTCATTTCAAATTGGATATACAGTTTTTTAGCTTTCCTTGTAGTATTTGAAAAAACAGTCTTGAGGCTGCCAAATGTAAAAAACAGAAGATCCAATCAAGTGTTCACTTGGTTTAAAAAAAAAAAAAAAAAAAGATTGACTCTTAGTAGAGCGTCGCCCTGTAGACAGCTGATCGACGCGCCGCTTCCGCCCTCAAAAAGACAACTTGAAGTTTAGTGCGCGTCTATCAGCTGTCTGCAGCACCGCGCAGTGATACGAACCAACAGAAAAGTAGTGCCGGCGGTAATGGCGTCTGACTTTTTTCAGAAAAGGAGTTTAGTGATGCAAATGTATCACTCTTTTGAACACTAATTGTTTTTAGAAGAAAAACGCTTTATTTCCGTGACCCAAGTCAACTTGCCGGACTACTGTCGTCTCGACCAACACCGGACCGGAACTCGTGTCACAGAACGCTGTTCGGGGGAAGTCAGTGATGATTGTTAGGGACGAGCGCGCATGACGTCGTTACGACAGATTGAGTGACGGGATCGAGAACCAATCGTTAAGATGATAGCCAAAGATCCTTGAATACATCTTTAATAATGTGTCCCCAACTATAAAAAAATAAAAATAAAAATTAAAGTCTGAGAGGCAACGTCCAAAATGTTGGTCAACGTTTATTTGAAGAGCTAGCAAAAAGAATCCACACAGTCGTCATCACACATTGACAAAACAAAATAAATATTCACCATCACTTTGTTCAACATATTTGTGCACTTCAATATTCTCAGCAAGGTACTCCCAACACATGTATAGTTGTCAAAATCATAAAAACAAGCACCAATAAATAAATGAAGTCATTAGTAAATTATTTCAAAACTTTCATATACAAAATGCTTGCATTTACTGTAAAAAGTTTGCAGTATTTTAAATAAATAACTTTATAAAACAATTCATAGTTGATATCTTAAAATATTTCCTTTGTTCATCAGTGCAGAGGAAAAGTGTTTCCCTTCTCATGTTTACTTGAGATTGTCTTTTTTTTTTCTTCTTCTTCCAAATCTTCTCAAGTAACACGTTAAAAAATAAACAGTGAATAAATAAGTACCGTAGTTAAAGGCCCTGTAAAGTGAATTCAGTGATTTGTTTCAAAATCCGTTACACATACTTGAAGTTCATTGATGGAAGTGGGCAAAAACTCGTACTCAATTGCCATCAAAGCTGTCGCGTTCCTGTTTTGTTTGTTTTTGGCTCATTTCTACCACTACAGCCTGCAGTTCGTTAGCTAGCATCCGTATAGTTAATGGACATCGAACATCAACACCCAAAACAATGTTTTGAGAGCTGAGACAAGATTTTGAAGCCTCACTTTGACTCGTGATTTGTCAGGCTCGCTAACGACACCCTCATTTGGCGCGTCAAATTTAAAAGGCGTTTTCATTTCCACTTTACAGGGACTTGAATAAATCATAGTCGACAAACATGAATAAATATTCCATAATGAACCCAACATTTGCAAATGACAAATATAGTTACACAGCAATAGTACCGATGAATATAGAAAAGACAAGTCCAGCCAGCAAGTGGAACGTTACTATGATCTTACGGAATACTACTAACATTATAGAGCGGTCGTATGGGATATGTTGTGCTACGCGCCTCGATGACGTCACCGTAGCAGTTTGACTGCAGTGCGCCGTCATCCTCTCGCGTCTTCCCGCTCTCATTCTCAGTCCTAAAGCAACATGCAAACAGGAAAAGTAGACACGAGGACAAAGAAATATACAAAGAACAGATGGCAATGTTCCACATGAGAAGATTCCTTCACAAACGCTATCTGGGGAACGTCGGCTTGATTGTGGGATCCCTCACACCTCGATTCCCTTCACCGCCTGGTTGATGGACTCGAGCAGTGCCCGGTTCTCGGGGTTCTGGTAGCAGTCCTTATTGGTGAACATGTGAGTGAGGGTCTCCACGTAGCTGTCCAAGTTCTGCTCCGACAACGGCTCCTGCTGAAGGTAGACGGTGGAACTTTGGGTTTTTTTTTCTTCCTAATGTTCAAATCATTTTATTTTTTTTTGTAAATATTTCCTCATTTTGAATTTGGCGCCTGCAACACATTTTAAAATTTGTGACGGGGCATGTTTACTTACATCCACTGATCTCTATCTGCATATAGATGCATATTTTGTTAGTTATAATTCTTTAATAAATAAAAAAAAAATATATATATATATATACAAGTTTCCTCCTGTAAACATCATTACGCACATAATTTATAGATGCATTTAAGGCAAGTTGTTTTTGTTGACGTTTGTGAAGCTCACCATGGTCGGCAGTCGGATGTTGGCCAGGCTGCGGATGAGAGCCTGACTCAGGCCCGACAACTCCACAAACAAGGCCTCGTTTGTCTCTTCAATTTGCTTGTTCTCTTCCTCCATGTTCTTCAGGTTCTTCTCCATGGACGAGATCTACAACACGGACAACTGGCAAGTAAGTCAGCAGGAATCGTTTTTGGGCCATTATCGTAGTGCACAACGAGGTTTTGGCTGCGTCTTGACTCATGGAGCCATTTTCAGCAGTGAAAAGTTCAGATTTGGTCCATAACTTCATTATTATTTACCTTTCAAAACGATTTTTTTCCCCACTTGCTGTCGACTGAAGATGACATCACCTGTGCTGAGGAAGCACCGGTCGGTAATAACCAATCATGGCTCAGTTTGCTGACCAAACCCAGAAAACAGCTGAGCAATGATTGGCTGTGATGTCATCATCAGTCGACAGCAAGTCGAAAATGTGTTTTTGAAGTTGAAAAATAATGAAGTTAACACATGAATGATAGAGCAAATATTGACTTTTTACTGCTGCAAATGGCTCAATGAGGTTTCTGTAGACTTCTTGAGTTCATTTTGTTACCTCATCGATGAAGATCTAGTGAGCGAACCTGTCGCAGAAGAAGCCATGCAAAATGTTTTACAAGATGTCCTTGGAATCATGAATAAATCCGATTTTCTCCAAACTTTATTCTTTTCCCTTTGGTAAATGAAATTTAGGAAATTGTTCCAAATTCCACCCAGACCTTGTTACTCGTCTTATCGAACGATTTTGTGTCATCTGTCGGTTGGCTCTGATGTCACTTAAGTTGTTTTTTGGCCCTTTGTAGCGCTCACCATTTTTGGGATGTCAATCGCAGCTGATATTCGTCAAGTAATCAATTGAATGTCTGTTACTTCTTCAGGCCGTTCATTCCAAATGGTTGTCTTGAGCTCTCAGCTTCACGATTGCTTATATATGTTGGTTATGAGAAGTTGTAAAAGCAATTTTGACAGCGAGCGTGGAAATGGAGCTCTATTTGTCCTTTGAATAATTCTACATGTGAGCTGTTGTTCTAAAATTTCTCCTATTTTCAAACACCGACAAAATCCCTCACCTGAGTGTGCAGGTTCACCACGTCGGCCTCCATCTCCGAATTGGACTCGTTCAGATCGTTAATCTCCTCATTGAGTTGCTTGATATCCTCGTCATTATCCAGAACTTGGTCCAAGAAACAATACGTCAGCGCGGCGCAAAAACACATCCGTAGTTATTTGTTATTATTCCTTACCATCGCTAGCTCTGAATTTGGCAGTGATGTACTCATCTCCAGGGAACTTGGCTTTCTTCTTACTCGTAAGTGCTCGGGGACAACCTGACAAACTAGGAAGAAGCGTGCGACGGATGGCGTCAAGCGGCCGTGCTCGAAATAGCTCGTCTCTTGTCAAAAGCGAGGAGACGCAAACCTGCGGTGTGTCAAAAAGGTGCCGTTGGCGTGACCGGAGCCGTCGCAGCCGGGCGTTGGACAGGTGGGGCCCTCGCTCTTGAAAGTCTTCCAGGAGAAGGGCGTGCCGTTAACAAGCCCCTCCTTCTGCCGGCGCGCCGCCAGCGGGCAGCCGTAAGCGCTGCGGTGGGTGGCGTACTTCCCGCTGATGTGCCCGAGACTGTCACAGCCGGGGACGGGACACCTTGACACACAAGATACCACCAGAGTTGGGATTTCGCAAACGCCGCTGTGCTTGCTTCCGATATTACGCACGTTCTATTTTGATAGATTTTTTTGCTGAATCCAGCGCCATCAACATTCAATAACACAAACAAAAACAAAAGGTTGTCATGTCATTGCCAATTTGCCATGACTACTCTTGCCAACGGCGGTCTCGGGTTGTCTTCGCCGTTGTCACCTCAACAAGTCGGAATCGTCTTTGTCGTCCTTGGTGGGATTGGATTTGACTCCGCCTTTCTTGGCTCTGGGGCACCCAGACAGGCTGGCAGAGAGGAGCACAAAGACGTTAGCTGATGAAGCGTCCAGAAACGGCACAGATGAACAACATCGGATACCTTCGATGCGACGCATAGTTTCCTGTGATATGGCCTGATCCGTCACAGCCGGGAGTCGGACACCTAAAAGGATGTTGACAGACCGTCGCACGTTTATGCTTTTCACCATCCATTTCCTCCAAACGAGCATTCAACTGACTGGGCCATCAAAATCGATGCAACGTGGAAACTACTCATTACGTTAACGAAGCGTTAAGAGAAGACGATGAAGTTGTGAGGCAAAAGACAGCACACATACTTCAGTTCAGCTGTGTGGGCAGCCATGAGCGTCCGTAGTGATTTATCTGCAAGAGGACAGCCTGACAGACTGGAAGATTAGAGAGAATCCATCAGAAAACATGCCGAGAGGAGGATTTGAATGGAAACGGAATGAAGCAACAAGACAGCCAGGCAAGACGAGAGAAACCGTTTTCTCGTTTGCGTCTCAGCAACGTTGTCTTCGCTATCATGCGAATCGCGTCAACTTTGGCCTTTCGACGGGACACTGACTTGACATTTTCAACAAAACACTTGAAGTTGCTCTCGGGTCGGCGTCGCTCCGGCTTACCTCCGATGTGACGCGTAGTTGCCGGTGATGTGTCCGCTGCCATCGCAGCCCGGCGTGGGACATCTACAGTGTCGAGGAGGGACGCAACTTGTCAGTTGTCACAACAAAAACTGTCAAATGTTCCTTTTGAAAGTTACACTTCACAATTGGCAACTTGTGAGGAGCCCCCAAAAAAAGAGAATGAGGGAAAATCCTTCACATTTACAAGTGTAAAAGTTCAAAAGTAGTAATTTAAATGGAATCATCAAATCTAACGTTCTCATGAACTTACAACCTTATTCTTCTAAAGTGTCGATCGTTTTCTTTTCAGTGCGGCCAAAATATTTCACCAAAAATATATTTTTCAATACAGAAGTGTTTGGTGAATGTGCATTGGAAACGGAACCCACATCATTTGCTAGACTTTTACGAAGGTGGGAGTACCCGGAGAAACTCCACACAATCACAGGGAGAACAGCAACCTCAATTTGTACATCTCTATTTTGTGTTATTTGACGCTCTTGCTCTGACTAAAAAAAACAAACAATATATACAGTATGTTAAAAGAGCATTTTTTTTTTAAATTTTTTTTCACTTAACAGCAGCTCAAGTAATCATTTGGACGACGACGTTTGACTTTTACTGGAGTCAAGTTATTTTAAAGTGCAGTATCGATACTCTTGAGTGGAATCTTTGGCACGACTTCATTCGTGACTAAAGCGAATTTGGCAAATTTGGGTGATCTCCTGTGCTGTCAAAACAGCGCACAGAAAAAGAAAAGTGTGTCAATCTTATTTGAGACAGATGTGGCACTTACACAAGAATCTCCTTTTTGCTGTCTTTGGGCTGAAACTTGACCTTGACGCTGCTGGTAGTAACTTCCCCAGGGTACTTCCTCTCCTCCAGGTTCTCCAGGTTCTCCAGGTTCTCCTGGTCCTCGTCCTCAACATCAGAGGAGGTGTATGAGGTCGCCGTGTAATCCACCTGATGACAAATTGGTCACACAAAATGATCCACTGGACAAACTTCATGATGATTTCTTTGTACCTCCTCATGGCCTTCCTCCTTCACTCCACTCGTGACTTTGGTGAAGTCGAGTGGCCCCTCCCACTCGGGCTGAGCGTGGCCCTGAGACAGCACAGCGATGGTGTGTTGCGACGACGACGACGACGAGGATGACGACGGCTCCGGAGACCGCACGCTCTCTCGCTTGTTTTTTTTGATGCTGAGGTCCAAGGTGCCGTTCTCATCCACTTGGATATCCGGCTCCTACAACGTTCCAATCACGGGAGAGAAATTGCCATAGAGGAGACGAGCTGTGGGCGAACGGCTCGGAATCCGGCGTACCTCGGCGCAAGGCTCCCTGGGATTGGCGCTGAGGCTCTCCGGGCGCTCCCAACAGCGAGTGGACAGGTTGAGGATGGCCGTCGCCGCCATATGAGCTGCCTCGGCGTCTTGACTGCACTCGTACTCGTTGGAGGACAAAGTACTGTTGGAAATGCCTCCTGAGCCGGTCCCGCTCGGGGACGAGGATTTTGCTGCGTGGGCGAGAGGTGGGGCAGAAGTTGACTTCAACATTCCAAGTGAGTTGGAACGACGCGTAATCATGAAAAGAGAAGAAACGAGACAAACGCAGCTGTGCTGTGAGCGAGATGACAGCACGCCGCCGCCGTCTGTGATCTCCATGTGAGAGTGGCCGGCAGCGTGACGCATCACAGCGATCTGATTGGGCGCTTTCAGATGATGTCACTGCCAATTTTCTCTTTTCATCTTTATGTTAGATCTTAGCTGCTTTCAAGTAGCTTTTAGGAAAGACATCTTTTACAAAACGGATTCTCAGCGTTCCCGCAGTCACTTCAGACAAGATTACAAACGAGGGCACGGTAAGTAAATGCTAATTATTATACGTTCAAAAATTTATGTACAGTATCTGTGTGGTCTCACAAATGTTCATTCAAGGACACAAATTTCAGATTTCTACGACGTGGTTTGAGTTACCCAAATGAAAAGTTGTTGTCCTGCGTGGCCTCATTACAATATTTGTGGAAGCAAAAATAATCAACACGTTGCATTTTTGTTGTCAACACACATGCTAATAAATAGGGAAGTTCAATAACTCGTTTTCTCAGATGGATACTCAAATACCGAGACCACAACTACATAAAAAATTCATTTGAAAGATCTATATGGACCGTTCTACCGAATCGGTTCACATATATATATATATATATATATATAATTTCTGATTCAAGGCAGCCTGGGAGTAGATTTATTCTGAAATGGGACACTGCACGCCAAAAACAACATAAGTAGGCCCTGTGCCTATTCTAAAAATAGCTCACCAATGATAGGAATGCTGCAGAAGAAAACGTATTTGAAAACATATTCACAGTCTTGCAGATGTGTGTGTATGTATAGAAATAGTTCTGCACGTTGATAAGTATTTGTTTCCCCCTTTTGTTAAATCATTGTAGATAATCATGAAAAATGGTGAACGTGTCATTGTCTTAATATGTCATTTGAGCAAATTATTCATTCAAGAATGTGTCAAACTGGTCGCTTCGGTTTCAAAACGGCTGATGATGCCTGATGTGCACTTTGACCTTTCACCCTTCAAGTAATGCTCCTAAAACGGACGTCATGGTTTTGGAAGTGTGGCACGTTGTGACGTGTGACTTACATTTGAAGGCTTTGGGTGATGTTTCCGTGTTCGTCGTCTTTGGAACAAGCATACGCTTTCCAAACACCTGCACGTCAAAGCTTGCATAGTCAAAAGACACCTTGGAATATTTCTCCAACTCTTTGGCCAGGTTTGCTCGTGGCGTGGTGGTGACCGCGTTGGGCCCATAACTGCCATACTGAGGGATCTCCAGCTGTTTGACAAAACACATCGGCCTAGGAGGGAAAAAAGCAGTGACGAATCATCGCATCGTAGCAAATACGATGGGCTGAGTCGAAAGATGTCTGACCTGAGCACCCTGTCTGAGTTGGGCGTGGCTTCGCTGACTGCAGCCTGGAGATGGACCTGCTTGTCCTGGTTTTTGTTTATCTTCGCTGCTGCGGCGATAGGGCAGCCAGACAGACTGACGATTGGAATACAAATGTCAGAAATGCAAAGCTAAAACGGGATTGATAGCACAACGATGTGCTTCCCCAGAGAGAGCTCAATACTCGACTCCGGAGGATTGATTGAAGCCTGCGCTCAGGAAGATAACGATACATTTTGATATGGATGAATGCAAAGCCATGACTTTGTTTGTTCCCACACGGAGATTCGAACCTTGATGGATTTGAGTCTTTTAGCAGTAATTGGTCTCTCAGAGCCTGAAGAAAAACTTGAATAGCAAGGCAGCTTTCTTTACATAGTGCATTTCATACACAGGGTAACTCGCTTCACATAATTAATGGTCTGCAATTCAGTAGTTTATGCTTGAAAGTAGTGTTGTTCCGATACCGTTTTTTTTGGACCCCGATACCGATTCCGATAGCCTACCCAGCTTTGCAGTATCGGCCGATACCATACCGATACTTGAAGTTTTTTTCCCCCTCAACATGAAAAAGCTGTCCTGCCATTGGTTCAGGGCATTCAAGGGCCAATAGGATATCTTAGCTCGGCATGCAATGAACATGTCACATATAGGGCTGCCAAGATTAGTCGACTAGTCGTGACTACGTCGACGACCAAAAGCGTCGACGACTAATTTAAATAGTCGACTAGTCAGTTTTACATAATATATCTCAGCCTTATATTTGTTTTCTCTTCCAAAACTGCCTCAACCGCTCGTTTGACTGCCTGCTCTTACTAGACGCACATGCGCAGTAGCATTAAATCCGGGTCAGACGTGACGTCAGCACCAGCTGTACACAGTATGCTCTCATGGCTAGCCGACATCGGACTTAGGAGGTTTGGGAACACGAAAGCGAATAATGTTCAATATCAAATATGCAAGACAGACCTTGCGCCTCACGGCAGAGACGGAAACGCCTTTTGTCGAATCCTTCTGACGGCGACGGACACTCATCTCAGCCACTGTAAGTTACTTGGATGGTTAGCGTAGCTAAGTGCTAACGTGGACGTTCATTTAGCACACACTGTGTGATAAAACGTGCCCACGGTGGTTACAGCTTTTAAGTCCTCTTCTCCTGCCCGCGGACCTCTTAACTGATGGTATGGCGACTGAGCAAGCAGACTCTCGTTTTCGTTGTTTCACACAAACTTTTATTTTCGCACTCCTCAACGACAGACGGTGCGCATCCGCTCTCCTTCGATTTCCCAAACAACATCGCCCTCCTGCGCCAAAGTGCGGCACTACAGCACTTAGGCCTGTAACAGCCATTTTATGGCTGAATAGTAAATGTGGCAACGATGTCTTCACGCTACGTTACAGTTACTTGCTTGTCAGCCCCTTAAAAATATTGGCCAAAGTCGTCAAAATGATAATAATAATAAAAAAAAAATGCTGGCACCTTTGCTAAAATTGGCTACATCCTTAGTTAAACAGATTTTATGTATATATAATTATATCTCTGAAATGAAAATAAACACATAATCAGAATGTGTTTCAGTTTTTGGGGTTTTCTGAGGAAAAATAAGAGTCGAAAAAAGACTTTGGGCAATTATTTAAGGAGGCTGACGATCCGATCCGATTAGTCGACTAATCGCGACTACTGTTGGTGATTAGTCGACTAGCAAAATAGTCGTTTGTGGCAGCCCTAGTCACATATCAGTGAATGTCGTGCACGAGCAAGACACAAGATGCTGCATCCAAAATCCGATATCAGCTTTGGAATTATTGGTATCGACATGTTACTTGTGAGTAGCCACCAATACCGATACCACTGTTTGAATGCAGTATCGGTATCGGAACAACACTACTTAAAAGCACAAACAACTCATAAACATGATCACACAAAATGGAAATGAGTTTTTCTTTATGGTGTGGCATACACCATTGTGAAGGATCCCATTAATTGAAGACATTGTGAATAATGTATAGCAGGGGTGGCCAAGTTAGGTCCTCGGGAGCCCCAATCCAGCCTGTTTTCCATGTTTCTCTCCACTAACACACCTGATTCATGATCAGGATCTATATCAGGCTTCTGCAAAGCTTGCTGATGAGCTGATGATTAGATTCATCTGGCCTAAAGGAGGGAGACACGGAAAACAGGCTGGATAGGGAGGACCAACTCGAGGACCCAACTTGGCCACCCCTGATGTATATATAGTATGTATTAGTAGTCATATGATGTTAGAGTTAAGCATATGTCAATAAAATAGCCATCATAAGTAAAAGCATATATGAGGCATGTCAAAAAGGTTCCTGGACTAATATCACAATTTCAATTCCTAACTACAAATGTTGCCTTCACTTGTCAACAACTCAAGTGGCGAGTTGTGGTGACGTGGACACGATAGTCGTCCATTGCTGGAGCTCTCCATGCAAGCCGCCGCCGCCGCCGCCGAGACTTCCTGTCCAACCCAAGACTCACTTAGGACCGCCCCCTCATTTCAATAACATTTCGTGCTGACGGGGCGTCTGCAGCGTCAAATAAATACATGAGCGGTTTTATTGATTGATTGACATATTTTTTTTAATCTCGTATTTATTTTTACTTGTATATAAATATTGTATTTAATTTCCAAATTCAATTTTTTTTCCAACGCCTTTCTTTATCATTCATTCCTTGTTAATTTTGGCAGTTTTGCTCCTCCGTACTTTTGTGATTGTGACGCTCCTCCTTCAACTTTTGGGACACGCTCGCTCCTTCAATGATCCCCTTCCAAGACACGAAAGCAGCTCTTAGCTCGCATGCGCAACCGCAGTTGTCCAGTGAGCGCATGCATGCATGCAAGTGTGTGTGTCCATGATTAACCTGCGGTGCGTGTTGCGGTTACTGTTGACATGGCCTTGGCCTGTGCAGCCAGGCGTGGGACACTTCAAGACGTTCTCATACATGGCCAGGACTACAGATACACAGCAGATACAAACGGTTGACATTGGAAAGCTCAAATTGTTAACAGCAAGAAACACAACAGACAGTAGTGGCGGATTTAGCAAAGTTAGTAGTATTAGTTTCAGTAGTAGTACTTTTAGCTGCGGCTTTAATCGAGGAAACGAAGAATACTGAAATAATGGCATCCAAAATGTACACACAAAACGTCCTCTCTGAATACGTTTGTCTACTGGAAGGCGCTTTACAATCGGCTGCAAGTTTTATACAAGTGGAGTCAGACTTAAGTTGATGTTCTTACTCTCTGGAGGAATTCTATCCTTGTGAGGACAGCCGGATAGACTTCGATGATGAGGGTACAGTCCAGTCACGTGACCTGTGCCGTCACACCCAGGGGTGGGACACTTCACTTCCTTCTTTTCTGAACAAAGTAAGGAGGGATTCATTAGATCATTACATCTATCTATCTATCTGTCTGTCTGTCTGTCTGTCTGTCTATCTGTCTGTCTGTCTGTCTGTCTGTCTGTCTGTCTATCTATCTATCTATCTATCTATCTATCTATCTATCTATCTATCTATCTATCACTCACTCACTCCTGTTCAAATGGCCGGTTTTTGAAAACTGCACAATTAATTTGACCTCTAACCTGTCAACAACTGAATAAATGGCTTGGATATGAAAGGTAGAAAAGAACATGTGAGATCGTGTGAAACCGAGATGTGGCAGTGTACAAAATGAAAAGTAACCAATCACATTCAAATTCATGTTAAATGAGAGTTAGAACACACCTGCCACCATTTAAAATGCCTAAATTTAAAGCTAAATCGTGTTCAGGTATTCTAGTAAGTTTTTCCTGACATTCATTTGCGTTATAGCAGACGATAGAACATTTTTTTGTTGTGAAAAAAAATACCATGCACGTTTTAGTAAAATGGGAAGAACCCCACGTCCAAAACATGTCAACTCAGGAAAGTCCGGATTTGGATTTGTGCCCACAACCTCTGCACTGCAAATGTGCTAACCAGCTTGATGCAAATAAAACTCCTCACCAAAATTAGCGAAGCTGCTTTGGGGCTGTTTTTCTTCAGCTGGAACTCGAGCCTTCGAATTTGAAATAGTTGCAAATGGAAGTCAGCGTCAGCACATCTTCAGGCTTCCGGTCAAACAAAATCAATGGCAGGAAAAGACGACTTGAACGTTTGAAATGCATCAGAAGCACTTTACACGGCGGCTGACTTGCGTTTAACATGAGTTGGAATGTGATTGGTTGATCTGCAGCACAGCCACATGGCCAGTTATAAAAGGGTGTGCGCACCCGTTGCTTTGATTTCAGTTGCGCATCGAGTAAACGTGAAGGCGACAAACAGAGGCTACCTTTGCTGTAATGGGCGTTGCGTCGGACCGCCGCTTCCGTGCTTTTGCCGGAGTACGATTGGTAGTCTTGGGAGCTCTGTGCTTCCGGATCCTCCTTCCCTTCGCCAGCCTTCAAGGCGATGGCCTGCTCCAGCAGCCCCAGATTGCCTCGAGTCATATCCCAGTTCTCGGAATCGTCGGTGATCCCGGAGCCGTCCGAGATGCAGTCGCGCTCATCGATATCGTCCTCGTCCTCGTCGTCGTCCTCCTCCTCAGAGCGCACCTCGATCACCACTGTGGTCGGAGACGCTTTGCTGGAGCAACGGTCCTCCTCCTCCTCTTTTCCTGCTTCATCCCGATGCTTGGCCTCTTCCCTCTGGTGCTGCGCTTCGTATGCTTCTTCCTCAGTCGTGGCCTTTTCTTCCTCAAGAGACTCCTGAGATCCTTGACTGCGTGGACTCATCGAGTAAGGGGTATCGATCTCTTGGACCTTCTCCTCTTCTTCCTCCTCCGTCTTTCTCTGCTCCTGCGTTGACTCATTGACTTGATGATGGATGTAATGTCCGCTCGAGTACTGGTGGTCAGAGTTTTCCTGGTTTAACGTCTGTCTTTCCCTGTCCCCGACAAAACCATTTGCGTTTTCAATCTGCTCTTCTGCTTCCTCCTCCTCCTCATATTGTGTATGTTCAATATCAGTTCTCTCAAAGACTCTTTGAGGGCGCTCTGCTGTCTCTTGCTTGTCTTCAGTTTGCTCTTGTTGGTCATCCGATAGTTGTTCTCTTGGCAATTTGTCATCGCTGCCGGTTTCCACAGCCACAACTTCATTCTCAACCTCCAAGGTGATGTTCTCCTCATCCTTAGTTGGAGCACAAACCACCGTTTCCGTTTCTGCTACCACCGTGTCTTCTTCTGTCAACGGGCAGCCATTTTCTGTGAATGAGAAGCGTATGTTTTGATCATGTTGAACAAAGCAGTCAGTTTGCTTCGACTCACTTTTGATTGACTCTGGTCTGCTGTTAGAATTTTTCTCCTCGTTAAGGTCGTCTTTCTGGTCTTTCTCTTCCTCGTCATTGTGGATGGATAAGTGGTCTTCTGCCTCCATTAAGTTGGACTGACCCTTCTTCTTGGGGGAAGACTGGTTCTCCTCAGCTTCTGCCTCCTCCAGCTTTCTCTTCTTCACCGTTGGACATCCCAGTGCACTAAGACAAGACTCACAATGATCAATTCTCTGCCTCGGACACTACTTGCAGTCCTACCTTCGATGTCTTGAGTATCTTCCACTGACATGACCTTTGCCATCACACCCGGGGGTTGGACAACTGCTGCTGACAAACAACCAAACCGTAGCAGATCATCAAGTATTCATTCATGAATCTGTCGAGCAATGAGATGACTTACGTCAGCTCATGCTTCATGTCATGTCCTGAGAGTTCTGACAAAGCTGGAAAAGAAAACGAAACGCTCATTTCTCATTTGACTGACGTGCGATGCATCCAAAAAAAAAGAAACGTTTGTACTAACCTCGAATGCCTTTGGAGCGGGTTCGTGTTCGTGTCTCTGTCGTGTCTTGGCTCATCTGGCCAATGGAAGGAAAAATGTCATTTCAAGTACACGCGTGTTACATTCGCATGCAGTTGAACCCACCGAAGATGTCAGGTCATCAAACACAAGAAGCCCATTCCCAGATCCAAAGCAACAACTCCTTTACCACAAGCCACACATCGGAACCATGCCAAAGCGCCCTTGAGCAAGACACTGAAACCCCAGTTGCTCCTGATGCTGTCATGAGGAGGAGAATGAGGAGGCAGTTCTGTGAGCACCTCGAGGTAGAAAAATGCTATTCAAATCACATCTTTTCTGACATGGTTTTATGTCCACAACAAGTTATTTGATCAAATGAGTCCTTTTCAATTCTCATCATCAGACTGAACATGTTTGCACGAGTCTAGGAAATGACTGTCCACCCTGCCATTATGGGGTATCTGTTCCTTTAAGAGCCCCTCTGATGCTTCCAATGACATCATGAGCAACATTTTGCTTTTCTTCATTGGAAGTTGAACCCGCTGTGGACAGTTGCAGGATAAATGATATACACTTATGTTTTGTCATCTTCATGATGCGTGTAGTTAATAGAGATGTCCACTTTGTCATATCAATTGATATAAAAAGCTTTTGTGAAGTTCTAGATATATTTGTAAGCTTACATTTGCACATTTTGTTGTTTGCACAAACAGTGTCTGCTTGCTGTTGATAGATCCATCCATTGTCTTGACCGCTTATTCCTTACAAGGGGGGTGCTGGAGCCTATCTCAGCTGGCTTTGGGCAGCAGGCAGGGTCCACCCTGAACCAATCGCAGGGCACACAGAGACAAACAAGCAACCATCCGCACTCACGAGCACACCGACGGGACAATTTGCATGTCTTTGGAATGTGGGAGGAGACCGGAGTACCCGGAGAAGACCCACGCGGGCACGGGGAGAACATGCAAACTCGAACCGGCGTCCTGGTGTTGATCGATTATTCTAAAAAAGGGCTTTGAGCCTTACCAATATTCATTTCTAACGGCACTATTGGGTTAATCATTGAAAAAGTTTCAAAGCCAACTCACGATGATGCTGACTCAAAAGACAAACTAGAATGTATAAAACATCAACTGAGGACTGTATGCTGGTTATTGCACCAGAACATAGCAAAGCTGATAGCAAGCAAATACAGTAGCATCCCAAAGTAATTGGACACATTGTACTGTAATAGTAATCAATCCAAAAAAAAAAAAAAAAAGCAGCATCCAATATTTAAGAATCAAATTGGTGGTGTAATTGTAACTGTTAATCACATCAGAACCACCCCAAAAAATGATCAAGATATTTAAGAATAGCAAACAAAATGCTTAACTGCGGCTACACAGATTTGTGATGGCGCTATAGCGCCACCTAGCCCCTTTGTGGCGGCGTCGCTGACTCGGATGAATTTCATGCAGCCACTGTGAGTTGAGTTCAATTCCCACTAAGTGAGGGTGTGAAAATGAGTGTGAATGTGAACGCTTGTTTCTCGATGTACCACGTGACTGTCTGGCAAGCAGTCCAGGCTGCAGTCCGCCTTTTTGCCAAAGTCAGCTGGGATAGGTTCCAGCTTCCCGGAAAATGAATTGATGGATTTTAGAACGAGTGTTTTAGGCTGACAAAAGGAAGAAAAAAAGCTTCACAAGCTCGACTACAATTTGGACTTTTAGCTTTTGGACAATTATTACGCACATTGACACCCAAGGCGGTTGTGGGTGGTTCAACACCCACACTTTCCCTGGCGAAAGGGTTCTACACCCACCACACTACTTTTTCCTCAACTCGAGCCGTACAAACATCCCACACACTTTTGCCTAGCATGTTTCACCTCTAAATAATGTAGGCCTATTTGGAAAAAGAAAAAGTCGGCGACGTCATTTTGAAGAATATCTCAGCATCCCAGTACACATTTTTTTTTTTTTAAGAACATCAGCATCCACCAAGTATGTCGAAAAGCAAAAGTGCTCGACTCTGCATTCACAAGATTGAATTTCGAGTGGAGTGCTTCTTGAATAGATGGTCGGAACGTGTAAAACAGGACTCGTGAAAAGCAGACATTTTTAGACAGTCAAGAGCTGAAAAAAAAAAAAAAAAAAAGTGACTTAGCAGTGAGGGAGCTACATTATTTTCAAGTACTACTACAACAACAACAACAAGGTTTCCCACTCAGTCACAATCCAAATGTGACTTTGGCCGATGGAAATTGATCAGCCACAAACAGGCCCGTCACCAGCGCGAGCGATTTCCTGTTGTTCTTACGCAGGAGAGGGAGAGAAAAAAAAAGAAAAAAAAAGCCCAAACCATAGCGGACCGACGCGCTCCGTGACAAACTATTAACCGGATGGCTTTTGGCAAGTAGTCGCCATTGTTCGCGCTGCATAAACATCAGCGGCAGTAAATGTCGTTGGAAAAGCATCCTTGAGAGCAAACGCAAATGATTCGCCACTCGCGTTGAAAAGTGGGCCGACAGACACCACGTACGTCGTCCGAGAAGCCGAACCGGGCCTTCGGAAAGCCAGCCAAATAGTGCGCTTCGTGCCTCGTCTTTGTCCGAGAGAAATAAAGCCTTACCTTAGGTTCAGACTAATGCCCTCCCCTCCCCCTCCACGTCGACATCGCCAGCTTGGAATGGAGCGCTCGGCTCGAGCGTATCTTTAGTGCTTGGCCTTCATCCTTCGGCCAGGCCGGCAGGAAAAGACCCGATCAGCCGGACCAACTCAGCACCTTGGAGAGGAAAACACTTGGGGGGTGGACGGTCGAGTTCAACCTTCAGTACCATGGACAGAAACCCGCCTGCAACGCCACCCTGCGAGCACGCGAGGGAACTGCAGCCCAATTTCAACCTCATGACACGTTACAGGATCAGCGGGGTTGAGAATGAATGGATGATGGTCGGATAAATGACACGTGAACACAGGAAAAAGGAAAAAACATTTGACGCCATAGTGTTACTGCCCAATCGATATAAAACGTACAAATATTTTAAAACTCTTATAACAAGGCAACATAAAATGTGGGTACTTGAGTCTGTTGCAGCCCAAAACAAAATGATCCTTCCTGATGTTTTTTTTCCCCCTTTTGGCACATCAAACGACCAAACCAAATGAACTATTAGATATCAAGTCACGAAAATACAAATAAAATGGTACATTAATTCAAATCATTAGACCTCTGTACCATAGCATACTTTCATGTGCCGTACATGCAACGTTTTAGGTCCAGATCAGGAAATAGAAGTGCTTTGCCAATCAGCTATGCCATAAACAAAAATTGTGGAGCTCAGCCTCTGGCTGGTGTAATGGATCGCAAGTTCTTCTTGATGAAAGAAAACTAGCGAGGTGCAAACGTGACTTGCAGCAACATTCAAACCGACTCTCACAGTGTATAACTTAACTGTTGACTGTTGATCATTCCGGTTGCATTTGTCTGCATCCTTCGCATAACTAACAAACTATATCACACCGAATAATAAAGAGATCAGTGTCGAGATAAATGTCAAATTCTGTGGTTGCATTTTGTGCAATTAATGTATTCATTTTCACACACACAGAGGTCATGTTCATCCTGACTCTTCAGTATTCATGCTTAAAAATATGACTATTTTCCAAAACCAAGTTAGCGACAATTGAAAAATGCTAATCCCCAACGACAAATGCTGAGAACTACTAACAAGAGGGCGATAGTGGTCCACACTTGAGTAACTTAGCCTACAACTTCTTAGCTGAGAGAGAGAGAAAGAAAAAAATTATATTCATTCATGTGCAAAGATTTAATAGTAGAAATACAAAATGCAATGATAAAAACACATAATGTGAATGTTAACTTTTCATATGTAACTAAAATGAAAGTAACTTCAACATGGACACTCTAACATTTGAATAGATCACATACAAATAAAAACATCAGGTCGGCCTTTCAAACATTTGTACATGAACAAAGCAGATATAGAATACGTGCATATTCAGTGAGGTATAGTTATTTCCAATACATTTTGAAATGAATGTTTTATGCAAAAATAAACCGGACATGTACAGCACATGTTGTGTGCCAACAATCACAATTAAAAAAAACATTTCAGGAAACATTTGTTACTTGACTGCATCTTCTCCATCTTCCATCTCATCTCCGCAAAAAACGGAGACTGACGGTCTCCAAGTGGGTTCGCTTCATCCAGATGACGGAAAGTCCCGGAAGACACGAGACTGAAAGGACGAATTGTCTGCCAGCAATTGTGCTTTGATCAAACTACAGGATGAAACGGTAGAAAAGCCAGGAGACAAATACGAGCCAGTGGCTTGCCCACTTCAGCTCCGACCACCTCCGAATGGTGTGGACGGCTGCATAACCCTGCGGAGAGATCAAATTCACTTGGGACGCTTCGTCAATGGCAGCGGACTGAAATTTGATTCTCTTTTGACACATTTCCACAAGTTGCTGCAGTCTGAAAATGTGTGATACAGTACATACGCTGTTTTTAGACAACAAACGTATACTGAAGTTTCAAATCCTAACAGCTCATAAACGAGTTAGTATCAGTACGAGTTCAAACACTTTCATTCTCTTGAAGCTAAAGACGTTCGTTTCTCGACTCGCTGCATCCTCGAGTAAAAGCAAACAGCTGTCCAAACTTTGTAAAGAATTGTTGTAACATCCAGAATGGTTGTCACGCTCATGAAAGCAGGACACGATGACGATAATTTTGATTTTGATTTTGATATTTTGATGGAAGCGTGTTACAGATTTTAAGACACCAGAGAACTGTTTCAAATTGTGGGAGAAAAAAAAGAGAGAATGTCACCTTAAGATGCAAAATCCAGTCTAAGTCCCGCTTGAACCCCAAGTTTTATCTCTGGATTATTCTTACCTCTTCCACGTCTTCTTCAAACATGGAGCCCAAGTAGGTGAGGTGGAAAATGGCCAAGACACTGAAAATGAGGTTCAGTAGCATCACCCAATACTCCTGCACAGAAGACGAGTTTTGAGCTCTCAATCACACAAAACAAAAATCATTGATTTTGTTACTCAAACTTGGGCAACTTGTCATTTTTGTAGGTAGGTAGATGTGCAAATGTCGCGTCATCTTCAATACTATGTGAATAATATACAGTATGACGCAGTGCTAGATTAAGAGATTTTGATGGATTTTGCAAGGCCCACAAACTATTGTGTCCTATTGCTATAAAAACATGGCCACCAGGGGAAAAAAAAGTACATTTGTATCTTATTCTGTTTTGCAGCAATTCACCTTAGAATATAACTAAGTTTCATAGTTATTACATTCCTGTTGAAAACACTAGCATATTTATTATGTTTGTTTGGTTTTTTTTGGGGGGGTGTTGAACGAGTGAATATTCTCCCATTCTACAGACACTTTGAGCTGTCATTTTGCAGATAACATTTGAGTAGAAGGTCGTGCACCTTTTTATGGCGATGGCTGCAATCAGGGGGGCAGGGTCTGGACAGGACACAGGCACCGAAGATGGCGGCAAGCCTCTTTCTCAGAACTGAGATGCAGAAACATGGAGATTTTAGCAAGACACAAACCTTTGGTAGAAATGTGCCATTAAATGTCGGGGTATGGCGTGCCTTCATTTTGGGTTAAGAAATGTGCACCAGGAAAGCAATTATTGAGTTATTTTCCAGCTCCCTAAATTAGATTTGAATTGAAAGAAAATAAAGACAAAACTTCTGTAAAGTAAAACAATGCAGCAGTTTCATTCTGATTTCTGTTGAATATACCACCAGACAGTACTGACCGCATCTCTGATACTTTGCATGCGGCAAGCAAATGGCCCAATAACAAATAACTCATGTTCAACATTTCTTGTCATTTTGAAGCAGACGCTGTCTTGTACAAGATAACATTCATACCATGTTCAACGTATGTGATGAAACCCAAAGAGAGCAGCACAGCTCCGAGGTGGAAACTCAAACCCTGAGGACACACAAACTGCATGTTGAGTCGAGTACATGAGCTTCTTTTCACAATGACCAGCAAACAATTCTCGAGGTCTTTCATTTGTCGCATATTTGACAATTGAAATGAAAGTAAGAAAGCAAAAACTGCGTTAAATCATCCAATCATTTCAAGTTTACTGGACGGACGGACGGACGGACGGACGGACTCACATGCAGTAAAGCGCTGGCCGTGTACGTGACCAGGATGGCGGGAAAAGTACCAAGTTTCATGGCATTTTTGAAGACATCTGAATACAAGAAGACGATGATGCAACATGTGGACTAAAGCAGCACCAATCAACTGTCCTATAATGTATCGTATGCTTTATGGAGACTTACAAATTTTAAGCCACTGTGACATGGGAATATTCCAGGACGTCACGACCATAACCATTGAGCGAGGCATTTCCACATGAAGCGGTTTGACCACTTGCATTTCCCTGCGCAAGTAACACACAACAACAAAAACACAATTGCAGTTTTCTTCTACTTTAAATACATAGAAAATAAATGGTCACTTTACATCTAATGTGGA
The DNA here is from genome assembly GCF_051991245.1 of Festucalex cinctus. Classification (NCBI taxonomy): domain Eukaryota; kingdom Metazoa; phylum Chordata; class Actinopteri; order Syngnathiformes; family Syngnathidae; genus Festucalex; species Festucalex cinctus. Next base: position 236,981 of record NC_135412.1, read on the forward strand.
AAAAGTACCATATTTTCCAGACAATACGTCGCTCCGGAGTATAAATCGCACTTGGCCAAAAATGCATAATTAGACACACACAAAAAAAGTAGCACTGGAGTAGAAGTCCGTTAAGTATAGTACCGTATATATTATAGTATTGTATAGGTCAAGGGTGCCCTCTTGTGGCTGGCTGTGAAATGATATACCCTCTGTATATTTTTTTTCGTGTGTAAGTCGCTAACCTATGAAAAAAAGTGCGACTTACAGTCCATAAAAAATGGTACAAATGGAACAATTTCGTTTCAGGTTGCAGTGTACATATTTGTATGGTGCAGCATATTACTTGAGTCTCATCACAATTTCTCAGGGAATTGATAATTGATCTACTGCTTATCCGCACAACTGCAAGCTGTAAAGATCTTCGTATTTGAACAGCAGCCAGCAATCTTCGCCTTGGTTGTACTCACCACCTGATGTTGTCTTTTTCCTCCACGCAACCAGCTCCTGCTATCATGCTGCTGCTTTCACTGAGGTGGCCCACAAAGTAGTTACTGAAGTGGAACGACAAGGCATTCTCATAGGCGCTCAGCCACCTATGGAACACAAAACGGATTTCTCGGAAGCGCTTGAAGACCTGAGAATGCTTGAGAGGATTATTCCTTCCTTTCCAAGTAACAAACGATCAAGCTAAACATAGGAAACATAACAAAGGTCCTCACTTGTGCATGAAGGTATTTCCATTAATGGGGATGAACAAAAGGAAGAGGTATGGCGCGATGCAAGACGACACCAGCAGACAAATGTGACTTTTGAAGAGGCTGAGGGAGGAACGGCGCAGCCACAACCAGCTCTGAAGAAAGGAAGGTTTTGACACCTTGAAAGCACAACAAACGATCAAATTGTTCTCACCAGTGGTCGTCCAACAACAGCAGCCTTATATGCTGAAAAACTGATCCAAGGCCCGAAGACCACGTTGCCCACAAAGAGAACATAGCCCAGGAACTCAGCTGGCGTGGGCAAAGCGCCGACTGCTCCTCTGTCCAGGTCGAAGGCCAGAGAAATGGCTTTCATGGCCACCACCATCTGACTGCCTCTCAAACACACAAAAGTGCATTTGATCAGGATGGAAGGAAGACATTGAACGTTGGAAGGTTCAAAAAAAAAATTTAAAAAAATGAAGAAAATGGAGTTGAATGCTGAGTTGCTGTCCGACTCCCAAGTCCTCCTGTCCACCATTCCTCTCATTAAGCAGTTTTTGCATAATTACACAACCAAAAACGTCAGCTCTTGGCTTTGGGTATGGACAGTAAAAACCAGTCTTGTCGTGATACTTTATTAAAACAGTTTAGATGCAGCATCTTATGTCTTGCTCGTGCGCGACATTGACTGATGTGTGACGTTGTTCACTGCATGCAGAGCCAAGATATCCTATTGGTCCTTGAATGTTCTCAACCAATGGCAGGGCATCTTTTTTTATGTTGAGAAAAAAAAACTAAGTATCGGTACGGCATCAGCCGATACAGCAAAATTGGGTATTGGAATTGGTATTGGGGGCCAAAAAATGGCATCAGAACAAAACTAGTAAAAACCATTTACCTCTGATCTTATGCCAGGTTACTGTGTCGATTAAATGCAACTCTCTGAAAAACAAAAGAAAAACACTATCACAATCCTTAAAACCAAGTAATAGTACGAAACAGTATTTAAAAATAACCTCTGATTAGGGAACTTGGGATGTTGTGTAAATCAAAACCAAAACCAAAAAAAAACTACTCAATTGAATACATAAACTGTTGAATGTTCTTGTTTTTGTTGTTGTTGTTTTTTGCGTGTAAATATTGTCTCATTTTGAATTTGATGCCTGCAACACGTTCCAAAAAAGCTGCGACAGGAACAACAACAACAACAACAACAGCAGCAGACTGTGAGAGTTAAGGAAAGCTCAGAAGACCCGTTTGTAACATTTCACAAGTGAACAGTTTCATTGAAAATCACGATTATGTATAAAAGGAGCATAGGCACCGTTGATGACAAGCAAGGATGTCGTGAGATTCGCCGCTTTGTGAACAACTGTGTGAACAAACAGTCCCAAAAGTTTAAGAACAACTTTTCTCAATTTCGCGATTTCATCATCTCCAGTCCATAATAGCGGTGCGCCTATCGAACGGCCAGGCTCAAGATCAGCCTCGATTGACTTCATTTTTGGGGGACTGATGCTCGATCAATCCCTGAAATGAAAACCTATCTTGTCCATCGATCTCATCTACCTCCTCAGAGCCACTGTCGTCCTCTGCCGAGATAACTAATACTGTGTAGTTTGCGCAACAGAACTGTGCTGCGTCGCACCAACTCTTCTGATGCACGTTAGCTAAATATTCGGCCCATTTGGTACATACTCGTGCATTCGTTAACATTCAGACGTCCAAACTGTTTTCTTACCCAATGAGGAGGTAAATGAGAATGGCAGTGGAGAGGAAGAGGCCTTTGTTGCTGGAGTGTCGGCCAAGAAGAAGAATGAGGTAGCAAAGCAGACTGAGCAGCATCACCCACAGCATGTGCAGGTGAAAGAAGAGGAAAAGGCTGTACATCCCCGCACACATCGACACAACATGATTTGCAGAGGACACGCCTCCTGAGAAACAAAGAATTTGAGATTACAATTCACATCGACGCAGGTTTGCTGTTGATAAGGCAAACCGCCAAGTAAACGGTCAATTCTAATCATGGAAAAGGAGTCAACGCGTCTGCCATCGTTTGTGATGCTCACCCAGCCTGAACAGCAGCCTGCTGAGAAGACAAACGAGCAGAAGCCTCCAGATTTGCTCAAAACCCTGCTGGAGTGTGCTGACTCCACAACTTGCGGCCAGCTCCATCAACATCGAGAGCCTGCTGGACATGTCCATGGTGCAACTGCACAAACAGCCATGAAATACATCTGACATTGTCACGTGATTGATTGATTGATATTGGATTACAATTCACAGATCACTAAAAACTTTCATTTCCCAATTCACCCTTTTCATGTGAAACTAATTATAGTTAAAATGAATTTGTCTTGCGTCTACCCACAACACATTTTGTATAGATTCGTTCATATAATAAAAGTTGGCCATTGGCATTTGCGTTACCATCTTGTTACACGAAACACTGTGACAAAAAACAGCAGATTCCTTACTGCAACAAGTTGATTCATCAATAACGCTTAGTATCCTGGTCATATACGCGGCACCCCTTCGACACAGAATAACTTGTACTCAATATTTGACTTGCAGTGGCATAACAAAAATGAGTCGCTCACATTATGAGCTTGTTTACAAGTGTACGCTTTACCTTACGTCAACTTTATTCGCAAATAAGACTCGAGATCAGCAGAGCAAAAACGATCATATCGGTGGAAGCCTGAACAACTCGTTTGAATGTTTACAAGTTGACTGGCTTATGAAAACAAATCGCAAGATGACTGCAACGTTTGGAGCTAGCGCCAAGATACATTTTCATCGAGAGAAGCTGCATTTGAACTACACAGCGCCCACTACTGGATCGAGCTCTAAACCTTCAAGCTTGTCCTCCCAAACGCAAATACGAGTTATGTAGTTATTTAAGAAAATGTCTGCTTAGGTTGTCTTTGTTAGTTTGGTTTCCTTGATTTTGGTTGTTTGATTATGGAGATAAAATACATTAAAATGGCATTTTACTGAGGTTAAATTATCCTTAAAAAACACAGAAGAAGTGAAGAGCCGACGAAGAAGAAGAACGGGAGGAAGAGGGAGGAGAAGAAAACGTGTAGACCAATGAGAAGACTGATACAAAACTCTCAACCAATGAGCGGTCGAGACGGCCTCTGCTGTAGAGTCTAGTCGGGCTATGTATTTTTGGCGGCTGCGTGGAAAAGATGGCGGAAATTTCGAAAGGTAAATCGGCAAAACAAGCATTTGAATTTCAGATAATGTTAACTCGTGTCGTCGTTTTTAACAATAAGCTCATATTCCCTTCTTTATTGTATTGTATGCACACCAAAATCAAGTCTCCTACGCGGTGTAATATCACGGTGGCCTCTGGCAAATATAACAGCACAAGATTATTGTAGTTAAACGCAGAATCCCTCTGAGACCAACTTGTCAAATTATTCATGGTGATTTAATTTATACGCTAGTTAATATTGACTGGTGTCTTATTGTTGTTGTGGTGCGCGTTGAGCTTTCCAAAGTTGTGCAGGGAAACTAAACTCGCGCCATGCCATGTCTCGTTAAGTGCGCCCAAGTTAAGTCAACATTTGTTCACCAAATTTGTCACAGTTAATGCAAGTTAATAAGCATCAATAGATTCGACGCTACTGTATCGTTACATATTTTATCTATGCATAAGATAATTAATGTCCACATTGTAGACGTCTTTTGCATTACATTACTATTCTCCAAAAGCAAAAAGGACGGTTTTTGGGTTGAAAAACACAAGTTACAAAAAAAAATAAAAATAAATGTATGGTGTATTTAGTATTTCCGCCAAAAGTCAGTCGGAGTAGGCAAATGGGTTTCGAAATTCGAGTTTATAGAAGAGTTTTTTGCGAACACTTTTGAAATGTGACATTGCAGTGATCGAAACATAATTCACCCACGGAACGTTGGAAAGAAGGGAGAGTTCCGGTGGGTGGGAATGTTTTGTTATGATGGAAGGCGAGTTAGTCTGTTAGCTTCCCGCAGGCAGAGTGAGGAGTTGTTGCCTTTTTGACCTTGGAAGCTGATTGATGTAAATAAAGCGTCAGCCTTTGGCTCCGTGTTTCAACACTCCGACTCGCGTCACTGCTCGCTACATTTCAATTTGCGATATGTAGATACTAAATATCAAACCACAAAAAATGATATGACATATGTTAAAGGTGCATTTCTGTAATTATTGTTAAAAAAAATCTACATTTACAATTGTTTATTACTGTACCAAAAACATCCACATTGATTTTCTCTCTGTCTATTACAATAAAACTTTTGTTAGTTGGTTGGTTGGTTGTGCAAAATGTGTCACTACTCTTTGGTCTCAATGTAACTTACTGCAGGATTGAAAGGTGCATATTGAATTGACTACGCAACAATTCTTGATATTTCTAATGAATAAAGATGTACAATTTGGGCAAACTGTGGTTATGACATAGACCCTCTTGCTTATTACGTTGATGGAGAAAAATAAAAGGTGTCCACCACATTGTAAGATTATTCCATAAAGTAAACCATGCTGTGTGACCAGAGTATCAAGTTGTCTGTTTTGTTTTGTTTTTCAGACTGCATTGTGCCCAGCAAGATGTCGTGGGACGGTCTTGAAGCCCTGTGTCGCTTGGAGGGGCTTCACTGTAAAGAGTTGGGGATAACCAAAGCCAATGTCAAGGAGTATGAGGTGGAGTTCCTCTGTGACTACAAAAAGACGAAGGTCTGGTCATCATCATTTACACTAAACTTTCTTATGGAAGGATACACATCACATTGAAGAACAAAGTCAAAAGAGAGCCCTTTAAATATTTGTGATTTAATAAAAGTGAAAACTTCTAGAGTGGGTAAATGAATTTTGTTGGTCAGTTAGTTGATATCAAATCCATACTCCATTCCTCTCGGTGGCAGTATTGAGCTGTACAAATTGTTTTACAACTCCCCAACAACTGAAGGGGAAGTAAGCCATCTTTTCCCAATTGCGATTTGGTTCTACAATCCTGATCTACACCATGAGATCCCGACAATGCACGTCCATAAAATGTACTAGAAATTGTCTTATGCTTTACTAGTATAGGCAGACAAAAAGTTAGCACTTTTTCTGTATGGGAGGAGGTCACAGGTGCATAGATTGTTGCATCCAGAAATGTAGTTAAAGTTTAGGGCTTTGACTTCTCAAATGACTTTGGATGTTCTAGGAAGAAGAATTTTACCTGGTGAAATGGAGGGGCTTTCCAGAGTCGGTCAACAGCTGGGAGCCCAAGAGGCACCTCAAATGCCCCAAACTGATGAAGCAGTTCCACCTGGACCTGGATCAGGAGCTGAGGCGCCAGAAAAGACGATCGGTCCCTAAAAAACTGGATAAGGAAATTTCAACATTCCTCGTTCAGAAAGCGAAACTCCGCCACAGACTGAAGAGATGGGAGACTCAGTTGAACCTAACCTGCAACCACCCTGGTCGCATCTTTGTCATGAATGATGTCGACTTTGAGGGTCCGCCAAAGAACTTCACTTACATCAACAACTACAAAGCAGGCCCCGGCATCGTTTTTGATGAAATGGCAGTGGGCTGTGAGTGCAAGAACTGCTTTGACGATCCGGTGAACGGATGCTGTCCTGGCGCATCATTGCATCGGGTCGCTTACAATGAGTTTGGCCAGGTCCGGATCAGGCCGGGACAGCCCATATACGAGTGTAATTCTCAGTGTCTCTGTAGCCGAGACTGTCCCAACAGAGTGGTGCAAAAAGGCATTCAGTTTGACCTGGTTATCTTTAAGACGGACAACGGTCGAGGATGGGGAGTCCGCACACTGCAGCGTATAAAGAAGAACACGTTTGTCATGGAGTATGTGGGAGAGGTAAGTGTAAATCTGGCTGTGCATGTCATTAAAGAAGTCATATTGTGACACTGACTCAGCATTTAATGTGGCGGATCCAAGCATGTGGCCATATACTGAAAATTAGATTTGGTTGTAACCCAACTATTTGTATAGTATAAAAACAATTAAAAAGTACATTTTCCATAATCCCTTACCTTTAAAAGTACTAGATGACTTTGTACAGTGCTGACCTTTGCTCATAGTGGTAGACAAAAATAAATACATATATATATATATATATATGTGTTCCGGTAATGAATATTTGTACAGTGTTTAATTATTGTAAATTACTGTAAATCCAAAGATTTGCTTTGATACTTTGACTGTTATAAAGTTTGCTTATTCATGGCAGATCTACATTTTAAAATAGTAAAAACAAGGAGATGCATCTCTAAGCTTTTCATCTTACACTGATCAGGAGAAAATAGTCAGAATAAGAAAGACAAATCCAAAGAGGTGTTTTGCTAGCGTGGGGGAATGTTTGATTGGTTGGGAAGAAGCCAATCAAGGTTAAAAAAGAAAAAAAAAGAAGAAAAAAGTGAGTTTCAGGCTATAAGCGAATAACCTATTTGCATTTTTCTTCCTCATTCTGAAGTTTCCTCCGAATGAGTGTCAGACGAAAAGCATCTTCCCTTGCAGAAATGTCCTTCGCTAGTTCAAGAACCACAACTTTTGAACAAAAATCAAATAAAAATGTCAAGTAATGTTTCTTGTACTTTTCATGTGTTGTTTCTGTCAGATCATCACAACAGATGAAGCAGAGAAACGAGGTCACATATACGACCGCGAAGGCTCGACGTACCTATTTGACCTGGACTATGTGGAGGACGTATACACGGTGGATGCTGCTCACCAGGGAAACGTCTCTCACTTTGTCAATCACAGTGTGAGTATTTGAAATGATGCCTTGATCCGTTTGCTGTTCAATTTCAACAATGTCAAGTATTTCGATAGCGGTGTAGAAGAAATAGAACTTGTATCATATTTACATCTTTTTTTTTTGTAGTGTAATCCAAACCTGCAAGTGTTCAACGTTTTTGTTGACAACATTGATGAGAGGCTCCCAAGAATTGCTTTGTTTTCGACACGAGCCATTCGGGCAGGAGAGGAGCTCACCTTTGACTACAAAATGCAAAGTGAGTGCGCATTACTCCGCATTTGACCTGCAGGCAGAGTTGTAATTCAAGGTCCATCCATCCATATTCTACTGCTTATCCGGGGTCGGCTCAATCGCGGGGGCAGCAGCTTTAGGAGGGAAGCCCAGACTTCCCTCTCCCGAGCCACTTCAACCAGCTCACCCGCAGGGATCCCCAGGCCAGCCAATCGAAATAGACTCTAGCGTGTCCTGGGTCGTCCCCCGGGCCTCCTGCCGGTGGGACATGTCCGGAACACCAGGAGGCATCCGAACCAGATGCCTGAGCCACCTCAGCGCAGAGGAGCAGCGGCTCGACTCGGAGTCCCTCCCGGATGAGCGAGCTTCTCACCCTATACTTGGGGCAGGATCTCATCCCTGACCCCGAGATGGCAAGCCACCCTTTAAGACTGAGGACCATGGTCTCAGATTTGGAAGTGCTGATCTTCATCCCAACCGTTTCACACTCGGCTGCAAACCGCTCCAGTGAGAGTTGGAGATTACGGCTTGGATGAAGCCAACAGCACCACATCATCTGCAAAAAGCAGAGATGCAATGCTAAGGCCACCAAACCGGAACCCCTCAACGCCTCGGCTGCGCCTCGAAATTCTGTCCATAAAGGTTATGAACAGAATCGTGACAAAGGGCAGCCTTGGCGGAGTCCAACCCTCACTGGAAACGAATTCCACTTACTGCCGGCGATGCGGACCAAACTCTGACACCGTACAGGGACCGAACAGCTCGTATCAGGGGGCTCGATACCCCGTACTCCCGAAGCACCCCCCACAGGAATCCCCAGGGGACATGATTGAACACCTTCTCCAAATCTACAAAACGCATGTGGACTGCATGATCGAACCCCACACACCCTCGAGGATCCTGCCGAGGGTGTAGAGCTGGTCCACTGTTCCACGGCCAGGACGAAAACCACACTGCTCCTTCTGAATCCGCGATTCGACTTCCTGACGGACCCTCCTCTCCAGCACCCCCGAATATATCTTACCAGGGAGGCTGAGGAGTGTAATCCCTCTATAGTTATAACACACCAACCGGGGGTGGTGGTCCCCCTTATTAAAAAGGGGGACCACCACCCCGGTCTGCCAATCCAGAGGCACTGTCCCCGATGTCCACGCGATGTTGTACAAGCGTGTCAACCATGACAGCCCGACAACATCCAGAGCCTTTAGGAACTCCGGGCAGATCTCATCCACCTCCGGGGCCCTGCCACCGAGGAGCTTTCCAACCACCTCAGTGACTTCAACCCCAGAGATAGGAGAGTCCACCTCAGAGTCCCCAGACTCTCCTTCCTCAAAGGAGGACGTGTTGGTGGAATTGAGGAGGTCTTCGAAGTATTCTCCCCACCGACTCACAACGTCCCGAGTCGAGGTCAGCAGCACCCCATCGCCACTATACAGTGTTAATGGTGCACTGCTTTCCTCTGCTAAGACGCCGGATGGTGGACCAGAATTTCCTCAAAGTCGTTTTCCATGACCTCACCGAACTCCTCCCATGTCCCAGTTTTTACCTCAGCGACTGCCGAAGCCATATTCCGCTTGGACAGCCGGTATCTGTCAGCTGCCTCCGGAGTCCCACAGGCCAAAAAGGCCTGATAGGACTCCTTCTTCAGCTTGACGGCATCCCGTACCGTTGGTGTCCACCAGCGGGTCCGAGGATTGCCAACCACCTTACAGCCACAGCCCCGATCGGCCGCCTCAACAATGGAGGGACGGAACATGGCCCACTCGGACTCAATGTGCCCGGCCTCCCCCGGGACAAGGGAGAAGTTCTGCCGGAGGTGGGCGTTGAAACTCTTTCTGATAGGGGATCCCGCCAGACGTTCCCAGGAAACCCTCACAATATGTTTGGGTCTGCCATGTCTGACTGGCATTTTCCCCCACCATCGGAGCCAACACACCACCAGGTGGTGATCAGTTGACAGCTCCGCCCCTTCTCTTCACCCGAGTGTCCAAAACATACAAACAATTCAAGGTGAGTGGCTTTACTACTCGACTAGTTTTTGATCCATCCTTCAGGAGAACTACACCAATCAGTGCAGCTTTTCCCTTTTATCACCCCATTGCGAAATCGATCTGTGTACACTCAAGTGCAAAATGAAGTCTGCGTCAATGTCCTGACCTGCTCTCGGCAGTCTTATCTGTATACGTCAGTTACGTCAGTAAAGATTGTCAACTTGTGGTAAGACATACCGCTAATTGTTTTACATGGGTGTCAATAGTTTTTGTATGGAGGGATGGCATTTAAACAAAAAAAAAACAAACAAAACAAAAATAGGTGATTTACTTTGCAATTTACTCTGCTTGCTTCTAAAGTTGATCCAGTTGACTCAGAAAGCTCCAAGATGGATTCCAGTTTCACCTTAGCAGGTGTCTCCAGTTCTCCAAAAAAGAGGATTCGAGTGGAGTGCCGGTGTGGATCAGACTCGTGCAGAAAATACCTCTTCTAATAAGGAACTGATGGGACTGGAAAAAATACCGCAGTCGCAGTCTATACAAAATTTGGAACATTGTACTTATTTGTATTTTTCTTGAAAGCTCTTTTAACATTGCTGACATACATTCAAACATAAATTGGCCACACGTTTTTTGGTTTACAATGAGACAGAAATTGTTCTTAAAAATCCGTTTCTTTCCATGTTTAAATAATTGCAAGTTTTGTTGTTTATTTAAGTGGTTTTAGGATAGTCAAGCGTTCATCTGTGCCAAATTGTGTCCAAAGTGTTAAGCGTCACTGCACTAGTTTGAAATCAACTATGTCAGATTTGATGCAAAGGTTTTCTAACTTGTCGAATTCCTACTAAATGAAATGCACCCACTCAACTTTCTCTTTCTCGCTCCCTGTTATGGGCCGTTCTTTCAGTATGTCAGACCCTTGGAAAATACTTGATTTCACTTCATTTTGCCAGTTCAGGGTGGATTCATACTGTGACCATGGTGCAGCCAAATACAGTAAGCTTTATCTGTTTTGATTTGTTGTTACGTTTGCATTGTCTACATTGTATATTTAATCATAGTGTTACAAAGTGTACATAAATGATTTGATTTTAAATAACATGACCTGTTTATAGATAATGGATGGATGGATAAATAGTTTTGTGTGCACATTTCGGGGCGCTTACAGCTTAGGTGCCTTATTCGATAGCAATAGAAAATACAAGTAAAACATGAGGGCAGCAGGCGTGTGCTTTTCCATAAATGCCTCTGAACATTCCCAAGATCCGGTTAGCCTGAAAGCTTTGGCGGTTGCAGGTAGACTGACAGAAGGGGGCTCAGTGCTGATATTATTGCCAGCCGCGGTATGTATATATGGAAACTAGACTTGAGACTCCGGCAAGGCTTAAATAATTTACAGAACCTATTATTATTTTTTATATATCATTGGAGTTTCTAAGCTCTCATCTAAGTTCAATCTTTCTAAATACCAGCAAGTTTCACTCGCATTGGAATCACGTTTTCTGACCTTTGCACAATCAGCCTCATGCACCAGCTGATCACAGAAAAAAAGACACGATGTAGTTGTGAAAGTCTTCTTAATGGATCTATTTGTCTTATCCACTGAATCAAACAAGATTCAAGGTAATCGAACAAGATTCAAGGTAATCGAACAAGATTCAAGGTAATCAAACAAGATTCAAGGTAATCGGTGGATTCCGTGCGACTGGCAGTGGTGTACAAACGACAGCCTGGGAGTGTCCAAGAAATGTTTATTGTTGGAGGGTTGTGCTTGAAAGGGACTTCCTCCACAACTAGTAAATTGTTCATTTTTTTTTAATACTGTCAGGATCTTTTCTAGATATGTAAAGATTTAAATAAACAATTTGAAAGTAAAATAGTACCTAAATTTCTCTCCGCAACCCGGATGAGCAAATTCATTTTTACTAACCAGAATTGTTCTACTTTATCCTTGGTTTCAACGTCGGATTTGGGAATATACATATCACATTAATTTGATCGTCAAGTAACTGCTTGAAGAAAGAATTGGTTAGCGAGCACACTAAAGATGTGAACATGGGATTTGCTGCTGTTCAGTGGAGGCTCCGATCGCTTCTAGTGGAATAAAGGGCTGCCGGCCACCCCAAAATCTTTCAAAATTCCCAAACTATATGGCCTCAACAGATTGTACAAATATATTAACATAATTGCTTGATTGATTTTGACGTGTTTATGAATGAATGATAAATTAAAATCAAAGAACTTCAAAGCTTGCATTCTTCAATTTGTCTTTGGCCCTTGAAGGAAAATGTTTGTTCAACCGAAATCCAATAGATTAATACCCAGCAATTGATAAATGATACAGAAAGTAGGCGGTGCTTGGGTGTTGATGTTCTTTTAAATAATTCCATATTCATCATGTTTTTGCTTTGTGACAAACCAGCTTGTAACGAATGACATGATAGTGTATGAAAAGCGTATCACGCCAAAACATTCTCTTTTTCATGTTGTAAAATATGGTTTTCTGGCTATCCTCATGACTTTGTAAGTGTTGAGTCCCGGGGAATCAAAACCGGGTGACACGCCTTTTTTGTTGAAGAGATAAAAGTTAAAGAGCTGTCTGTCTTGAGTCTCCAAGGAGACAGAGGCACTGTTGACCTTTAACTTACAAGGGTATGGGCTCTTGAAGGCCACTCTGAACACCCTTTCCTCAAGATACTGAAGGTGGATGGTTTGGTAGTTGTCTGGGACGTTGCGATCCACCTGTGGTCCAAACTGTTGCATGAACAGAGCCCCGTCCGACCCCGCTTTAATCTCATAGAAAGTCGTATTCCTGTAAGTGAAAAAGCCGACGTATGGAGCAGGGTCAGGCGGCGGTCCGGGTGTCAGGTCAGCATCTCTGAAAGCGCCTTCCACTGCAGGGATGAGATGGCTGTAGATCTGCTTCACTAAATCCTGGTCTGGGGGTCGCACCCCGGCCATCAGGACCACCACTCCTAATTTGAGGCGCGGCACCAGCGACAGAGAGGCTGCAAAGCCATCCAAGTCGCCGTCCTTTCCTATGACATCATAGCCCAGTTGCCGGTTGATCTCCCACGGCGTGCCGGTGTAGCTAGCAAAGTAGCCACTCTGGCATTGGAAAAGTGGGGCCAGCATCGTGTTTAGGGTGTCTTTTCTCAGGAGTGTCCTCCTGTATGAGTCCAGGAGAGCCATCAAAAGCTTTGCCATGTCGGCTGTTGTGGAGTACATCTGACCCGCAGGTCGATACCAGCCCAAGTTGTAGAGGGGAGCTGGCTGACCGTCGCTGTAGACGCCCAATGCCATCTGTCTCTGAATCGCAGGGGTCATGTCGAAACCCGTGGTCTTCATGTTGAGCCGATGCAAAACATTATGGGACACCCACTTTTCAAAGTCCATTCCAGTCACTTTGTCGGCCAGGACATTGGCCATTAAAGAAAAGGCAACGTTGCTATAGTGACATCTGCGGGTAAAGACGTTCACGTAAGAGGACAAAGTTGGAGCCATCGAGGTGTTTGTGAAAAGAAAACTTACTTTGTTCCTGGATCGGCAACAAGGACATCATCCTGTAACTCGTGAAGGGCCGCTCGTGTGTCTCCGTTCCAAAGCAGATTAGTTGACCTTAATCTTCGAGGTAATCCTGCGAAACAATAAATGACATTACTAGAACTAATAACACGAAAAATCATTGCGTAAATCCGACATTCAACTGATATTTACTTTCCAGCGTATGGGCTCTTATTTTTTATTTCAGCACCACCCTAAAGTTACAATTGAATGCTTGGTTTTCTCATCTGTTTTCATATATTTAACGCCATTAAAACGCATTGCTACAGAACATGTCACTCAGAGAAACGTTGTTGACTCTTACCAGAGAGATGGCTGGCCATTCTACGGAAGGTAATGGCAGCTCTGTGGAAGTTCCTGGCTGAGGTGGATGCCGCTTGGCTGTCTCTACCCAGTGGATTCTTGATGGTAAAGTTGTCGGTGTACTTCTCGACTGAGTCATCTAGCGAGTCCACGAGGCCATCTTCCCACAGCTTGTACAACATCAGGGTGGGAAATATCTTGGAAAGGCTTGCAATTCTGCCCATGTGATACATTAAACAGGATTAGGAGCCCATACTGGTCATATTTACACTGCATTTGCATTTGCATTTTGGACCGAACACGGAGTTGTGCAACCATTCGAAGGGTTAAATAATGAACTGACATTTTGTAGACACGTTGCAAATGGTATGACAAAAAGCACATTCTATTTTGGTGAGGGTCCAGATAAAGTCGTGAACAGTTGCGGTTGAATGACTAAAATGTCATGAAGGCTGCTGAGTCGAATCAATATTTCACTTGCGCTATTACATTATTGGTCAGAACATTGTGGCGACAAACGTGGCGCTTCACTCCGTGCCACTTTCCTCCTTTCTTGCTGCAAAACCCGTCAGGCCGCTTGTCTGAATAATCGAAGACTAGTGGTGATTGAAATAATCTAATCTCGTGAGGCTTACCGCTATTTTCCTCTACTACCATCTTATTTTCGTACTCTAACTCACGCAGACGTATGAGGGCTGTGTCACCTTGGACCTTTCACTGCTCCACAGAATGTTTATAGTCAGGTGACGGAAGCAGATAGACGAGTTAAAGGCCTCCGTCAATGGGCAGATTGGAAAATGAGATGACAAAAAACACATGATTGATTTGTCGATGTGCGGTAGTAAAGTTGACAGTCAACTTATTGTTTGAACAACCCATGGCACACAAAGGGAATTCGTTTCAGTTTTCAACATGACATCAGTGGAACAATCTATCCCCGCCCCCTCAGAATAGTGTATGTGACCTTACCTGTATACTGTGTACTCATTGGGTGCAGGTGATGTTGGGTCACTAATGTTCTTTTTGCCAAAATTACCAATCCAAAGAACAGAGTCATTTAAAACCAAAATGGCAGATATTGCTGGAAGTTTGGTCCTGTCAACACTGGTTCTCAGGAGAAGATCAACCTCGATGGAAATGCAAAAGAATTCAAATGACATCCAGAATAAGAAAGTTTGAAAAGAAAAGACCTTACCTTCTCTAAAGCCACTCGTAGAGATATGATGGGATGTTTGAGGGGCACAGGTTCAGGATAACGTGGGCACATGTCTTCAATTGCTGATTCTTTTACAAACACTTTGGGTAAACAAATAAATAATAGCGCTTTTAGTTGATCAGTTTCCACAGACACACACACCAAACATCACAGTGAATGAAAACACCCAAAACCTTGAACTAAGGGCCAATTGGGATAGGCTCCATCTCATCTGTGACCCCAAACAGGATAAGCAATAGACATTTATGGGTGGACCGTGGACAGATGATTTTTGTATTTTTTAATCTTATTTAATTTTTTAAAACTCTGAATCCTATAATCGTATATTTGTGTAATCCTACTACAGCTCTTACAAATGAGTAACGAGAGCATTGAAACTTTACCTGTCTTGAACTTTGGCAGCCTGTATTGCCATATGAAGCAGACAGTCATAACCACAGAGAGCAGGAAGAAGACCACCATGCCCAACATGGTCCATTTCACCTTCATCTTGCTAATTCAAGCTTGATGGTGTAAACTATACGACAATCTGGGGGGGGAGAGTCAATGCTGGTAATAAACAAATCAATAAATAAAATGCTTAGTTCCATTCGGTCGGATATTTGACTTCCACGATTACAAAAGATAAAGCTTACCACTGGAGGGAAAAGCAGGCTTCGTTTGTAATCATCTTAGTGGTTTTGTTTGATATTTTTCAGAGCAGAAAAAAATCCCATTGTAGCTCCCGCCAGGTCCATCCATGAGGGTGAATCCTGCAGGCCTGTGCTGAAAGCCAGTGCTGATCTGGTCCTTAGTTGTTTGTACCTTTTTACACAACCTCTACCTCCATGTACTTAATCTTGACTGTGATCCCCTAATGGTCATTACAACGCTCCAGTGACATCATAATCGGCAAGGAGGCCACCACACAGCTAAATCCACTGATGACTCTGAAGTGGACGAGGGCCTGCTGGGTAAGAAGGTCAGGTCATTGCTCAATGTATGCACATGGTCACTTATAATGTCAGGAAATATCCAGCAAAATGATGTCGAACCCAGCATGTGTGAACAGCAGCAAAATCAGTTGCTTGCTGATGAGTTCAACCAGAAGCAATCCTTTTGACCTCAAAATAGCAAAATGACTCCGGCTCTGTACAACTCGATGGCACTCGAGTGCCAGTGGCAAAGTGAAAAAGTCTCAAAAATGAGCACTGCAGGACAAGGTGCCAAACATCACGTTCAGTGAGCTTTTTTGACTACACCTCCATCTGCTGGATTGTTTACAGCAGCGACTCTCAAACCGAAACCTCATACGAGTATACTGTAGCCTAAAAAATAAAATAAAATACAAATACAAAATAATTAGCTCTCCAAGTGGCACCATCATCGCCAACATTAAAATACATTGAAGGCGGATTACACCCTGAACTGGTCGTAGTACACAAGAGGCTGCAACCATTTGTACTTCTGTCCTGGTTGGAAACTAAACCTGCATGTTGCTTGCACCGAAGTCAGGCGAATGTACCGCTACGCCATTAGTAATATTATTCATCTTTATTTACATGAAGAAACTAATGATCATGTTTGTTTGTTTATTGAACAATATAAACATAAACAAGTAGCAGAAAATAGAACTAAACATTTAAATGAAGAAAAAAAACGTATACTATCATACATTTACAATTAACTACTTCAACAACATTCCTTCAAAACAAAACAAAACCAAAAAGTCCGACTCATGTGGTCTTTGAAGTTCACCTGGCTGCTGCCAGTGGGCATCGATGAGCGCTGATTCATTTATTTTTTATCCTTATGTAATATTTATTCTTATTGAGGCTCCCTCTGAAATGGTTCGAATCATTTTTATCCAGTTGAAATCCACTTGCAAACACAGTTGCGACCTGTCTCTGCTGCGCGTAATTATGTGCTGTAAAATAGTCAGTGACAAGCCATCATAGAAGAAGTCGACGAAGCCGACGAAGAAGAAGGTTTGTTTTGAACACGTGACAGGAAGTACAAGTTGGAAGTCCAATGGTTATAAGACCGTGCGACACAAATCGCAAATGATCTGATCTGTGTTTATTTGTGTACAATAACCTTGTTTTCCATGAAAACGTATCAGTTTTACAGTATTTTTGTGTTTTATTTTGTTTTCCCAATGGTTAGTTGATTTGAGGGTGGACACAATTTTCTTATTAAGCTAGTTTTAGCTTGGCGGTTAGCTTAGGCGTGTGGACTACAACTTTGCCCTTTCCAAAGCCACCTTGACTTTGGAGTTGCCTGCTATCGCTGTACGTTTGGTTTGGCTGGCTTTATTTTAATCTGCCCAGTTTTTACTCCTGTTTGTCTTCATGGTGTGGTATTTTTTGAAACGCTATCTGTCACTGTAGTCCTTCTTTGTGTGCGAGCGACAACTGTCACTTCATTGACAGCGGCATTCCCCATCATGGACCCTGCGAAGGAGTAATTGATGGAAAGCAACACATGTCTTTGGGGGTGAGTCAGTAACACCGCTTCGATAACTTCAGTACTTGTTAACAATGGAAGCTGTAAGCAGAACATGTTATGGGGCGACTTGACAGCGATCGAACTTGAGAGACTTCTCTTACTCGTTTTGTTTGTTTTGTAGTCAAGTTGTTTCAAAGTTACAAAATTGCGGACGTCCGTAATGTTTTCACTTGGTTCTATACGTCAAATAAATATATACAATGTTCATTTGTACAATAAAGTACGATCAATTGTATACACATATATATATATATATATATATATATATATATATATATATATATATATGTATGTATATATATATATATATATATATATATATATGATTTAATAATGAATATTGTGCAACTATCCATCCATCCAAAATTGATGAAAAGAGGTTGTGATGGCAAGAAGTTACCGTGACGTTCACATATGAAGTAGCAGAAAAGTGGTTAACTTGCAATAAAACAACAAATCACGGCACAAATGCACTTCTAAATGTGTTCTTGGGGTGGGGGGGCTCAACACCACATAGGCACTTACTGTAGTGTGTTTCGTTCTTCTACAGTAGTATATTATCATGAAATCGTTTCAATCATATTCACAGTCATATTCGACAGTGATGTCATATCCATTTTTCTTTCTGTTTGTTAGACATTTTGTGTCTTCCCCCTGAGAGCTGTCCTTTTGTCTACATCTACATTTTGGAGAGTAGAGGTTCTCTGAACCAACAGGATGTTGGAAGGCCTTGTTGCCTGGGTGCTAAACACATATTTAGGAAAATATGTCAGCAATTTAAATACAGATCAACTCTCCATAGCACTGCTCAAAGGTAAGGAATATGCACCGCTTTAGCCACATTGTTTTACAATACAGTACTGTGTGTAAGTTGACCATGACTGGATCGCCACGTACAGTATGTGTTGTCCCTTTTGTTTATGTTTGGATTAGTCTCATGTCATGTAATATAATGTTGAGACAGATATATATGACCTTTAATTCCTGCTTTTCAGGTGCAGTAGAGTTGGAGAACTTGCCTCTGAGGAAAGATGCCCTCAAAGAGTTTGATCTTCCCTTTGAGGTTAAAACAGGTGAGGCTTTGCTTTATAGTGTTTTCCTTTGAGTTAATTTATAAAGATTCCATGAGATATTGATGTAATAGTTTTCTACAGTAAATATCTGTGGATAAAGAAAAATACATTTAATATCTAAACAGACTAGACTGCTTGTTGGCTCTCCAACAGCGCCACCATTGCAATCTTGAGATGTCATTTATATTTCCGTTTGTGTGATCCTTCTCGTCTCCAGGCTTCATTGGAAAGATTACGCTTCAGATCCCGTTCTACCGGCCTCACAGTGACCCTTGGGTCATCTCCATGTCCCAGCTCAACCTCATCATTGGTCCCGCCCATTTGCGGGAGTACGATGACGAGAAGGAGAAACAGGAGCAGAGGGAGCGCAAGAAATATCTCCTCAAGACGCTCGAAGAAAAATTCAAAGTAGGTTCATTTTGATTTTTGTTTTTCATTTTTTTTCCTTCCAAATTGTGTGTTGTTTGTTATTTTCTTAAGTGGAAAACATTCCGAAGTGATGTATCTTAATTCCGTGGGATATTATCGACTGCATATCATTTCTGTTCTTCCTTCAGAGTGAGTGTGAGCAAAAAGGAGAGTCCTACTGGTACTCTGTCACTGCATCAGTGGTGACAAGGATTGTGGAAAACATTGAGGTACAGTAAACCAATACAATATTCAACTCAAGTATTTTAGATCGTGTTTTACTACATATACTGTACTTGTTTCATTTTTCATATTAAAAGCAGCCTGACTTTTGTCATAGATGCCAGTTGCAGGAAACATCAGTATTTGATGAGTGGTAGCAGTATAAAAAAAAACAGTAATATTACTTCTACGTTTACGACTACTGCTCATCCCTCCCTCCACAAGTTCTGTACTGGGCCTTGCAATGTGATCTCTGGATTAGTACAACATTCAGATTTTCTTCACTACGTTTTGCAACAGTTTTTCATTTTTTTTACCATGTGGTCAGTTTGAAGACTTTGTACATGATTCTGCATCCTAAGCAAAACAATATTGAAGTGTAGTCGCTCAGGAGTCAAAGCATGTTAAAATGCTGGAGAGTGAGACAGAGCACACTTCCCTGAAGAGTATCCGTATACAGTGCTCAAGGGTGCTCAGTGTATTTTAATTACAAAGGTTCTTCCAAATGATCCACTGAGGTGATAGCGTTGAATTCCGAACTAAAGACTATGCACAACAAATGGTTTGCATCATAGGCCAACTCTGATTTTCGGATTTCTTTCGGATTCGTTTGTTTAGCTGAACATCCAAGATGTGCACCTGAGATTCGAAGACGACACTTGCAATCCAGAGAAGCCCTTCTCCTTTGGAGTATGCGTCAACAATATTTCAGCCCAGAATCCCTCCAAAGATACGGCAAGTAGTGTTTGACTTCCAAGCTTGCTATGCATGTCTTACATTTCTCTATCCCGCTTTTGTCCTCATTGGGGCTCATACTTGTGCCATCTTAATCGCGTTCACTGTGGACAACTGTGAAACGACAACTAGTCAACCCTGTTTATTGCGGACCGCACACATGAGTTGAAAATCTGCAATCTAGAAAGTGAATACAAATGTTTGAAATAGTTTTATCCCTCTCACAATACACTCATTTAAGCTCACTAAAATACCCTCAAATCACATTATAAACCAGATGGGGTATGCTGGAATAAAATGCAAACGCTACACAGATTTGAAGTGTGAGGCGCATGCGCTAACAACCAGTTGTCCACGTTGGTAGATTTCTTCTCGTATATTACTCGTTACATTATCGCTGCATTGCGATATCATCAGCAAAATCTGATTTATTCCAGCACCTAGTCTGCAATATGTGCCACTGCCAGTAGGGAATGCTACAATCGAAATATTTCTCTTTGTGCATGCTATACTTACTTACACATACTTGTTTGACATTTGAATGACGAGGCCTTTGTCGCGTATCATATACTAGTGTGGCACAAACTACTCGTGGTAAATTCTTTGGATGTTTTTACATAGTTACACACAAAGATGATTCAGATTATATTTGATAATGACATGCTCATGTTGTTCTGCAGTTTCTCTACTGCACCAACTGGTTTATTTGACAAAAGACCCTATTTGGAAAAGCGTGTTTTGAAGTAATGCATTTGCCCTTTGCATAGGCATGGACTCCATTTCGACAGAAGCAGCTCGAGATTGAAGATTTCCGAGTCTACTGGGATACAGAATGTGAAATGCTGGCAAAACTCCCGGTTAATCAGATCCAGGTCAGATTTCACCAGTTAAAACACGCAGCTTGTGTATCTTGCACTGATTTCATTTGAACCCACAAGCCCGTTTGTATTTCAGTGGGTTAAAAATGGCCAACTGTTTGCTTTGCTTGGCAGTTGGCACCATGCCAGACTGAGATGAACCTTTCAGTCACTAAGCAGCTTTGCACTGTCTCGTATCTGTTTGGGGTTCTCGGATCTGTGTTTGTCCTGTTCTGTATTTAAGCATGCAGGGAAGAGAAAACGGACTTTTGAAGTTTTCACTATTCTATATTAGACAAAAAATAACGGCCAATTTCTGTATTTGCTCAAACTAAATTGTTCATTGGACCATTTAACCCCCTTTTGAAACATTGTAGAAATCAGTTGATTTATTTGATATCTTTGGTAAAGTACAGACAGACATGCAGGCAAAAAAGAAAATCTCCATCGAAGCATCTTGCATGTAGCAGAGGTGTTAATTAAGCACAGTGCACCAATAGTGAGTTTATCATTTATATTTTAGTTTATCTGTGTTTGAGTCTGTCACTATTTGTTGAAACTTGACAGACCAATTGAACTGTTTTAAGCCCATAACTCACTGAGCTGCGCAGGCTTCCGAGGGGCGAGTGTGGGTATTTCATCACGTTTCCTTTCAGCAGACCCATTTTTATGTTTGCAAAGCATTTGAAATTTTGTACTTGTTCCAAATGAGTTGTTGACAAGAAAATCAGTACATGTACATTTCCACACTGTCGGACAGAGAACTATGTCCACATTTGGTCAATTTCAGATTTTTGTTTTTTTAATTAATCCATCCGATGAGACAGTCCCCATGTGACGTGGGTGTTATTTTCACAACTTATGGACTATCATCAACCAAAGTGTCGAAAATGGCTTTCCCCCTTTGACATATTTGACCTTTTTATTCATTTTTTCCTGACAAGTGAGAACTGTTTGATTTTAAACATTGAAACTTTTAGTATTTAACTTAAGTGCAAGACATTGACATTATATTTAAGCACAGTATTAATGTTCAAACTGTGCATCATGTTAGAGTGGCTTACAGTGTAATGAAGTATATCATTAAGTGCCTACAGCAGATGCAACCTCTGGCTTGTCAACGCTTGAGTCTACGATGCTACTTGTATTTTCATGTTGGTTGTGAACTTGGTATCTTTAAGATTCTTTGACGCTGTACTCAGTGTCCCCACTTACAGAATACATCTTTTTTTTCTTTTCTTCGACCTGATTATTTTTGTGTTGGGAATGTGCAGGAAGCTATGAGCCAATGTATGAAGACGTGGGAGCACCAGTATATCTTTGAACCAGTATGCGCCTCCGTATTGCTTCGAAGAAACGCCTCAAAGGAGCCTCTGAGGTTCCGACATACCCCACGGATTCAAGGCCACGTTCAGCTCGAGACCATGGCCCTGCGCTTATCTCAGGTCTGTGTAATTACGTTGCTGTATGTGTTCATTTGCCTTAAAACTCTCTCACTTTTCACAGTATCACTATAGTGCTATAAATATGAATATAAAAATGCTGAGGTTATGGAATTAAACATTGACTTTTTCGTGGAATGCAAGAGTCAGAATGTCTTGTGAACTGTATATTCAGGATGTCGGACTCAGACATTAAATTGAGATTTTTTGTCTTGCTTTATTTATTTGTGGGCTTGACTGCGTGTCCTCTCAGGTGCAATACCAACAGGTGATGGCATTCCTCAAAGAACTTTACCGACGGGAGAGGGAAATGCTTTACCGGAAATGGAGACCCAACTGCTCCGTCGCCGCAAAGTAAGACTCAGAAGCTCAGTACGGAGTCCCAGTGTGGGAAAGGCTTGGCACCAAACCAGCTGGGCAAATAAATATACAGTACTTTGTGAAACCTTTTCTCCTCAGCTGCAGACAATGGTGGTTGTTTGCCATCGAGGCAAACCTGAGTGAGATCAGGGAACAGCGGCGTCGGGGAACTTGGACCTTTGCACTCCAGCGGGCACGGGATGCCCAGACTTACACCAGCCTGTACTTCAGAAAACTCAAAGGAGTCCCCTTGAGCCCCCAAGAAGAGGTACCATACTAGAACCAACCAACAGTCCTCCATCACGATTGCTGATTACACATTTAGCGTTATACTGTAATTCTTGCAGGGAATATAGGAGAGGACAAATCCCAATGAATTGTTGGGCTTTTGTTAGATATGTGCAAAAGCAACTGTTATTGGTGCTGGTACTTTCAAAACGGCTTTGCGCTTTTGTATTTTGTGTATGTGCTTGTTTTGGTTAGAGTGAGATTGATCGAGTCGAAGAGGAGCAGACCTTGGAAGAGCTTCAGAGTCTCAGAGAAATCGTCCATGACTGGTTTCGAAAACAGGAAGAGATTGTTGAGGTAAGATGAAATAACAATTCACAAATGCAACAACATCCTCCAACAACCCTCCATTTTTTCCACTCAAACCTTTTCTTCTCATAGTTTAAATTGAGGATTATTTTTTTTTTTTGTTGCCTCACACAGAATGTACGAGAGACGAGCAATGACCCCCAGGCCTGTTCACCCACCGCATCCATCCCCAAGAGTGGGAGCTCTGGTATGATCCAATACCTGCAGTCTTGGTTTCCGGGCTGGGGTGGCTGGTATGGAGATTCTCTGGACCCAGACAGAGGCCCCGACGTGCTCCTTCCAAGCCCGTCTTCCTGGGATATTCTGGGTGAGATGATTACCCGTACACTTTTTAGACCTGTCAATGTGGTTTTGTGCAGCATTCAAGGAAATGGCTACGGACATCCATTGAGAAAGAGGTTATGAGAAATCCAGAAATCCAGAAATAGTGCTACCCCATTCCTCATAGACCTGATTGCAAACTGAACTTGACTGCTAATCCTGATGTTTTGTTTTGTTTTCTCCAGCAGAAACAGACGACTTGTTTGACCCACTGGAGGACTCCCACACTCTGAACACGTTTACCAGGCGAGATTACCTGTTTGCTCGGCTGGAGTTTGTACTGGAGAAAGGTGGAATTACGCTCTTCCATCAGGACACTAAAGACAAGATACCACACGAACGTGGAGTCATCCAACTCGAGGTTTCCGGTAAGAAAAAAGTGAACGTAAAAAGACCCCACCAATCATTTTGGGATGACGTCACAGTGATTGGGAATTTGGCGGGTGGTAATTGCTCCTTGGCCAACTTCAGGGATATTAACTATATGAACCGAATACGTCTAAAGTAACTGATTGTAATTTTCATTTGTTTTCCGGGAAATTGAATTCTAATATTTGTGTGTGACTGCTAACAGTACATGTGTTTTGCATGTTATTTTCACAAGACCTCTGGATGTGAACGTTTTGCTTGATTGTAGATGTTGCTGATTTGTGGAACACCTCCAAAATGTTGGAAACTTTTTCTTTTACCACCAAAAGGATTGTCCTCTAGATCAGTGGTTCCTCTTTTCCACGTCTCCCTCAGCCAACATAGCTGAAGATCGTTATCAGGATTCATGCAGAGCTTTCTGATTAGATTAGAAGAGAGAGACATGGAAAACAGGCTGGAGCGGGGTCAAGATAAAGCCTAATTGTCTTTTCAATTCATCTGCACACATTTGCCCAATTAATTACTCGGGTACTTTTATGTGCTGTCGTGACTTTTTTTCCACAGAGGTGAAGGTGGTTGTGGAGTCTTTGCCTCGCTCAGAATCTTCTCTGCTGTCTGTAAAGCTGGGTGGTTTGTTCCTTAGAGACTTGACCACCCACGGCACCATATTCCCCGTACTGGTATCTCCAAAAACGGTAAATAATAGCTCCTGGGGGAATCTTGGCAGTCTGTGTGGATGTCAAACTATTTTGTGTATGACGTGATTTTGTGTCTTGCAGGACAAGGTCGTCATTGCTGTTAACCAGACATCTGGGCAGCCCAGCAGCAATCCAGGTAAAGCCTCTCTTTTGTACAATTCAGAGCTCATGCAAATTGTGCCATTGTTTGTATTTTCACACCTTTTGTTTGTGAAGCAATTTTGCGTCACTTTTGTAGTCTTCTTGTTTCTCAATATTCTGTGGAGCAAAATGTGGATAAATTATACTGTGAGTTCAATGTTTTTGTTTTTTGATCTCTTGTCAGGGAGTTCTAGTGCGGAGAGCTTTTCGTCACCAGTGTTTGAAATGATTTATGAGCGTAACCCTGTGAGGTCGAAGTTTGAAAGACGACTGGAAGTGAACACGAGCCCACTGAACATCATCTACAACCCACAAGCCATCAAAAAAGTGACCGAATTCTTCTACAAAGGACGAGTTCATTCCTCTGGTAAGTCAGTGCTATCCACATTTCACTGTCTATACTTTGTGACACTTACAGAAGTAAAGGATTTGAGTCAGTACTTCTACTTTTGCCAGTCTTTTTTTTTTTTTTTTACAAAAAAGAAAAGCGTGACTACTTTTACCACCTCTGCTTGAAAAATAACAGTCACAGCCAGCAGCATTCCCTTCAATGTGTACAAAGAATGCATATACTAACCAGGGATTTTCCTGGCTCAAATTGATGCAGAGGTGTTCTCACCCTGACTATTATGAGTGACTACCAAGACCAGGTATTATTTTAAGGTATCGGTACTGGCGGCGGTGACCGCTATGTGGTCTCTGTGTGCCCTGCGATTGGCTGGCAAGCAGTCCAGGGTGTACCCCGCCTACTGCCCGAAGCCAGCTGGGATAGGCTCCAGCAACTCCAGTGACCCTTGTGAGGAGTAAGCGGTCAAGACAATGGATGGATGGGTGAATACAAAGTTGCCATTAATTTAGCAATGTTTAATTACAATCGTTAAAAATGAATCGATTAGTCCATATTAAATTGTAAATAAAGTTGAGCGTTGTTGTAAAACACTCATGTGTTTATTGTGTATACTGTGTTTTTATAACTGGCAATGCCACCTCTGCCTCGCAACCAGGAAATGGGCGTGTGCTACGGTTTCTCCATCATCTGTTTCTTCTTTAGTACACTAAAGTTGAAAAGAAAAAAAAAGAAAGCTATTCTTCTTCGGTTGTTGCCTCATGGTCTTTCCGGTGCACTGCTGTTGATATAGCGCCCCCATAATGGCGCAACACTGCACCTGCAGTTCAAATCAACACAGCTGGAGTGCTGTGTTGCGATATCAGTGGCTCAGGCTTGAGGTGGCCGTCTTCGAATTTTGTACACAGAAAAAAATCTGCAAACACAACTTCAATATTATTTGAACTGTTGTGAATTATGTGACAATCCCTTTTTTTCTTCTTAGGTTTTGGCTATCAGTCAGAATTGGAGCTGAAAGTGGCAGAAGCTGCCAGGAGGCAGTATGACAAGTTAAAAAGGCAGACAAAGGCAGAAATCCGGCAAACTATTGATCAGCTGCTTGTTGGAGAATTTATTGTAAGTCAAATCCGCTGCCAACGGTTGTGACTGAAAAGGCAAGACAATTATTTGAAAGTGTTGTTGTCTGTGTAGGAAAACAGCAAGCGTTGGACTATGAAACTGGACATCTGCGCACCACAGGTCGTTTTCCCTGACGACTTCCAGTCAGGAGATCCAATGTTGGTTATCGTTGATTTGGGTAGGATTTTGCTGACCAACTCTCAAGGTAAATTGACCAAATCATACATGATGTCACCGTTAAACAAACATCAAGTACTTATTCTGGTTGACATTTTTGAATCATTTCATTTTCATATGTTCTCTGAAGATGACTCTAAAGAGTGCAAAACTACGCAACCTGAAAGGGAAGACCTGAGTGATGAGGAGTACCAAACCCCCCTGGCCACTCCACCAGAATCTCCACCTGAGCTTGACATGCCTATCAAAGACTGGCTAAAATGTCCTGAACTTCCCAGCAGCCTGCGATCACCTGAAAGTACAAAAGCGTATAGTAGAAAGCTTTACGAAAGATACTCGCTGTCTTTTAAGGATCTGCAGATCATGGTTGGTCGCTACAAGGACAATTGGAAAAACCTCCAAGAGAGCGAAGTAGGGCCGACTCACGTGGTGGAGAAATTTAACGTGTTGCTGCAACTGGAGCAGAGATTGCGCTACACGTCAGATCCGCAGCTCCCGGGGGCCGTGCTGTCAGGAACCCTGCCTGATTTGAAAGTCCACATCAACCTGGAGAAGATGACGGCTTTGAGGAGTTGTCTGGCTCGGCTCAGCAGTCCAGATGGGAATGCAGACGAAGGCCAAGATAAGGCGTCAAAGTCACCCGACCCTCTTCCTCTCCGCCATGAGAAAATCTTTCAAAGAGAGGACAGCTCGTGGAAGATCCAAGGTTCCGCCAAGAATTTGACGCAAAGCGTCATGACTTTAGAGCAGCACACAAGGGAAGTGCTGGTGGAATCTCGTCTACTGTTGGCTGAATTCAAAATCAACTACATGCAGCTCGGTGTGGAGAGCGATGGCCGCTACATATCAGTTCTCAAGGTATTTGGCACAAATGCCCATTTTGTGAAGCGTCCTTATGATGCCGAGGTCTCTCTGACTGTCCACGGGCTTCTTCTTGTGGACACCCTACAAACCTATGGCTCGGACTTCGACCTTCTAGTGTCGTCTCATAAAAATCTCAGTTTTGATATCCCTACTGGCAGTCTTCAAGAGAGCCAGCCATCTTCCCCGATGTCATATGAGAGCAGATCTTCAGGGCAGCAGAGTCATCACACCGAGTCATGCTTGCGCACAGATCGAGTCGCCGCCCTCAGTTCCTTTCTCAAGGATCAAGAGGCCCTCATTAAACTTGAGTACCAGTTTGTGAGCTCAGACTGCCCTTCGATGAACCTGGACAGCTCCCTTCAGGTGCTAAGCATGCAGGTCAATAACCTGGACATTATTCTAAACCCTGAAACCATGGTAGAACTCCTTAAATTCCTTCAGAAATCTTTCCCAAAGGAAGAAAACTCTTGGACATCATCATCTCAGCAACCTGCGGCGCAACCCTACACCGAGGAAGAAGATGGAACTTTTCAGTCAACTTATGACCAGAACAACGAACTGACTGTCGAGATTCAACGACTTAACCTCCTCCTCCTTCGAACGGTGTCCACCGGCACTGTCCTCGGTGCTGAGAAGAAAGGTTTGAAGATCGCCACCGCGAGCATCACCGGCACCAAGGTGAATGTTTCCTTAGGCAGTCGAATGGACATCAATGGGTCACTTGGCGCCATTCAGTTGGTAGACTTGACCCAGGAAGGAGGCCGAAGCCAGTTTGTAGTCAGCATTGGCAATGCCGAAGACTCCTCAACTGATGAAGTTCTAACTTTGCTTGCTGACAACGAACTTTCCCCTTCAGAAGCTCTGAATTTCCGCCTTCTTGAGAATTTCCAAGGGGACTGCACTTTAAATCTTCATATGGCATCTTTGCATTACAACCACTCGGCAAAGTTTTTGATGGAACTCAGCCTTTCTGCCAATGAGGTAGAGGATAATTTCCGCTCGATGTTAAAAAGTGCGGCAACCAAAGTGTCAACAGTTCTTGCCACAAAGACGGCAGAGTACAGTGGTATGTTTTCACTCTTCGAGACGCCCTCGCGAAGAAGTCGAACTCAAAGCTGGTCTTACCCGTTGGAGGATGACGAGGACGTTTCCATGGAGGAAACCGAACCCGCATTAGACACATTCTTTGTAAAGTTGACCCTAAATGTAAACATTGAATCACCGGTCGTGTCCATTCCTCGCAAGCCGGGGCACCCTGAACTGCTAGTGGGGCACTTGGGCAGTATAACCATCCAGAACTTTATCACTGGCCAACATTCTGAGGGGGAGAGACTCCAAGTGTTTGTCAAGGACATTCGGTTCTACTCGCTCAACACAAGTCCTTTGGTTTTGAAGAAGATGCAAAGAGGAGGAAGAAATGGCAGCATTTCACCCTCCCATAACAGAAACGGTCATGATGAAGCGCAGTTCACACGTCATGACTTCTTTGAATACCTCAGCCAAGGAAAAGGTAACAATACTATGATTGAACCTTTCAAAGTGACCTTACTAATGTCACATTTTTCCCCCTTCCCCAGCCTTCCATATATTGAAAGACACCACCATACAGTTTACCCTGGAGAAGTCCTGCATTGATGATGATGATATATCTACTTTTCTCACCTCCAAAGAGCCATGCAAGAGCACAGCGTTGCTGAAGGTCGAAGGGAAATTTGTGAAACCCGTTCAGGTATACGCCACCGGCGTTTCATCAGGCCGGCAGGCTTTTCTTGACTTTAAGAATGAGACATCTATCCATCCGTTGTCTGAACCGCGTATCCTAAATTTGGATCAAATATGTTGTATTTGAACGTCTCTATTCATGTTTGCCTCTTTGGTTGTAGGTGTTCCTTTGCAAGGCCGTGTATGAGCAGGTCCTCCAGACGCTGGACAATTTATTTCTCATCGAAGAGCAACATGTCACCCCAAGCCAACCACCAACACCCCCGCCGCCAACTCCTTCGTCCACCAGACCTCAGCGCTTTCCCGACCCTCATGGAGGACTATTTGCAAAAGATCCTCCCTATATCACTTTACCGCACTCGCTTCTCTCCTCTCCTTTGCCTCGACAGTCTCAAAATGCAAGTGCTCACGCTCCTGCATTTACCCAGCTGAAAGTAACTCTTCATGTAGCGGAATTGCAGGTCCAGCTCAGTGCTGACCTTACCCAGGGCTCCCAAGGCTTAATCAGTCTCCAGTTCCGTGACCTGGAGGGAGACTTCACGAAAGAGCATCCGCATTTATTGGAAGTCCAGCTAATTCTGCGTTCGGTGCTCATGGAAGATCTGCTGGAGCAAAATCCTGAGCAGAAGCATCTAATGGTGTCCCGCGGAGCGCCGAAGCCTTTGACATTCAGTCCAAAAGAGTACCTCTCTCAAAGCTGTCCATCGGCATCCAACGCCCAGTACCCGGATATGCCGCGCTCGCTTCCTTCGCACATGGAAGAGGCCCAAAATGTCTTCCAACTCTACCAAAGGCATGCCGGTACTCCTACAGCAAGTCATTGCAAATCGAAGCGGGATCCAGACTGTCCCAGCACTCCACCACCCTCCCCTACTCATCCTGCATCCTCCTCCTCCCCTCAGCCCACCTCCGAATTGGACGAGTCATTGGTTCACATCAACGTGTTGCTGGTTGACCAGAACCACCCCGAGTTCAAAAGCCGCTACGGCAGCGTAGGACGAAGCATCGATATCGACTTTAAATGCTTGGATGTATTAATCACGTTGCAGACGTGGGTGGTCATCCTGGATTTCTTTGGAATTGGCTCCACGGCCAATAATCATGCAATGAAAGTGCCTCCTAGTTCCCCTCAGTGTGTGCCAGGACATCCTCTCTATGAGTCAGACGTCATTGAGGAGGACCCGAATGAGGTTGTCAACACCAAATTGGACCTTAAGGTACGTACATACATACAAGTCATTCGTGTATTCTGGAATGACCTTACAAATAATGGGGGCGAGTATTTTATTGTCATAATTTCCCTTTTGCTCTCCAAGAATTTTACATTTGTCTACATTTTCATCTGTTACTTGATGTAGTTTTGAATTTTAACTTTCGATTTCTATTTTTATTTTTTTTAATTACCATAAAGGATTGTGTGAATGCTCCCTTGGACTGAGACGCAATTCACTTGACTCAACCGTTTGTTTGTATTTTAATGTGCAGGTTCATTCCTTGTCTGTTGTATTGAACAAAGAAGGCAACGAGCTTGCGAGAGCCAGTGTCATAAAATTATCCGCACATCTGGAAATGTTGGGTATGAAAAACTTGATGTTGCACACATGAACACACATTTACTGAACGGCTCACGTTGATGATTATTTCATGTTTTATTCCCTACATTTTAGATAGCAACCTGGTATTGACAGGCAGTTTGGGAAGTTTGTCCCTCAGTGATCTGACCCCACATGGCGATCTCTATCGGGAACGTTTCACCACACGCGGAGGAGAGGCTCTAATATTCAATATTCACAGGTACATATCACCTTAGTACAATTTCTATGCACAGTCCTTACATCAGGGGTGTCAAACATACGGCCCGCGGGCCGGATCAGGCCCGCAAAGGGGTTTAATCCGGCCCGCGAGACGACTTTGTAAAGTATAAAATAAAAAATAAAAAAAAATTAAAAAAAAAAATTGGAACGTCGGACCAATTAATCAGCCAGCCATAACAAGCAAATATATAAATTTGTAATTTCACAAGCAGTCCTCAGATGGGTAATGTAACTTGTACACGGAATTGCCCTGGAAGCCATTATTTTACACACAACTTAAAAGTTATGTTTTTTTTTTTTTTTTTTTTTAATCATAGACCAACATAAATAGGTTAATATGACACAAATTCAATTACTGGTAACACAAATACATATATGACAGGGTTAGGGTTAGGGGGGTTAAGCTAACCCTAACCCATTAACGTCCTTATAACTTCATTAACTGTGCCACACAGTGCATTCTGGGAACTATATATATGCAAAACAGGTAGATTTAATACGCCCAGAACTCATACAGGCAATATGTTGCCACGTTTCATTTGCATTAGTGTTATTTTTTTAAACAATATAATGACAGTTGAACTCCGTAATTTGGGGCTGGTCCACGAAATTTTGCGCATAAATGCCGCAATTGATTTTAAGTTATATACCATTATTTTACCGATTCGGCCCACTTAATAATATATTTACCTCCATGTGGCCCCTGAGTTAATATGAGTTTGACACCCCTGCCTTACATGCTTGTTAGTATTGTAAAGTTTTGGTTACCATTTCATTCCGTTTCAGATATGGTGTGCCGGATCCTTACCTGGAGCGTGAATATGACATCAAGGTTTCTCTGCTGATGGCCTCCGTGCAGTATGTCCACACTCAGCGCTTCCAGGCGGAGGTGGTGGCCTTCATCCAACACTTCACACAGTTGCAAGATGTGCTTGGCAGGCAAAGGGCTGCCATGGAAGGCCAAGCTGTAAGTAGGACTTACCAATCCATTTGTATCATCTTATTATTTATTTTCATTGTTAAAATGTTTATTTTGAACATGGAAACAAAATAGGATACAAATTAAATGTTACCATCGTCTCTATCAAAATTTGAAAACAGGAATTGCAATTATATGCAAATCCATTTCAAAAGAGATTGTTTTCGGTGCACAGCAATCCCTCATGATCAAGCATTGATCAACTGTGGCTTGAGTGAAACGATTGAAAATACGACGATGTCTTGTACCTCTTGCAGATACGAGATCGTCCTCAGCGGGCGTCCAGGGTTCTGCTAGATATCGAAGCTGGCGCTCCAGTCATCATCATCCCAGAAAGCTCAACTTCAAAACGGGTGATTGTAGCAAATCTTGGCCAGCTGAAGCTGCACAACTGCTTCCTCCCTGCTGGGGCTCATGGCACGTTCGCCGCTCGAGACAAGGTAGAGAAACTGACCATGGCACATGCCTTTTTCCCTTCTCTGGTGAGTCCCAATCCTCAATTGTTGATCCAAGCATTCTCTCCAATTCTAACTCCAGACTGACCCCTATCATGTTGTTGGTGTTGTTGCTTGTTTTAATGATGGACTCATCAAAACAAAACGGAAACAAACCACATAGAAACACTCAGCTCTCACAGACTTGGGAATTGGGACGGTTGCTGGAGCAATGCTGTACTGCTTATGTTCCCTTGAGCAAACCCCTA
Organism: Festucalex cinctus; assembly: GCF_051991245.1. Classification (NCBI taxonomy): domain Eukaryota; kingdom Metazoa; phylum Chordata; class Actinopteri; order Syngnathiformes; family Syngnathidae; genus Festucalex; species Festucalex cinctus. Next base: position 269,156 of record NC_135412.1, read on the forward strand.
ACTTTGAATGACCTTTCTTTTGTGCAGCCTGCAGGTGCATGTGTGTTTGAAATGTGTTGTGTGTAGCATGAATGCAAGATTTCGGCTCTATTATTACTAGTGGATGGTATTTTTGGCCTCTTGTCAAAGCCCAGACATACACAACACTACAGTAAAATTATGTAAATTAAATTATCCAAGTACAGTATCATTCCTTGAATACGTTCTGCAACATTTTTGGTGGATTTATTTTTTTTAAAATGCAGCAATAGTTATGGGATTAGGATTTTACCTTCTCTACTAAGTTAGTGTCATAACGACATCATCCAGTTTTCACGATAAATGGCCGTTTTACTGTTGTTTTCTCTTGGAAAAAAGGAGCCCACACAAAATGCAGCAGCGTGGTCTTCTGAGCAAAAATGGCCTCAAACATCCCCCAGCTGTGTCAACTCCTGCACTAACGACAGCACACAGCCCGAAAGAGTTCAAGAGGGGGGTAAGCATCCTAATTATTTGGAAGAATGCACTTTTATTGATTGAATTTTGCCTTGATTGGCATTGTGTAAATGCGACAAAACTTGTACTATTTTTTTGTCTTCAGAAATCCACGTGTGTCTTTTGGATTGCATTGCTCTGGACCTGCAGCAGATGGATATTTTTGCTGCAGAGCGTCTGCCCTGCCAAACATGCGACAGAGGCTCGGAAATCTCAGATGTGATCTTCCCATCTTACTGCATACGTCGGATGGGAGGAAACCTGTTGAAAGACTGCTGCCGCCTCCAGCTTCAAGTGGAGCGTAACCTGGATAGGTGATTTTCTACGTCATTCATACGACTGAGCAAAGCAAAAAGTACACATTTGACCAAATAGTGAACAGTAACTCATGGTTTCAAACCTGCGCTTGGGTCACGTGATATTTTCAGTGAGCTCAGCCATGCAGTTCCAGATATGACAATCTACGGCAGCCTGTCATCAGTCCAGTGCTCTCTCGATCCCGAACACTACCAGCTGATTCGAGGGCTGCTGGAGAATAATCTGGGAGAGCCTGTTGAAGAGTTTCTGCGACCCTTCAACCTGCAGGACCCCAGTACCTATGTAAGACAGCAGACAAACTCAAGCATGAAGGCTCTCTTAATCCGGATGATGATTTGTTTTCATGGCACATAGTAACTTTAACCTGCGACCCTTGTGAGGAATAAGCGGTCAAGAAAATAAATAGATGGATGGATAAAAACTTTGAATACCAGCAGAAGAAGGGGGCAAGAGGCACAGAAGGGAACTAATCACATATTTTCTTCTCAGACGGTGTTAAGTGGAGATGTGTTCACAAACTTGTCAATCCTGGTTGATATGATGGATGTCAGTCTGGAGCTCATGGACAACAGCAAATCGCACAAAAGCTCACTAGCGAGGTTTGTCCACACTTCTATTGTGGCTCCTTTTGAATCATATTGACCTGTTTTAATTTTACAGATTTGTTGTATTGTTAACCACACATTATTTCAAATTTTTATAAATACCAAGTTCATTTATTTATTTAACCTTCATTTTTTCAGGTAGCAATTGAAAATCCATTGTTATTTACAATGCAGAGTAAAGCAAAGACTTAAAAAGCATTAAAAAATAATAATAATAATAATCTGACTAAAAAAAAATCATCACCCACTTTATTTTTTTGCAAAAATGATTCTTTTTGCCTAATTAATCTCCCCATGACGTAAATCTTTCCTGCAAAATCTGAAAAAAATGACTCAGGCAATTATTTTAAGAAGGCGTCGAAATACCTGCATTTTAATATTATTATTATTATTATTATTATCATTATTATGATTTATGAATGACCTAGGTTTTTTTTTTTGCCTCAGGTTTAACTTCATGAAATCCAAGCTGCTTTTCGAGAAGTTCTCCAATGGCTCCAAATCAGTCAATCTGGTATCTCATTCGCTGCTTGCTTATGACACTCGGTGCACTGAGCAGTACCAGAGCACAGGTGGACCTGACGGGACCAGGCCCAACGTATTTGACTGCATTCTGCAGCCTTCTAAAACTGGCACAAACCAGGCTTCGCTCCAACTGGAACTGCATTACAGGTACACGACATTTTCTTCGAAATCGAAATCCGAATTGAAGTGAATTGGGCGTCTGACATATAATGTCGTCCATCTTGTTCCAGATCAACACGAGACTCGTCCTGTTTCACAGTTGTCCTCAACAACCTCAGGGTCTTTCTCATCTTTGACTGGCTCCGGCTTGTGCAGGAATTCCTGCGCCTGCCAGTCAAAAAGACTTCAGGAGATGCTGAGAATCTTCCGTGTCCAAGTCATGCCAGCGCTGACTTTGACGCAAACACGAATTCCACCACGACTGGGGCTGTCATACCGAAGAGAGTCAAGAGTGGTGTCGTCACCAAGAGGTCCACAGTGGCCGTTACCAACAATCGCTGCCTCGAGGTTAAGGTCAACGTCACAGGTCAGTCATCGACATGGTGCAATGGTAAAGTTGTTGTGCTAGTGTGGCTCCTATAAGAATAGACACAGTTTATGTAAAAAAAAAAAATCTTGTCTTCAGGCACGGAATTTGTGATCGTGGAGGACTCGAGCTGCCTTGATACAAATGCCATCATTCTTAAAGGCACCACTGTTCTCACGTACAAACCCCGCCTGTTGGACAGGCCCTTCTCCGGAAGCCTTGCCGGCATCGAGGTAATCTTCCAGCAGCTGAAAGAAGTGTACAACATCAAGCGCTCCAGGATATCTGAATACTGTTGTGCTATCCATCAGAACGTTTAAAAAAAACTGATAACCGATCTGATCAGAAGATGGAGTTTTATATTTATTTCATCAGCTTGTTTATTTACTGTACAGTTGATCCTCATCTATTGGCAGGGCTTGGGACTGACCCACAAATAACAAAATTCCACATAGAATTGACGGCCATTCAAATGCTTTGAGAAACAAAAAATAAAAAATTGCTTCCACAACCCAATGACCAGGCAGCGCTGCACTTAGATGATGCACTGCCCATTGATTTAAAGAAAAAAAACATTTATCATTTACGGCAGCATACACCGTGATTTTACTAATTGTTATTCAATGTTTTTGGCGGTCAAAGAGTTAATACCTGAAGTCCAAAATGCACATTTTGATCCATATTCTGAGATCATGTTTTGCTCACCCGTTCTTCCGCCATCAGGTGTTTTCGTGTCGTCTCGGCAGTGAACAGGAAACGGCGCTGTCCATTGTTGATCCCGTTAATGTTCAGGTGGAGCTGTGTGGCAGCCCCACTTACCAAAGCAGCTCTGGTCTACTCGATGCATTCAGCGTGGAGGACATTCCGCCGTTGCTGGAGGTCAACAATTACGTTTGGACTAAATACAAAAAAAAATAAAAAATCAGATTTCTAGATTTGAATGTTAGAGAAGTCCTAATTGTGTAATATTATGTGCAGCACTCTAATTGATTTTTCCGCTAATCTATTTGGATGGCGTGTTTCATGGGACCCAAAAGTTAATCAGAAGGTTCAGCTAAACGAATATCAGTGCTGTTGACCTTCATTTTGTCTGTGATCTTCCAGATCCAATTTCCTGTACTGGACATCCGACTATCTTACAATGACATTCAGCTGTTCTTGGCCATCGCCAAATCCATCCCGACTGTAAATCCTCCACCGGCCTGTGACGTCGGGCCTCTTGATACACCCAAAGACTCTCACAGGAAGAAAAATCTTGCCCGTATAGGTACGCAAAGTACTCTTTCCGTTCATCTTTTTTTGAACTGCTACGTTTCTCAACTATTAGTGTCTTTGCTTGGCTCAATTTGTAATGAATTGATTGATAGACTGTTTATGTCATCTTGAAAATGTATTTTGTTACCACAGAAGGGCAGCTGATTCATTTACAAGATCTCGGGTTCAGGAAAGAGGACTGTAAAAAAGCCCTTATCCTCTGTAAAGGTGAATTTGACCCGAGACATTCGTTAACCCGGCTCCGGTGTCGTTTAGGTTCAAGCCGTTTTGTGTCTCCTAGGTCACTTGGATCTGGCTGCAACTTGGCTGCTGGAGAATGCTGAGAACATTGCGGGCAGGTCCAAGCAACGTTCAAGAGCCGACTCTGCTTCTTCCAGTCAGGCTGCTGCTCTGTCTGGTATCGAAGTAAAGGCGGAGAGCATCTGCATTTGTTTCATCGATGACTGTTTGGACTGTGACATACCACTTGCTGAGCTCACCTTCTCCAGTAAGTCGTTTTTTTTACGCAAGATACAACATTATTGAGGAGTAGTTATGTGAAGTTAGAATCCTTTTTTCCAGGTACTTGAGTTACTTTTCCGAAAACACGCGTATTAGTTTTATCGAAGACAAAATCGCTTTTTACAAAAATCAAATGATGATAGGCTCCACTGGTGACCCTATTAACTCATTGACTCCCAGCCATGTTCATTGAAGCAACCCCCTTCGCGATTACTGTTTTACTGGATTTTGACTGATTTTCCAAGGCCCACAAAATATTGTGTTCTATTGCTATGAAAACTTGACACATACCAAAAGAAAGATTAGAGTTTCTTCTTTCTCCAGGAAAAAAAGTATATTTTTATCTGTTTCCGTTTTGCAGCAGTTAGCATTAGAATATAGCTAAGTTTCATTATTATTCACAAATCTGTTTCAAACTGTGGGGGAAACACCTTGTTGCAACGTGGCCCTGGTTGATCTCTTATACTCTGCTGCCACCCGCTGGCCGTTTGTAATAACAACCATTCTCTTCAGTTCAGAGGCTGAATCAAGCCTTGTGTATGCGCTAGCATAAAAAACAACAACAACAAAAAAGCATATAAATACGTCTTTGGGACATTGTTAATATTTAAAATAGAACATGTTTATATGTTTTGGTTAAGGAGTTTTGCTACATAAAATAGACAGATGGATGTTATGGTTTATGAAAAAATGGTGAAGTGAAGTTTGCATATTTCACACTTAAAATACACAATGAACGTGAAAACAAATTTGAAACGCAAATGAATTATTTGGGGTTCAAGTCCAAATGGTCACCCGCAGACGGTCTGTTATTACAGGGCTAAACGTGTTGCAACGAATCGGTTCCACCCAGGAAGGCAATGCCAGCTTTAGCATTTCAGGAGACTACTACAACAGAGAACTGGCAGGTAATTAGACTCAACAAAAATATGAACGCAACACTTCTGTTTTTGCTCCCATTTCATATGAAATCATCCACATGCACAATATTACCATTGGAGAAAAAAAAGAAAAAAAAGCTTCATGTTGATCATGTTTGTGTTCTAGTACAGTGCTTCATGTATTACTGGCATGCTAAATTGGAAGGGCTCGATGTGTTTGTGCGTGACAGGCTGGGAGCCGTTTATCGAGCCGTGGCCCTGCTTCCTCTCCTGGCAGAAACAGGAAGCAAGCCGATTGCATCCTCCCCGTCTCAAGATGGCTGTTCGAGCCAAGCAGCGACTTGACGTCAACGTCACCTCTGTACTATTGGGCGAGTCGCAGTCATATCCTACTTTAAACAGACCGTTTGCGTCGCAGGGCCATGTTGTAATTGTCTTTTTCATGATTTGCTTGCTACAGAACAGTACAATACAACCAAGACCTCCTGGATAGCCGACTACTGTAACAAGGATGAACACAGTAATCAGTCTTCACCCACCTTGTCCTGGATTGGCTCCTCAGTTGATCCGCCTTGCTTAGGTCAGAGTGAGTTACAACTCAATTCATTCCTGCATGTGGAATCCCCGTGAGCTTAGCTAAGTTTTCACTGTGTACTTCCTCCCACGTTCCCACAAAAATTCTTCGCTTCACTGAGTGCTTCAACTTTTCCACTCCATTGGTTTGAATGTGAGTGCGAATGTTTCTCTCTATGCGCCCTACGATTGACTGGCTGCCAACTTAGGCGCCTCTCACATAAAGTCCGCTGGCAGAGGTTCCCGCTCACCCACAGCCCGAATGAAAATAAGCAATAGAGAAAATGGACGGTTGGCTGTCCATTTGTCTCTTTATTTTTATTTATTTATTTTGAAACTGTCTGTCTTTTCTCAGGTGCTCCCCTGTCCCACCTTCGAACTCGCAGCACAGCCAGCTTGACCAGTTTCGATCAGCAAACTGACTCCAAAGGTATTCTTACTTCAGTTTAGTGACCCCACCAGAGCATTTCATGCAGCAATTGTTCATTCACTACTTACCTACCCCGTTTTTCTGTCTTCATTTGTTATCCACCAAGCGAACTTGATATTGGTGCCAACAGCTGGCATTTTGACAAATATTACGAATTTGAAGGCCTATGAAACTGAGCGTTGAATGCTTTCCAATTTAGGTTTTCATTCGGGTTTGTAAAAGTTGACAGTTTTTAGTAGTCGCACAGACATTTCCATTTCAAGCATATTCGGACAGTTTTTCACTGTCTGTGTCTTTTGAAACCTTTTGCAAACACTGACAAAACTCCCAAATTAGCTATTAGCTTATATATACAAGTCCAGTTTGGGGTAATTAGTAATGTAAGTTACCGTTGTTGAAGTCTCTTGAGCTCCGTCAATTCTTCAACTCTTTTCACAATTTGTGTTTTTTGTTGTCCAGAGTTATCTTTAGTTTGAATAAAAAACTCGTCCATGTGCTTTCGATAAATCCATTCTTTCTCATTTGTCGCGCCTTGTTGGCAATGTCAGCATTTCGTTTGGTGAGGTTTTCGTTGATGTAGACGTTTCCCACGAAGCTTGTGACGGTCTCTCAGTCGATCAATCTTTTTCTTTCTGTCAACAAACCTGATCAGAACTGCCGGTGGTCGTGTCCCTCCAGTTGGGAGCGAAAAGCACATCTGAATGTGCGCACGATCAACATTTAATCCCAAATCTCTGAGTTGAAGTGTCACTTGCTGGTCCACAGTCTCGTTCCCTGAAGTTTGGTCATCATCTTCTGCTCTCACTGAAGGTCCGCGATCTCGATACCTGTGACTATCACATCGTTGATATGAAGATTCTGTTCCAACTCATCCACTTTTTGTTCCAAAGCAACAATGCGTCCATCTTTTTCCTGCGTCTCTGTCTTCAATTTCTGAATTTCCTGAAGAAGTGGCTTAATGCTCTTCTTCATTTCAAGTCATTCGGAGACCATTCCACTGAGTTTCACAAGAGAAGATTTGATCTCGTCAATCTTGTCAGCTCTTTTTCCGCCAGGCATTCTGCAACAACGTAGTTAAAAATCCCAATGCAAAAATCAACAAGTAGTTAGAAATTCCGAGCGAGTGCAGGAGCAAGTACAGATGCGTCCTTCCTCAACAGATGCGTCCTTGCTTGTTTTTGCAACTTGCTGTGGACTGAAAATGACATCACAAGGGCTCACTCAGGTAACCAATCACAGCTCAGCTTGTGAATGTCACATGACCAAACCTAGAAAACCGGTGAGCTGTGATTTGTTACCTGAGCACTTGTGATGTCATTTTCAGTCCACAGCAAGTTGCAAAATGTCTTTTTAAAGGTACTAATTGAATACAAATATATTGGTCTATCATTACTTGATATATTGTACTGCGAGGCCAAACTTTCTTTTGCATGTGGTTGATGAGAAACCTCAAGTATGACATGTTTATGTCTACTGTGTTATTCATGTGAAATAATATATTTGATCTAGCGATCTCTGCTGCCTGTCACTGTGTAACTATTAAAACAAGTGGTTGTAACGGAATTTTAATGACTAATTTATGTAATTATCAAATGATGTTGTTTTTTTTTTCGGTTTCTGTATACAACAGGAGTCAAACTTTCCAAGAAGAGGCAGCCATTTGTGCCATATGCTTTGCGCAACCATACAGGATGTACGATGTGGTTTGCCACTCTAACTACGACCCCCACAAGGTTGGTGGAATTATTCCCAATGCATGATACAAAAATAGAAGCAGCTTCATTCACATTCCCTTTTCGTGGCTTTTCGACTCGCTTTGGAGGCTGCAGTTTGAGCTGAGACTTTTTGCGAACCATCAGCAGCAGCTAAACTTGTTGAAATCTTTCTTTGTTTCAGAGTAGCACTTTCTCACAGCAGCAGTGCGGACTCGATTGGGGACATCCACGGTCCAGGCAACGACGACAGCCACAATGTCAGTCAGTGGCGAGAGGTTTTTCCCGGGGAAGAGATTCCGTTTGAATTTGAAGCACGAGAGAAACTTCGCCATAGGTACGTTTCGGAGCAATATTTCAACCTTCTATTTGCTACTATACTTATTATTACTGCCACGTTAATTTAGCACAATATTTGATTCAAGATATTACTAATACAAGTTAAACATCATAAAACGAAACAAAATGTGTCAGTGACAGTTTCGCAACTGTCAGTGAAGAAGAAAATCATACCTAATTCCAACATCGTCATACTGTAGTCAAGTAAATAGAGAGTCAAAGATCTCTGAAACTGAAAGCCACCTCGGGAAAATGATGCCATTATATTTGCGTTAAATTGGCCAAACTTTTGGCTACACTAATTAGCAGCAATGTAATTGTGTGCCTGTTTTGAAGGATTGTTTTTATTTCCTTATGCAGGCACACACATGAGCTGAAGCTGCACCAGCTGCTCGTACGCGTGTGCGGATGGGAGCAAGTGAAGCCCGTGTCTGTGGACAAAGTGGGAATTTTCTTCCGTTATGCAGCTCCGGACAGGAACAACGCATCCAACATTGTAAGCAAACATTATGGCCGGAATATTGTTTAATTGGTACTGTTATTGATGCCTCCACCACTTCCACAGGTTGGCAGTCCTATCAGCAGGACTAACATCATTCATCCGCATGTCTATGTAAGTACAAGATTGAGTCACTGAGAAAACGTTTGTAATGCTAATCTCAATTATGACTACAGCTCGCAGGAAGCTAATATTTGCATGAATAAAATTTGTGCCCGATATTGAGCAACCGGTCTTAGCAGTGAGCAACCTGTTAAAAATTTCACATCATTTATCCTTCAAATTCCTTCATAAACTTTCAGCATTCCCACACAACAGTCTAGTTATTGTTTGTGATTGACGTGGCCTCGACTGTATATTCTTGTAATTAGTGGTCATCATGTCTATAGTTTTAGGTCAAACTTTCTGGTGTTCCTTAACTTATTGTGAAAATGTCGACTTGCACTCAGTTCTCAGCGCTGCCTCCGGTCAGAGTCGTCTTCTCCATCACAATGGAGGGAAGCGCCAGGAAGGTCATAACTGTGCGCTCGGCCCTCATTTTGAAGAATCGTCTGGATGTTCCCATGGAGATCAGACTTGACAGCCCCTCTGCTCCTGACAGTACGCTCCTGCCGCTATGATTTCATCGACTCATTTCCACTCTTCCACATCGCACAGAGAAGCAGGGGGAGATGAATTTTTACTTCAAGTATTGTTTGTTGCCCATGACTCCTATAGCAAATGTATGCCTGTGTCAACAGAACCAGTGGTATTGCCTCCAATTTTGCCCGGTCAGGCCTTAGCAGTTCCGCTCCACTTGACGTCATGGCGGCTGCAGGCGCGACCCAAAGGCTTGGGCTTATTCTTCTGCAAAGTTCCGATCCACTGGACCAGCGTGGAACGGCCCGGAGAGATCAGCAGCAGCAAAAGGGATTGCCAGTCGGCAGACTTTGATGACACTCGCAAACGGAACTTCAGGTAAGTCCCTGAACTCAACTGCCAACTTTTCTCTTGGTTTTCTCATGTCCTTTCATTTCTCTGCACTTTGTAAGGTTTTGTGTGGTCATCAAAAAGGAAAACTACCCAGACCAGAGACCTGCCAAGCGGGTGTCAAATACAAATCAGATCTATCGTCAGCCAGGTCACACCATCTATTTGTTGCCCACCATGGTGCTGGCCAACCTGCTACCTTGTGATCTCAACTACTACGTAAAGGGGGCGGCCATCAAAGGCTCACTAAAACCAGGGAAAGAAGCTGTGCTTCATGCTGTGGACACCTCACAGAACATGGAGCTAGGTCAGAAGGCGGCAAACAAAATAGCATTTATGTGCTATACGTTATGTTATGTTACGTCATGTTATTTGTATTCCAGGTGTCCTACTAGAGAACTTCCCCGTGTGCAAAGAGCTGCTCATTCCTCCTGGAACTCAGAATTATGTCGTAAGGATGAGGCTATATGACACAAACAAGCGTCTGCTTTGTCTCACCATCCGCATCATCCTGCGGGCGCACGGCGCGCTGAAAATCTTCATTTCGGCACCCTACTGGCTCGTCAACAAGACAGGTTAAGCCTTCCATCAATTGAACAAGTCCTTGTCCTTTTTCTCAAGTTCTTGTCCTTTTTCAGGGTTGCCGTTAATTTTCAGACAAGACAATGGAAAAGTGGACGCAGCGGGTCAATTTGATGAGCATGAATTAGCGCGAAGCCTCAGTCCGCTGCTCTTCTGCTACACTGACAAAGAACAGCCTGCTATGTACGTTTATAGCCTGAATATCAGCTTATGTATTATTTTGAGATCATAATATGTTATATGTGACCTCACTCGTCTAAACGTGACATTCTGATGAATATTACATTTGTGGAATATGACTTATGCAACAAAATCCAGCCGTTTTTATCCATCTCAGGGGGCGGCCATTTTGCTACTTGCTGTCGACTGAAGATGACATCACAGGTGCTCAGGTCTCAGGGAAGGACCAATCACATCTCACCTGTGTTCTGAAGCTGGTTGTTACCTGAGACCTGAGCATCTGTGATGTCATTCTCACGTGACAGGAAGTGGCAAAATGGCCGCCTTCTGATATCGATCAAAACTAGATTAGATTTTGCTGCTTAGCTCATATTCCACTAACACAATATTAACCAGAATACTATATTTAGACTAGTGGGGCTACATAGAACATATTATTGGCAAGATTTTTTATTTTTTTGACTTTAAGTGTATACATTGCTGTTGACTTCCCCTTTAGCAATTATCATTGCAGAACAATATTACCGGTAACTGTTTTGTAGCGAAAGAAAAAAAAAAATGTTTCAAGATACATTTAACAATCCCGCAATCTATTTTTTTGTACTATTAATATTCCTCTTCCTATATCTTATTTTTTGTATCTCCTTTTTGAACCCAGGTGTACTATGCGGGTTGGAAAGGGGATCCATCCAGACGGCGTTCCAGGCTGGTGTCAGGGTTTCTCCCTGGATGGAGGCAGTGGAGTAAGGGCAGTGAAGGTCATCCAACAGGGTCACAGACCGGGACTCATCTACAACATTGGCAAGTTGCATCAATTCAGAACTCTAAAAATAATAAATCCAACTGTATCACCAGTGCAATACTCAGGCTTACCACTGATCAATGCAAAAAGTCACCAGTATTGCAAATGTGTGCTCAGAAAAATAAGAATGAAATGATAAAAATAATGAAAAATATGCTGTCGTCACCTGAAGTGTGTTAATAGCAGTGATTGAATTGATGATTGAATTGATTGTCTGCCTTCCCAACATGGAGGTATCAGTGTGCGCAATGGAAAAGGACGCTACAGGGACACCCACATTGTGACTTTTGCGCCCCGCTACTTGCTGGCTAACGGCTCCTCACACAAACTCGCCTTCGCCCAGAGAGAGTTTGCTCGAGGAAAGGTGAAGAATTTGCTGCCCTTGCAGTCTTCTTTCAGACGAATACATTTAATTGTATTACTATGTTTTTTTTTTTTTGAATATTCTGGTTGTTTTTCTTTTTTAAAAGCAAGTTGTTTTTTGGGATCGGCATTTCATTTGTAAATGGGCACATTTGACTTCTTTCCAGGGCACAGCCAACCCGGACGGTTACATTTCTACTCTGCCAGGCTCCAGCGTGGTCTTCCATTGGCCCCGGAATGACTATGACCAACTCTTGTGCGTGCGCCTCATGGACAGCCCGACATGCACCTGGTCAGGTGGCTTTGAGGTCAACAAACCCAAATCCTTCCACGTCAATATGAGGTGAGAGATATTTTGGCCTCTCATCCTTTCGAATTATATCTGTTGGACAACTCGCAAAAAGAAATGATATTCCAACTTTTGTGTGAAATTTTAGGATGAACCAAAACACACAATAACCCTTACAAGTCATCAAAATGTTCTGTAAACTTTTGAATGCACATGTATGACTGTTCATTGTTTCAGTATGGTCCAATTACAAAATAGATGTTTGATCCTTGAATTGATGACAAATCTAATCTATATTTCATAATCTAACATTTCTGATTCAGTTAAAATGAGTATTTAGATTCCTGTTTGTCATGATGTTCACATTTGAATGTCATAAGACAAAGACGACATAACAAGATGTGGCTTAGCATGCGCATCAGTCAGGTTACAAACGACAGAAATCCAGCCAGACGATAACAAAATGCTGCTTTGGCTGTTGGCTCCTTGTTAGCAAGTTGGTGAAAAAGGAAGGCAAGGCTGCCTCAGAATTGACATGGCGCATTTCATGCACCTTGTAAATCAATGTGCTTTACCTGATTCAAAGTACAAAATTTCAAACAAACAACTAAAGACAGCTACTGGACGCAGAAAATTCCATTTTGAATCGCTGTTGACAAAAAATGAAACTGCACACAATACACAAACGACTTCACGTTCTTCAAGGACGGAAAATTCGACCCTGAATCCAGTCTGAAAACTTTTGGCCAGAGGCTTACAGGACGAGGACCCTTCGTGAAACAGCTCAGGTGTTAAATCTACTCGTTAAAAGACCTTTCAGTTATAAATGGTCAAATAAAAAGGCTATTTGTAAAGACATTTTTGGCCAAATTCTTACAGAGAGCAGCTTTGAAACAAATTGCAAAAGCAAATGATCGTGTCCTAAAAGAATGTACAATGCGGGAAACTTTAGTTTTTTTTGAATGCTTGACTCAAACGTTTTATAGCCGAAGGTTTAGATGAAGTCAAATTAAGTTCTCCCCTAATATTTAATATGAAATTTGATACGTTACATTCGTGTTCTGCATACAGGCAAACAATGGTCAGATGCGTACCAACAAATGTGTGTTTATGTAAAAAGTGGTTTCACGGCATCTTGCTTTTGAAAGGGACACCATGGGAAATTGCTTCTTCCTGCGGACGGAGATCACCATCAAGGGAGCCACCTACCAGATCTCCTTTACTGATAGCGATCAGCTGCCTCCACCTTTCCGAATCCACAACATCTCGGAAGTAAGCTCTGCTTTCTTATTTGGCTTTGTGCAGGATTTGACATGCGTGCGAGTGGAGATGCGACAGGAAGTGCAACTTTGAATGTGTTCAGGTTCCGATCCAGTTCTGGCAGCATGGCGTGGTTGACATCAAACTGCACACGGAGGTGAAGGCCGACTCGGAACTGGACTACGCCTGCGACCAGCAAACGCTGCCGCCGTACTTGACCTTGACGGTGAAGGGCGCCGGCTCGTCAGAGGTCACAGCTGACATGAACTTCTTCCGGGAATACAACAAGCTCTACTACGAGAATTTCATCTACATCGCCGCCACGCACACCTTCTCACAGTACTGAACTCTTACACACAAAGTTTGTTTTGTTTCATGTTAAAAGTTAAAGACACAAGCAGGAATGACTTTTTTTTTTCTTCCCTTTGAAGGAGTGGCGGCAGGAGGCCTGTTGGCAAGAAGCATCTGGTCACCCGTGCTGAACTGGTACTTGATGTGGACACAAAGACACAGAGGGTCATCTTAAAAAAGAAGGTGCCGTTTCTTGTCTGTCATCATAATTTCGATTGGAATGGAACTGCAAAAACAAGCTTTGAACTTGAAGGAAGTCTCAGAATTCTAGAAAAGCTCCAAGTGTGACCTAAAAAGTGACAATGAAATCTTCATTTGTTGCCTGTCAGGAGCCTGGCAAGCGCTCCCAGCTGTGGCGGATGACGGGCACGGGTATGTTGTGTCACGAAGGCTCCTCGCCACCTCAGAGCAAACCCGCCCAGCCACGACCGATGGACTCCTCTTTGGTTTTGGACATCGCGGGACTTGCGGCTGTTAGCGACAACAGGTCAGCACCGTATGCGACCGCAGTGCAGCAAAAGATCAAGATTTCAAGTCTTTCAGAACAATTCTAGTATTAGGTGGATAAAGACTTCTTCAGCCCGGTTCATTAATGTCGCTACTAGTGTGTGTACACTTTTGTTTCCATTTCATAAAAATCCATCACCATCTTCGTTGGATATGTAAATGAAGGCCATCTGTCCTATGGCAAATTATGTAGTCAAATGTTTGGAGGTTGTTTTTACTTTTCACTGGCAGCCATTTTCACTGAAGCAACCGCCTTCGCTCGCGGTTGTTTGACTGATTTTGCAAAGCCCACAAAATATTGCCATCAAAACATGGAACCTACCAAAAGAAAGATCTGAGCTAAGTTTCATCATGATTCACAAACCTGCTGTTGCAACATGGCCCTGACTGATCTCGTATACTCTGCTGCCACCTGCTGGCCGTTTTTTGCAATAACTACCATTGTTTTATTAAGCGACCTCTTCGGGTGAGAAGCTGCATCAAAGCCGTCTTTACGTTCTCGCATCAAAAAAAAAGACTAAATATGAGTGCAGGACCAAGTATTAAAAAACGTATTTATAGGTTTTGGGGATGCAATGAGTTAATTGGTTTTGGACTGTGTGGGAATTGCAAATCGGTCTGTGGGAAATGATGATGGCTTCCTCGATTGATTGATTATTTTTGTCTGAACCAGTTTTGAGCCCTTGATGCTCAGAAGACCGGACCCTCGCCGCAGCACAACCCAGACGTGGCATTTCAGCTCGTGCATGCTGACCTGTGGCCTTCCCCGCCTCGTAGTACAGGTGGAGAGAAAAACTTACTTGCATTGAGAGCATTTAGCATTTTTGTTCCAATTTCATTGCACATCGTTCTCTTCATTATCGTTATCTTACTGCTTACAATTATGTGACAAATATTCAGCAGCTCCCTCATGAGCTTTCTTTATTTCAGCCTCTTTGCTGCCTATTTTTGAGTGTATAAAGTTCTTTAAAAGTGCACTTGGCAAATAGAGTTGCTAAGTTCTTTCAAACATCATTGATCATCACACAGTCAATTTAATTTCAGTAGTCCTTCATCGCAAGAGTCTCAAAGCATCATTGCACGATTTGTTTGTCAGTTTTTGCCGCATTCAACAAAAGTGAGTTTTCAGAAATCATGCAGTGCAGTAAATCTGGATGTCAACTGCATACGTGTCCTTTGAGATTTGATGACGACGTGTGTGAGACGGAACATGGCGAGTGTGAAAATGATGCGCTCCAAGTATGAGCCCTGAGGAACACCGCAGAAACTTTGACTTATGGCTTCCGACAACCATCGAAAAAGATGGATTTGATAGATAGTATATGAACAAACGGTCGCCAGATGCCTACCAAGACCTTCGGCCTGTCTGGAATGATGTGATGTCAAGTTTACAGTCCCAGCCAGTTATGGACTTTTTTTGTTTTTGTTTTTGTCTTTTCAGGTCAGGGCTGGCATTGAAGGCCTGTACGATGGAGCAGAGGTGGTGCTGGGTCCAGATTCTGGACTTCTGGAGCCTGGTCCTGAACAGCAGTTTATCAACCAGAAGATGAGGCCTGGTTCAGGCGTATTGTCTGTTCAAGTGTTGCCAGACGGACCGACACGTGTCCTGCAGGTCAGAACCGGATCGCAACAACAACTCGTGAGAAGCAGAAAAACGATGGAAACTGCCTGTTCTATTTCGTCCCTCCCGACCGCCAGAAGGCGGTGCTTTAAGCACTGAATGTTCCTTTCGCGCATGCGCAGTTCGAGTAATGCATACCAAATTAGTCACCTGTGACCCCTGGGTGACCCTAGAAGGGTATAAGTTCCGGTGTCACCCAAGGTTCGTTTCCTCTTTTCTCCTCTTTTCTTCTCGCGTGGCGTATGCATACGACACATTTTCGAAGAGTATAAGAATTGGGATTTGTATTTATCCTCTTGACCGCGCCGCTTGGAGCCTTGTGACCGGATCGGTCGGAGCTGCGTAGTTCGCCCTCCAAAGGCTGCGGCGACGGTGTTTTTTCTTTCCTTCGTTCGTGACCCGACGTGGTCGCGTATTCTAACCTCCCGTGGGGTAAGCTTATTGACTACTTGTCTACTTTGCCGTCTAATTTCCGCGTTTACTGCGGTGTTTTGAGTTTTTTGTGTGGCTAGCCTCGCGTTAGCGCCCTGGCTACCACGGCTCGTGGTTTACCCTATTTTTTCCTCCGCTGGCTTTGGCAGCGTTAGCGCTTCTCTCGGTTTATTAGTGCCGCTTTCTCCGACGGTGTTGCCGTTTGGTTGTTGCTTTTCTTTTTGTGCCTTTGCTGGTGAGGGCAGCGTCAGCGTCCCCGCTCCCAGCTTACGGCGTCGCGCTTCTCGCTCGATTGTTTGTCTTACTTACTTTTGTGCGTGTCCCGCCTGCGGTGCGCACCTGGCTTCAGCTGTGCAGGTGGCGTTCGCGCCCCTTCTCTCAGCTTGTCGACGCTTTCGCGACTGCTGTCTGCCCCTCCCGCCCGTCGGCCGCTCCGTGTGCGTCTGCTGCGCAGGTGGCGTTCGCGCGCCTTCCCTCAGCTTATCGCTACTATTGACAACTGGCTGTCTGCCCCCGCCCTCCGTCGGCTGCTCGGTGTGCGTCTGCTGTGCAGGTGGCGTTCGCGCCCCCTTCCCTCGGCGTATCGCTGCTTTACCGGCTTACTGTTTGCCCCGACCCACGCGTCGGCTGCTCGGTGTGGGTCTGCTGTGCAGGTGGCGCTCGCGCCCCCTTCCCTCAGCTTCCCGCTCATCGCTGTTTGGGCCTCTTTGTGTTCACAATGGAGGACTCCCGTTGCTGCGTGGACTGTGGTATCCTCTTTGAGGCCTCCGATGTCCTGGACGATCGCTGCCCGAGGTGTCTTGTTTCTGACCGTGCCGGTGATGGCCGGGCCCGCAGTCCTGGTGTCAGTGACCCCAGTCCACTGGGTCATCTGTCGTCTTCCCAACCGAGGCGCCGGAAACGTCTCGGTGTGTGCTCTGCTGTACATGCCCCCCCCAGGAAAAGGGCGGCGCAGCGACGACTCGCTTCGGAGGTTGGGCACCTTCAGGCTGAACTGGCAGAGGTGAGATCTCTTCTGCAGGACCGTCACCCTCCCACACTTACGGGGGGGCCGGGACCACCTGCCCTGCCCATGCCGCGACCATCCACCCCGCCCATGCCAGTGCTTCCTCCTGAGGAGGACGCCATTTCCTTGGCAGCTTCGGCTTCCTTTTTTCATGACGACGACCGTGACCCGGGGTCTGTGGTTTTGGGACCAAACTCTCCAGCATCCGCTCAGAGTTCGTCCAGTGAGGCGGGGGATGGTTCTATACGGGCTGTCCTGCGCAATGCCTTGGACCTCCTGCATTTGGAGGTGCCTCCACAGGCTCAATCGGCGTCTGAGAGCGCTTTCTTCCGGCGCAGGCGCCCTTCCTCGGCCTTTTCTGTCCCCGCATCTGAGGACTATCTGCGGGAACTGCATGCTTGCTGGAGGGATCCTGGGGCTCTCTCCCGCCCTTCGGCTGATGGCCGTGATTTAGCATCGATGCACGATGCTGCTAGTGTTGGCTTGGACCGGATGCCTGCTGTGGAGCCAGCTGTCGCATCCCTCATTGTGTCCCCGGAGGAGACCCTTCGGCCATCTGTGCGATGTCCTCGACCCCAATGTCGTGTGACTGATGACCTTCTCACACGGGCCTATGGCGCTGGTGCACGTGCTGGTCGCATTGGGAACTCTTTGGCTCACCTCATGCTTGCTCTCTCTACATCTCTGCAAGCGGACAGCGTGGAGGCTGCTGTGTCCTTCAGTGATGCAGCCCTCCAGGCTTTTGCCCTCATGACTAGGGAACACGGCCGACTCATGTCCTTCCTAGTGCAAGCGCGCCGCCAGGTGTGGCTAGCGCAGTCCCCCTTGTCGGAGGCCTCTAGGAGGGCCCTCCGTGGTGTTCCTGTGGAGCCGGGGGAGCTTTTTGGTTCTGCCGCTGTGGGTGCACTGGAAAGGACGGTTAAGGCTCATGAGACCAGGAAGCAGCTTTCCAGCCTCAATAGGGCCCTGCCTCCCCAACAGGGTAGTCCTGGGGCACGCTCTGCTTTTCATCGCTTTCCTCAGCCCTGGCCTGCCGAGGCTTATGGCACCCGGCGACCCCCGCAGAGGCCCGCCGAGGACTTTCGCTCCTCCGCCCACTTGCCTTCAGGGCAACCACGGGCTGCAGGCCCCACCCGCCGTCCCTCTCGGGCCCCTAGGGGCCGGAGGGCCAGGGACTGAGGCCTTGGGGCCGGCCGTCGGACATTTTTCCCACCAGCGGCTCAGTTACTGGGCTGCTCGTGCCTCGGACCCATGGGTGGTCTCCATCTTGACACACGGGTACGAGCTGCAATTCCGACGCCGGCCTCCTGCTTCCTGTCGGGTCAGGGTGACTCATCGCCGACCCGGCAAAAGCCTCAGCTCTGGACCAGGAGCTGTCCGCCCTCCTGGCCAAGGACGCGATCGAGGCCGTGGACCCCCTGGCACAGCCCGGGGGCTTCTATTCGACGTACTTCCTTGTCCCAAAGAAGACCGGTGGATACCGACCGATACTGGACCTGAGGGGGCTCAACAAACATCTCAAGGTATTGCCATTCCACATGCTAACCACGAACGACGTCTTGCAGTCGCTCGCCCAGGGGGAGTGGTTCACGTCTGTCGACATGAAGGACGCCTACTTCCACGTCCCCATCGCACCTCGACACCGTTGGGTCTGCTGACACTGCGCCCACTACAGAGGTGGCTGAACGGCTTCCACTTGGACGCCAAGTGACACCGCCACCGGAGGCTCAGGGTGTCCCGTCGGTGCCTCCTCGCCCTGGCACCTTGGAAGGAGAGGGCTTTTCTATTGAGCGGCGTCCCGCTGGGTGTGGTCCCGGCCCGCCGCGAAACAGTCACCACGGATGCCAGCCTCACGGGCTGGGGTGCTGTCTGGCAGCACAGGACGGCTCAGGGAAGTTGGTCTGTGCGCGACAGGGTCGATCACATCAATGTGCTGGAGCTTTGGGCGGTGCACTTGGCACTCATGCACTTCTTGCCATACCTGAGCGGACGGCATGTTCTCATACGGTCGGACAACACCACGACCGTGTTTCACATAAACCATCGGGGCGGCATCAGGTCCGCCCGTCTGTTGGAGACTTCCCAGCACCTTCTCAGGTGGGCTGCTCCCCGTCTGGCCAGTCTACGGGCCACCTATCTGCCGGGGGTTCGGAACCAGCTCGCGGGCTCTCTCTCCCGTCGGGGTCCTCCTCCCGGAGAGTGGCGCCTCCACCCAGAGGTGGTGCGCATGATTTGGAGCAGCTTCGGCACGGCGGAGGTCGATCTCTTTGCCTCCGAGGACTCGACCCACTGCCCACTTTGGTTTTCCCTGAGCGAGGCCACCAGCCCTCTCGGTCTGGATGCACTGGCGCAGCCGTGGCCAGAGTGCCTTCTCTACGCCTTTCCGCCGCTCCCTCTGATATTGCTGACGCTTCAGAGAGTTCTTCAGGAGGGGCACACGCTATTGCTGGTGGCCCCCTTCTGGCCGGCCCGGACGTGGTTCCCCCTGCTCCGTCAACTGTGCTCCGGCGAGCCGTGGCGTCTCCCCGACAGGGAGGACCTGTTGTCTCAACAGGGAGGTCGGGTTTGGCATCCCGACCCTCGGCGCCTTCGCTGGTGTGTTTGGCCACTGAGGGGCCCCAACCGCTGCTGACCGGCTGTACAGAGTCTGTCACGCGGACCATTCTTAATGCGAGGGCACCGTCCACTCGGCTACAGTATGCCAACAGGTGAAAGTTGTTTGTGGCGTGGTGCGGAGAACGCGGGGTGGACCCTGTTTCGTGTTCCATCCCCACCATCCTGGATTTCTTGCAGTCCCTCCTGGATAAGGGCAGGTCTCAGTCGACTCTGAAGGTGTATGTGGCAGCTATTTCTGCCCGGCATGTTGGTGCTGATGGCGGCTCCGTGGGGCGCCATGAGCTGGTGTCCTTGTTCCTCAGAGGGGCTCTGCGTCTTCGTCCCCGCCCGGCTCCTCGGGTTCCGGCGTGGGATCTGCAGTTGGTGCTGGACGGCCTGTGCAGGCCTCCCTTCGAGCCCCTGGCGGGGGCGGACCTTCTGTGGGTGTCGCGCAAGACTGCACTCTTGCTCACCGTTGCCTCCGCCAAGCGCGTCAGCGACCTACACGCTTTATCGGTTAGCCCTGAATGCCTGCGATGGCACCCGGATGGCGCCGGCGTCACTCTGTGGCCGAACACTGCCTTCATTCCCAAGGTGTTGTCTGGCTCTCGTTCTAACCAGCCTCTACGGCTTAAACGTTATGTACCCACTCCTGCTGATGGCGGGGACAGGCCGGAGCTCTTGTGTCCGGTGAGAGCCTTGCAGTGTTACATTGACGCTACGGCGGACATTTGTACGTCTGCCCAGCTTTTTGTTTGTTATGGTGGTCCTACCAAGGGCTCCGCTCTCTCCAAGCAGCGCTTGTCTCACTGGGTCGTGGATGCCATTCACCATCCCTACCTGCTGTCTGGCCGCCCCCTGCCGTCAGGGGTGCGCTGTCACTCCACCAGGAGCGTTGCCACGTCTTGGGCCGCCCTGAGGGGTGTTTCCCTGGAGGATATCTGTGCTGCTGCCTCATGGGCGACGCCTTGCACCTTCTCCAGGTTTTATAGCGTGGATGTCGCCTCTCCCCATCCGCTTGGCGTGATCTTGGGTCCTGTTAGGGCTTCTCAGTGAGGTTTGTGTCTGAGATCCCTCGCGACTACGCCGGTATTAGTCATTCAGTGCTTAAAGCACCGCCTTCTGGCGGTCGGGAGGGACGAAATAGAACGAAAGTTACAACTGTAACTACGGTTCTATGAGTCCCGGACGACCGCCAGGGCGTCCTGTCGCTCGGAATCCTCGTGTTCACGCGAGAAGATTCCGTAGGAAACGAACCTTGGGTGACACCGGAACTTATACCCTTCTAGGGTCACCCAGGGGTCACAGGTGACTAATTTGGTATGCATTACTCGAACTGCGCATGCGCGAAAGGAACATTCAGTGCTTAAAGCACCGCCTTCTGGCGGTCGTCCGGGACTCATAGAACCGTAGTTACAGTTGTAACTTTCGTTTGTGACGATGACGTGTATTCTTGTGTGTGTTGTTTGACATTCTCCAACAGATCAGCGACTTCAACCAAAGACGGATGATCCACAAGCCACCAAGTGCTGAGCCGGACAAGAGCAAAGACAATTTGAAGACGAAAGAGCCTGAACAGGAGCTTGAGGTCAAAACAATTACAACATCGCCGATGAGATTGAGAGAAATCTCCACATACATTTGATTTCATTAGTGGATCAAATATTGTTGAATAAAAATGAGGGGTGCCGTAATTAATTGCATGACTTCAATACTTCAAAACTCACGATTAATCGCAAATTTTATATCTGTTCTAAATGTATACTAAAATGTACAAGAAGTTTTCATACTCTTGATAACATAAAAGTGGGGAAAATGTTAAATGCAAATATGGCTGCATCTTTTAGCCATTGATAAAGTAATTTCATAATTATAAAATTGAGTTCAAATTAAAAGATAACTACTGTAAAAAAAAAAAATGAGTGTGATATCAATATGTCATTTTTCTGCCACGAGATGGCATAATTGCATTTGTAAGACTGTGACAGCTCAGTCTCTGTTTTTCTTTCATATTAAGAGCTGTCTAATATTTAACATGAAGTAACATTTTTAAATTGTAAAACACCACATGTAAAGAAAATGGATGGATTATTATTAAATGTAGTACTGCAAAATTTTGACATGAACGTGTCTGCTGCATTGTGACTGAAATTCCAAGTAAGGAGACGGTCAGTAATTGCACATTGAAAAAATTAGTTGCATTAAAGGAACTTTAAATGAACTCAAAATTGATGCACTAATTTTGACACCCCTAATAAAAATATGAGTACATTATTGATTTATTTTAATGATGAAATATGCATCCATTCCAAATACTTCAACTATGCAACCTGTAATCACACTTCCAGCAAGAACGCACAGTGAGAAAAAGTCATAATTGCGTTGACAAATCATACCTTAGTTGTGCATGATGTAATGATATATCATTAGGACTCGTAGGAATATGCACCTGACATCCTGTGCCGTCCTTCTTACCAGGTGTTAGTGAACTTGGAGGAAGGTATCGGCGTGTCTTTAGTCAACAAGGTTCCGGAAGAACTTGTGTTTGTCACACTGTCCGGAATCGACGTCCACTTGACACGCACCAACGCCAACGAGGTGTTGGAATTGAGCGTTGGCAACATTCAGGTGAGGTCCTGATCACGCACATACTCAAAAGTACACGATGCAGACGGAATCCGGAATCGTTGTGTTGCACTTGACGCCCATCTCGAAAATCTACACAATTCAAATGACACTTGAACATTTTTCGGCCTATTTCGACATAAGTGGGTGGTCAAAGAAATGATGTGAAATGTCCAATTGCCTCAATCCAACCTTGTCAGCACTGACAACGAGTGTTTAAACGGCCACAATGCCACGATGTGCACCGCTCTTCCATTTTGTCATGGATTGTAAAAACATGAGAATGTTGGAACTGTCTTTGTTTGATCAGGTGGACAACCAGCTGCTGGGAACCACACAGCCGGTGATGCTGTGCGAGACTCCCAACTGCGCCGATGGCAACGTGAGCGACGGCGGTCCAAGCTTGCAGGTCAACTCGGTCAAAGTTCCGAGCAGTCTCATGCTCACGGACATCTTCAAGGTAAGCGGCAGACACGTTTTCATGAAATCTCGTGTCGCAATCGACACGATCGGCCGCGTTCACGATTCACGCCATGACGCCCAAGTCGCAGTTTGGGAATTGCTGATTATTTTTTACACCTTTATCCACATATGTCACAGGTGAGATTTGATTAAAAAAAATTAAAAAATCTGAGTTGTACACTTTACATTGCATGAAAAATCTGATACGTCACATATGGGGAAGAAAAAAGTAGTGTGAACGTAACCTTCCTCTTTGTATTTTTGATGTGTTGCAGCACCTGATGGTCACAGCTGGACGCTTCACAGTCATCATCGAAGAGAAGTTGTTGCTCAAGTTGCTCAGCTTTTTTGGTTACGGACAG
Source organism: Festucalex cinctus (assembly GCF_051991245.1). Lineage (NCBI taxonomy): Eukaryota > Metazoa > Chordata > Actinopteri > Syngnathiformes > Syngnathidae > Festucalex > Festucalex cinctus. The sequence goes on from NC_135412.1 coordinate 292,220, forward strand.
ACAGAAGCAGGTCGGTGAAGCCTCAAAATTTCACCAGCGTCTCTCACAAAGAGATGGTGACGATTGAAAATCCGATTGTTTCATGAATGCATGGAAAAGTCATCAACACCATGTCTGGAAAATGAAATCCGAGCAGCAAAACGCAAGCGTCGTGCTCGTCGTCTCCCATCTGGCGTAAAACCGGCTGCTAAGTCACATGTATTGTGTCATTGATGCAGAAGTGGAGAAATTGGATGAGAACCTTCACGAGAGGCCCAATCAGGACGCAGGAGCTCCCAAACGTTTCTACTTTGAGAACCTGAAGATCAGCCTGCCTCAGCTCAAGCTCAGCGTGCTCACGTCTCACAAGCTGCCTGCTGATTTGAAGGTAAGAGCACTTTTGTTCACGCTTGTCAAATCTGGGCTGCCACTTCCAAGACTTAAGAAGGGCAAATGTTTGTTTCCGTGTGTGTGGGCGGTGACACGAGGCTTGTTTCATTGTCATTCAGTGATGGACAAGTTCTCTTCCAAACCAACACGGGTGCTATTGAACATGCGCAGGACAGACGACGTCTCGACTCAAAATATCTTCTTTTTTTTTGCACGCCAGGCTTTGAAAGGTACTTTGGGATTTCCATTGGTTCGCTTCGAGGACGCTGTTGTCAACATGTTCCCGTTCACTCGAGTGCATCCTTATGAGACTCAGGAAATCATCATCAACGATATTCTCAAGCATTTCAGAGAGGTATTGCACATTCTTCTCCGCCGCAGGGCTGGAGAACCACACAGCAAATGGAACCGTGTTAAACTGTATCTCGTTTTTGATGCAACGCTGTCCGTGGATTGCGTCACATGTGCACGTGTTCAGAACCTTGTGGCTGTAATGTACATTTTGGATCTGAAGGAGCTGATCAGCCAAGCAGCTCAGATCCTGGGCTCTGTGGACTTCCTGGGAAATCCAATCGGACTTTTCAACGATTTCTCTGAAGGCGTGTCGGAGCTCATCAAGTATGGCAACGTGGGCGGCCTCATCCGAAACGTGACGCACGGCGTCTCCAACTCTGCTGCCAAGGTTCCGCTTAGTTTGGGAAAATCTTCTTTCTTTCTTTCTTTGTTTTTTACAGATATTGCACATGCTGTTAAATCATCAGTCACGATGAAAGTGAAAAATAAATGGATGAAAATGGAATAATATTGCACGAGTAATTGCGCATGAATCAGTTTGCAGGAACTTTATCTGATGGTCTGGGGAAAACCATGGACAACCAGCACCAGACGGAGCGAGAGTACATCCGATATCACGGCGCCACCAGTGGCGAGCACCTGGTTGCAGGCATCCATGGACTCGCTCATGGTACACCTGCCAATATTTCGCTCGTTACAGCTTCAGCACCGGATTGTCTCAATTGGCCCCAATTGACAGTACAAGACATTTTTAATGTCACGGACGTGATTTTGCACATCAGTTTGGTTCCGCTACCGGTTGCCAACGAGGGCACAAAGTCGGAAGCAATTTGACGTATTTTGACGCAGCCCACATGTCGGTCGCAAACCAAACCGGGAACAAACTGATGTGCAAAAACAGTCCCGCCTCTTCCATTCGGCGTTCTAATTCATATTGCGTTTGTGGAATATGAATTAAGCAGCAAAATCCAAACGTTTTTCTCCATCTCTGGGGGCGGCCATTTTGCCGTTTGCTCTCAACTGCAAACATCGCAGTTGCTCAGAGTTCAGGTAACGACCAATCACGGCTCACCTGTTTTCCGAGTTTCGTCATGTGATGTTGACGAGCTGTGATTGGTCGTTACATGAGTCCTGAGCAACTGTGATGTCATTTTCACTCCACAACAAGTGACAAAATGGCCGCCCGCCCACTGAGCGAGAAAAAAACGGGTTCATTTTGCTGCTTAATTCATATTCCACAAACGCAATATGAATTTGAATGCTGTGTTTAGCTGCATCAAATATAATATTGTAAAGAAAGTTGTCTTTTATGGCAGAATCCCTTCCAGGGTGCGCGATAATATGCTGAAGTAAGAATTTCAAAAGCATACAAGTGGTGCGGGGAAAAAATGCGCCTGATTGATTTGCGATGATCTCTCAGGTATCATCGGTGGCATGACGAGCATCATAACGTCAACGGTGGAGGGGGTGAAGACGGAGGGCGGAGTCAGCGGCTTTTTCTCCGGCCTGGGTAAAGGCCTTGTCGGCACCGTGACCAAACCGGTGGCCGGAGCGCTGGACTTTGCTTCTGAGACGGCACAGACGGTCCGGGACATGGCCAGTCTCAGCAACCACAGGTGGGCGCCGCTACCGCTTCCGTTACCTGCGTTACCTTCGCTTCCGTTTATTCAGGCACTTTCCTCACGAAAGGAGACGGAGGTCACAACAATTTGCTTCATCTTGCACATATTTGAACTCTTCGTTCACGGCTGTTTTACTCATTTTGCAAGGCCCACAGAAAATTGTGCTCTATTGCTATCAAGACATGGAGCCGAACACAAAAAAAAAAAAAAGTCTCATCTTTCATCAGGAAGAAAAAAAGTGTGTTTCTGTTTGGCAGCAGTTAGCATGAGAATATAGTTAAGTTTCATCATGATTCATTTTAAACTGCGAGGAAAATAGCTCGTTTTCAACATGGCCCTGGTTGATCTCTGCTGCCACCTGCTGGCCGTTTTTGTAACAACTACCATTGCTTCGACCGTTCTCTGCAGTTCAGAGGTTGCATTAAAAAAAAACATTCAAACTTATGAATAAGTCTCTGGGACACGGATAATATTTCAAAGAGAAGATATTTCTATGTTTTTGGGCGCAAATGAGTTAAATTCTTCCTGGCCTTTGACAAACATCCAAGTGAGATCCGGTTTTCAAGTTGTCGTCGTGCGTTTTGCAGGTTAAGCGTGTTGCGTGTCAGGAAGCCTCGCTGCTGCAAAGGTCCTCAGGGTCTTCTGCCTCGCTACTCGGCCTTGCAGGCTGACGGCCAGGAGAAGCTCTTGCACCTTACGGACAACATTCAGTCCGAGTTGTAAGTGGCTTGTCTCGACCGGACTCGCATACGCACGCGGGTTAGGGTTAGGGTTAGGGTTAGGGTTAGGTCCGGCCTGACGCGTTTGTTTGCTGACCGCCGACAGCTTCATCGCAGTGGAGCCCATCGACAGCTACAGCGTGCTGATCTCCTCCAAAGCGGTCTACTTCCTGAAGCCCGGAGAGCACGTGGACCGTGAAGCCATTTTCCTGGAGATCAAGTATGACGACCTCTACCACAGTCTGGTGTCGAAGGATCACGGGAAAGTCTACGTGCAGCTCACCAAAAAGGCCGAAAGCACCGGTAGCGGTGTGGCCATCCCTGGCCCCTCCCACCAGAAGCCCATGGTAAGACTTTAGACCGGGACAACGCGGAGCACTTTTCAAATGGAATCCGATTCCACTTCACTTCTTCTTTGTCTTCTAATCCATCCACAGGTCCATGTGAAGAGTGAAAGTCTGGCTCTGAAAATCTCCCAAGAGATCAACTACGCCAAAAGTCTGTACTACGAGCAACAGCTCATGCTGCCTGCCAGCAACAACGACGACTGCTTATTGCTGGAATCGTGATCAAATGTTGGATTTCGAGACGCTCCTTCTGCCTTGCGAGCGACTGGCGACCAGCATCGTGGCGAGCGTCGGCCCCGAACGGAGCAGATTATCCGATCAATTGATCCTGTTTCATGGACCACAAAGAAACAAATGTGGATATTCAGACAGCCATGAACGTGTTTCGGTCACATGCCCGAATATCACGAAGAGTTTTCATTTCTTCTGTGTGTATTTGTTACTCGAGTTGTTTCCAGCACCACATGTGCAGATCCTGCAGGTCTTCCACCATGTTTGTGAATACGTCAAACGTGTAAATCCGGTAACACAATATGGAGAGATGTGAATATGTCTCAAGCTTTTTGTTGTGTTTTTGAGAGTATTATTTTGTGTGAGGGTTGTCTAAACAATTGCACTGACACATTTGAGTATGTGATGCGTCCCGACTTCGCTCGCGTTCAGCTGCCTTCTCCTTTCAAACCGACAGTTGTGACATTTCACTATCGTCACTGTTTGTTCCTCTTCGGTGCAACTGTGACTTCCTCGTAAGCAACTTTCAACGCGTCGGGACTTGAGATTTTGACTACTTGAGGCCTATTGTGACATCATGTAAAATGCTTTAATTAACATGGACAAATGCAAATAAATTGAACACTTTGTTTGCAATCTCTTCCTTTATCAGGTAGCGTAATTCACATTTGATGAATCAATTGCAGTTGAAATTTTCAACCCATAGGCTATTTCATGTTCAGATTGATCAACTGTGTTGTTTTTAGCAAATTATCATTAACTTATGGCTGCAAAAAAACAAAACAAAAACGGGGACAAGCTCATGTTTCCCAATGTGTTACATCATAAATAATCAATAAATGTTTGGGAACTGAGAACACAAATTGTTGAAGCTTTGCAGGTGGAATTTGTTCTCATTCTTGCTTGATGTCGCTTCAGCTGTGTAACAATCTCACCAAACATTTTCAATGGGAGGCACGTCTCGTCCCCGCACTCTTTTACTCCGAGCCACAATGTTGTAACACGTGTAGAATATCGGTTGGCATTAACTTGCCGAAAGAAGCAGGCACGTTCATGAAAATTGACGTTGCTTGGATGGCAGCGTCGCTTTCCTCCAAAACCTTCCAGCATTAAGGAAGATCCCTTCTCAGATTCCTTCGTTACCCGTTCCACGAACACGCTCCATATCATCATAGATGCTGGATTTGGATATTTTCCTCCAGAACAGTTCTGGTGCTTTTCCTCTTTGGCGCGGCGGACACGACGTCCACAAAATTCTCGGGACCCCAAGCATGTTGGGGGCCGCTGTGGCAAAATAAACGCCTTCAGTGTGAAAAACTGATCAAGAAAAGATAGAACATTAATTGACAGTGAAAAATCATTTTAGTACGTTTCAGAGACTGTGCTTTTTTTTTTTTTTTTTTTTGCATTCATTCAAGTAAAGGAGTTGAATCAGTACTTTTGGACTCAAACATCACTTGTGTTGTGCCATTTGTGACGAGATTGATAGTTAGTGAGGATGACGTGCGTGAAGTTTAACCCCGCCCTCACCTTGAACGTGTGCAGACGACAGAGCTGACGGCGATACAGTATTTGTGTGTGCGCGTGTAGTTTTTCTGATGGCGAGTGTGGGCCAGCGACCACGTGACGCGGAAGCAGACTAGCGTCTTTTGTTCACATCAATCAAAGCGGACGCGGACGGAGAGCTGCTGAATCAGGAAATCGCTGGTACATGATTTATTTTCCACTCTGGAAATTACAAGTAACCTTTTTGGAGGAAGTACACATATCCGTTTCTTCGACACCGGCTAACTACATCGTCTCGAAAATGTTTGTAAAGTTTTTTTTCACCTCTTGTCGCGGTATTGTTTGACGTGCATGTCTTAATTAAGTATGCGTTAGCTTAAGGCGGAGGTAACGTTAGCTTAATTATCCCGAAATGTTCACGTGTAGTCGAGCGAGCTGACCGAGAGAAGTTGTTGAGTTTGTCTGAAGCTCAAACTTGAGCCTTATGTCGAAGCTCCGGATAAAAGTTGACGAATTGGCGGCTCGGTTAGCTTGCTAGCCAATCTGCAAGCGAACAAAGAAGCGTCACTTGCGTTTAGCTTCGCGAAGCTAGCGGCTCTGCACACGCGCGCTATTGCTTTGTTTCAGTTTGTGGCCAGGTGCTTTTCCAATACGGATTACACAAGACGCTTTACTGGCCTTTTTAATCGCGCGAGTTGTTTAAAAGGCTTGCTGGGCAAGTAGCCTAGGAAAGAGACTCCTACCAAGTAAAGTCGGTCAAAGTAAGCAACTCTCCCGGACACTTCTTTACGCATGTCTGCCAAAATGTCGACTGTAATCTGCCGAATGGCTTCGAACCGGAGTTGTTGGAAGGAGTTTGTTTACAGTTAAACAATGAAATGTGACGTTTCATCCTTATTACTGACCAATACAGTCGACAGCGTCAAAAGAAAAGTTTGGAGAACAGCTCTACAATTTATGCCATGATGTATTGTTTTTTTTGTTTTTTTTTTATGAGGCATCTCTTACTTAAGATGTGAAAAGTTTACTTATATAATGAAGTTGCCCTTTCTTTACGACCAATTCCTACGTGGCGACGTAAACCAAGTCGGAACGTACTGTTGACATCATTACAATATTTGTGTGAAAAACACTTCCATGGTCACAAATACATAATACTCAAATGGGAAAACAAGCTGTTCACTGCCTGCCGTTCATAACGTTGAAATAATTCACGTCGTTATTACAAATGTTTGTAAGCAATACAGACAAAGAAAGCAGCAATAATTGAGCATGCTTCTTTGTGCTGCATTCTTACATAGCAGGCTAAACTAGTTCATTGTGTACCATAAAGGTAGTCCGACACTCACAGACAATTAATATAAAACAGTCAAGTGCGTGTGGCATGCTGTTTCTAATTTTGAAATGCAGTACAAAACTGTACTCGGTCCTGTGCCAGCAGTTCCTGAATTGGCGAAAAGTTGCTGACGACTTCTTCCGTTGTAGCTCTTTTGACTGAAAATGCCGCGCAAGAAGGTGACGGACGTGTCTGGAAATGGATCCGTGAAGAAGAAGAGAGCGGCGGGCAAAAGGAAGGAGAGAGACTTCAGCAGTGACGACGAGTTTGACTACGAGCAGGAGAACAACAAGAAGCCGGGGAAACCTTCCATAAAGTCCACTTTGCAACCCGTCACTGTGGCGGATGATGTGAAAGAGAAAATTGTGAGTCTGCCAAAGTCTTTTTTTTTTTTTTTTTTTAAAGTTATTAAACAGCATCTTATTCATCAGCTCGGTTGACCATTTGCGTTTCTTTTCCACAGAAACTTGAATGCCCAAAGGTTAAAGGCCAACTCATCATATTTGGAGCAACAAATTGGGATTTGATTGGAAGAAAAGAGGTCCCCAAACAACAAGGTACAATAGCCATGATGTCAATAATGTGTTTTGTTTTGTTTAGAAAACATAAAGATAAACTTTTGCCTCACAAAGGTGAAAAACAAACCGTAACTACAATCGACATTGATGCAGAAGTTAACAGCAACAGACAAAAGAAATTTTCATTCATGTTCGACTCCACAAAATAAAATTAGAAATAGTGATGGATCAATATGGATTTTTCAAGGCTGATACGATTATCAGTAGACAAGGAGCCCGATTATTCATCTGCAGTAGAAGAGAAAATATTAGTGTCAAAAAGAAAACAAAAGTTTTTCTTTTCATTTTAGCTTTTGTAACAAAAATTGCAGGGAGCTTCGAAGTTCATCGGCACGAGTTAAGGTAAATATCAAATAAATAGTTCTGAATGTTTTCTACTGTAAATAAAGTTTTCCAAAATTTCAACCTCATTTCTTCATTTTGATTTGAAACAATCAAAATTGTAGGAGTTAAATGAAAAGTCTCACTGAAGGACAAACGTAAGCTAATTTGGGGTTTACGTTAACGTTGGTAAACGCTTTCAAAGGGGCTTTGCAGACATTGAAATATTGTCTGAACATGTTTGAAATGACAAGTGAAAGATGTGCAAAAATCCTGATGAAAACCCCAAATTGAGTCCGTTCACAAGCATTCACCGCTCAGTGAGATGCCAGTTTTATCGGCCGATGCGGATATTTGTCCAAATGGCAAAATATCGGCACCCACCGGGCCGATTATCGCTCGAATCCAAATGAGAAAACAACTTTCACACTACATTCACAACCAAAATGTTGCTGTAAGAGTAGAACGGCGATTTATTCACCTGTGTCTGATAAACACAACCGGACGTAATCGGCGGCAACAAAACTTGGATTTGGTCTCTTTTGGGCGGCTGTGATGTGTTTTGCCAGCATCAAAAGGTTTTTGTGTGCGTTTCTGGACTTGGCGTGACGCGGCCTGTCGCGTGGCACTTTGGTCTTAGATTGCGCAAGCGGTCTTGGCCGTCAGGAAATCGGCGTCAATGTTGCGTTGGGGCGTGCATCATCATCATCATCATCATCATCATCATCATCATAAATCGTGAGCGTTCCACTTGACACCTTGGCTGGCGGCATTCCACATCTGTTCCAGTGTAGAAGCTGGGAAATTTCCTGGCTGACTTGAACGCACCAGCATGATGCTCAAAAGAGGAATCTTCCAAATTGCCGCCTCGGCGCCCATTTGCTGCTATGGCGACGCACGTTTCCCACCGAAGCGCAACATGAACGTGATTGCGGACTAAAATGGCAAGTTTTGCATCTTTGGATTGTTGATGGAAATCATCCAGTGAGCGGCCATGAAATGATGGTGACGTGAATGTGGATTGCTATGTAATATGCATATGGTGGAAGCTCCTCCCCCCTGCACAGCTCTGATTGATGCATTTGCAGGCGCACGTCGATGATGTGCTTTGTTGCAAAGGGATTTCGGCGTTATTTGTAACAGCTGTTGAGACAAAGACCAATGTTGGGAGCTTTTATATGCTGCGTCCGCTCTACATATGTGAACATGCACGTATGTCAAATGATGCTGCTTTTCTTATGATTATTTCTCATATTCCACCAGAAAGTTGCCTGCCTGCCGTCATACAGGTGCTACAGTTTTTGTTTTGAATGATATTTGACAAAGCCATGATTTTCATGAGGTCGATTTGAGTTAAGAGTAGCGCGTTGTGTTCACCTTGTGAAGCACACATCAGTCAAATGGAGGACGATTGCAAAAGTTACAACAAACATTATGTGGACACAAAAGAAGTTGAGATGCAAAAACGTTTGCATGCTGGCTCCAGGTCTGTTGAGAATCTGCACATTTTTGACATTATTATTATTATTATTATTGAACAGTGATACTTGATGTAATGTGCATTTAATATAGAGGCAGTGGATGAACATTGAACAACTGCACTTGTACAGTCATATTGAAATCTTAAGTATCAACAGTAAAATTCCGTAAAGCTGTGTAAGCATTTGAAGAAGGTCCAAAAAGGAGACGAAACACGAAGGAGTTCTCAAACTCGGATCGGGTGACGTATCGCGGCTCGCGTTTTTGCTGAGTTTGGTCATGTGACGTTTGCACGCTGACCCCTTCGGCACCGTGATGTCATTTTCAGCAACTGCAAGTGGCAAAATGGCCGCCTCGTCAAAGGTTCCTGGATTGAAAAGGTTTGAATGTTTTCCGCTGGGAATTTCATGAGAGTGTCAAATGCTAAACATAATAAATGCCGATTTTCTTTTGTCTTCTTCCAGCGGCGTTCCGCAACCTGGGCCAGAATTTGTGGAGTCCACATCGTTACGGCTGCCTGAAGGACGTCCTGGTCAGCTGTGTGATTTCCGGCTCGTGCGCGGCGCACAGCCTCCTCGTCACCGCCGAGGGCAAACTGTGGAGTTGGGGTCCGTCGCAAAATGCGCATTTTCACTTGTGTTTTTTCCGACCAATGCGGAATCCAGATGATGATTGTTTGGGCAGGTCGTAATGACAAAGGGCAGCTGGGCCACGGAGACACCAAACGTTTGGACGCTCCCAAGTTGATCGAGGGATTGGCGGATGCGGCGGTCGTGGCCGCCGCCTGCGGGCGCAATCACACGTTGGCGCTAACGGGTGAGTTAGCAAAGTGACGTCATCATCATCATCATCATCATCATCCGGCTTTTGTTTGTCTTCCTTAGAGGACGGCATCGTGCACTCGTTTGGTGAAAACAAGCTGGGTCAGCTCGGCCAAGGCAGCCAGACGGACGCCGTCCTCAGCCCGGCACCCGTAAGTGGCAAACGCCAAACGCCAAAAGTGTGGGGAAAGTCAAAAGCGGCTTCCTGTGCCCAGATCGCCTACAACGGACAACCCTTGGTCAAGGTGTCGTGCGGGGCCGAGTTCAGCATGGTGGTGGACTGCAAAGGGAACCTCTACTCCTTCGGCTGCCCCGAGTACGGACAGCTCGGTACGTCCGCTCGCGTCGGGTCGCAAAGGACGCAATCCTCGCCACGGTTTGCCGAGCGTGTTGTCGCGTGTCGCCGCAGGACACAACAGCGACGGCAAGTTCATCGCGCGCGCCCAACGCATCGAGTACGACTGCGAGCTCGTCCCGCGCCGCGTCGCCATCTTCATCGAGAAGTCCAAAGACGGCCAGGTGACGCCCGTGCCCAACGTGGTGGTCCGAGACGTGGCCTGCGGGGCCAACCACACGGTGAGACGTCCCGCCGGACGGCGTGCGCGTTTCCCTTTCTCGCTCTTGACGCTCGTGTGCGCCGCAGCTGGTGTTGGACTCTCAGAAGCGCGTTTTCAGCTGGGGCTTCGGCGGTTACGGCCGACTGGGACACACCGAGCAGAAGGACGAGCTCGTTCCTCGTCTGGTCAAACTCTTCGACTTCCCCGGTCGGGGGGCAAGTCACGTCCACACGGGCTACCAGTGCTCCTTTGCCATCAGCGAGAGCGGTAAGACGACGACGGCGCCTTTCACAAGTACCCCGAATGCAACGTGTAGCAACTCGCAAGCCCAAAACCAATCGGTGTGATTTTGCCGTCCTTGAGTGCACTTGAACTGTCAAACTCAACACGCAACAATAAGAATTACAGCCACTGTTGAAACATTCTTCCTTTTTAAAACATCGCTAGCCTAGCCTAGCGCTAATGCTAGAGCATAGCGGATCCCAATCAAATGCTAACAGGAAGTTAGCGTCACCTTCGGGAGTAATAGTTCTTCAAATAAATATTGTGTAAACACGCTCACAGGTAAGATGACACCATTACATGTGTACACCATGGAGGCACGGCACCACACTGCCCCTAAGAGGCGGAAATGCGCAACAACACACATTTGTTTGACTTGGTGTATACTGCACTCTTACTTTTCTTTTTTTACTTTTTGAGTTTTAAGAATTCGCAGAATTTTCTTTTCCTCAAAATTTCAGGGTACAAATATATCCAAGGACTTTTAAATCTTACCAACACACGTTTTTATGGCATAGCACAAAATAAAATCCCTGAGATAAAATAATTCTGATAAAAAGCTTTATGTAATTCTCAAGTTTGAAAATGAAAGAGGCTTGAATTTCACGTGATATTTCTAAGGTTCGCTTCTACTTGTTTAAAAAGTGTTTGTGTAGGGATGAATGGGCTATGATCAGTTTTGAGTTTTAGTCATGTGAAAAATATTAACTTTTTATTCATGAGTTAAATTTCACCCATAATCATCCAGCCGTTAACATTTGCACTTTCAACAATGACGTCCCACTTTGATGATGTTTTGCAGGAAGTCTTTTCTTCTGGGGCGTGACCAACACGTCCAGAGAGTCGACGATGTACCCCAAAGTTGTGCAGGATTTGTGCGGTTGGGAAATCCGCAGTCTGGCATGCGGGTACGTCGGTTTGCGCTTGACGCAAACTCCCTGATGGATTTGACACAAGTGACTCGTGCGCTTTGTGTGAAACAGGAAGAGCAGCATCATCATCGCTGCCAACGAGAGCACCATCAGCTGGGGTCCGTCACCCACGTTCGGAGAGCTGGTAAGAGAACCTGCTTCATCATCATCGTCATCATCATCATCGCAGTTGGCAGCAAATGCGTTTGCTTGCTTGCTTGCGTAGGGTTATGGAGACAACAAACCGAAATCGTCCACCACCCCCCAGGAAGTCAAGACCCTGGATGGCATTTATATCGAACAGGTGCACTGAATGACTGGCATCGTATGTATGGTGGACCACTTTTAGAAGTTAAAGGTTGGGCGCATGCACGACACGACACGACACGACGGAGCCCAAACTTGGCAATCGACGCTCAATGTGGCTTCTTTGTGCCCCGGGAACGCGTGGGATGCAATCGATTGCTTCTGTCTGCTTTTCCAGGTGGTGATGGGCTTCGCGCACTCCATGATCATCGCCAGGCAGGACGCGCCGGCCGAGCAGGAGAAACTGCAAAAGCTGCCCGAGTACAACCCGCGAACGATCTGACGGATGTCGGCGCAAGAGTTGCGAGGGAGACGGACGAGGACGCTTTCATGGCAACGAACTCGTCCAGACCGCGTTGAGCGAAACTAGTTTACGTCAAGCACTTCCGCCTCTTCCTTCCCGAGATGTGCTTCCGTTCCCCTTTTGTTACACGCACACTCATTTTTCTTCTCATGTGTTGCAGTGTTTGAGAACTCTTTGTCAATTTTACGGGTGCTTCGGCGTGACCCTTCACCTCTGCAGGGACAGACGCTCCATACGAGTGCCTACGTTTTCCACGGCCGTTATGGAAGTTGTTTGTTTGTTTTCACGATCTTCTCAACTTTGTTACATTCCTTCAGTTCTTTTCACAATCGACCAATGTTGGGACTTTTGTCTTGATTTTGTTGGGGGCCAATGCTGCTCTGTCACAAGTATTTGAGCTGCGGAAGGTTGGGACTTTGTTTTTGGGTTTTAAATCAGCAAAAGGGGTGTTTTTCTGCCACTTTTTACTGGTCTTAATGGTTCTGTGTGTTGTTCTGATTCCATTTTCATTCCAATAAATAAAAAAGAAAATGGTGTCAACTGATGCCCAGTTGAAGTTTACTGCTGTCGTCAAACAGGATTGCAACAACATGGCGGAACTCACAAGAAGAAAAAACCCAAAACATAGATGACCGAAAACACTGAACTTATTTATTGTACAAAATCAGCTTGAACTTAATCTTCGTCTTCCTCCTCTTCCTCATCCTGGTTGATCTGGAAGTAGCGCAGCTCGTAACTCTCTTTGGTGTTGGCCACCACGCGCAACCAGTCACGAAGATTGTTCTTTTTCAGGTACTTCTTGGTCAGATACTTCAGATATCTAAACAAAGACATTACAAACGGAAAAATCTAAGCAAAAGCTTTCAAATAAGCCATGTTTGCAAAACAAAAAGATGAAAACATGTTAATTGCAAAGCATGTAATCACAAGGAATTAGGAAAACGGAGTTGGGGTTCCATTTGTGTGTCAGCTGCTTGACGACCTTCACATGTTCACATGTTCATGTCAAATCACAAAGTCAGACTGAGTGCACCTGAAACGAGCTGCCTTGAGAACAGGTGAGTTTGAACACAAACTGTCAAACGCTTCTTCCTTTATGCATTTGCTGATGCATAATTTAGTCTGTCCATTCACTCGCAAGTGCAACTGCACACTGAGGGCAAATAAATTGGATTGTCAGGGGTAACTTTGGAAAGTAGCAATTATTTGGCATTCCAAATACAAATACCAGAGAAACATTTTCTAGATCCTGTTTATTTTCTTAGATGTACTAAATTATACATTGTCATAGTTCTGTGCAATTAATCAAAATTCAATTACAATTTCTATTATTACACTCCACAATTACAAAGTCAGTATAATTGTAAAAAAGGATTATTCATACTCATTTTTGAGTTGTCTAAATTTATACATTTGCACATTTTTAGAATTTTAAAATAACCCATTTCATCAATTTTGTTTCATTATAGCGTTTCTTTAACTGCCCCCCCCCTTCCTTTTTTGTTGGTAATAATACTTCAATTATTTTGTGTAAATGATTACTTTCTTATATAATTAATTAATTTCCGCCGGAAGCTGCCGACCGGGTGAACTTTCATAGTGGCACACAGAAGTGTCGATCGTCATTGACTGATTTTTATGAATGGATGCGGCGGCGTGCACATCTGCTCCGTTTGAATTGACAACCTTGTTTATTGCTATTAATAATAATCTATAATAATAATAATATCTTAATATTTTTACATGTGTAAACATTTTCTTGTTTTGTACAAAAAAAGTGCACAGTGTGTGTACAAGCTGCACTTCAACTTCAAGCTTTTGGCAAAATAAATAATAATAATTATTATTATTATTATATTATAAATTATGTTTGGTCCAAGAGGAACTTACATAATTGTAGTGTTTCTATTTTTTTTAATTGGTCTTTTTAACATTTTTAGATTTTGAATATTTTCTGGTTTTGTACCAAAAAATAATCAAATTTCAATTATTGCCAGAATAATCATGATTATTATTTTTCCCATAATCAAGCAGCCCTACATTGTCAATATATAAAAAATAAAAAAAACACATTCAAAATATTCTACAGTATTAATAAAACAGCCCTATAATTTATAATTATAAAAAAATTCTTCAAATAATCATGTACAAGTATTTAGATAACTACATTTTTTTTCTTAATACATTTCACTTGACAAATCGGTTTCCTTTTTTCTCTTCTGTATTGGGGCAATTACAAACAAATATAAACTTCAATTTAAACTTAGCATTTTTCTTATATAAAAATCATACAGTATTAAAAAAAAAAAAAAAAAAAAACATTAGCAGCCTTTGTGCAACTTCAATTGAGCCGAAAGCATTTTAGCATGCGGTTCATGGCTGCTTTTTTTTTTTTTAAATGAGCTTAGAGCCGCTAACAAGTCAGAAAACAAATATTGTTGATACTACTACAAGATTCTGAAGTAAAGTGAAGCCAACTGGTGCAAGACGAGTCCCGTCTGACCCCGTTTGACTCGACATGAAGTCACAACACGGCACTTTTGTTTGGATTTGAAAGAATGGCAAATGGTAATGGAAGCTGGAAGAATGTCAAAGGTCACCTTTTGGAGAAGGGCACCTCCGAGGAGATGCTAATCTTACTCTTGCTGCGCTCAATGGACACGACGCCTCCGCCGAGGTTGCCCGCTTTGCCGTTCACCTTGATGCGCTCCTGCAGGAACTGCTCCTGCAAACGCAACACGGGAAAATTAGTAGTAGTATTTTCAAGTTGGAAAGCTTGGCCAGGTCAGGACAGATAAAACAAATGAAAAATGTGTACAATAATTATTTGAAAAATGATTCAAATGTTTGTTCAAAATGTAATGTGATTATTCAATTATTGTAAGTTTTTTTTCCCAGTCTCTCTTGACTGTCATTTACAAAATCAACAAACCTATCATTTAAAAAGGAAGATTAAACGTGATGATTTTACTATTTACAAACTTACGGTAAGCAATTATTAAACGCCAGGATGCCAAACTCATTGTTTCCCAATCAACAGCAGACTTACAAAGTTGGCGGCGTCCATGATGCCATCTTCAACAGGATGAGTGCAGTCCAGCGTGAACTTGAGGACTTGCTTCTTCTTCTTGCCACCTTTGCCAGTGTTCTGCTTCTTCTGCTTGAAACGACATCAACACATTTCTAGTACATCCGTGTTGACTTTTTGCCACATTGGAATATGAAAAATTTAGTTTCATTGTCATTTTCCTATATTTAAGCACAAATGATAAATCTGCTGTCTTGTTGTCCACTCACTGTATGTTAATGTCACGAGGGCGACATTTTAGAGAGCCAAGTAGATTTTTAAGGTGGTACTTACTTACTTACTTACTTAACTACTACCTGGTCGAAAAAGTTCGACTACCATTCATGTTTAAAACTGTCATTTAGCGGAAGACCCTTTACAACGCCTCATTACTGTACAGTATTTCGAACAAAAGTGTCGTTTTCAAAAGTGACGTTTTGGACAAGCGACGACTGTGTATCGCTAATGGCAGCCGACGGTAAGCTCAACATCGCAAGTGGAACATTCGGGATCAAGTAATGACGCACGCGGCCCTAAAATATTGTAATTGGCGATCATTGGAGCGATTTAAAAGCCGCGTTTAGTCAATCCGGCCGCTCATGTTTAGAAGCCAAAACAGGACAGTCGAATGCAAAACGTGGTGATCTTAGCAAGCACAAGCTAACGTTAGCAACGGGCCGCAAAAAAAAACTGAACTCTTTAATCAGGCCATTAACAGGCTGCTTCAACGTATCGGTTTGGACTGTTAACATTATTAACCAACAGCGGCAACAACCTCATCGTCACTTTCCAGTTTTACGCTGGACAAGCCACAGTTTGATCAGACTGTTGACACGCGATTCTACTTACAATGGGCGCCATTGCGAAGAAGCTCGCAGAGAGAGCGAGCGTGCAGTGCGCATGCGTTACAACCACTGTACCTGACAAGTCAATCGTCGAATCATTGATTCCGCCGCCGCGTCCTGAAACGGTTATTTTTGTTTGTACTTATTACTACATACAGTATCTTTTTGCACTTATCTTAATACAGTAGACGTAAATTAATGAAATTAGCAAGAGCTGTCATTTCCTCAAACGTGAATACATTTACGACATAAAATCATTTCAGTTAAGCAATACTCACCGGAAGGCCTGGAATTCAGGCTCTCTACATGTTTCAATATCAAATACGAAATAAATAAATGCAAACAGCTTCACTTCAGTATTGAAAGCAGTAGATGGCATCAACTATTACTGAAAACTCATAATTTAATAATAAAGTACATTACTGTATACAGAACCATACAAATGACAAAAGTAGGTACGCGTCCTACCCATAAAATTCAAATATAAAGTTTATTACAAGCCAATGGCGCAATTGTGTGATGGTTTTCAGCCTGAGTGAAAGTCATACAATGGATTACACAAACAGGGAAGGGGCAGCGTTCGACCCAATTTTACAGTCAATTCAGTCTCTGAGCATGTGACTGCTGTTCTGAATGCAGTTACCACCATTTTTTTCAATAGCCCTACAGAGCAACTAGCTCTGGATGGTATGAAAATGACATAATGGGCATAGGCATTCAGTAAAAAAAATAAAATAAAAAGTTGCCATCGAGGATGTTTTTTCAAACATTGCTACATATGAGAAGTCCATAGGGGAGGGAGAAAAAAAAGAAAAACAAAACAAAGAGGGCAGTGCTTAGCATCATCTCCACAGAGCATGAGGTTGTTGGTTTGGATCTGCTGCATCGATGACTTCCACGTTCTCATCATGGGCGCCTGCTTCCTACTTTTTATAATGTGCACATTCGATTTGAAAGCGGTGGCCAAATGAAGGCCGGGCGCGCTCGAGTGAAATATCATCTTCCTGTGTAGCCCTAACAGCCCTTCCAGGCTGGAAATGCCCCAACTACATAAATGGCGTAAACTGCACAGAAAAAAAAAAAGAGTGTTGAAAAAGTGGGTGCGAGAAGCCAGCTAAAGAGGTAGTAACAGCAACAGAAACAGTTCTGTGGGAACGAGACAGCCGTTACGGTGGAAATACAATGACAAGAGCATGTCAGTCAGGGACATTTAAAAGCTATCTGACTTGACATTGGATTGTGTGAAAAGAAACTGGTTGTATTTATACAAAATCCCTTTTTTTTTTTTGTTGTTGTTGTTGTTGTTTTACCAGCCAACTCGAGTAATACTTGTAAGTCCCTCACAACGCTGCTGGAGGTGCAGACGGAGTTCCTCGCTATACAATCACCGTCCACTCTCTACAGACACCCGCTTGTTGTTCAACAGCTAGCATGGTCAAAGCATGCAAACAAAACTGCAAACAAGTGCTACTGGAGTACACGCAAAGACGGTGAAAGGTTTTGGTCTCTCTAACTGGATTGTAGAGTTTAGTCAAGTTAAAGCGGTCCACTCGCTTGCTGGTCTGCGCTAGCTAGCGGGTCGGCTCGCGGGATCCTTTGCGATCGGTCGCCGCCGTCCCGGTCCGCTTTTTGAGTCAAGTACACCACTGGGGAACTGTGCTCCACTAGTTGACGTGGATGCCTGAGATGAAGGGCAGCCCGCTGGGAACCCGCTTCTTGTACTCCACGTATTCCTCAGCAAAGAAATTGATGAGGGAAATCTCTTCTTCCTCAATCCGCTCCCGAAAGAACCGCCAGCTGGCGATGGTGTAGCCCAGCGTACATATTGGGTTGCACAGAATTACCTAGAGTGGACACAGCACATTAGGCCAAGAAATAAAAACTCTTGATCGGCGCTATGACAACAAATTGGGTATGTGATCCTCAGACCTGCGTTCCTATGCTCCAGTAGAACCAGCCCACATAGGAGGGGTGTCGAAAGAAAGCGTAGACGCCGCTGGTGACCAGCACGTGACTGTACGCCTTTTCGTTCTGGACAATGTGGTTGAAGTTGGAGCCGGCCGTCAACATGGCCGCCTTGCGGAGGGCCTCGCCGCACAGCACCATGAGCAGACCCAGGAAGCTCAACAACCTCAGCTGCTTCAGCTCTGAAAGACAAGACGAGATGAGATGAGATGAGATAGGACAAAACTGTTGAACCATGTACTGATTTGGAATGGAGGGGAACAATCCAGATGTTGGGCAGGATGCATTACGGTCAGCCACGACCATGAATTGAGCACTTCTTTTGAATGACAATGTATTGTAACAAGGACATTTCATAGCCGACAGTCAAAGTACATTGATTAGAAATGAGATTGTATTTGTCTTAAAAAAAAGTCACAATGCAACCCTGATGAGAACGAGCAGTCTAGAAAACCGATGAGATGGCTGGTTAAAAAGCAATTACATTGACATGCCCACCGACCTGGAAACGTTAGCTTCTCCACGGTGAACTCGAGCCATGACGAGACAGCAGCCAGCGTGTACTCGGCACTGTGATTAAGCAGGAATGAGTCCAGTGACAGGCTGTGAGGGTTAATGATGGCCGTCACCAAGTACTCGGAGTAATGGAAGAACGCCAGGGAGCACATATACCTGCAGAGGGGTGACAGTACGACGCATGTTGTTGAAGCTCCGAACCAGCAAACACATCCAATACAGGGTCTTTATGAGAATGACAACAAGTGAGTCAAAAACGCAACGGAATGTTATTGACTAATTGAGTGTGCTTACCCATCCACCAACCAACTAAATCTTTTGTGCATTAATATTGGTTTGTGAGCATGCACACAAACACACATGCGGACAGTGTAGAAGACATGTTTATGACTTTAAAGGGGCATGGTGCAACTTAAATCTCAAATTGGAGTGTTAAAATAACCATAATTTTCACCCGCACATGTTTTAAGAATTGTATAATGGACAGGAGGCACAATGACTGTTGCCCCTATTTTCCTGTAAAGTGAAATAATGCTGGCACAGTTGGGACCGGAAAGTTGAACTTTTGCCCCGAGCATGACGTCATGCTCATGATCCTGGCGTGTGCGCGTCGCTGGCGTCGATTCCGCGTTTCTCCAGAGGGGTCGCAAATGTGCAAAAACGCTGAATCTGCGTCATGGGCCTTTAAAGGACATCCCCTTGCGACGCATCATCTCATTTTCAAGAGCGTCCTTCCAACACATACAAATAATAATATACAAAGTGATGATTAAAAAATCCATCCATACTAGGGGTGTGAATTGCCTAGTACCTGACGATTCGATTCGTATCACGATTCACAGGTCACGATTCGATTCGATACCGATTAATCCCGATACGAATGGTCACGATTCGATACCGATTAATCCCGATACGAATTTATAAGTCGATTGTTGCGATTTTTTTCCATTCAAATTTAGAAAATACTATCAGTAAATTTGTACATGTACACTGTAAGATTTGTATGAATATATTTATCTAAAACTTGAGGCTTATAACCGTGAGCCACTGTACACAAACAGTTTGCAATCTGTTTCACATTTGAACAGCATTAAAATAAAAATATTAAGGCTTAATGTGCCGTTCATATAACATTCTTCCATGCTCAAGGTGTGAATCCTAAAAAAAAAAAAAAAAAAAAAAAAAAAAAAAAAAAAAAAAAAAAAAAAAAAAAAAAATCGATTCTGAGATTATTGAATCGATTCGAGAATCGCGCGATGTAGTATCGCGATATATCGCCGAATCGATTATTTTTAACACCCCTAATCCATACTATAATACAAAAACAGACTCATACCCAATCACCTCACTTAAAAGTGTACAGTGCTCAGGAGAAAGATACATTATTAAGAAAACCTGCATCCAAACACGGACATGTTAAAAATGTAAAAATCTCGTCTTCTAATTCATACGCTCAATGTTTTTCTTCTTAAAGACAAAAAGACGTTTTGTTTACCTTTCCTAGTTTCGGCGTCCACTGCCGCCTTCCTAAATTTATCAACTTTTTCTAGCATTGTGCCATCACAGAAATGACTGTACCATTTTTGCTGTAAAAGAAAATAATCTGGTAGTATGCCAAATGTCATGCAATTTATTCTTGTTTAATAGAAGTTTATTATTGGAGAATCATTGTTGTACTTCAGTCAGATTGTAGTGATTGTTGAATTTGTTGGATACCCCAAACTAGAACTGTATAATTGTGTCATTAGCATTTGGGAGGTCTTTATGAAAATAGAGAATCAAAGAGGACCTAAAGATGAACCTTGTGGTACACTTTTGTTAATCTTGAAGTTTGATTGGTTACCCTGAAAGGTAACATACTGAGTTCTCTGATGAGGAAAACATGACATGTGATTCTAAGATTATTATTATTTAAAAAAAAAAAAAAAAAACGGTAAATAAAGGAAGATACCTAAAAATATCATGCAATATTCATTTTCATACCAGCCAAAATGCGTCCAAGTGGTTTCGGTGCAGCTTATAATCAGACCACAACCAAAAATGACTCCTAGAAAGCAGGCTCTTACAGCAACCTACAACAACAACAACAACAAAGTTCAGGTTAAAGAGAAAAACATATATGTAAATTCAAATTTCCAACCCATCCAGCCAACCCCAAGTACATTATTTTGTCATGTAATTGCTACTAAACGTGAGTTTGTAATTCAGTCCAAACAATTACAATCTACTGTTAAAATGGCCCCTTCTTCCACAAAAAAGAAAAGAAAAAAAAACAAGAAAAAAAACCCCAACCAGAAATCGTTTTGGAAACCAACTTCCCATACTTGGAAACCACATGCCCTTACTTCCTTAAACTGCACTTCTCTATTTCAATGATAGACAAATAGGACACATTAAAGTAAAAGTAATCATATTTGTAGCCATCTTGTCCCGTCAGATCAGCATAGCCGTCATCTGACAGAACACCGGTATCACCTGCTGTCTCGTTCTACTTTAGCTAATAGGATTAACAAACTGGAAAGCCATTGTTGTACTAGCTGCGGGTCGAAAATGTGTCACGGAACACGAACTCCTATTGGACAGTTCTTCATTCATCATACAACATAACGAGAATGAAGCTTAAAGTTGGCTAGCTAGCGTTGCCGCTTACCTTGTACAGAGGTCCCCTGCATATTACTAAAAGGAGGCCATTGATGACAGCAATATGCACACAAATTGCTATTTTCCCGGGAGTTTCCGTCAGGTAATCGAAGACCCAGTCAAGGTGACCAAAGCAGGTCCGAATCATTGGTATTATGACAACACTCAGACCTAGAAGAAAGCTCTTAATACTTACTGTACCCTCAAGTACCAACTTATTGCCTGCCATGATGGAAAATGTTCTACAATGTCTCGCGAGATCACATGGTGCATTCTAAGACGCAACGGGGAGTGGGGATTTTTACACTTCATGCTGCTTTCGCGTTGTACTGGGATATCGGATTTTTTTGGTTTCGGTTAGAAAAACAACAACAACATGAGGCACCACAGTTGTTGCGACTTTGGTTTGTATGTGATATGATTAGCAAATTCCAGCCTCCTCGGCAGTCGTGTTTGCCATGTTGAGGTGGATGCACAATTCAAAGGTTAAATGTGAAACATTTCCCATGAATCTAAGTTTTACATTCACTTGATTGTGTTTGCAATATTAAACATGTTTTTATTAGTTATCAACAGGTTTTATTTGTAAAGTTGTGAGGAAAATGGTCAGATAATCAAACAAGACAACTGTCTGAAATTCAAAATATATGAAAAACACGTACATTTTATTTCAGTAAAACAAACAAACAATTATTTCACGATCAAAACATACGACATTTCATACAATGTACACTGTACACTTTTACAGTATAGACTTTTCACTGAGTTTCAAATCATTTGGAACTGTTATAACTTCTAATAGTAACTTAATTAAAACCATGCACTTGATTATCTTCTGTTTTTGTCCGGTCTGCTTAAACAGGAGCAGTATAAACAGACTGACCCATCAACGCTTTCAACATCTCTTTATACTGCTTCTTATGGTGAGGGCGGATGATATTGCCAAATCCTTCAGACGAGAGAAAGAAAATTTAAGGTACATGGGGTGGGGGAAATAAAGTCAAATTCATGTGATTAAACTATACTTACTGATTAAAAGGCTGAAGTCTTCATCTTTCTCTGTGAATAAGGCCACAGCTGCAGTCACCATATTTTCATAGTTGTCTGTCTTCTTGTATGCATTAACAGCTTGAAATAGTTGAGCTGATCCCTCGGGGCCAAGTGCTTTTTTTACATCCGCCAGAAACGCAGCCTGGACTTGACTCTTTGGGCCCGCGTCTGGTAAACATAGATGAGGTGTGATTTTCTTGTTTATTAATATCAATATCAATTCTGTATTCCACTTTAAAGATTGTGATTTCAAAATCAATTTCTTCCTAGTAAAATACTTTCAGATCAAGAAAAAGTTAATACCAAAGCATTATGCTGCCACCACCATGCTTCAATTTTGGTTTTCCAGATGTAGTTGGCCAAAAATGTCCCCCAATCAGCAGAACTTCAATTAGGGATAATCAATGTTTTAATTATCAGCAGATATAAACTGACTACTCTTTTACATATCGTTTAATTTTGAAGCACCTATTTATAAAAGAGTGCCCGCATTCATGTTACCATAAACCTCAACCGTTTTTTTCCCAAATAAAATACTTGACCCTTTTTCAATCTCGGTCAACCCTCCCAAAAAAGTGGCATTTACAGGTTGCCCTTTTTGATGTCTCTGCCAGTGTTTTGCATGAATGACATTCAATGTTCACGTCTATGAATTGCACAACGTACATGGAGTTAAATTCCCTTTTGGTGTGACCTACCGGTCGGAGCTTCTCTGAGCTCTTGAAGTCCTCCTCCATTGAGTTGCTCTCCATTCAGCTGCGCACTCGATGTTAAATTGGAACTGGATGATGAAAGCTCACTGGGTTGCTCATCTACTAGATGGGAAAATAAAGCATGACTGTTTGACTGGACCTGTTTTGTAATTGTTATTTAATAAAGTCTGACTCATTTCTAAATAACATTTACATTTAAACATATCAATTCTTTGCAATTATTTACAGCTTGAACAAAGAGTTTTATAGCCATGATCAAACTACCCAAATAATTCTCACGTTTTTCATCTTTCTTGGCTACTGCATGTACAAAAATGAATATAGTGCAACAAAATATCACAAAATACAGCCAGATATGCGTGACAACTCTGTATGGTACAGAGGCATCCCAAATAGATTTACCGTTAAACCTCAAGTAATAACATTTCTGACACGTGAAAATATGTATTTTCTACAGATAAAATGCAAGTCTGACCTGGGATACAAGTTCAATATTTCACTGTACATACTGTCCTCAGTTTATGACCAAGTTGTACTCATACAGCTGTGAATTTTTACGCAACGCGTTCACCTGATCATAATTACAGTAAATATTTACATGAGAAGTTGGACATAACCCTAAAACAAGTAAATTGTAAAAGAAGCCTAGAAGAAGCACAGAAGAAAATGACATCAGTGCTAGTGCCATAACATCTTGCTTGACCTACCGCTCTGTGACCCTGATTTCTTCTGGTCTCTGTGCTGTGAGTGTTCCGGTTTGTAGCCACAGCCAGTACCAGTCAGCTCCTGGCATTTTTCATCAAATGCTTTTCTGTGATGTGGTCGTACAAAGGGGTATAAACCTGTATCAAGAATATGTATTGCATAAGAAGGTAAGTCCAAACTTTGTGCCTGTACTGTACTTGAAGTCATATCAGGTAGCATATGTTTACACTATCACGCAAGCACAATTGAACGGCCTAGTGTGTCATTAATTTCAACATCCTCACTAAAAGAATGGAGACAAGTGAAAGTCATTTTTGATACAAATGACTTACCACGGTAAAGCTTGTAAGTATGAGGGTCATGTGTTAACAAGGACGTGTCGGACAGCAGATTATCCAGGTTGTCGTTCTTCTTGTAGGAGTACAGAGCCTGGCGAATTTGCTCAAAGCTGACCTGGCTCAACGATGATTTCATTTCAAGCAGAAATGACCGAGCAATGCCGTTTTTTCCATATCCAGTAACAGCTCCAGAAACACTTGGCTTCTTTATAAAAAAAAAAATAAATAAATAAAAAAAGAAAGAAAGAAAAAAAAATAATGAAAAAATCTTAAAGGTTAATAAAAAGATTTTTCCCCAATAAGAGAAATATTCCATTGAAGTCTGAAAAAACTTGCGAGTTTAAGTGTCAATTACCAAAGTTCATTAGGATTGAATTGTAACTAATAAAGCGCAGGAACATGGATGAGGGGCAGCCCAAATGAACACATTCAAGTCATACGTGATTTCCACACGCCCACTGCTAGATTGGAAAGGAACAACAATTCTGTGATGACATAAATTACATCAAGATACATCGCGGGACTTATGCTGCATTCAAGGATGGTCGGAAGTCGGATTTATCCGAGTTGTTTTTTCCCAGTTCCGACCTGAAAGCATTCGAGGCCAACGTAAGCAACCAAAATGGCGGGTAGTGATAAATTGTTTTTTAATTTGTTCCTCAAAACTCATTTTGACCTCTAGAAAACTTACCTTTTTGCAATTTTGCTTCATTTATAGTTTTAATTTTATTTCATAAGCATTCCATACAGTTAAGTAGCTGGCCGTACCATTTCATGCAGGGAGATTTCGGCAATACTGTCACGTACGTTGCGTTACGTGGAGTGATGGCGAATATTTATGAATGAAGAAAGCTATCTAGTTTTATATTCGAGTAAATTGTGTTTCGCCATTCAGAGTGACGTCACATTGTAGTCCGCCGGTGAAGTCGGGTCCTTTTTTTCTTCCGACTTTGCAAGTGGAATTTCCGAGTTCAAGTTCCCGTGCACACTTCCTGGTTTCAACTCGGAAAAGTCCGACTTCCGACCACCCTCGAATGCAGAAATACACCTTAGTCAAAAAACTAATGAAATGACTTAATTAATTACTGTCCGATGGGAATTCATGAACACAAAGTTGGAAGAAAAAAAATCTCCAAGCAGCAACTATAGTAGCCAGTTTCATTGATCAACTATTGCTATTACTTACTCATGTTGTACATGAATGCGCTACCACAATTGTAATGACTAAAGGCAAGTTCTGTCAGCATTTATTGCGTACATGAGTTGGCATGGCTTCTTCAGCTTTGTCATCTTCGGTGTACATTTTCTGCTGTCAATTTAGAACAGGGATGAAGTGATAAATGACTCTTCACAACGGTAAACGCAGCTGTGGAATAAGTTAAACTGTTTGGGTTACATGCCTTTGACAAAAAAAAAAAAAAAACCTTCAGTAAATCCTAACTGAAATGACCAAGTAGTTGTTTCATTGGAAATGACATACCTGTTCTTGGAGCAATTTTATTTTGCGTTTCCCTCCATGGATCATCTCATCCATTCTCTTGTCGTACTGAAGCGACAGTGTGGACAAATTGCTTTGCTAAAAAAGAAACACAAAAATGTCATTCAAATGAAATAAAAACAAACGTGTCCCTCCATTTTCTATACAGCTTTGCGGCTGAGCTGCAGCTGAACTCGCCAGCCAATCACAGTGCACATATAGTCAAACAACCATTCACATGCACATCTAAGAGTCTTCAATGAAGCTAACACGCATGGTTTTGAAATGTGGGAAGAAGCAAAAGTAGCAGAGTGGAGAACATGCTTAGAATCGAGCCATCCTAAGAAGCGCAAGGAGGATTCGCTAAGCACTCATCTGCTATGTTGCCACGAACAATCAGGTTTAAAACAATGACCCGTTTTCTCTAGATGTTTATTATTTGTCTCACAATGTCAATCAGCCTCTTCAGCAACAAAGTTGACTTGATAATTGTAAAAAAAAAAGATGACAACATGTCATTGTGAAGATGCTGATATGTGGCAGGTGGATGGATAATTTAGGGTTCAATTGTGGTGTCGGCATTTCACTAGCAGTCAGGATACATGTGGCCACCAAGGATAATGGTATCAACATGACAGCATAGCTTGGTGATGCTGAGGCCTACACGATCAGCTTTTCAGCATGAAGGTAAACTATGCAGTTAGTTTTTTTAGCAGTGTTTGTCACACAAAATTACTGTATGTAACATAAACTAAATATGTGAAATGTTTTTTTCCCCAACATTGTCTCCCATGCTAGACAAAATACGTGAAAAACTTGAACCTACCGTCTCTTCTCCCAAAGCAGCACTGCCTCCTCTTTGGTGCTCTAATCGCTCGAGGGCATCAAACAGGTTGTCTGGTTTTGTTTTACTCTTTTGAGTCTGACACTCATACTGTTTAAAAATACTCGCGTATTCAGTATCTTCATCTGACATGAGAAAAGATAAGACAAAAATCAAAAAATATTGAAGTGGTTCAACCCAAAAAGCTCAATTGAACACTCACCAGTTCTCCTCCTTTTGAGAGTGGAAGTGTGCACGTCCAGCATTTTGGCCTTCTGAGTGAATGGCTTCTGGGAGGCTGTGTCAGAAGTAGCACCAGAGCACTGAGGAACTGATGACTGAGAACCGCTGGCAGAAAACATTGAGGGATCGGACGCAGGATTCTTCCCCAACACGGGCCTCTGGTTAGACATTCCAACAACAGTTCATTTCACTTATTCAACCATTTCATTAGAACCCCGAAGACAAAAGTCCAAGGTCACAAGAGAACCTTGGGCATTTTCAGGAGAAAAAAAATGTGTATCTGTATCACAATTAATCATGAACAATAATGACATTAACAGAGTATCACAATTACATACTATAATTTCTTGATTTGGTCTTTTTTTTAATTTCTACAAAACATGAAAAATAGTAAAATAGTAGAAGTAGCACAAGTCAAGACTCAAGAACAACCGGCATACCATTTTCTGCGCAACCCTGAAGAATTGGCAGACATCACGAACAATGTTCCCAAAGTTGTCATAAAAGCGCACATACGGCCTCACCCATGATGGAAGGTGAGATTGTGCATCTCCATTTTTAAATCTGTGGAAAAGACACATTATGTAGCTTAACTCAAAATGTCTCATTTTTATGGCTTCCCAATTATGTCAGAGTGCTGTGAAAAAATGGGCTGCCATTGGATTAAAAAAAAAAGTTGCAGAAGAATCAGATTACTAGAAAGTTTCCATTGCATTATGTATAGTTTAGTAATAAAACAATAAATACATAACCTTGTTCAATTGTTTGAATAATGACAAGGAAGTCATGTAAAAAAAAATAAAAATAAAAATAAAAGTTTCACAATTAAGCAGATGCCGGTTATTAGTATGCTCTAGTGTTCCGAATTAAATATGTTTATGACTATAACAGCGCTGTATCTGACCTCTGATCACAGAGGAAGATGGCTCCATAGTCATCCTTGTGGCGAATGACTCTGCCAATGGCCTGGTTGACAGCTCTGAAACCTTGCTCTCTGTACCACTCCCATCCTGTAAGGAACTGCAAAAGATACATCCACACCACAAACACAAAACATGTCAAAGTGAGACTAGTCTTAGACGTCCTTTTACCAAGCTGGAGTTGTAGAATGCTCTCTCTCTCTCTCTCAACTTCAATTTACAGTCATTGCATATGTCAAGTGAATAAGTCTTAACGAATGTTGTCTGACTTGGCAACAACAACATTATGTAAATAAAGTTGCAAACAGTGTTGAACTGTCCCTCACACCCCTTTTTTCATAGCCAATCTTCAAAATGATCATCAAACTTTGACGCCATGTTACACAGCAAAAACAGCCAAGCCAATATAGTGTCATCCATCTATCTAGCATAACTTTCTTTCAATTGGAGCTCATTTGGCTCAATTCACTGGTCGGCGTTTGTCAAAGATTCCAAGCCCTAGTAAGCACAAATGCTTACTACATTCTAAGGATAAATCTGATACATCTCACCTTCTGGCCAGGAACCAGTGATTTTCTTTGGTTCATCTCATCTAAGAATTGCATCTTTAAATTGATTCGAGGGTCCATTTTCGGTGGAAAGGGGACTCCAGTGATTATAACTCCACGACCAAATGTGTCCGCAAAATCCAGACCCTCGCTAACCTAAGGGAAACAAAAGAAAAAAAAAAAAAAAAAAAGTTAAGAACTTCCGTGGCACACAAAAAAACAATTACCTTGCATGTAATGTGTGTGTGTGTGTGTGTGTGTGGGTGGGGGACTAATGGAAGGTCCATTAATCCAGAGGTGCTGCTGTCGCCTATGTAAATATTCTCCCGCCGTATGAAAGTGTTTTATTTATTTATAGCTTTATATATTACATATATTTATTTATTCGTAGCTTATTAGGCCAGGGAAATGCTGTTCGAGCCCACTCGAGATAAAATTTGGGTCAAAGTGGCCCCTGATTTCAAATAAGTTTGACACCCCTGGTTTAAATAAATAATAAATACATGTAAAATATCCATCCATTTATCGGCTGAACCGCTTATCAGGTTCAACTAAGGCAAAAATAATAAAAAATGACATTTTTAGTGCAAGCATCAAGCAGGGCCATTTTTCATTTTTCACTTTTCACCTTTCCTCGACATACTGCAGCCAAGATTCCGCCTCTGGATTGGGAGTCATTCACTTTGTTGTAATATCCCTCCATAGCCTAAAAACACAGACAAGAGCAACAGTTCTCACACAATAGCTACTTTATGTTACTAGTTCAATATTTTTTTTCTAAACATTTGGTGAGATTTTGTAGAATTAAACAATTAATTACTGTTGGGATTAGTTTTGTGTTTTTTTTGTTTTTGTTTTTTTTACAAATGGTGGTTTGTACCAACACATGAAGACGTGTCGCAGAAATCAAAACACATTTACCTCAGTAAAAGCTCCCTTCCCTTTTGGTTCAACAAACATTGGCTTTACACTTTCAATCCGATTTGCATGTCCATTGTCCTGGTGAGAATAATTGCAATTTTGTAACAGAAATATTTGTCATTGAAAATTATCATACATTTGAAACACTAACTATAGGAAGAGTAATATTTAATTTTCACTCACTCTCCAGAACTCCAATGTTTTTTCCATCAAGTAGAAGGACGGAAAAAACAAAAGGAGACCATGCGGTATGATCCGGGTCAGGTTGACTGAGGAGATAACAAAAAAATATTTACGCTAATACGGTTGTTCTTCAAGTTAATCATTGTCAGCTTAAATGAGTACTTTATTAAAACAATTGTATGAGTTTGTACTTACCAACTGTGTTTCCTAAAGATGACAAGTTTTCAGGATCAAATCTTCAGGGGGAGACATTGTCAGCATTAAATTACTATGGGTAATAAAATAATATTTCTTCTTTTTTTGTTTGTTCGAGGCAGAGTCACATCTGTTCACTATTGGTGTTCTTCAGTTATGGTAGCTCACAAAAAAACAACATGTATACTGATTGTGTAGTCCGTGTACTGACCTTCTGTCAAATGCCGAACTCAACGGTACCCTATCTGGGCCCTGTTCAATGACGCTAACAAAGATCTGATCCCGCTCAATGACATGACTGTTTTCCAAAGACACTTGAAACGGTCTGCATATGAAGCAAGAGAAAAGCACATCGGCCGACAGAAGGTTATAAGAAAGGCCATCAGTCAAAAAAAGAAACCAAAAACTCTAGTTTACTATTTTGCCAATGATGAGAAGAATGTGTTTTGTGAAGCGCTAATGAGCTTGACTCAAATGAACGTACATCCTCATCTCGGAGGTGAAGGAGCTCAGGGGAGCAAGTGTACCGCTGGTCAGAATGATGGAGCGAACACCTTGATCCTGCAAGTTCTGCATACTGAAGCCCGGCGAGAAACACCAGTAACTCAGAATGTTTCCTGGAAGACACAATATAACAAATGAACAAACACCTAAAGGACAATAACTACAACTGTGAGTGTCAATATTCTTAAATATAACGTACGTATAGCACTGTTGTGCACATTTCATAAAGGAGATATTTCAGCAGCACAATAAAAGTCAATGTGTGCCTAAACATAGTTTGTTTGTTTTTTAATTTATACTGATTGATATTGTATACCATACCTCTTACCTAACGTCAGCTGGCAAGACCATTTATCATTACTCACAAGACAGTGGTAACACTATTGTGACTTTTCTATAGGTTGTATGTACATAGTGGTTATAAACCTGTTAAGTAAGGACAGGCAGTAGATATTAATTGAATTCATTTAGTACTTACTATGGCAACAACGTTATGTTTTGACAGCTCTTTGCCACTACTTTGAAAACAAAAATAAGAATGCAGAATGAACGTGCTTTTGATCATCTTAACGACTGATTACCCAAACCATTGACAGTACCTGCTTTCTTTGTGGATGAAGCCCATGGGTCACCATTTTTTTGTTTTTTCTGAGTGCTGGTGTCTTGATGGATGTGAACCTGCAGCCAGTACACAAATATTAGAGATGATGTCCAATGCCTATTAATGATGATACAACAAACAAAAGGAGAGAGCTGTCGCAGACTACACGTGTGTATCCACTGTATGAAGGGATAAATTGATGAGGATCTTTTGGTCTTTTTTTTAGAAAAATAAACACTTGCAACACAAAAATTACTGAAAATTAAGAACAAAACATGTAAATAAACTTTCGAAAAAATAAATTATATGACTGTGATGAATAACTCACCTTATAATGAGCTGCTTTAGCTTCAATTTGCGCCACGTCGCCACAGAACACAAGCTATAAGAGGAACAAATAGGAGGGGGGGAAAAAAAAAAAAAAGTCTGGTTACTGCCGAATGAAGATGAACAGTTCTTTATGCCAGGAAGATGTGCATTTTCTTAGTTGCAGGGCTTTCTGTTGTATTACTGTTGTCTGATGACCACTTTCCATTAATTTGGTGACTGTTTAAAGTAGTATATCTACGACGGCGTATTAGGGCCACGTAGAAAGACATACTTCTTTTAGACGGTGGGGGCAATATGACGAGAACAAAAGTGGCAAATTTGCCACTTTTTTTCTCATCATATTGCCCAATATGCCGTCGTATATATGTGTATAAAGGCAATACACTTTTTTTTTTTTAAGTTTGGGTTACAGAAAGTTAAAATGTTAATGGTCACTTGAGCAAATACAATTCTACACATATGCATTACCCATAAGGACCAATTTGACTACTCTGTATCCTCACTTGACATACCTGTATGATATCCAAAAGCTTCTGCAATCCACTCGTATTGGGAAATATCCCCGGCTCTGTGTAATACATTTTATACAGCTTCATTTGCTACAGTGGCAAGAACCTTTTCATCCATACACTATGACACGTTTAGGTCTATCTGGCTAAGAACATGCCTGAAAGTGACTTAACTGGTATTGACTGAAATGTTGTCCACAAACAACATTTAGGCAACTGATTGTATCAGTAACACAATACATTGTTTCAAACACAGCAAGCTAGTGAGCTCTACTTACGTCCTGCTAAGTATCCAATGATCTGCTCCAGAGCTGCAATCACGTCGCCCTTAGTGTTGTATGTCAAGTGGGCTCTCTCTAACAGCTCATATATGAAGCTATGACGTACATTACAAGTATTTAAAAAAACAAAAAAAAAACATATACAAATCCATTTTAAAGCGATCAATGATTCATCCATTGTGCCATGCACTTTTTCTGACTTTAAATGCAATTAAATCAGCACCTTTGATGACATCTAAAATCGTGAATGAAAATGGAGGTTAGTGATTACTTGTCACTTACATTCCAGGTTTTGTTATGCCTTTGTCAACTGGAACATCAAAGGAATCAATAGCAGCCTCAAGTTTTAACAGAATCTCTGCAAACAATGAGAACAATGGTTTTGGTACAGCCTCACAATAAATGGTCATCATTAAATTAATCTGGATGAACTTGACTTGTGCACGTGTTGGACACTCGGCTAAAGGGAGGGGCGGAGCTGTCAACTGATCACCACCTGGTGGTGTGTTGGCTCCGATGGCAGTGGAAGATGACGGTCCGACCTGGTCTGACAGAATCCCCTGTCAGAAAGAGTTTCAACACCCAACTCCGGCACAACTGCTCTCTTGTCCCGGGGGAGATGGGGGACATTGAATCCGCGTGCACCATGTTGTGCGCCTCAATTGTTGAGGCGGCCGATTTCTGGCTCTAAGGTGGTGGGTGCCTGTTGTGGCAGAAATCCCTGAACCCCTGCCTTCAAGCTGAAGGAAGAGTCCTATCGGACCTTTTTTGGACCGTGGGACTCCAGAGGCAGCTGACAGATACCAGCTGGCCAAGCGGAATACGGCTTCAGTGGGGCTGAGGCAAAAACTCAAGCTTGGGAGGGGTTCAGAGCTGCCATGGAAAGCGACTTCCGAACGGCTTCGAGGAAATTCTCGTCCACCATCCGGCGTCTCAGGTGAGGAAAGTCGTACACCATTAATTAACTGTGTATAGTGGAGATGGGGTGTTGCTGACCTCGACTCGGGACGTCATGAGTCATTGGGGAGAATGCTTCAAAGACCTCCGCAATTCCACTGACACATCTTCTTTTGGGGAAGCAGAGTCTGGTAACTCTGAGGTAAGCTTTCCTATCTCTGGGGTCAAAGTCACTGAGGTGGTTGGAAAGCTCTTCCGTGGCAAGGCCTTGGGGGTGGATGAGATCCGCCCGGTGTTCCCAAATGCTCTGGATGTTGGCGGGCTGTTGTGGTTTACACGTCACTACAACATCGCATTGACATCGGGGACAGTGCCTCTGGATTGGCAGAACGTTCCTACTATCACCTATGGTCACGAGCTGTGGCTCGTGACCGAAAGAACAAGATCGCGGATACAAGTGGCCAAAATGAGTTTCTTCCGCAGGATGTCTGCTGTCCGGTCTCTCCCTCAGGTATAGTGTGAGAAGCACGGTCATCCGAGAGGAACTCAGAGTCGTGCCACTGCTCCTGCGCGTTGAGAGGAACCAGTTGAGGCGGCTCGGGCATCTGGTTCGGATACCTCCTGGACAGCCTCCCTGGAGAGGTGACCCGGGCATGAGGCCCCAGAGACGACTCAGGACACGCTGAAGAGACGTCTGTCTCTCGGCTGGCCTGGGAACACCTTGGGATCCCACCGGAAGAGCTGGTCCAAGTGACTGGGGGGATGGAAGTCTGGGCTTCCCTGCTAAAGTTGCAACCCCCGCGACTCCACCCGGGATAAGCAGTAGATAATGGATGGATGGATGAAGTAATTAAATTGAATACTAACCTTTCAGTTTAGCAACAACTTTTAAATCTGTTTTTAAACTTGAAGCTGAAAAAAAAACAAAAACAAAAAAAATAGTCTGAAATTGAAGGCCAAATATAGTATGTACATATTACAGCTCTTTTCGTTCAAATATACAGTATGTACAGCTGTACTGAAAACAGGACAAGAACCCAAAACTCAGAAGCAAATCAATGACGGAATAGACGGACAACCATTTTGACGAGAACGGGACATTTTAAATTGCAAACCTTGAGAAGAAGTTTCCCCAAAATGGGCTTCTTGAGCATGGTCACTTAACAATCTGGTAATTGCGTTAATGGCTGAGGCGAGATCATACGGAGTTATGTCAAATGATGTTGACTCTTCACACGTACTTTCCTGCAAATAAGAAAATGTCATTTGAGAGACCGACTTGTATTAAGTGTAAATATGGTGAAAGCACAACATGCTTTAATGCTAACATTAGCTCCTTGCCAGACTGTGAGCTGTGCAGAGAAAGAAAGAGGTTCAAGAATGCGACACTGATTAGCTGCGACGGAGTACCCTAATAGTGCCTTTATTGTTAGCACATGGCTATAGAATTGAGACTTACTACGTTATGAGCCTCATCAAAAATGACAACAGATCCAGCCAACTCGATGTTGTGAGCTTTGCGGCTCTGTGGAAAGACAGTAAGCAGAAGAAAACATTTGTTTGGTAATCAAAGGAACGACAACCACTCCTCATCACTTTTGTCTAGAGACCTTTTTTTTTTTGTAAATACTCTCAAAATTTCAAGAATACAGTAGAAAGTATTTAAAATGTGTTATAGTGTATAGCATCACAAATTTTTTAACATTTCAGTACAGTCTAGCATCTATGAACGGAACGCTACTGCTTACCTTTGGATCCAGCAGGTAGTTGTAAGGCATAAAAATGACATCAGCCTGCTGTTTTAAAGAACGCGAGAGATAATACGGACAAGCCCTGTAGGAAAAACACCACCAAACAAAGAGGAAATTACTGTACGTCATTTTGACCCCAAAAAATCAAATTAAAAGCTCCATTTCATTCATCACAGATATTGTATTGTTATGTTGCGAGTGATGATTCTCCAAGGTGTTTGCAGCAATGCAATTGTGCATGGAGCTCCAAACCAGACCTTGTTTTCATGCAGGTGACCAAATACTTATTTACCACCATAATTTACTAATACATTCTTTAAAAATCCTACATTGTGATTTTTTTTCTTATCACGTTCTGTTTCTCACAGATGACTGATGCATTATTATTATTATTATTATTATTATTATGCGTATGACGACAATTACAGACCTCTGTCATAATTTTAAGTGTGAGAACATGCACAATCGCTGGTGAAACACTTTATTTTTTTTGCCCCACTGTATGTAAACATGTACTTACTGTAGACTGCACTTCCTAAGCACTCATCTTATCTAGACATGATATAAATAAATACATCAATAAAATGCACATAATGTCTCTGCTAAATAGTGTCCAAATCACCACGTTGGTAAAACTCACAGCCACGTTGTTAGTAAAAACATTGAACATCAGCAGGGACACACTTTGAACTACGGAACTTCTAAAAAAGAAATTAATTGATAAAACAGATAAACCATTCAACCCTACTTGAAATAAATAAAACAACATGAATCACACCTTTTTTGGTTGCCAAATTTGACCAGGTCTTCCATGTCCACAATTTCATTCACCAATTCTTTGTCAGTGCTTTTCTCTGAAGACAGTGTCATAAAAAAAAAATCATTCATTAAGTGATAACTGGAGTAAGCAAGCAGATTTCAAACCACCTGAATATATTTATCATGATTCATCATCAAGCAATATGCCAACTGCTGTTCGAGTCCATCTATTACCTTCAACATTGTTGTAGAAGGCACATGTCCGTGTGGAGACCTTTGCTCGACACATATGGACCTTAAAAATAAAAGGAGACAATTGTATAAAAAAAAAAAAAAAAAAACACATTTCTTCATTCTTGCGTCTCATAACAGTTAAAAATATTTCTTCTTTCTTTGTAGCTGAACCAACATGAGCTAACATTTGATTTGAGCTACCTTGAACATCTTATATTGCTCCAAATAAAAAGATAGGGCCCTTCGTAAAAATCCTAACAGCATACATTTATTGGGCTTCATATACATCTGACACACACATAAAAAAATAAAAATAAAAAATAAAACTTACTTTGAGATGGTTGCTTTGAAGACGCATCACTTCTGGATTGATACACATCTGTTCTCTTGACCCCAACACAGACACCTTAGGTCTGAATCACAGAAAAAGGACTTGAAGTTTGAAGTTTTAGTTAATTCATAATCACCAGCCATCTTGTTTCTGTACCGCGTACCCTCACTAAAACAAAATCATATATATAGAGAGTATAGGAAAATATTCAACTTTTTCAATTTTAGTTGAAGTTCAACGAACGGTTATCTCATTCATTTTGGATCAGATCCAAAATGGTGCTATAGATGCCAAGCGGGTTTCATTCATCTATTTATTTACCTTGAGCTTTTGATCACACAGTGCACAACAACAAAGATTTTCACCAGACATTAACGACTCCACATTAGAGCCTCCCTCAGAAATGTTTAGTTAATCTTGCCTAAACCCGCAAAGTTTTAAGGAAGTCACCAGAGGAGATGCGGACATCAGATTTTAATGTGAAACTGACAATATGGATGAAAAGGACTTAAGGACTTTTCTCTTCAGTATAACCAAGAAGGACTTAAGTTACGCCGGCCTTTATTTTACATGGACTGGTTTTAGGTGAGTTGAGTTGAGTTGTCATCAAGGTGCAAGACCAGGAAAGACCAACTGTATTTATTTTTTTAACGCTTCAGTGCATGCAAGGCGTGTAAAGAATGAAATTTTGATTCCCTAAAGGTACTGTGCAACGGATTTGTTTGGCCTGTCATGGGACGTTTCTGGGCAAAGACTCCATGTTTTCCCTGCAGCAAAAGCCGAGAAGGCACGCTACTATCCCGGCATATGCAAATTTGGCTGTGCGAACCCCCATTTCCAATTGGTGGACTGGTTTCACTCGTTCCTGGTTGGCTGCTGTCCTCGGCTTCCGTGAGAGTCCGGTTTGAATGTTGTGCTTACAAACAGCAACGGAAATCTATCAGACAGTTCCTCTAAATAAACAGTAATTGAAATACTATATCTTACTTGTATGATGTGTTCTTTAACTCATTAACAACTTGAGTAAGCTGCGAGTGTGTCCGTGATGCATATATGATCTTGGGAACGTCACTGTAGGAGGCTAGAAAACAATGACAACAACAACAAAATAAATACAGTGTATTTATCAGAGCTACTTTTTTTTTTTAACTAAAAGAGGGTTAACACCTTTGTGCAAAAAATAGTATGTATGCCAGCTCACTGCGGTATGTACATACTTGGTGTTGAATCATCTTTTGAAGGCATCCCCCAAGATTCCAGAGCTTTATCAACGAGCATCATGTCGTCATTCAACCTTTCTTTGATTTTTTGCGCAGAGATGATGTCCTTGAAGTGCTCCCTCCATGCCAAGGTGGCACACAGCAGACATAAGGTTTTCCCAGTGCCTGTGGGACTCTCCAGGACCCCATTAAACTTCTGCCAAAAAACACAAGTGGACAAATACATTGTTTATGTGCGTAGTTTTCCCAAAACTAAAAGTAATCTTAACACGCATGAAGTATGACAAGGGAATCCATCTGCTGACAGTCAATGAAGTCATATTTATGCATAATTTTGGCAAACGACTGTTAGCATCGCTTGTTTCTATGATGCAAACACTTACATTCTCAAGACATTCAATAACTTTCTTCATGTAGTCCTTCTGGCAGTCGTACGGAGTGAAAGGAAACTGCACTGTCACTCCGTTCAAAGATAATGAGGGCATGACACGTCTCGAGGTGTAATAAGAAACTTAGTTGTTTAAAAAGATAACAAAGTGAGGCAACCAACTCCCTAGTCGTTGGAAATCGCAAAAAAGAGGGAGAAAACATTCATTGTCGGTACTCGGCAGAGGACAGACTGCCTGTACGCATTTGCCGCCGCCCGCCAGTGACAACTTCCGCCTTAGACTGCACATGCGCATTGTAACGTCCAAGTCCAACGAAAGCTGATATTGGTCTTTTGAATGTACAGTACAAGTGTTTAATCAAGTTGTAGTTGTACATTTTTGTAGCGATGTCTAACATTCTGAAATTAATCAAGTTTATTATTATTATTATTATTGAGTGCTCAAATTACTTGATATGACTGACACGTGTTGTTGCCCGCGTTTTACAGTAGTATTACATTCAAACAATAAATAGCGTTGGACGTCTCCACTGAACACTCCAAATCCAATTTGGGTTTTGCCAATGGAGACTCCAGTAAGAGATATAGCCAACATGAAAACCAGAGCCGTCTGTGGGTGAACCGAAAGCCAAACAATTTTGAAGATGGAAAAAAAATGGGGAAAATCAGTCACTCAGTCTACTCTGAAGACATAACCAGGCCCGGAACAGCTAGAGGAGTCTTCATAAGCAAGATAACGCCCCAAAACAACAAAAGCATTCATCAGGGACAAAAAGTGTAACGTTTCATCCTTCAAGCCTTGCCATGTCAATCTCCAGACCTAAACACTATGAAGCATGTATCGTAACAAGTACATTAGACTGCAACACCCCAAAAAGAGCAAGTGGAAGTGGATTTGCATGTTAAATGTTTTTAGTCTTATTACATCTGGTCCAGGTGAATATTATTCACTTTGGTCTATTTTATGGGTATTCATCCAAATACTTTTAATGATCTACAAATGTGGTACACGATATCATTGTAAACAGCGAAACGTTTATTGCTCTATTGCTGTGTATCCGATGCAAACATCACCATCATCTTGCTAAGATTATTTTAACTATATAAATGTAAATTATAAAATCCATGACACTATCATATTTTTCAATGTAATGGTCTTTGTTTATTAGTGTATTGTTATGACCTGCTCCCTTCTGACAGAATCAACAGTCAAGAACCAACAAGCATCTATGAGCTACATGTCATCTGTGAACTTTCCCAAACAGGAGAACGTCAAGTGAGCACATTGCAGGGGGTACAGTACAGTATAAGGTCTGAATATTATTCTTTTTATAGTGTTTTGTTCATGATACTTCAAGTTGAAATGCCGTTCAAAGGGGTCTTACTCAAATGAGCTTGGGTTTTCTTTCTTTTTTTTTTTGTGGTAAATATAACACATACATGTTAGTTTTTTTTTTTTTTTTAATATTGAATTGATATTTATTTTCATACTTATTTTGAAGGCAACATTTATTTTGATATTAATGTTCCATTTAAGGAAACGCAATAAAATGATTTTCATTTAATAATAAGTTGTATTATGTTCTTCTTTTGGAGAATCATGCACCACCAGTGTTGGGAAAACTGCTGACATTTGGCTTCAAAATTTCACTGATAAGTTAGGGTACCTATATTTTTAAGAACATTTTCAATAAGAGTCAATCATAGTCCACACATTTAATGAATCCAACAATTAGCCTTTATTCTATTTTAGTGAAATACAATATTACTGAAGTACATTAAGTGGGTGGTTGTACACTCTAATTTTCTCCCGCACTGGGCAGGATAATTTTGCTGGGGTCATAGTAGTTTTCCTCGATCAGAGGCAAACCCTCCTTCTCTCTTTGCACAACCAAGCGTTCAGCTTCCCTTCTGGCCCACTCGCGCATCCTGGAAAACATACAAAGAGGAATTAGAGAAGAAATCTGCGGGATGTTATGGAGGGGAGGGCAAGCCCATGCTGCTGCTAGTCTGCTATTACAGCACAACATGAGAACAAGGTTGAAATATAGGTTGAATAATCTGTGGTCTCACATTGGCGTGAAAATGACAGTGGCCGAGAAATTGAAAAGACAGACAGGAACCCACCCATGGTCTGGTAAGTAGTGAATGAACGTGCTTCCGATGACAAGACACATAGAGACCCCAAAGAAGAAGGCCAATCTCATACTCCATTCATCAATCACCGGGTCACTGGAGAAGCCGTGGAAATCTGGATTCTGTATTAAAACAAAAAAAAGAAACTGTCAAACTCAATATTGCCCAATTTGAATACAAAACTGCAATATGGAAAGTTTGACAACACTAAATTCCAAGACGTGATTTGTGTTCCATAGTATTAGTGTTACAATTTGTTTATTCTTTGGGACAAGTTGTACAACGGTTACATAAGACACCGACCAACAAGCCTTGAAGCAGGGCTGAATGAAGTTGCAAAAGTGCAAATTGTACGCTTTTATTAGTCACTCACAATGTATTCAAAATGAACAATGTCTGGTTAATTGTCAAAGGGGAGAGACGGATTTTTTTTTTTAATTAGTGTTTGTATACAATTAAAATGTCAATAGCACTTGACATCTATTTTGATGTTTGAGTGAATAAAACATTTAGTAAGTACTAGAATGACTGCCTGCCCAGCCATCAAGTATGACATTTTGTAGTTGTGAAATTGTGTCTGTCAGTCAACTGTTCTACACTTCCACCCACTGTTATAAACAACAGTTGGACCAATGAGCATAAATGAGCGTTACCAAGCCATGTTTCTCAGTATCTGGACTAATTTCAATGTGGACTGTGGAACGATGTGCACACCATCCACGGTCTCGTTCGCGTCAGTCATTCATAACAAACAAAACAACGTCAACGAGAAATTCATGAGCAAACGAGAGGAATCTTTTTGTTCATTCGAGTAAGAGCGAATGAAGATCGAGTAACCGTGCAAAATCAGAGGAACTCACCTTGACAAAGTTGCTGACCTCACCATGGCTCTCACTCGGCGCCGCCTGCTGCAGCTCGGTCACAGCAGCCGCACCGGCAGCGCCACTCGGATTCGACTGGGACACGCACCGAACCGGTACACGAGAACTTAAACGGGAAAAAACTGGCCCGATCCGTGACAGTCGGCCTAACATTTTTGCCTTGTTTGTGAAAGCTATAGTTGCCCCGGAACAGGAAACAACAGCTTCAATGAGGCGCACTTCTTCTTCAACAATGACAACAATGTTCGCATGCTCACAGTCATCGATGTCACATTACTGCCTCCCTTTGGTGACGCTCACTCATTGCGACTCACTTTTTTTTTTTTTTCTTCACAAGTGGATTTTTCATTTTTCTACGAAAATGTAGTAGGCCTAAATGTAAATGTTTATTCACTAGTCTCACAAAAAAAAAAAAAAAAAAGTGATTTCTTGGAAATGAATGTATGAATATATATAATAACCAATGTTTTAATATAATTAAATAAATACCGCTGTAAGGATGAAAGACGAGCCCCCAATTGAAATTTACTCCTGTAAAACGAAGTAAAGTTTTTGACCAGGGTTGTGGGTTGGGTCTATCGCTTACGAAACACTGCAATCTTTTAAATAACAATTATGATAGCAACATATTCATGATTTTATTCAACTGTAATGTAAAACATTTTCACTACATAAGTTGCAGACCGTCTTATTTATTCGTGCCCATTATATTACATGTATGTATAATTAAACTGCTTTGGAATTCTGTACTGTAATGAGTTGTTTTTTTGTTTTTTTTCAAACAAACACGTAGCTGGATCACAGTCCAGTCAGGTACATTTTGAAAATATTTTAATCATACATTGTTGGTTGGAAGGCTAGCGCAAATGTTAGCGTAATAACAATGACAAACAAATGCTCCAAATTAAACAACAAAAAAGGCCTCTCAAAATAATAATAAAAAATGTCACAAAAAAGCACACTTCTGAAATATGCATTAATTCAAGTAGCTCACTGGTTGTTGTAAAAATGACCTTTGACCTCAATGTTGTGTACATATTTTCAAATGAAATACAGTTGCAAATATATGAATAACAGCCCATAGATTTGGTATATGTCATGTGGTCAAAGTTCCAAAACTTAAAAAAAAAAAAAAAAAAAAAAAAAAAAAAAAATGGGGTTGGACAACTGGCAGACAATCTGCAAGATTAGCGGTGATCGTTAACAAGTAGGATACGTTTCCATTTCATGCGTACGAAAGCGTACAACAGAGGTGACTCAATCAACATATTCATACAGTATCGTGATGAGGAAAAGCAAGCAATATTACGGTCCCAGGATACAACTGCACATGACACTTTTTTTCTATCTTGATGATATACACTGCCCGCTACAAGTTTAAAAAAAAAACATGAAATGGAATATAATAAAAACCCTGCAATAAAATAAATGGTTTCTTTCTGAAGGTAGTATAGGAGATTGTAGTTGTAATTGTAATTGTATGGTAGTCAGTGTCGAGTCACAACTCATCAAGCAGGCCTAAACAGCATTTCACAAAGATTTGTTGATGGAACGAACCAGTTCATTGACATACGGGAAACACAGAATGTGCTTATTAAGTCAATCAGTTTCGACATCCATAGCAAAGGATATTTTTAGCACAGATGAAAAGCTTGAAGGGTTTTCAACTCCCAAGAATGAGGCACTTCTCTAATAATGCAGCATCAAATGCTACAACACTTCCTATGATGAATCTCACAGAAGCAACAAGAGCAAAAACAGTTTATGGCAGCTGTCAACATGTGACATCAGAAATTATACATCAACATTGAGACACAAAAATGTGATTCAACTAAACAGCAAAAACTCAACTGCAAAATTGTCTCATCTCCTGAAATTGTCATTGGACCATTTAATTATATATTATTAGTTGTCAATTATTCATAAATAGTGTGATTACAGTATATGATAATTCAATGGGACCTTTACAGTTTGCTTAGATTTGAATGGTATTAAAATCCTCTTCAATAAAACGGATCGGGTTCTTCACAGTCTCTCTTCTAGCATATGTTGTGGGCTTTCACGTTAAAACGCAAGAATTATTTTGTCATCGTGAACATACACATGATATATGATATACCCATGAACAAATTGTTGACATATCTCCGTGTCGCTCAGGGAGAAAACAAGAACTCATGGACGTCGTTTTATATGCACATGAAGCCCACCGACTAAAAATAGAAAGAATAAAGCAGAGGGGGGCGGAGTTTAAAAAGGCCCAAATTAAGGTAAGCGTGACTATAAGACAGTCAGGAGATGAAATGGATTTGAACATTGCTGGAAAGTTCGCCTGGTTTGAATTTTCTCAATTGGCACTGTCGGGGCAGCTGTTCCCGATTTGCGGTGTCATATTTGTCTTATTCCAATGATAATTATGATATCAGTTTATTAGGGGATTGGTTGGGAAAGCTATCGCATTATTATTTCTTTGTCTAGCTAGACATAACTTGAATTTAAATTAGTGCTGTCAAAGTTAAAGCGTTAATTAGTTAATCACAAAAAAAATTGCATTAATTATGTATTAACGCAGATTAATCCCACTATTAATTTGGATCACTGATGAGCCATTAGCTGACAGCAGATGGTGACGTTAGCACAGGTTGTGTTTGAGCAATACACATAACTACATGCATTAAAGTCAATTATTTCAGATGTTTGCATATGACATTCAGAATATTTGTTCATGTCAAACTAGAGCTGCTCAATTATGAAGAAAATATTAAGCACGATTATTTTGGAAAATGATTAAATGTAAAATTCTTAAGAAAAATTTAATTATTTGAAACACTAATTATGCAAGTTCCTTTTGGATGAAACAAAATTGATCAAATTAGTTATTTTTATTTACTTATTAAAAAAGGTGCAAATGTATAAATGTAAACAATTCAAACTTAGTATTAATCATCTTTTTTGACGATTTGACAAGCTAAAAAATGTTGCTAAAAAGCCTTTTTGATAATTGAGCGATTAATTGTGATCAATCAAAATTCTAAGATGTGATTATTCTGATGAAAAAATGTAATCGTTTGACAGCTCTAATTTCAATACAATCAAATAAAGAGTTGTTATTTCACAAAAGCCACGCTGTCAAAAAACGGAGAGAAAAAAAAAAAAAAAAGAGTGCACGTGCATGATCAACTTTAAAGGACGCAGGAAAAGCTCCATCCAATTCTTTCGTACCTCCAAGCAGCGTCCACAAAACAACATGTTATGATCAGTCCTGGAATCATTCACATATTGTAACAATTGAACAAGGGATGCTGTCGAAAATAGTCCGAGCCACCTTGCTGAGAAGTTGGTGAGAATAGAAAGTCCGGGAAGCTGCTGCATTCACGACATATGCGAAAGGGAGACTTCAGCTGATGGCGACGGAACGGTCATCGCCAGGTTGTAGGTTGAGTTCCGGGATGAAGTCTGAGGAGATGACAAGGGGCTGTAAATGGGGCGAGCGGAGACGGCTAACGGCGGCGAGTACCGAGCAGCCGTCGGCGAGTCTGAGCTAACCTCGTCGCCCTCCTCGGAGTCCCACACTTCGCTCTGCAGGTAGTCGGCAAACAAGGCCTTGGCTCGCTGCAGGATCCGGCTCAGGTTGTGGCGCCGCACGAGGCGATCGAAGTGCATGGCCAGCTCATTGTAATCCAGGCCGTTTTTGATGATGTGGTCCCGATGTTCCAGCAAGATGGACAAGCACAAAAAAAGCATGAAGGGATTGCCTTTCCCAAACTCTTGCGGAGGCGGCAGAGAACACGGTTTGATGTTGGGGGAAGCGTCCAGGTGAGTCGCCGTGCCGGTTGCGGGCTTGTTGCTAGGAGAATGAAGGTTGTTGGGGGACGACCTGGATGCGGCCTGCGAAGGGCTTTTTCCAAAAGGCAAAATTGGTGACGAGAGAAAAGATCGATTTTGGTGATGGGCGTGAGATGTCACGCACGGTTTTGCGGTAGAGTTCAACCCGGCACTCCTGAGCAATTGTGCAGAAGATGTGATGACTTTGGGGACGGTTCTCGATAAGGCCTCTCTTCCACTGCTTGCAAAATCAAATGTAGTTTGTGGGGCGGAGTCAGGAGCGGCGACTGACCGACTGGAAGGTAAGGCTGAAGACGATTGCGAAACGCCGTCACTGTTACGGATCGGCGGTAGCGGAGGTGACGATGCCGGTGAAAAGCCAGTTTTAGAGCATTTTATAAGCGGCGTTCTCTCCCCGGCGTCCTCCTCGCTGTCAACGGTGGACTGACGAGTTGGAACGCGGGACGACTGCGCATCAGCCAAACATTGTTGCCGTTCAGCGGCCTTCAGATCAAAGCCGTCTTCATTTTGGGCAGTATAGTATTTAAAGTCACCAAAAGTCTCCTCAAGAGGAGTCACAACCCTTCTCTCACTCGCCAGGCCAACTTCCGTGACAGCGTTCCAACCGACATCGGCTTCTTCTCTCAACGGTCGAAGCATATGTTGCCGACGTTGCTTCTCTTTCATTTCCCAGTCACGGCCAAGGCCACCGTCACTGTCTGTCAAACGTCTTCCATCGGTCTGCGGCGGCGGTCCGAGGAGCTCCACGTCAGTTTCAGGAGGGTCCGGG
This sequence comes from Festucalex cinctus, assembly GCF_051991245.1. NCBI lineage: Eukaryota > Metazoa > Chordata > Actinopteri > Syngnathiformes > Syngnathidae > Festucalex > Festucalex cinctus. Next base: position 336,786 of record NC_135412.1, read on the forward strand.
GGCAGGGAACTCCACGTGACCTCAAGCATCCGAAGCGCGTCGTCGAAGGCAAATTCTCGCTTGAGCTCCAGAAGTAACCAACGGTAACAAAAGAAAAGATCGTCGGCTCCGCGGGAAACCAGATACGAGTAGAATTCATCATCCGAGTACTGCAGAAGCAGTTTTAGATGCTGGAACTTAATGGACATAAGCTGTCCGTCGGGCCGGAAGTTGCCCTCCAAGCGTTTCATAATGCCGCAAAAGCAAATGAAGGCATGCGCTTCATTATCCATCACGGCGAGGATCGGGGAAGCGATATCACTCATTCCTTGACAGTACGAGATCTGAAAAGCAAGCAAGAATGCAGAGTTTTCAATCTTCACAATTCATAAACGCAAACAACAACAAACAATTCGGCTGTGTAATTATGTCTAAAACAAGTTTCATCCAAATCTGTTCTATCCATTGAAATTTAACATGGAAAATCCGTCAGTTGTGCTTCTGCATGGTCTAAAATTACCAGCAGAAAAAAAATGGAGATAATATGCATGTGATTTTGATTTTGAGCAGATTTGATTTTAAACGGACTTCCAAAATTAAACTAACATCAACTGTCTTATTTATTGAATTTGAAATGGACACATTTGGTGTAAAGGGGCAAAAAAGTTGCTCGAAAGACCTGCGGATGTGTGATGGCGAAGGTCGTAAGCAAATCTGCGAGCGCAGTCAAATGCGGACTGTCTTCCGAGCCGGCGTAGTACGGATGCGCACGGTCGGTCCTTAAAACGTCTTTCACAACATTTCCCCGGATGAATTCAAGATCCTCGTGACTGACGTGGGCCGTCCATTCCTTCTTCAGCCGGTCATACTCTCTCGTCTTTCGCTTCATGTAGTCCATTCGTTCCTGGCCACTCAGTCCGTCCGGGTAGACATTCAGGAGGTAGCGCCAAACAACCTGAAAACGACAAAAGACAAAAAACGACGTCATTCACAAGAATCCAACGCAGCCTTCAATGTCATGAAAAATGTCGTGAAGTCTGTGAAGGTTTTGATCTCTAACCCTGCAAAACCTAAAAAATGTCCCTCGAGTTCAGAAGAAGCGAAGTGCGCATCTCGAATTCAAGGTGCATTATGGGTAGCGGTGTGATGCATTGTGGGTAGGCCAAACTACCAAACGGTCATTGAAAATGAATCGGATCGATGGAATCGGCTCTGATAGAAACGTTTCAACTGCTGGAAAGTTGCTGGGTTTTGTTTCTTTTTATGAACATGCGCAGCATGTGACATTTAGTGACATCGGGGAAGTTGACTTGCAAGTTTTAAAGTGGACAGTTAGGCAAAGATTGTCACCACTCGAATCTCCGCCATTCAAATTGAGAGGGTAGTTGGTCGCCTCATTCTTTCCCTTGCGCATGCGCAAACTTAAGACGCGCTTCGCTTATACCAGAGCACATTTTTAGTTTGAACTCTGCCTCCATAAAAGTAGCACCAACTGAACATTCAGATAATGAATAACCTTCTAAAATAATAACCTTGCGCAGTGAAGGTTCAACACCGCCGTGGTAGATCCGCAGCCGCAGTTCCTCTGGTCGTGTCAATTGTCCTTGACTATTGAGATAACTATGAAACTCGGTGTCACTCAGAGGGGGCTTGAAAGGTTTGATCTCCTCCCCATAAGACCAGCTGAATGCCTGCTGGACTCGTGTCAGTGTCCGGCCAACCTGAATACAAATGCAACAAACACATGAGAATACAGGCAGAGTGCAAGTGAGAGGGGAGAACCAGCGAGGTTACGAACGGACCTGGGACATTAAAGACTGGGTGAACGGAAGTGCTGCAGATGCCAAAGACTTCGTCCTCTCTGCAAGAAGCTGCTCAGAGCCAATCACATCTTTGGGGCTGATGATGTCCCAGTCCTCCATCACAGGACCTAAAATTGAACCGAGAGTGACACATTGTAAATGCATTAGCAGCAAACGCCGATGACGTGTCTCCTGTTATTTGCGTTCTTACTGTCTTCTGAAGGTTTCACGTCCATCTTGAGTTGGAGATACGGTTTGGCTGCTGTGGCAAATGCAACATCCAAATCCCCATCAGACGTCAAAGTCGGGTACGTCTCTGCAACGCTCGCACCTCGAGACATGTAACTGATCTCAAAATTGCGCCTCCTAGTTTTACAAGCACAAACATTTTTTTTGGAAACACATTTACTTGATACTTTTCGAGACAAAATAACTTTAGTCATGGGGACCAGACTTACCCATTCAAATCAAAGGCTTTAATTAGAATATGCTGCAACACCTCCAATGATGTAATTTGAGGATCAACAGCAAAGGAGCGAAACTCCACAGGAAGTGCTCCATCACATTTCTGAAATACATGCAATACAACTTAAGACATAAAAAAATGTATAAGCAAACGTCACTGCAATGTATACATACAAATATCCGTTCTGCGATAAAGTACTACAACAAAAGGTCATAAGAAACAATTGTAGACTTTTGGAAACAACAGAACATCAAGGTTTGTCCAGTACTGCTTTAAATCAAGCAGGTCTTACTAGAGAAAGAGATTAAATAAAGTACCCGGTATTGCACAGGAGAGTAGGAGACACTTAATTGAATTTATTGTAAGTATAAACAAAAGCAGGTAATCTGTTTTTTAAAGATTCACTTACACTAGAACAACATCTGTCTTGATAGGCAATATCGATTTTTTTTTAATTCCAATTTGAGTTTTTGTTTAAAAAACAACAACAAACAAACACACAAGTATGTACTGGAAAAATGATCAGCTCCGATGATGAACTGGAAAAAAACAGGTTGGCACATATTTAGTAATGTGCTTCCACGAAAAAGATTAAGTGTTAAATCGAAAACTGACTCACCGGCCTTTATACTAATGACCATAACGAGTTAATAAGACTAGTGCTGCTTTTTGATTTGACTTTGCAAAGAGATGCACAAGCGTGTTGTTGTGCGTCCTAGGTGACGTCATCTTGGACCGCTTTGACGTTAGCGCCTTAAGTAGGTTGGCAATTCTTGCCGCATGTTTTCTTATACAGTATCGGCCAAATGTGGTCAGACGTGTTAAGGTACACAATGGTCTATCAAAATAACATGATGTCAAAGCACGCCGGCGATTTCCAACAATAATGGTGATTGTTAAAAATCATGAACAAGTTCGCAGGCAGAAAGAAACGACCGCTGCCTCTGACATGAAATTGAAACGATTGAGTACAGTTGACACGTACTACCACAATATGTACCTGGAAATTTTTTATTATGCCAAAAAAACATTTTTATTTTATTTTTTTCTAACACCGGGAGATTGGTGCTAACTGACTCACATACCTTCACTTTGACTCGAACCACCCCCCTCTCCTCGTCGCTCGCCATCTTTACAGTTCCGTTTTGGAGCAAAGTGGCTCGCTGAAAAATGATTCTTCTCCCATCTACACCAACATAATGATCAATAACATGATCAGGTTAGCCGAGTGGCTCGGCTGGTGGTCTTCTTCGGCTTTCCTTTCATGAAAGAGCTACACTTCGTAATACTGCCAGCTATTGGTCATCTCCTATATTGCTGTAATATTTCCAAATGCTAATCGAACTGCTTCTAAAATGAAGAAGAATTTGATTCAAGTTATTTTCTAAATTACGCTAAAGGGACATAAAACACTATCTATTTACATAAATCCTCAAAAGTGTTTCAATAATTCCATGCAAACATTCCGCAACTTTTGTCATGAGGCCGAAATTTTGCATGCTGGGAAATGTAGTCATATTGCCATTTGCTTGCACAGCCATTCAGACGAGAAGACACCATTTCCCAGAAACCCATCTGTTCGTTTTCATTATTGCTGTTGTATCATTACTTTTTCACTAAAGAAGGCATTCATTTGTCAAATCTACCTTCACAATCGGATGAAACCGTTAACTTCAATCTGATGCATGTGCAGATTTTTAAAGATGAATAATACGTCTAGTTTGACTCGTAGCATAGAATGCACTCGGTGAGAGACGATCTTCTGCTTGCGAAAAAGTAGCTAAATGTTAGCCGACTGAGGCTTGTTCTGCTGCTGTTTGGCCACCATGGAGAAGCCACACTTCACACTGTAGACTGGTTGATCTACAAGCTGCACGCTTTAGATGCATTACTTGAATCCTGCGCGTTGATTCAAACACCCGACATGGAGGAAGTTGACAAAATCTTGATACTCGCCCTCAAACAAGTCGGCACGTAAGTATTTGCTGTCATGTTAATGACAGACAGATGGATTGATAGACGGATGCATAGATCAATGAATTGAAGGAGAATCCACTGTAGTCTTCACAATGAAAAGGAAAATCAATCATGTTGTGTTAAAAACAAAAATAATGTAAAACATGCTAACGATAAAAGTCTTTACATAAACAATCAATTGTAGAATAAGGTGCCCGGTAACATGAGAATAACGTTTTACATTTGTTAACTGTACTGTAAATCGTTGGCAACATTAACATTTATGGACAACATTTAGTTTGCTAATCATTCTGCCCGACAGAGTCAGAACACAGATCATCATATGATCAAACATGTGGATGGAAGACTGTCAGCGTGCAATTAAGAAAACACATTCCAATCCATTTGTTCTGCTTCTTGTAGAGAGCTGAGTGAGGAAGTTGGTAGTGTCAAAGACTTCACCAGTGAGCTGATAGTGGAGGCGGTGGTGAGATGCATCCGGCTGATCAATCCCGGCTTGGGCAGCGCGCTGACAACTTCCCTCCCGCCCGGCATGTCTGCCCGCTTCAGGGTGGGGATGAGCCTGGCACAGGCATGTCAGGTAAAGACGCCCATGACGTACTGACATGTGGAGCAGCTGTTTTCATTGCGAGAGAGAGAAAAAAGCCCAAAAAGCTGCTATCGCAGAACAACTCAGAATGTCAATATATTACATTATTACGCAGTCAATTCTGTAGACTAAATATTACTCTATTCAGAGTAGGACCAAATAGACTCAGTTTTAGAGTCATATTTACACTTGGAAGAGAGTAAAAGAAAGAATTGGAAAAACAAATAGAAAATAAAAGTGTCTCAAGGTAGGAACAAAATCACGACCTCCAGCTTAGGAGACAGACGATCTACTCTCACGCAGCCACGCAGCTCCTGCTTTCTGCTCGTAATCGCTCATGTCAGCTGCAGCTGATTCCATGATTGCAAAGCAAACAGTAAGAGAGACGAAGTTCGCTGGTAGTGTGGCAGTCACCCAAACTGAAGGTCGTGAGTTCGAACCTCAAACCTTGAGTGAATTTGATTTTTTCTTCAATTTTTTATTTTACTCTCTTCCTCGTGTAAATTAGTTTAGTTTACTCTGAAACTGAGTCTATTTGGTCCCTATCTAAATAGTGTACTACAGAATTTACTGTGTATACTTTGCAAGAATAGTTTGAATATGCGTTTATTTAGTTGGTTTTCATTCAAATAGAGTGACAAAGAAAACACACCTGGCCTCATAACGACATTTGAAATTTGTTTGCAGGAAATTGGCTATAAAGGCGAAATAGGTTATCAAACCTTCTTGTACAGCAGTGAAACAGAGATTCGCTCCCTGCTCATGTTCCTTGTGGAAAAACTACCCCGAGAAAGTGCTGTGGCGTCTGAACAGCCAACAGGTACAGGATCAATGTCGTCATCACCCTTGACCAACATTTCAATACTCTTAACTCTCTTACAGGTATTAAAAAAAATAATAATAACCCTGGATAAAGAAACCTAGAATAATATAAAACTGCTCACCATCTGATACATGAATGACTCGTACAGTAGAATACAGTATAGGGAAGTGGAGAGAGACAAAAAGTACCCATATTCTCAGACCTAAATTAGGTTACGCACTGACCAATAGAATCAGAGGGAAACTATTGTTACATTTCATCCCTCCCGACCACCAGGTGGCGCTGCTGAAAACAGCACGGAATTCCCCCGTTCTTCCCTTTTGATGTATTGTTGTTTTAGTTGTACTTAGAGGTGCATTTTGTACAGACAATTTAGTTGGACGGTATTATAAACGGCTGTTTTCAATGTAATAAATCCAATCATATAAATTCCAGATTTGTTTAATAAGGAGGAGCATATAGTGTGAAAAACAAGTGATGGCCTTCAACTTAAAGGCTCTAAAGGCTGCAGTTGCCTTTGTGAATATGGCACAAGGAGACATTGCTAAACACTAAGTGGTTGTTTCACGCTGAAATTTTGCTGCCAAATCATTGAAGAAATGTAATTAATTCCCTCCACTGTTATGTAACAGTGGGACGGAAATGCGGAGCTGCTCGCTCACAGACACATTTTCAGAAATACGCAGATCGTGTAAAGATTTACTTGGTCGTTCACATGTGTTGGTAGGCATTCCGCAGACCTAACTATTTGTATACAAACATAAAAGTACCATTTTTCGAGTGTGTCCCCAACAGCTAATAGGCTACTTGTTGGTAGGAGTCGTCATTTGAAGTCAATTTTGTTTTGTTTTGTTTTTTTCCTCTAGGCAAATTGAACATTGTTCAGCAATCTATTGCTGCTGCGATTAAAGCCCAGCTGGCAGCACTTTGGCTCCCTCCAAGCTGCAGGCTCCCACTGCATGGTGAAACACAAGTAAACTCTTCAAAATTGCACTTTCCTGTTCAAATGTGGGCAGGGGTGCACCTACTGCTCCAATGGACAATGTCGTCTTCTTCCTACTTCATGTTCACCAATACGATGACTTTCAGAGAACGTGTAAAGAACTCCTTTTGCTTCTTGGATTGTCCTCTGACTTGTGCTGTTTTGTTTTGTTTTGTTTTTTTGTCCATAGCGTTTAGGCGCAATGCACAGCTTCCATATGCAGCCCCTCAGTTTACCTTATTGTATTAAAGATCCAGGGAGGAAATCAGTGAGAGGTAGGCACACGTTTTCACTAGTAATTACTCATCTGTCTCCCTAAAAACGACAGCAGGAGTCAACAACCGTAAATATTGAAATGAACCTGTCTGCCTGTATGTATGTATATATTCCAGATTGTTCCTAAATGCTGGCATTTTGCCTCTAAAATTTGAGACAGTGCAAGTAATTTTTTTATCACTTCCACGCATGTGCAACCAATAAATGTATTTATTTCATTTATTTTTATGTAGTTTGTTGTCGAGTCTGACAAATCTTTGCTCCATTTTCATCCCATTACTCAACAATATAGTGAAAGTGTGTGGAAATCTGAAATTATGAATATTTCATTCGCAAGTCGATTTAGAGGTTGTGACAGTAAAATTTCAGGTGCTCCCAGTTCAAATAGTTAGTCACGTATTCAAAAAAACAAAACTACTACAGTGATTGTGCAAATTTGCTATTTTCTTTGTGAATTGGAAATGACAACTTCACTTAACAATTGGAGATATATTTGCAAAATAATGAGTTAAAATATTTTTTTTTGTATTTAATTTTTGTATTTTTCTAAGTGTATATATAGTGTCGGTACTGACAGGGCTTGTAGGACATCATCATCTTAATCTTCACCCATGATGGTCATCTGCCATCTGTCAGATTAATATGAGTTTCTTTACGTTAGAAACGATTCTTTTCTGGGATTTATCCACATACGGGCACTAAATAAATCTTGGCACCGTGTCACACGTCGGCCGCTGTGACACAGACACAAAATAATATTTTTTTTATGTTACAAGAGCACCATAATCTTCAATTTCAGAATTACATTTGAATGACAAATGAACTAAAATAAAATTTTTGACGGGAAACACTCGTTTCTTTTCCCTGATAACTTCGTAAGAAGGATCAAAGAGGCTCGTCGTTCTCGATGGATTTTGTTGATGCTCTTATCTGACCTTTCTGTTTGTAGTTCAATATATATTGCAATCGTGATTTCAGAGACCAAAGAATACCAGCGAGATTTTCTCCCCCCTGTGACCGCTCAACTTACCCATAATGCCACTGTGGCCGCATCTTTACTGGAGCAGCACACGGCCGAGCTCAGCGCGGCGCAAGAATGGGACAATGAATGGAACAGTCAGGGACTTCTGTCTCGTCTCACTCCACAGGTAAATCACCTGCTTTCAGAAACATGTCAGGATCTCCAAATATGTAAGTTGACCCAAAAATGTTCTTTACAATAACATGTGTTAAAATTCACCTTTTTTTTTTTTTTTTTTTACCCAACTCGGGAAGTTGACCTTTTTTCAGCTGAAAGTTGAACTGTCAAAATTAATCAAAGTAATCGATTATCAAATTAATCGACAACTATCTTAACTCAGTTGCTCCCAAAAACGTATAAATACGTTCTATTTTAAATATATTCAGTGTCCCAAAGATGTATTTATACGTTTTTATGTTTTATTATGCCAGAGCGTAGAGAAGGCTTTGATGCAGCCTCCCAACCGCAGAAAACAGGTGGAAAAATGGTAACAATTACAGAAACGGCCAGCAGGTGGCAGCAGAGTATGAGATCAACCAGGGCCATGATGAAAACAAGCCGTTTCCCGACAATTCTAAGCAGATTTATGAATAGTAGTAATTACTAATTAATAAACAGTAATTGGGGGTTACATGCTTTTATAATACACTTGAATGCAAAATGAAACTAAATCTGATTAATGGATTCAGTAATGACAGTGCTAGCTGCAAATGACATCAGTTGACAGTTGCTCGGAGCCCAGGTAACGGCCAGTCACAGCTCAGCTCCAGAAAACAGGTGAGGTGATGTCGTTTTCAGTCGATATCAGGCAAGATGATCCCAGAAATAATCGTGGCTGGATTTTGCTGCTTAACTCCTATTCCACAAGTGCAATATGAATCAGAATATCGTGTTTAGGCTAAAGGGGGACGCTTGTCATATGAACAATTTCTGTCCACTCTCCGATTGCCTGTAAATGTGTTTCAATTTCTTTTGCGCAGGACTACAAGGCCCGGAAAGTGACTCGTCTGCGTAAACGTATTGAGGAGCAGTTGCGCTCTGCCGCCCCCCCCCCCACGGAAAGTGCCTTTGGTGGTCTCGGCGCCACCTCTGACCTGTCTGACGTCCTGCGATCCTTCAGGGGGTCGGCCTCTTCTGACCGCAACCTGACCAAGGGCTCTCACTTTACCCACTCTCAGAAGTTCACTTTTACGCAGGTGTGCTGATGCTGGCCTGCTGATGCGGAACGAAAGATGTCCGATTATTCAGCACTGCCGGTTTGTTTTTTCCAGGAGACGGATGCGGCGCCATCTCCCGTGCGGCGGTCGGATGGCGATGCGCATGGCAGTCAGCAGGAGGAGCTGGCGTCTTTGCAGCAACAATTTCAGCAGCTGTGCAGTGACGTCGACCGGCTAACTACGGAATTGAAGCACATGAGTGTCACTAATGCTCAGGTAGCCGATTCAGTCGCTCGCTGGCCTGCGGTGATTTTATATTCATTTGTTCATCTTGTAACGTAACAGTTAAGTCAAGCATCCTCTGAGTGACAAACAACATAGCGTAAGCACGGCTGGACTGGGACTTTTTGTTTTTGTTTTTTCAGGGCTCAGACCGGCCCACTTTAGTTCACATTTGAATGAACATACCTCATTTTATAGTTTGTGTATCGGTGTAAAATATACGAGCATTCCCTCCAACCATATTCATATTGCATTTGATCAAAAATGTCATTTACAATTGAATTCGTTTATTTGAAAAAGTGTGTGAATATAAAATGGGGGGAAAAGAAAGCAATAGGCAAATGTACATGAAATGGGATCAGACATTTTACACTTCACCAAATGAATTTCAACCAGCAAGATGAAGGCAACTAACACTGCACTTCCTGTTAGTACTCTTATTTTGAAATGTGTTCTCACCACTTCTGGTGCACACTACTGCGATGACTGATGCTCAACGCTAATCATAGGAGGCTTTCCCATCATGCATTTTTGCTGTTACTAGTAACACTTGTGATTGTGTTTTGCCTTTTTTATGTTATTTTTGTACAGACAAGGTTTAATATAGTTATATTGTTTCTAGTCGTGGATTCAAGTTTTGCTACTTTTGATATTCAATTATTCAAACTCTGTGACACCCTCGGTTACAAAGACATGCACTCAGCCAATGGCCGGTAAGTGTGATTGACAATGACCATAGGATAACCGTGGATACTTTTGATTTATCGGCTGATGATGTGTGGGCTGCCCGCGTGATTTTGAAACGCGGGGGCTCCTGCCTGCCGATTAGCGGCCCAAATCTAAATATAGGACATTGGAATGTCGTATTGGTAGACTTGTAATTCTGATATGTTGTGTTTCGGAGCTTGAGATCCATTAACGGTCCATCAGACCAAACATCTCCTGTGGACCTTTTAGGTACTCGATGAGTTGAAGCAACGCGAGCGGCAGAACAAAGAGCTGGAGGAAAAGATCCAGTTGAAAAAGAGTACGATTGATCTTCTACCGGACGCTGAGAACAACGTAGTGAAGCTCCAGGTGTGTGAGAAGAGTCCAACGGGATTTCTTCCCATGCAGCGGGACCTTCAAGTGGATGTGGGCCGTCTTTTGCAGGCCTTGGTGGAGGCCAGTGCCCAGCGAGTGGTGAACCTGGCGGCTCAGTGGGAAAAACATCGTGCGCCGCTCATTGACGAACGCCGCAGGCTTAAAGAGATGTGCAGCGATCAGGATGTAAAGATGCACGGGAACATAAGAATAATCAGCATTCTGTTTTATGTACAGCCGTTCATTCGTCTGCGTCATTTTCCCCAGATGGAATCGTCCAAAAAGCTGTCGGAAATCAAGCTTCTACATGACAAAATGCGTGTGTCAACAGAGGAGGCCAAGAAGAAGGAGGAACTCTACAAACAGCTGGTATCAGAGTTTCAAATCTCGACATTTCTTTCTGAGGCTGCATGTATTATATGCAGTAAAAAAGCATCTAATGATTGGGTTGGGGCTGGGCGATATGGCCAAAAAATGACATCTGGATTGTCGTTCGGGACAATTAGGATTCAACCCGACAAATATTTATTTAAAGGTTTCATTTATTCAAAAATCATTCCTGTGCAAAATGTTCAGATGACAATAATGGATAGTGATTCTAAAAACATAAATCTAGCAAGATAGTTTACATGCCACAATTAACTAGTTGCAAGCTATTGTATACATTTCTTGCCATCCAACGCTTGTGCAATATTACAACACACACAAACATTTGGATGTAGGAGAACATAAAAACAACAGTTTTTAATCATCTAGAAGACAAAACTGGATTTTACGATTTAGCAACTCAAATTTGATTTATTGCCCAGCCCGACGTGGCTGCTGTGTAACTACATAAAATGCAAGTTCTGCAAGGCATGTGTTTTGTTGTTGTTGTTTTCGTGCCTTTTCTCATTCGAGGTAAGAGAGTTAGAAAGCCTTCCCAAGGACGTGTCTCGGGCAGCGTACACTCAGAGGATTCTGGAGATTGTGAGCAACATCAAGAAACAGAAGGAGGAAATCAACAAGGTAAGACTTGAATGGAAACGTCAGCTCAGGAAGATTCCAAACTCTCAATGGCCGACTCATTTGTACTCATTCAAAAAGTGCTTTGAAGTTTTTTTGTCTACTTAAAAAAAAAATCTCTATATATTTTGATGGGTAGCTTTTCATGTGTACAACAAGTACTCGAGGCTGGATGCTATTAATTGATTTCAGCATTCTGGTGAAACAGTTGCTTGACTTTTCACAAGGCATTTTTCATATTTATTGTTTCAATCATATTTTAGTGCTCAAACATCTTCAGTTTAGTACGCTGATTTTGAGTAAGACAACGATGCTTAGCTTGCCTTCTCTGTGAATCCATCCAACCACTTTTTTATTTCATATTTTTCCCCATCACAGATTTTGTCTGACACGAAAGAACTACAAAAAGAGATCAACAGCCTGACAGGAAAACTGGACAGGACGTTTGCCGTGACCGATGAGCTCGTCTTTAAGGTTCCTAAAACACAAATTTCTTTGCCTGTGCTTTTGTTTGTCTTTTAATGGTGCAGTATTGATGAGCAAACGTCGTCGTCATAGAGGAGTGTGGGACATTATTTCTTTTATTTTTTGTCTTGGTTAATTGCAAAAACTAATTTGGGTTCTTTTGCTACCTTGCATGAATGGGGAAGCAAAAAAACAAGTTTTGTTTTTGTTGTCACTTGCCAGGACGCCAAAAAAGACGAGTCGGTCCGCAAATCCTACAAGTATCTGGCTGCTCTACATGAAGTACAAATCTCATTTTCAGAATTTCCTCGACTCCAATTATTTTCCCTCTCCCTTGCAAAATTGTGTTTTACTATTTCACTCTCTTGTGTAGAACTGCAATCAATTGATCCAAACCATCGAGGACACTGGAACGATCCTGAGAGAGATCCGAGATCTGGAAGAGCAGGTACGATTTGTAAAGCAGATCATTATCATGGAGCATTTCAGTGCTAAGTTCAGTCGAGCGTTTTTATTAGGGGTGTCAAAATGAGTGTGTACATTTTGAATGAATTAAAGTTCCTTTAATGCCACTCGTTTTTAAACGCGCGATTAATGACCGCGACTTACTTGGAAGCTTTTGCTCGGGCAATTTCAAATGCAATGCAGCAACATTTAGCAGTAATAAATTGAATAATAATGCAAATATTTGTGGAGACTGGGCTCAAGTTGTATTCTACAATTGAAAAAAATGTGCAGACTTTCACAAATTACTTCATGTTAAAGGTTACATAACTCTTAATATGAAAAGAAAAATGCACTGAGCTGTCAGCGTCTTACAAATGCGATTATGCCATCTAGTGGCAGAAAAATGAAGACAAATCAGTATCACACTCATTTTTTTACAGTACAGTACAGTTTGTTAATTTGAACTCAATTTTATGAATTATGAAATTACTGTATCAATGACTAGAATATGCCACCATATTTCTTTTAGTTCTTCTATTTTTATGTTAACAAGAGTATGAAAACTCGAAAATTTTTGTACACTGAAAACTGATATCAAATTTGTGATTAATCGTGATTATTGAAGTCATGTGATTATGATTAAAAATTTTAACTTTGATCTGTACAATGGTGAGATTGGTAAATTTATTATTATTATTATTATATATTTTTTTTAATTAATATAGTACCCAAAATGAATGCGGGACTAGGATGAAAAAACATGCAGAATTCCTTCGTATGGCAAAAAAAAAAAAAAAGGGGAAAAAGAGTGGTGAAAGTTGCACACAACTGCATGGACCAGTTTAGATGACACCTTTCTCAATGTATTCAATGATGAACAATTAATTTTAATTTTGAAATTTTTGCCCAGATTGACACGGAGAATAGTAACAAAACGGTGGCTAATCTGGAGAAGATTCTCGAAGACTACAAGGCGATTCGACAAGAGAATTCTGCACTTGCTGCCAAGGTTAAAGAGGGCTGACGGAGCGAGCGCCCGATTCTCAAGCTTCAAAACAACCGTGGTTGCTCGGAACAAGACTGAAATGCGTCTCGGACCGAAGCAATCGCCGTTCATGAACACCGCCTGCCTCTTGCGGCCATTGGGAGCTGCCTTTCTTCAAAAAGCTCCAACTGCATTTGTACCACAGTAACTGAACAAGCATTTTTTATGATGTAATATGAATCTTGATGCCTGATTTCTCGTGTTAATCACTTCTGCGGCTGCACATGCTCTTTTGTTTTATAATTGTCAGAAACTGAAATAGCGTGAGATTAAATAAATAAATAAAATAAAATAATAATAAGAATAAATGGAAATGTACCAAATGAACTCGTGGAAGTCAGGTACTAGCAATTTTGTTCACGTTGTTTAGAGCTGCCATTCCAATCGTTCCATAAATCAAAATTCATCAGCAAATGGTGCTGCCAAACCTGCCTTCCTCGTTTCAGGATCATTCTCATTATTGGTTGAAGAGAAATGAGGAAAAGAACATGTTTCAGATTACCTTTTTTCCTTTCGTTTCCAGAATGAGCTATATTTGAACTCAATGTTGAATGCTATTGAATGTGTCATCTAGATCTATTATTAAAAAATTGTATATTGTAAAAAATAAAAATAAAAAATCAAGTGTTTGACTTTAGAATGTTTATTGCTCAATCTTATCAGATGTTAATTATGTACAGCAATGGTTACGTTAGGACTTTTAGAGCTTACATCACAGTAATGTATGTTGAAATAGTGACATGCAGGTAACTGGCGATTACGTGTTCTGTAGATCAGATTAGTTGACTGACTAGTGACTCACACGCCATGCCAAGCCTTATGTGAAAGTAAACACATGCAGGACTCTTAGATAACATCATAATAGCTGACTTTTTCTAAACTGTTTTTGTGTTTTAAAGCACAATGCTCTGTTTCACCAGAACTTGCTTCCTTGGATTTATTTCTCCACTTCTTGCTTGCCTTAATTATACCGGCTTGCTCAGCTCTCAAAGCTCTAAACTTTTTCATTTGCTGCCTTGTCACGTGGAATGCATTGCAATGCACATAATTGCTTTATTTATTATTGTGCCAGAAAATCCGGTAAAAAGGTTAAATGGCGATTTTATGATAAGAGTAATGGATGACTTCCAATCGAAGTAAACTCGAGTTACGGCTGAGTTCCGTTCCTTCGGCTGGCGATGTCATCAGAATTCTGACTTAAGTCGGATTTCACCGTGGAAGTCGTTATTTACATCAAAATATATTGTTCGGGAATTTAAAAAATAAAAAAAATTGCTCGACCCGGAAGTGTTGGAACCAATTATTTCGTGTTTCCGCACGGACATTTGTTGCTGACTGGTTACAAAATTAAGCTAATGCGACTTTTAATGGGCTCTTTTGGACAAACTGATTAATCCAGGTGTGTCTGGCCAATGTCGTTGTAGTTACTGAGATCAGGCACACCTGGATTAATCAGCGTGTCCACTCATGATAGACAGGAAACGAAGGAGTGGTGTCGAGTTCAGGAAGTAGTGGATTTGTGCAAAGAGCCCATTCGGCAAGCCGACCTGCACCAGGACGTCCGTTGCTGGAGGTAACAACACAACATTAAATAACATTAAAATGGTGTGAATATTGTAGGAAGTTAAATTAAGAGAAGGTGCCATGGATGAGGCATGTGCGCTGTAAAATGAAACGACGTAACTCGAGGACTTTACATGTAAAATTTTCAGCGGACACAAATCTAAATGATGGATAGCAGATTTCAGAAGATGCTTTTAAGACCTGTTTTGATAATAAATTCCTTGGAACTCTTCTTAACACTCTTTCTGTTTGAAAAGTCAGTCTATCGATTGTGGTCCAACAAGAAGCGTATGCAGGAGATTGTCAGGGTTTCATTGCCATGGCTGGTTCGAGTGCTCACGGCGGTGTCAGCTTCAATATTTCCCCCTCACGTCACATGGCCGCGCCTGAGCTATACTTGACTCTCAGCTGCAGCAGAGACGCAGGACGCTCATAGTACTGCAGTTTAGGAACAAGAATTTGATAGTGGTTGAGTGCGGCACAGGCCCTGGTGTGCTCCTCGTGCTCAGTTTGAACCACGAGTGGAAAGTGACGACAGGTTCTTCGGCCAGGGGAGGGAGCTGGTGCCAGAAACTGGAGTTACAGGGGCCAGTGGTGTGACTGTGGACCAGAGCGCTCGAGACTTAGGAAGTACTAAAAACTATAGATGAGCATGCTGGCCAAGAAGTGGCAGACGGTAAGCTTTGCTATTTTGAGCTGAAAGGCGTCTGTCGTGTTGCTGATGTGGCAGGTCAGCAAAAGTTCATTCAAGCGCTTTCTTTCTTCTGCAGTCCAAAATGAGGCACGTCTTACCAGTTTTAGATTTGCTTTGCCGTCTGCTTAAACCACCAGCTCAACTTTATGGGTGGATTCATTCTGTCAGAGTTTGCGTAGGAAGGCTGGAAAACTTAACACTGAAAATAGAGAGCGAGCAGACAAACGCAAATGTGGCGACCATGTTGGTGAACACGAAAACTAGCCTCGCAAACGACAAGGATCAAACAGACAATGAGTCAATTTATCCCTTTTCTATAACTCTTGTTCTCATTAGGGTCACATGAGGTGAGATGGAGCTCATCCCAAATTTGTGTGAGACTGGTTGCCAACCAATCACTGCACATATGGTGGATTAAAAAAAAATTAAAAAAAAAACTACACACTTTATACCAAAAAATGAGACCAAGATCTTTTCACAAGTTTTTTTCCACCATTGTGACCTTTCACAATTACAATATAAAAACAATCTTCTTGAGGTGAATTTAAAAAACAAAACAGTGTAGTTGCACAAATGTGCACACCCTCTTATAATTTAAGGGATAGTTCGGTTTTTTGGACTTGAATCTGTATTTCATCCTCACCTCGAGTGGCGTGCGATCAGCACCGACTTCCCCCTGACAGCGTTCTGTGACACAAGTTTTGGTCGAGAGGAAAGTAGTCAAGCAAGTTGGCTGGGGTCACGGAAATCTCCTGTTTTCTTCATGTCTGGGCTACGACTCGAGGCACGGTTAAAAGACAGAAGTCAAATCAAACGGGGAAGTGGAGTGGGGACTTCAAATCTCTTTCATGTGTCCAATGAAACCAAGTTTGAATTCATGATTACATCAGGAAAAACATGGCATTTGTATGAGCTTATGTAAACACATCCACTGTATAGACAACCCGGAAGCTAACGTGGAGGCTTTTGGAGGAAGCTCACACAAGCACAGAGAGATGGTAGAATGACAAAAAGAATCAGCTGGGCTGCAACAGCTTTCGCAATGTTGCGTTATTTTATCGTGTACAGGAAGTCACAGGAGCACCTCTGGGGGGGGGGAAAAAAAAGCACGGAAATATTTTCACAATATTTATTGAACTATAATGTCCACAATAAATTTACAAAACCAAAGTAATTGGTTACCTCATATACCAAATTAATTGGTTCACAGCATAGCCATCATACTGTTAACATGTTTGTTTGTTTTTTGCAGTTTGTGAAGTACTGCTCTGCAGTATTACAAAGTACAACACATCAAATGACCTCAAATGCCCCAGAATGTTTTTTTTTTTTGTCTTGTTCGATGTCAATATTCTGCTCCATTTTATAAAGCAACGATTAAACAAATGTTTTGCATGCAAACGCTAATTTCCTTCTTCGCGTTATCCTCCACAATTTAGTGACATTGAGTGAAGCTGGACAGTTGCAAATATGGTGGCTTCCATGGTCAACGCGAGTGGGCCGACGCCACCTGCCGATGTGTCCCGAGTGGCTTACGAGGTTCACGTTACGGTTGTCGAGTGTCGACGCCACGCCATGGAGGAACAACGGGTCCTCTTGTAATTAAGGAGCGCTCCGAGCTCGTGGTCAAAACCATCCAGCAGAATGTGATAAGTGAGGTTTGCGGTTTCTGTAGAGCTCGGAAGCGCTTTAATGCCCGCCCAGACTTCGTTTTTCCCCGCTCGTCCAATCCAGTCCAATGAATGTAAGACTCATGGTCATGAATATAAACCCGAGTGCTGTGAAACATGCGGCCTGGAAACAACAAATAAATAGAGAACACGTCAGTATGGAACGGTCTTTGTGAAAGGCCAAAATGGACGAAACCTACTTGGATCTTCGGTCTGGAGTTGATGGGTTCTTGCTCAGTGGGGATGATGCGGATGTAGAACAATCCAGGAAGGATGAAGATCAAACTGGGAGCGGTAGTTGCCCCTGGGTACACAAAAGACACTCTTAACAAATTAAAAAAAAAAAATAGAAATACTGGTTGCATTCTGTAAGTGAATGTACACTACTTGGAAATGTGTCAAAAAGTGGAAATCAACCTGAAACATTTCGTGATGAGAATCTGTTACATGTGACCTCACTAGTCTAAACGCAACATTCTTAAAGTATTGTGGAATATGAGTTAACGGCTTTTATCCATCTCAGGGGGCGGCCATTTTGCCACTTGCCGTCAACTGAAGAGGACATCGCAGTTGCTCATGCAATGACCAGTCACTGCTCACCTGTTTTCTGAAGCTGAGCTGTGATTGCTTGTTAGCTGAGACGGAGCAAATGTGACGTCACTTTCACTTGACTGCATGTGGCAAAATGGCCGCTTTCTGACATTGATAAACGGCTCACGCAATATTAACCAGAAAACCGTGTTTAGACTCGTATTGTTGTCAAGAAATGTATTTGTGTTGATTTCCGCTGTAAATTGATCATTTTCATCACATCTTTGGGCACACAAGGTATGTGTGGTGATTTTGCCATAACACAGCAGTATGCAATATTTTTCCCAATTGCGTCAGCGACGTGTGATACCGGTAATGCCAAAGATGTCTCGAATGTTGGGCACGAGGATGACGAGCAGGTTGACGACACACAGCAGGCACAGGGCAATGACGATGTGACGCGGCCAGTGGAAAGCCTTGCCGGGGAACAGAAGTTGCTGCAGGGCACGACGGATCTGATGGAAACGCACACGCACGACCTTACAGTAAGCATCTCACAAGGCTCCATTTCGTTTATTTGTCCATGTTTTATTCCAGCGTCAGTGAAACGGTGAGGTGGTCCAACCTTGTCATTTCTGACAGCATATCATAATGATCATGTTAAATATAATGAAAGGTGTCCTGTTCTTTTCACAACATTTTAGAGTTAAATCTCATATTTCACTCATATGTATATATTTCACGCCTACTGCCCAAAGCCATGTGGGATAGGCTCCAGCAGCCCCTGCAAATAATAGATGAATGGATGAAACAATATGGACGTATTATGGTCATTTTTATTGTCTCGTCTTCCTTTTAACTCATTAGCTCCCAAAAACGTATAAATACGTCATATTTTAAATGTTTTAAGTGTCCCAAAGACGTATTTATACGTTTTTTGTTGTTTTTCATGCCAGAGCATAGAGAAGGCTTTAATGCAGTCTCTCTACTGCAGTAAATGGTTTGAGTGGCAGCAGAGTATAAGAGATCAACCAGGCCATGTTAAAACGAGCTGATTTCCCCACAGTTCTAAGCAGAATTGTGAAAAACGATGAAACTTAGCTATGTTCTATTGCTAATTGCTGCACAGCGGAAACAGATAGGAATATACTTTTTTTTTTTTTTTTTTCCTGATAAAAGAAGAGACTCTAATCTCTCTTTTGGTACCTTCCTTTTTTTTTCTTTTTTTTTTATAGCAATAGAACATAATATTTCATGGGCCTTGAAATATCTGTCAAAATTCAGGAAAACACTTAAGTGAAAATGGTTGGGAGTGAATGAGTTATAGACATTTCATGGCTAGTTCCTGATATTTTATTTCTGCCCCTTTTTGCTATCAATTTTCAGATTTTTATTTTTTTAATTTTTTTGCAATTTTGTGTACAGTTTATTTTGTAATTTGTGGATTTCTCATTTTGGTTTTGGACATTTTAGTGTAAATTTTTTAACATTTTTGTTTTCTGTGTTTTTGTTGGGGTTTATTTTTTGCAATTCTGAAGACATTTTTTGGTAACTTTCTGCCTTCCTTTGTTTTTGGACATTTTACGTGTACTTTTTGAACGTCTTCTTTTCTGCCTTTTCAAAAATACAATTTCTGCTCTTTTTGGACATTGTATGGTCACTTTTAAGACAAAAATAAATGTATTTTTATACTTCAGGGAGCCACAGGAGAGGTTATTGTTTTGTTTGTTCATAATTTCAATTACAATGGTGCTTTGAGATATGAGTTTAATTGTGTGACCTCGCTCAACACAAAAACCACTCGTTTCAAATCATTTTCCCCCCATATCACTAATTTGTTCAAACGCATTTTTGTTGTAACGCGTATAAAGATGTGAATTAACGATGCAGATGTTCTCACAGGAAAGAGCACCACAGGGACGGTGAGCGTGACCGCGACCAGGACAGCCAATCGCACGCAGAGGATCAGCTTGTCCAGAGGGTCCACCTTACTGTAGGTATGCAGCAGCTCCGCTTCTGTGTTCTCTGCGCAAAACCACCAAATCATAAAGTTAACATGATGAAAATCTCTGGTCAAGGTGACGCAGGTGTTGCGCTCACCGTAAAAGGTGAGATAGCCGAATGTGGCAGTGAGGAAGTACATAATGAACATGCCAAGGATGGAAACATTGCCAACATTCTGCATTCTTCTCTTGGTTGGGCTTGATGGAGCAAGATTAAGAAAATACTCATAATGTCCAACAGTGGCAGAAAAAGGATCATTTTAGTATTTGCGTGTCTTACTTTCTTAGTTCGGTGTAGATGGGAAGAACTTCCGGGTGACACACAAATGCAAATGCCAGAATTGGGATAGCATATGCGGTCTGAAAACAAACGTAGGAAAACATGTGGACAGCCGTTTGTCACACGCCGTACGAGTCGCATACATTAAGCAGAACATGATGATCACGGGTGTGGAGTTGAAATGAAGTTTATTGGGTCTCTGCTTACCTCTTGGTTGACGGTGAAGAATGTGGTGGCGCACGCGTCCCCTGAGACTTCTGCGCTGACCGAGTGGTTAGCAAACACTTCCAGAGGACACACAATATGAAATCTCTTGTAGATGACCTTTGGTGACAGAAAAAGGGAATATAAACATGTGACGTGCACATGCTACATACATGCCAGCATTTGCTATCATTACTTTTCTGTTGAACAAAAAAAACGCCTACTGTACATATTGCATTGTAGCATTCGTTTTGCTCATACTGTCAATATGACTTTTAACTATTATAATTGTCAATTACTATATTTCTTACCGCAGAAAGGAAGAACACCATGCAAGAGAGAGAAAAGCCACTTGTGTAACCCAAATATCCTGTCGAGCACAAGAGTCACGAACATGGTTATCATGGTCAATCGACATTTATTTTGTGACATCATCCATGTCCAACGCGACTCTGTGAAGGCTGCATTTGATATGATCATGAAATACTCATAGAAAAATGGAGATTTACCAAGGTGCTTCATGAGGGCCAAAGGAAGGATGATGCAGGCAGTGACGATCATGATGAGGTAATTTCCATTCATGAACCAATCACTGGATCAGAAAGATCAAGAGAGACCGCTTTGCACAATTCTACCAACATGGATTTGCTCATATGATGTGATCATGAGTACACTCTGGTCTATACAGGAGGTCTCCAAAGACTATTTTCAAAAGTCCAACTAAATATAGAGTAGAAGTCTTGTGCGATGTCAAGTATGCGTTCAAAATAGCGCTGAATCAAAGGCAGGCTTGTTCTTAAGAAACGGAACGAACAAAATGATCCACAATTTCAGTAGGCCTAGACTGATTTTTTTTTTTTTCCCATTATATCAACAAGTCCAGATTTTTTTTTCTGACGCATTCTCAATACATGCATGTCCAACGTTCTAAATGCATAATTGATTTCAATGCTCTTCGTGACCAGCATCACGTAGAATGCAGAAGAAGAAGAACGTTCCATTTGGATCAGGAAGTTGCCAACTAAAATATTGTCCACGCTATGATTCATTTTCACATATTCTACTTACTCCGATCCGGATGTTTGGCCGAGAAAAGCCTGGATGACCAGCGGTAACTCGGACTTGACAATGAACAGATAACTGGACATCGCTGCAGAAAAAGGAAAATATTTATTGGTCAGACATTTTCACTATCTCGAACCGCGTCGCTTTCCTATTGACAATTCACCTCCAATGTTATGTAGCGTTATGACGACGGCTGCTATAATCTTTCCTGGATGTCCAAACGCTCTCATGCCCAGATGCTCATAGGCACGGATACCTCAGAGGGGGAAAAAGACAAACAAAAAACATTGACTCAAAAGAAGGGGCAAGTCAAGGCAACAGATATCGTCTTTTTGCTTTTTTATAAATGTTTTGAAACCTTACCCACAACTCCAGCACTGCGTAGCAGCAGATGGATGGAGTAAGAGGACAGACATGCGATGCATATCAGCAGGAACCTGGAGCAAGAAAAATGTGTTGAAGTTCGGTGGAAACAGCACTGAGGTCAAATTCCAATAAAATGCTTTTATATAGGAATAAAATGGAGCCAGCCAAGCACAATCGGATGCTGAATGAGAGAAAAAGGGCTGACAATAGGATAGGGAGAGGAAGTCACTCCAAAAACGCGACTTTGAGCACTCACAGGAAAAGGACGATGCCCGTGTTGGACATGGCATATGAAAGACCCAAAATTCCGCTGCCCATGATGGCGTTGCTCAGGTTGAAGACGGACATTCCCAAAGAGGTTTTGCCCTCAAACTGAAAGTGAAATAAATGTTCAACATCAGAACACAGCAAACAAAAAGACTACAAAATGTATTTGTGATTTATGAGAGCCAAGAATGATTCCAAAGATTCCCTTTTCCTGCCATATACTCACATCGGTAAACTGGGGCGTCTTTGTGGGCCCGTCCTTGTGCTGGAGAAAAATCTGATCCTCTTGCGGGACTCTGAAAGCGGAACGTTGCACTGTACTTGAAATGCCAACAATATAAACGCGCGAGAGTCGAGTGAAGAAAATAAAAAATAATACGTACTCGTCATCCGTTGGCACAGCAGCTCTGTGACCATTTGACAGTTTCTCCATTTCCATTTTTGGGATTCAACAGTCTCAATTAAAATGCGATCAAATGAAAGGTGAAATCTGAAAAGGAAGCAGCAAAACAATGCAAAGTGTCAATATTACAAAAATAATTTGTTCATTTATGATATTATGAGCATAAATCTTCCTTTTGGAAGACATGGACTGTTGAGGATACTTGAGATAGCAGCTGCTGCTCTCTGTTCCACGTGTATGAGGAAGTTTCCATTTCTATTCGAAATAATGTCTATTTAATTATGTCATATTCTGACTTCATTTTTGGAAGTTATGCTGATTATTTGTCTCGTTCAAACAACTACTGATAAACTTTTAAAAGATTAGGAAATTAAACAAATAATGAAGCGCTGCTGTTCAACTTGTTTAGTTCGTCGTCGCAAAACAACACAGTCAGCAACAAGCAACACAGAAGTTGGAAAAGTGGGCCGGCCTATGTCGTCATCATCATCATCATCATCATCATCATCAAAGTACACGACTGAGCTTGTCCAGCCAAAACAAACGTCAATTCTCGTATCTTATCTGGATTTGGTTTCCCGGTGGTAGCAAGAGTAAAAGTCGTCCTCAGGTCAAGTCACATTATTGATCACAACAGTCCAAACAGCTTTTCAAGGTGAGCTCGATCAGACGTCAGCGCGCTACGTCATGTAAAGCTTGTTTATTCCACACAGCAGTTACATTATCACGACTCCTATATTTGTTACATCTATGGAGATGTTTTTCCATCGATTATGTATTGATTGAAATTTAAATAATTATGATAAAATTACAAAAATGAGTGCTATTTTAAAAATGACATTAGGTTACTTTTTTTTTTTTCCCCCTTATAAGGCTCATGTGTTCTTTTTAAAAATCAAACGTTTGCCCACCCCCGGTCAAAGTGTACATTCCCTTCCAATATTTAATAGCAAGCTGACATTCCGCCATAGGCGAGCACATGTTACAGTTGCCAGTGGGTCAAAAAAAAACAAAACAGCAACGAGTGTAAATAAACTTGTGGCCAAACTAAAAGTACACAGTTCAAGCCATCAACGAGCATTTTGGGTCACCACGTCATTCACAAAACGTTTCGAGAGTCAACAAAATGTTCCGTTTTTGCACTACTTTAAATGAATTTCCTATCTTGTCAACAAATAGTGTATTCGGGGGGTCATTGTAGTTTGTGTAATATATATTTAAAAAAAAAAAAAAAAACTTTGTCATGAATTGATTGATTGATTTATTTATTTTTTTAATTCCAAGAAAGAAAAGTGGAAGTTTTTGCGCAAATATTTGAGTAAGATGGCAGCGCGCCAGCGACAAGGTGAACGCGAGGCCAAACGTTTGGCTGCATTTGTGGAATTGTGCACTTTGTCGTGACAGAAAATGTGATAAAAGTGGAGAATGACCTCCCTGTTCAAACACAGCCGCTTTCTCAGGCGCTGACGCAAGCGGTCACGTGGCTCCTTCTATATCTAATGCTGCCCCACACAAATAGACATCACAAATGTCTAGAGTGCCGCACACTTACTGACCAAAAGCCAAAATTAGACAGTGAACGTCTCACCCGTGTAAATCAAATCTAAATAAATTTCCATTCTGCCATGAAGAGATTTTATAAGTCGCATATAGTAACAATCAGATCACCAAAATTGCACCACTTTGACTTGCATTCTGGTGTCTATTTAGTACTCTTACCGACTACGATGCCAAGACGGCTTCACATTGGTATGTGACGTATGTTTTGAATGCAATCTGATATGTAAATACATATTTAACATCGAAGCTTCGCTTGGCCATCAGCATGAAAATTCATCAGTCAGCAAAGTCATCTTCCTGTTTGCCATTGAAAAAGTTTCCTCAACGTAGCCTACTTTGCTTTCAGGAAGAATTTTGAACGCCACCGCATGAACCCGGATCGCCAACGTGGGATCAAACCCGATGCCGTCCTGCTGCGCGGCGACAGTCCTCGCCACGGAGCCACTGCGCCGCGTCTTGTTTGAAGGTTTGTTTCCAAACTGTGATCACCAAAAACATGACTGCGTCTCCTGTAGCTCTTGTCGACATCGACCCCATTTAAATGCACCAATCAGCTTCGTCACATTCTCATTAAAAATGAATGTATAGACGTACTGTATTCATATTTATTGCTGACACTTTGTAGCTCAGCCAATCAGTATTTTGAGTAGCACAGAATGTTTCTGTTGTCATAAAACAGCACAAACCACAACTGCCTCTATTTTTTCCCCACATGATTTATGTGCTGACATTCTGTAGTTCACAAGTTGCTGCCGAACTACACTGACACTAGTTGTGAAACTAAAAATCTCTCTCTTTTTCTTTTTTTTTTTTTTTTTTTTCCACAACTTGCTCCAAATCTATCGACATTTCGTGCTGTTGCTTTTGCTGCTGTTGAGCCCTGGACAGTTTTTTTTGTTTTTGTTTGTTTTTTTAATAGCGGCATCGTGCTATCACCACAGCCAAGCACAAAAGTTCAAGAGCACAAAGTCTTGTTTGGATTGGCTTTTTTTCTTTCTTTTTTTTTTTGTCAGTTTTGAAGGATTACAAAAAAATTCACTCTCCAGTATCCATCAAACTTTGGTGGCAAAAATCCAATTTCCTTTAGATGTAAATTTGAATAAATGTGTGGAAAGAAGATGGAGACATGCATTGTGGCAAAAATGAAAAAGAAAAAAAGAAAAAAAAACAACCTCAAAGCCCAAAAGCATCACATAACTTAAAGGGGAATTCCACAATGATGATATGGCAACAGAAGCATGAAAACTGCAGTTCAGTCGATGGAAAACGCTTCACACTCACATTGAGGATGAAAACTGATTATTTATGTTCATTTCATTCTTGATGCTACTTGTACTAATAACTCCCCATATTTTCCTGCATTTCTCGCCAAGAATCAAAAACAACAACAACAATAACAACAGCACACACAATCACCAAACTTGTGCTCATTGCTTACACAAAACAAACATAACATCAGTGAAATGTTGTCCAAGTTGAGGAGAAGACGTTCAACAAAGCACTTTTGTTCTTTTGGGTGAGCTCAAGAAATCAAACCACGTGGCAGCGGTCGGTCCAGCGCAGGCCAAAGTATTGTTGGACTTACCTCCTCAAACGAGTCCGGCCGAGCCTCCAAAACGCTCGTTTGCGTTTACGTGAAGTCCGCCACCACGACGGCGCTTTGGGCACAGGCGTAATGCGGGTGCGTTTTGGAGCCCTGAATGGAAGCGTTGGAACTGAGAGGAACAAATATGGCAAGCGGGAGTGAGAAGGGGGGCTGAAAATGATGGGATCAAGTTTCTTGTGAGGTCACACGTGGAGGCACTCCTCTTGCTTTGCCCAAAACAGACAACACGTTCAATGAGACTGAGAAGTTTCCTGTTCACACACTAACTTGTTTTATAGTTAAGAAATGATGTCTGTAGTCCGGTGACGTGGACTACAGCAAGAGTGGAAGGTTTTGAGCAGTGTATTTCGTAAGAGTCTGCCGTTGATGAGCAGCCGTTCTGCTGGAAAAAGCTGTCTGTGCATTGCATCAGTGTGGAAATGTAAATATATCAAGCAGACCCGAGTCCATGTCCTTAAAACAACAGATGGGAAAGGTGAAGAGTCCGTTTATGTGCGACTTCCGGCTACTGAGCTGATTTCCAACGGCACGTTGAGTCAACTCTTTGGAATGCTTCAACATGTAAAAGAGTCTTTAAAAACACAATAGATATTGTGCTAATGTCCCCTTTTGTCACTCATTTGTTCTGATTGCAGCTACACTATAGAATGCTTTAAACATGTTGAACCTCTGACATATGGGAGGGAACGTTAACAAAATAAATACCAGTACCTCTAAAATCCAACCATGCATGCGTCAGTAACATTGTGCAAGTCTGCTGCAGTGTATGGCAAAAGAGGGCGGAGCCTCCACAAAAGTTTTTAAAGCCGCAAGATCTTCTAAAGTTTCGGTGGGGTGTCTTGTTGTATATTTACGGTGGTTGATTTGATTCAATTTAAGACTTGTGCCTTTTACATCTTAGTATTGCTAGTACAGTAGTTAGCTTGTCGATACACTTTTATGATGGTTAAGGATGGAAAAATGTGACTTACACTTTGTGGCCTATTCACTCAAGGTTTGCATCACCTTTGCACGGCACAAACCGGTAAAAATGGAGCAATCCGGGAGCGCCTGATTCTCTAAAGACGCGCAGACGGGAAAATCCGTCACTAACCAGATTGCGTCATGGTGCGCCGGTGGTATTTGCACGTATGTAAATGAGGTCATTTGCATTCATTTGACACAAAATATGCCCGCCCCAATGCAAATGAGATTCATTGATAGAGAGGGAGAAATTTTTCTATGTTGGTTTAGGACACATAACATAACCTGGGCTGATTTTACGATCCAGATGCAGATACTGTACGCCCACGTCAACCTCTGAAAATATATATTTTTTAAATGATCGCACCAATAATTTGTACTTTATGAATGAACGACGCCGTTGTCGTCTTCTCTGCTTAATGGCGCTCGAAACGCTTCCTCTCGGTCCGAGCTGGCTTTCTGATCATGTCGTCTTTCTGGCAACTGTTACTATAACAACCATGTTGTTGGCGCAAATCCGTTGCCGTGTGTGGTGAATCAGGTGCAAGCTGTCAGTTTTGTGGGCGTGTCTGCGCCAGCATATGATTGGAGCAAAATCCTTCGTGAAAAGGTGGCTAACTGGGCGCAGACTGCGGGTGCATTATTTTTATTTTTATTTGTATTTGTATTTTTAAACATATGGCTTGACCTTGACCTTTGCGAGCTGTTGAGCTTCAATGTATTTGTTTCCAGATGAGAAATTTGTCTGGACTGTGAGCCAGCTACACTTTTTGTCCCTTACTTATGAGTAAAAACCTTCCTAATCATCCCATCATATGAAATAAATGTGCCCTCCATTTAATGATTCTAAGATGATTTGTGAACACAAACAATTAATTGTGACAAGCTTTCGTAGGCCACATAAGATAAGATGACCTGTTGATCTTCACTTTGACGTCTGTGATTAATGTGCTGCAAACTTCTTTCTACTTTATTCATCATAACTTGTGATGATTAGTCAAAGAGGTCATGTTTAGTTTGGGAGTTTGTATTACAAATGTTTTTTTTTATTTCTTTGTTAACAGTTGACATGTTGGGAATTTCGACAACCCCGTGATAATGTTCTTTTTTTCACCTGCTGGTATTACTCCATCGCCTTATTGCAATATTTCTCTCGACATACATGAATAGGAGCTCGTCCAATGGTTCACCCACGTCAGCGCTTTCAAGAGGACTCCGTCGGATTCCGTCGGATTCCGTCGACTGTGTGTGAGCTCGCGTGTCGCACTCCATACGTCCAAGCAGCCGGCAGCTGCTTTCAACAAAAATACGCCGTTTAACCGCACACGAAAATGAAACAAACGGCAGACAGAGGAGACAAAGTTGGAGATGCTTGCAGAAATTTCCACCTGAGCCAAAGAATTGTACTCGCGCATGCGCGCGACTAAAATATTGACTTATCGTAGTGTGTGTGAGAACTTAATCCTGATTTCTGTCACCGAAGGACCCTCAAATAGCCTAAACCAACGATAAAGTGTACATTATGGAAGGTACAAGCGAGTGCATTTTTTGTTTTCATTGTTGCTTGGCATGAAAAACATTCAATTCGATTATATTTTTGTAGCACCAAATCACAAAAGAAGTCTTGGGGATCGTTACACATGGAGGTGAAAGATCACATTCCTCACTTAAAACCAAAACCAAAACGGAAGCGAAACCCCAACTGAAGCAGTCTTAATTGAAAAATGAGGTTACGTTAGGAAAAATCAAACTATCATTCACACACTGTTAGAATCTTAACTGTGCACATGGTGCCCCACCCCACAAAAAAAACAAACAAATGTCTGTCCCGTTGAGGGTGTGAACTTGCTGTCCAACCAATGGAAGCATCGTCACTCATTCCCTTTCGATTCAGCACAGGAACGGTGCATTGTTGCGTTGAGGTGGCGGTTGTGGACTCGAGTGCGAGAAGGCGGACGGGAAGTCCAAACAAATCTTTAACAGACGACTGTTGAGTGAACAAAACAAAGTCTAAAAAAAAAAAGGCAAGATGTTGGGAGAACGACAGGACAAATAAAAGCAGTCTGACAGAAGGACGACAATTGATTGACCAGACAGACGGGAGACAAGAGACTAAGGCCGAAGCAAAACCAGCTTCGTTTGTCAAAAAACCTTGAACAAACGTTTCAAGATGCGAATGTCCAAACGAAGAAGCTGAGGACGTTTAACGGCTGCAATGTTTCTGCCAAGTCTGCAGTGCAACCAAAGGGAGCCGAGAAACCACATTTCTTGGGAGGAGTAATATGGACGTAAAGTGAGACGAATTTCAGCCACCAAGTTGTCGGGTGTGCCAGCGGCATGAAAAAGAAAACACCCGCAGGAACGCCGGAACGCTCAACATGGTGCAGCAAAATTCCTTTTTACACGCTGTGTACAATGATAGAAAATAGAGCCTGATGGTGAAAATCAATGAAAATGAAAATGAAACAGGAAGCCGTCACTTGATCTTTTCCTGTTTGTGGACGTGAAAACAGGAAAAACAAACGAGCTGTACGATCTCTTGTCAGCTTGGCCTTGCGTTGTGATCACGTGTTTTGTTGTTTTTCCCTCTTGGCCAATCAGCAGAGGGATCTCGCCAGATCCACTTTGTGGCTGACGTCATTAAGCCGCTCAGCGGAATGGCAAGAGATGCGCCGCGCGAAGGTTTGCGTGCGCGCGTCTTTGTCCAACGCCGTGACCGTGATGTGCTTTTTGCAACATGCTATCATAGATACCTGACGGATTACAAGAAATTCCTTTTTTCTTTTGTTTGAATCCAAGTGTGTTAAAAGTCGTCATGGAGTGCGTTGGAGAGGTAAAAACATCAACATGTAATTTTGTTTGTTTTCTTTTGTTTCTTTCTCATTGCTGTTGACTGACTCGTACATCCATAATAAGATGCTTCAGTAGTATTGTACTCAGTCAGGATTTGTGCAGTCGCTCAGTCGGTGTTTGTAGAGGTCACAAATTCACATTTGAATTTCTTTCTCAATGTCCACTCAAGAAACGTGTCGCTGTTGTTCAAAAGAAAGTCTCAAGTCAAGTCAGGACATGTTGTTGTTTGTCTGCTGCGGCAAAAACGACCTGATAAACGCGACTTCCAGATGGTTTGTTGACAAACGTGCAACTTGAATTTCAAATGTCATCAAATGTTATCAGTGGTAAGTACAAATACTTTCTTACTGCACTCAAGTACGCTAAATTGTTCAGGTACGGTTACATGAGAATTTATTTTCTGACTTTTGACTTTTCCTCCCTAAACTGAAAATAGCTACTACGCTCCTTTGTATGTTTTTCAACTATATGCTTAAAACTTGACTTAAAAACCCCCCAAAAAAACCAAAGTAGAAGAGCAGCAACATGGAGGAACTCGGAATCATTTTTACAGTTTTAGAGAAGCAAGATATTTCCCGCCCTTTTGACATTATTGAAGGTAACTTTTGGATGTTGTCGGCTACAAAACTATTGACGGTGATTGAATGTGTTGTGTCATTGTAAAAACGAACTTCTCAGTCTAACCTGAAAAAACACAAAACTTTTCCATTGGTTATCATTTGATACGGAGTGTCAAGTACTTTTGTCAGCTCTCAAAGACAAACATGATCGAAAATGGCGAGCTAGCGTAAATACGGAGCGAATATGACATTTCTATGAGAGTAAACGCAAACTTTTAATTCAAGTTGAAAGCAAAATGTCTTTGTCACACAAACATTAATTATGGCTGGCGACTGAAGTGTTTATAAATAATAGCGGTACTCGGCAGTAAAAAGTTGACCTGCTTATCGACTTAAATGAAATGCAGGCGGACTAGACGTGATCGATGGCAAGTGGCCAGGAATTTAGTTTGCTTTTATATACAGTAGCAACAATTAAAATCATCAAAATAATAGACAGGTTTTCATTATTACCATATTGTTCAATTATGTTGTCAATAATCATAATCATACAGCTCTTGTGTTGACTATCATTATATTGTGTTTTCTTTTTTCAGTTGTAACTTCCCAAACTGCCTCAATACGTCCAAACTTTGTATTGATCCCGTACTGATGTGTTTTATATATGTTGTGTTTTGTATGATGTCTGTAGGTAAAAGCTCTTGTGGAAAAAAGATAACCTGATCTGTCAAGTTGCTTTTTGAGAATGTTGTTGTCTCGTGCCAGGTGACCCCCCAGCTAATGATGGCAGTGAGCACGGCGGTGATTGGCTCCCTCCAGTTCGGCTACAACACCGGCGTCATTAATGCGCCCCAAAATGTGAGTTTCACATTCGTGTGACATGTGACGGCGAAAACTCCAAACCCGCCCCAATATTGGCTCCCCTTTTAAAAGGTCACTTCAATGTGGATGTGAAGACAAATCCTTCCTTCTCCTTGTAAACGACGTGTTGAGACGTCGCCAGTTTGACGCTTGCGCTTTGTGAGCCACTTCTGAGCAGGTTTAACTCCAATCTGAAGTGACGTGAGCAGCTTGACAGGATTACACAGTGCAACGTTGGCATCTTAAAGGATTTACACGCTCGAATGTTTTGCTTCTGAGGTTGCTGGTTTGAATCTGGGTGGAGGTCGCTCCAGTCCGTGCTTGCGTGGGCTACTCGGACTTTCAACCATATTTCAAACACTCGATATTGGCCTGAAATGGGAATGCAAGAATGAGAGAGAGAGAAAAAAAAATGGGAATTTCTCTTTGTCAATATCTGCGGTCTGCAACCTGCAAATCTGGAGACACAAGTCCCTCTCCTGTGGATTTTTATTTTTGAAATAAAATAATATTGTAATTAATTAATTATTAAATAGAAAAGGAATACAATTTAAGTTGACAGAAAAAGGAGACGAAAGGTTGATGAAAATGGTTTGAAAAATTACCTTAAAAATGTCCAAAAAGTGACCATAAATTGTCCAAAAGGGAAGAACAAAAGCAGAAAAATAAAATCATATCATGAAATGTCCATGAAATCGCCACATATGAAAGACAGAAAACACTGGACTCTAAAATGTCCAAAATCAAAAGAATCCCGAAAACTACCATAAAATGCCCACAAAATTGCCCAAAATGTCAGGCAGGAAAAAAAACATTAAAAAAAAGTAGCTACTATATTTCCAAAAAAGGAAGAGGAGAGGTAAAAAAATGACCAAATGTGGCCATAAAAGTGCCAAAATCGTCAGAGATTGAACAGAAAAAAATGTATGACAAATTACAAATAGAAAAATGGAAGACAAACGGTAGAAGAAAGTGAATCTTTTATTTATTTTTCCTCTATGGTGCATTTCTAATGAGCTCTTGGACTAACACTGTTTTGTTCAAATGCGGACAGATTTTTTTTGTTATTTATTTGGCCTAAAATGTCTCTTGTGACATGAAAGGTATCCGACACCTGCTCTATCAACTGGCCCCAAATCAGCTGCCGTCATATCCAAGTCACGTGAGGATAAACAGGAAGGAGGATGTTGTTCTTATATTTGGACTTCTGCTTTGCCTTTCATGTGCCAAAAATGGCTGAAAATCGAGTGCAGAACAATAACAAGAAGGTTGTTCAGCAGCAGTTCCCTCGGTTGAATCAACTTCATGTTATTTATTTTGTTAACGGAAATGTCGTTTCATTTTAGTTATGCCGTCAACTACAATAACCTTGATTGGTTGACACAAGGAACCGGGCTAGCAAAAACAAGTAGAAAAGCCGTTAGCTAACGCTAATTTGCGCGCCGCTCGATGACCTTTGGCAGGAGTGGCGGGAAGTTCACAATATGTAAATTCACAAACATATTTTCAGAAGTGATCAGATAACCGCCGACTATATTCCCATTGAATCCTGATTTTGAGTGGAAAAAGAAAATGTTTTGGTGGACTCCAAGGTGACGGAAAGCAAGCGAAAATGTTTTTGCGATTCAGATCATTGAAAACTTCTACAACGAGACGTGGAGCAGCAGATTTTCGGAGCCCATCTCGCCGGCCACGCTAACTGCGCTGTGGTCCCTCTCGGTGGCCATCTTCTCCGTGGGCGGAATGTTGGGTTCCTTCTCCGTCGGCCTCTTTGTCAACCGCTTGGGCAGGTTCGAAATCTCGAGGCACCATTTTGATTGTGTGACCGAAATCCAGGCGAGCGAATCGTATGCTTGTGAAGGAGGAACTCCATGCTCGCGGCCAACGTGCTTGCCCTGATGGCCGCTTTGCTCATGGGCTTCTCCAAGATGGCGGCCTCGTGGGAAGTGCTCATCCTGGGCCGCTTCGTGGTGGGCCTGTATTCCGGCCTGTCCACGGGCTTCGTGCCCATGTACGTGGAGGAAATCTCCCCGACGTCCGTCCGAGGCGCGATGGGCACTCTGCATCAGCTGGGCGTCGTCGTCGGCATCCTCCTGGCGCAGGTAAAAAACTGCGCAATTTGGGCCAAAGATGCGTCTTTGCTTCAGTAGAAACTTACAGTTCATCGTCCCATTTGCATTTGCATTTGCGTTCAGATTCTGGGGATGGAATCGATGATGGGCAACGATTCCCTCTGGCCGCTCTTGTTAGGGTTCACGCTGCTGCCCGCCATCGTGCAGTCTGTCCTGCTGCCATTCTGCCCCGAGAGCCCGAGATATCTTCTCATCAACTGCAACCAGGAGAGCAAAGCCAACAATGGTGAGAAGAAAAAAAAAGTAATCATGCAATATGTATTTATTTACACGTTGAAATGTGATGAAACGTTCAATCCAAACTGAATATAGTATTAAGCAATTCCAGATTCACAGTTTCCCATACTAGAAAAAAGAAATGTCAATTGCTATAGAAAATGGATGTTAACGTTTTTACTCATTTTTTTTAATCACACATTTTATATCGGCTCTAAAATGTTAAACTAATAGAAATATGGCTGCATCTTTTAGTCATTGATACAGTAGGTTCATAATTCATAAAATTGAGTTCAAATGAAAAAGATGTACTGTACTGTAGAAAAAAAAAACAGGTGTGATATTGATTTGTGTTGAGGTCGTTTTTCTGCCGCTAGATGGCGTAATTGCATTTGTAAGACGTGAGAGCTCAGCGCATTTTTCTTTTCATATTAAGAAGTTACTTGAACATTTCTGCACATTTTGAAAATAGGAAAATACAACTTGAACAAATAAATGCATTATTAATTAATATGTTCATTCCTGCTAAGATTTGACGTGGGCGTGTCTGCTGTGTTGTGACTGAAAAGGGGCGATAATTCACACATTTAAAAAAACAAACAAGAAATTATCTCACTAATTTTTTTTCTTCTTTTTTTTACATCCATTTGAAATGCAACAAATGCATCCATGTCAAGTTGCTGTCGTTGCGCAGTGTTGGTGAAGCTGCGCGGCACCGACAACGTGCACGAGGACATGTCGGAGATGAAGGAAGAGAGTCGGCAGATGACGGCGGAGAAAAAAGTCCGCATCTTGGAGCTGTTGCGCTCGCCCGTCTACCGGCAGCCCGTCCTGGTCGCCGTCATGCTGCAGCTGTCGCAGCAGCTGTCGGGGATCAACGCCGTAAGTTGAACGCCAATTGCGCTTCACCTTTTATTCGGTGCCACGTGATGATCGCGGTTGGGGCGTCAACTCCGAATAAATACATAAGGCAAGACATTATTTCATACGCAAGGCAACTCAATGTGCTTTACACAAGGAAATAAGCATCAAGAAACAATCGTTAACATTCACAGGAAGAAAAATACATGAAAAAAATGGACTAAAAAGAACATACAATAACAATCTTAAAACATTATTCAACAAACTTTCAAACATTTAACATAAGGAAGTTTAAAATAATAATCCAAAAAAACACTTCATTAAAAAAGCCTCAAGTCCGACGGGATCGACTTCAGCTTCCGCATGAACAGGATCAATTGTATGGAAATTTAGTGGAGTTATGGACGTACATTCGCGCATGCCATTGTGACAAATAAAACTTTAGACGAATATGTTAGCACAGGAACCGTTCATTAGTGAATGATGGAGACATATTGTTTTTCCAGGGCCAATACAGATTATCAACGATTATTAGTAGTCAAGGAGACTCCATATTTGATGGATTTTCAGTCAAAGAGATCACAATATTGCAAAAAAAAAAAGAAGCTCATACTAAAAAAAAAAGCACAATATTGTGCCTTTGTACATAACAGCAATGCATATAAACCACCACTAACGCAAGCACACATTGATCACTTCACAAGCAAATTGGATTCCCTTCATCTGACAATTAGCATCAATTTGAAACATAGAAGGCCAAAACATCCCTCATGAAAATTAAATTGCACTAATAAATTAGCCACTAGAGGGTGCTCGAACTGCACAAATGCCCAAAATTTTTGTTTTGTTTTTTTTAACAGGTGTGTTCCTTATAACCTCCTTAAAGTCGGGCCAGCGGGTACCCGGGAGACGGCATAGGACTTGCTAAGCAACTTTTTGTTTTTCGTGCCATTTAATGGTTATCATACGAGCAATTTTGCCGAAAATGCTTTCAAAAAAAAAAAAAAGTTGCATTCAAAGTAAGTTTGAAGCTGTTCCTGAACCATTTACAGTTTATAAATTGTTTTTAAGAATGTTTGCCCGCCAGAGAGCGTCCGAATTTTAAGGGGTTAAATATTGCAAACTTGACGACGACAATATTGTGGCACTTTTAATATCCCGATATTGCCCTTATCGTTACATCCCTAAATTTCGCTACATTCGCAAGCGTTCATCAGCTTTATCAGCCTTCAGATTTGTAAAAAGGCCGATGATGATATTTGTTCAAATAACAGTTAGTTCTATCTTGTGTTGGTGGACACAACGAGCACCGCAGTGAAAAAAAAGAAATGCAAAGCTGCTCAATTCCTTTCCTGTCCTCCCGCTTTAGGTGTTCTACTATTCGACAGGAATCTTTGCGAAGGCAGGAGTGTCCCAGCCTGTTTATGCAACCATCGGAGCGGGAATCGTCAACACGGCCTTCACGCTCGTTTCTGTAAGTCACAAAAGACCATTTTGGCAAACGTCACAGCTTCATTTGAGAATGAAATGTCTTTTTTCTTTTTCTTTTTCTTTTTCTTTTTGTGCAGTTGTTTGTGGTGGAGCGAATGGGCAGAAGGCCGCTCCACCTCACCGGCTTAATGGGAATGGCAATTTCTGCAGTTGCTCTGACGCTTGCTATGGCCTTGTTGGTAAGTTGCGATTATGTTTACGTCAAAATAATTCCAACATAAAAACAAGTTGAAAAAGTCATTGTGGCATTTGTCCTGAACAGGATCAATACAGCTGGATGTCGTATGTGAGCATTGCGGCCATCCTCAGCTTTGTGGCCTTTTTTGAAATTGGCCCCGGCCCCATCCCGTGGTTCATTGTGGCGGAGCTCTTCAGTCAGGGGCCACGGCCGGCCGCCATCGCAGTCGCCGGCTTCTCCAACTGGTCTGCCAATTTTGCCGTTGGCATCAGCTTTCCATATGTTGAGGTGAGCTTGCTGCTGCTGCTGTTGTTGTTTTCTCCGTAAAAAATATGTCAATCACTCTAAATGCAGCGCAGATAAAACCTTATCAGACAGAGTAATCATCAGTTACAAACCTGAACAAAAAATCAATAATTATCATACAATAGAATAGTGAAACAGATGTTGGAGCATTAATCATTTATAGAAGTATTTGAGCTTCTGTACAGACGAGGTTTTATTTTAAGCTGCAACTTTGTAACAATTTACCCCAAACTATCTTTCCAATAGCCTTTTTATTTGACCATTTATGACGGAAACATTTTTATTTAGTCGATTAACTGTTCCTAATGGCAACTCCTGCAAGCCTGTGGCAGTTCCATTTTTCGGCCACAGGTGGCAGTAGCGATTCAGAATTCCATTTTTTTCTGCCTTTCTATCTTTTCTAGAATCAAGTTCTAGATTATTATGAATGAGTTATTTGACTACTATTGATGAAAGTGAAATAGTGTTGATAAAAACGTTGATTCTTTTCTGTGCTGTACTCCAACTTGAACATCATTTGCATTTGTCTCCTTTCAGCAACTTTGTGGTCCTTTCGTCTTCATCATCTTCACCGTTTTCCTGCTGGTCTTCTTCGTCTTCACTTACTTGAAGGTGCCGGAAACCAAAGGACGAACCTTCGACGAGATCGCTGCCGGCTTTCGACAATCAGCTGGTCGCGGTGCCGATAAATATTCGGCCGCCGAAGAGTTCAACACACTCAGAGACGATCCCGACCTTTGAGAGATGTGCTGATATTTGGGGTACAGATTTTCATCACAATTCATCCGGTTGTTAGGCCCAAATGGTTTTTTTTTTTTGGTTTTTTTTTAGTTCACACAGACTGTCAAAGTGGGTCGATTTATATGCTCCGTTCAGTTTTGGTACTAAAAGACAAAAGGAGCCTCGTTCAACCAATCACACAAATCCATGACAGAATGAAAATAAATATACGAGCCCTGAAGTGGCTCATAGTTATCTGGAACTGTTTGGGAGGTTCCTTGTTGGATAATGAAATGGTTATTTTGTTCTCTCGTTGAAAGTCAAGAGAATGAGGGGGAAAAAAACAAAAAACCTTCAATTAGGGTTGAGTGCTATCACAGCTGTACATAATTGGACCAACTATGTGGGTGTGGTGAGAAGTGCACAAATTCTGATAACATACACACACAAAACTTTTTCTTTTTTTTTTTACTTTAATATGTAATAGGTATTTTACCCACTATGGCACACTTTAGTATAATAAACTCATTCATTGCCTTTGAGAAGTATACTTGTCAATTCTATATTTTTTTGAGCGGGGAGAACCTGATGATGCTCTACTGCAGGGGTGTCAAACTCATGTTAGCTCACGGGCCGCATGGAGGAAAATATATTACCAAGTGGGCCGCATCGGTAAAATAACGGTAGATAACTTAAAAAAGCGATTGCTGTCAATTATACGCAGATTTTTGCTATTTGTGTGCCAGGCCTAAATTACGGAGCTCAACTGTCATATTGTTCCAAGAAGTAACACAAATGCGAATGGCATGTGGCAAGACTTGCGCCTGTATGAGTTCCGGACGTGTTAAATCTACCTGCTTATATATATATATATTATTCCAGGAATGCATTGTGTGGCAAGTTAATGACATTATAAGGACGTTAATCCTTGTCGTATCTCCAAGTATTTGTGTAATTTGTGTAATATTTAACAAATTTATGTCGGTCTATGATTAAAAATAATAATAATAATAATACAAACCATATCTTTAAGTTGTGTGTAAAATAATGACATCCAGGACCATTCCCCCATACAAGTTGCATTGCTCATCTGAGGACTGCTTGTGAACGTACAAATTTATTATGTTTTGATTGTGGACGGCTGATTAATTAGTCCAACTTAAAATTTTATTTCATTTTTTTACTTTACAAAATCATCTCGCGGGTCGGATTAAACCGCTTTGCGGGCCTGATCCGGCCCGCGGGCCGCATGTTTGACACCACTGCTCTACTGTAAATGTCAAACTTGGAAACAACTTTACTGGTAGATGACATCATTGGCCCATTTTATACCAAATAAAAACAGTTTGAGAGTCCATGGGAGAAATGTTGTATTTTGGCAAACCGACATTTTTCTACTGTCAATTATAAAAGAACGGGACGAGTCTATTCTGTCAATTGGTAGATTCGGTTTATAGAATAATTATTGAACGTAATATCACGTGGGTATTGAAAATGTCGAAATTTTCTAAAATGGCTGGCAGTGAATGAGTTAATTACCATTAAAAACACATTTGACCAGAATTTCAAATGTGCAGTTTAAAAAAAAGCTGAGTTGCTCAGTAAATGGAAACTTACAAAAGCAAACAAACAGAGTAACATGGATGAAAGTAACAGAAGAATAACTGTACAAGACAATATAAAGTTCATCATTTCTGTCTTTCTGGCTAAAAAGTACAAAAGAAATGAAACTCGGTTCGGTCTAAAAAAACTAATGTAAAGAAAACATTTTCTTTCTAATAGCAGCATTCCAAAAATAGCTTAGGGGTGCTTTTTTTTTTTTTTTTGTCCTATAAAAAAAACAAACCAAACATTATCATCAGACTACGATGACATTTCACGCGGTGGCGACTGTGGCGAAGCGTCGAGCTGTTCAAACATGTCGTCGATGACCTGCCACAGGCAGTTGTCCAATGGGAAGTCGTTGTCCACCAGATTGACCAGGAAGTAGTTGTCATGAATATATTTGATGATCATCCGAGAAGGCGACTCGTCCTCGTACAGTTTGGCCCACTGCTCGATCCACAAGGCAAACGCCTCGTCCTGAGGAAACGACGGGACGAGCTCGTTAGAAGCAACGTCAGCGTAGAATTCACAAATATGCGACGCACGCGTTGGTACCTTCCAGAACATGAAGCTGACCGGGTCCACGATGGTGGGCTGAACAATCTCCCTGCCGGGGAATATCCCCCACGTGACGGCATTCGGTTGCATGTCGGGAGCGTTGGTCAGGTTGCGGCCCTTCGCGCATAAGATCCGCCGTTACGCATGCATCGAGACAAATCGGGAAAAGGCGCCACTTCCCGCTCAAACTTACGTGCACGTTGACAATGTGGTAGTTGACGCGGGGTTCATATTTCTTCAATACTTCCAGGAGAGCGGAAACATTTTCGCTGGAGGTGAAGAACTCCAAATACGCCTGTTGTGGTGACGCACAAACGTTTGTGAAGCAAATGTGAGCAACACCATTTCAGTTCAGTTCAAGTACAGATAGATCAATATGTTTGTTTGGGGGTTTTTCAGGGCCAATACAGATTATTAGTAGTCAAGGACGCCGATAACCGATATCTGGAGCCGATATTCATTTTCACGAAAAGGGAAAATATTGGCATCAATATTTGAAAAAAAATAGAAACTCCTGCTCGGAATTTTTTAAGCATATGTTTATTGAACAACTTTTAGGGTTCAAAAATATTGGAGTTTAAAAAAAAAAAAAAGTCAATAGAAAACTTTGCTTTAAAACTAACAAAAAGTTCAGGAATCTCCCAGTCGCAGTAGCATATCTTCAAAAGTTCAATATGAATCAAGTAAATAGCTACCAATTTTCTACAGTAAATAAAGTTTCTCTCTTAAGTATTCAAATATATTCATCTTCAAACAAAAACAGAAGGTGCAGAGAGTGCCAAGGGGTCAACAGCAACTCTGAAACTTGAAATAATTTGTTCCCTGAAGTTAACGCTTTCAAATGGATCTATTATTGGCCGATGCTGATACAATCTTCTCGCTTATCGCGGATGTTCACGTTCCAAAAACTGCCCGCGATAATGCAAATCTGTGTTAATTAAAAAAATAATAATAATTCCGTTCATTATATATTTTTCCTTTATTATAAATGCTTTTTCATTCATCATATTAATTTTTCCATTAAAAGTATGTGTTTTTTTTTTTTTTTTTACTTATTACATTATTAAGCACAGTATATATATTTTTTCATTTATTATATATGTTTTTTCGTTTTGGTATGATTTTTTTTCATTCATCATTAGTTTTTTTTTTTCCATTTACAGTCATTTTTTTTCCATTAAAAGTATGTTTTTTTAAATGTACTTGTGATACAGTACGGCTCCGTATATATTTTCTATCTGCGAAATGTAACGTCGTGGAGCGACGGGACGGACACGGTTGGAAAGGTCTCGTCCAGATGAATCCGCGGATGCCCGCATGTCCCCGCTCAGACGTTGGCTTCGGGAGATACGGCACACAAAGACAAAAAAATAAATAAACAAAAAGAGAGAAAAAAACGCATGCTGTAAAAAATCCATGTAACAGCGAGGCCGTGAAAAATGAACCCGCGATAAACGAGGGAACGCTATTCGTCAAAATGCTGAATATTGGCGCCCAGCCGATAATCCGTCCGTCCCGAATTTGAAGATTGTGAGGATTGCAAAGTGTTCGTACTTTCTGAAAGACGTAACCTCCGGGAGGACCCCAGCCCACGATGGGGTCTGTGGAGGCTTTTCCGTTGATGTTGGGCTGCGAGTTGATGGTGAGCACGCCTCGTCTGTTGACTTTCTCCAGTTCTTCCTTCAGGAGGTTGGTTTCCTGGGCCAGAGGCTCGTCATTCCACGGCAAGCACATCACCTGACAAAGAGCTTAGCATTAGCTCAACTCTCATGTTTTGCTAACTCTCCGTCCAGTTGCAAAGAGGGAAAGGGATCCACCTTGTGCCCGTTGCGATTTGGCTGAGATGTGATGTAGCAGGTAAAGACCTCGTAGACGCTCGCCTCGTTCTTCAGCTCCTCCCCCCACATCTCCAGCAGGGCGTCTTTGGATGACTTGCTCTTCAAGTAGAACAAGTAGTAATCATTTAACTCACCGAAAGCTGGCGATGAGGAG
Organism: Festucalex cinctus; assembly: GCF_051991245.1. Lineage (NCBI taxonomy): Eukaryota > Metazoa > Chordata > Actinopteri > Syngnathiformes > Syngnathidae > Festucalex > Festucalex cinctus. Next base: position 377,693 of record NC_135412.1, read on the forward strand.
TTACCCCTAGCAGGAAAATCAACAACAGCGTTTCATCCTTTCATCCCTTTCCTGAGAGAGACTTTGATCTTTTACGGAATAATCAAGCACATTCTTTTCATCTGCTTCCCAAACGAAAGCAAAGTGTCAAACATCTTACCATCTGCCATTTGGAAACTCATCCCAGTCCTGGGTCCTGTAGATGTAGCTCTTGGGCCTGGATGCCCAGAAGATGGGTCGCACGTCCTCGACCTTTCGCTTGGGATGTGCGCTCACCGCCCACGGAAGAGGCCGCCTGACACAGGAAAACTTCATTCGACAACAGTGCAGGCGATGCAAAGGGAAGAAGCTCGAAGTGATGATGCAAGCCTTCTGTTTTGGCTCCCACTTTTCATGAGACAAACTCAAAGATCGAAGCGCTTTTCTATGCACACGATACTGAATTTATTTTCTCAAATATTGTTCACAAATCTGCCTCAATCTGTGTTAGTAAGCACTTCTCTGCTGCCGAGATAATTTGGCATTGGCAACCTCGCAGGTAGAGCATATATTGAAATGATCTTTTCAACTTCCAGGAATTGGCTCAGGCTCGAGTTTTTCTGACTTTCTGTACTCACTGCATTGGTCCGCCCTACTTTTTTTTTTTTTCTCTGTCTGCACTAGTGCAACATGTTTATTGTTTTTTAGGCAATAATGACAGATGAATGACTCACAATATGGTCTTCATAAAGTTACTACATGCGGACTATGGAAAAACTTGGTTTTGAGGACGTTAAGTCCTTTTCTGTCTGCTTCAACGTCCGCTGTCCACACCACACTGCTGACAAATTAGGTTGCATGTGCGACCAATTAGTCACACTGCTGAGAAATTAGGTCACATATGCGACCAACTAGTCAGACCACTGAGGATTGGGTCGCATGTGCAACCAACTAGTCACACCACTGGTAAATTAAGTGGCATATGAGAGCAAATTAGTCTCATTTCAGAGTCATGAATTTTGTACAGAACCTCGCAACGTGGGGCCATGGATTTAATGCTGCAATATGAGGTGATGGTTGTGGATGAATGGCACAACGAGCCTCAAAATAAGTCCATTGCGCACTCGCAAAAACTTGCACCATCTGCGGCATTGTGCTGTGTGACAAATCTTCATATTTTCATCAATGTGAAACACAGAAATGCATTTTCATGTATGAAAATTGATTTTAGAGTGGCCTTTTGTTGTGGGCAGCACAAGTGCAACAATCACACTCAAATCAGCACCTTGGTATGTCACACCTCTGAGTTGATTGCATTATCTCGGCAAAGAAGAAGTGCGCACTAACACAGCTGTAGGCCTTTGGTGTGCATTGAAAATCGGAGATCATCTTGTGAAAAATGTTTGTGCTACCTTTTTAGTTGTGTTCAGTATATTTGGCAGCCACAGGGATCCCTCACCTTGGGTCCTCTATCCACAGGCCGAGTTGCCGGAGGACTTCCATGGTGGCGACCTCTCGATTTAGAGTGTAAAAGTGCAGACCGGGCACCTTGCCACTTTGCAGCAACACTTTGCACATCTCCACCGCTAACTGGATTCCGTAGTTACGAATGGCTGCGTCGTTGTCTTTGATGGGCTCAATGACTTCCATGATCTCCTCTGGCACTTCCAGTTTTGACAGCTTGACAAGCTGACGCAGGGACTGGTAGCCCTGCAGACAAACGTCATTTTCGGGCCATCTTACGCCAATGCTAAGTAGTTGAGTTCTTACCTGAATGGGGAAGATCCCAGGAAGGATGGGACACGTGATTCCAACTGCTCGACAGTCATCAAGAAATTTAAGGTACGTTTCCGCCCTGAAAAAAAGCTGCGTGATTACAAAGTTGGCACCAGCATCCACCTTCTCCTTCAGGTGTTGCAGATCTTCCTCATAGCTCTCCGCCTCGGGGTGGCCAGTGGGATAACCTGCACCACACACAGACTGTAATCAGGGACAAGTGGAAATCAAGCTCAACGGCAGATGTCCTCGAAATTGACTCCATACCTGCTACACATAAGTCAAAGTAGTCGTCAAACTCTGATCGGATGTGTTTCACAAGGTCAGTGGCGTAGTTGAAGCAACTTTCCTCTTCATCCCAGTCTGCACCCACTGGGTCTGTGGACATATCATCACGGTCATGCAAAACGGATCATAATGCATATTCCCATATATGACAAAAGACAGGATCGTGCTACCTCCTCTGAGAGCCATGATGTTTTTCAGGCCCAGGTGCTTGGCTTTGGCCAGGTAACCAGTGATCTTGTCTTTGGTCTGGTTGCAGCAGGTGATGTGGAGGATGCTCTCCAGGCCGCAATAGTTGACTGCCGTGCTGGCAATCATCATGGACGACGTTTCCTTGTCTGAACCCGGATCTCCAGCGGGGTGCCATGTGATGTCGATAAAAAGTGGCCCTCCAGAGCCCATACGGTCAAATCTAAAGAAGCAGCGACATGCTTCAATCGACCACTCGGGTTAGGGCAGGCGTCAGCAACCTTTACACACATTCCAAACACATTTTATGGTCATTTTCTGCCTTTCTTATTATGTTTTTGAACCTTTTATGGTTACTTTTTCAACATGTTCTTTTCTGTCATTGTAATCAATTCTCTGACATTTTGGGCAATTTCATGGACATTTGATCGGAATTTTCTACTTTTCCTTTTTGGACATTTTTAAGTCATGTTTAAAACGTTTTCATCTATCTTTCATTTCTCTTTTTGGCAACTTACAAATTTGGTTTCTTAGCATTTTTTCAATATTTAATTATTTGTTGTTTTATCACAATCATTAATTGAGAGGGTTTTTGTATTGCTGCTACTTGTATATATTGTTATAATCAGAAAATAATATTAGTAGCAGTCATCAAAATGACATTAACGTCATATCACTATTTACTTAAAAAGGTCAACAGTGCGCATCTATTTTCCTGTATTTTTAAAGTGTGCTGGCTGACAACTAACTCATTTTAGCCATTTCCTAATTGGACAATGCATGATTATCAGTCTAACAACTTCATCGTGTAGGAATGTCGCAAACCACTTTTGTCATTGTCGCTCGTCGCTTTTTAAAAAAATAGTCACTAGAGGGTCAGAAAAGTTGCTAATTATAAGCGACAAATTTGCTAAGTCTGAAACCACAAGTTAGTGGCTCTTACTTACGCTTGCACGTGCACAAAATCTTCACATATTTGACGTTGTCTAACTGTATGTGGCCTGGGGGTATCTAGTATTATTAACAGTGGCTATTAACTCATTTTTACAAGTTAAGAATGCAAAAATGTTGCACCTACTCAGTGAATTTCAGGATTTCACGATGGTGACTGTTGGCTCTCAAAACTTTCTCCACATGAAATGTGCTTTGTTGTTGAGCAGACGATATAAATCCAGAAGAAAGAAGTGACATGACATGCATACCTGGAAATGAGATTGACTGCACCCGTGGCCGTCCGAGGGGGAAAGAATTCGAGAGAGAACCAGTGGTCCCCGGACTCGATCCTCCTCCTCATCTTGTCCCGCAGCCTGTCCGAACGATCTGCGTCCAGCACCGGCGTGGAACACCGGGAGCTCTCCTTGGAGCTCTCCCCACCGCTGGTGCCCGCCCCGCTGGAGTCACTCTTGCACGACTGCCAGCTGCCATCAGCTCGCTGAACCTGGTTCACCATGACGGAAAATTGCTCTAAAGAAACACACGTGTACAGCAAAGTCTTAGTATGGCTCAAGTTTGCAAACTGCACCCAATGAATTTGCTCTGCTTACGGTTTTTCATTTGATTGTTTTAGTGGTAGAACGGAACAAACCAAGTACATTTGAGTATTTATTTTTCTGAGTACTCCTTTATTTGAGAATAAATCTCTGTACATTCTATGATGTTCTTTCTCAAAATAGACTTCTTTTTCCAAACCTCTACCGAAAAGACATTAATTAAAGCCAACTATGGTTGGGATCATGATCAAGTGAAAGTTTGAGATCTCATCAGGCAGAAAAAAAAAAAAAAAAACAGTTAAAAGAAAATTGAACAAGGGATCATTAACGTGTTGATGATGATGCAAAACATTCAGAGATTAGGATTTTACCCATCCGTTGCCTTATTTAGGAGAATTATTTGCTGTTGGACCCGAGAATGATTCGAGGTGAATGCTTGCGGCGGCCTGAAAGCCGCCATCTTCTTAAATTAAAAAAAATCTCAATGTAATCTGAAAAAACACACAAAATCTTTTTTTTTTTTTTCAGTTATCACTACCCTCCCCCACCCCGTAGATGATAAAAGAGTGAAACAATTCGGTGTCCATTAAAGTTCTTTCACTTTTGTTTCAAGCTAGCAAAAACAGGTATTACTTGACATGTACATTTATTTTTACGTTTGGAATGGAGCCGAAGCAGCATTTGTATATTTGTATTTTTTTTTACAACTAGTATCTGTATTCTGTAGTTATTGTTTTACATCTACACTCCTGGAATATTTTTCATACAAATATCTAGCATCTATCTACTCTTGTCAGTAGTTTATTACTTCAGTGCGCTTTTTCGACTTGCATCCAAATTTGGGTAGGAACAGAATAACAGAATTCCGTCGTAATCGGAGGACCTCCACAGTATCCAACCAGTCATTTGCAAACCTCAAACTATAACAAAGGAGCCTCTGTCCAATTTGATAAACGTAGACATATTTTAATCTAAAAAGCGAGTGCGTTCCAACTCCAAATTCCGCCCATCCACGTACATTATCTTTTTTTTGTAACGGATCGTACTGGTGATAAGAATTTAATAAACATAAGAAATTACAAAGGGAGCGAGATCCTTTCATATCACTCATCACTTGGCTGGCCACGGCCACGTCACATCAGCGCGCACCATACGTAGTCGGAACGGGAGAAGGATTTGAATGTGTTAGCAGCTCCTGGTGAGGCACAGCTAGCTAGCATCGTGACAACTGGCTGCGGCTACGTCCGAATGAGCGCCAAAACACAAGCGATTCCATGTTCAAACTAAGTCCAGCAGATTATATCATCGAAAGTTAGCTCAAAGTAGTTGGTTCTCACACTTGTTTTCCAGGCGTCCCGCTTTGTGTTTTCCAGGATTCCCACGATACTCGTGGGAGGGCAAAAAGAGGCTACAGCGTGGAGGACATGGGGGAGGCACGGCGGAATTCTAAGCTATGACAGCAGATATCCACCAGGTGACGCTGGAGGCTTGAGGACGAGATGCTATATTCACGTTCTCATTCAAAAGTCGGACAGTTTTGGATTTGGACACAAATGTGGAGATGTGGTCAAATTCAATTCACCTTTGAACGTTACGTTACTCAGTGAAAATATAACAAGTGCATATATATATATATTGAGTTTTCAAAATGTTTTTAGAAATAAAATTGTTCTCATGAATGGGTTAGGCAGCTAAATTAAGGAAAGTTAAACATTCAAATTGCACAAGTTTTTTTTTTTTTTTTTTTTTTACCAATGAGACACACACAGAAAAGGGGAGATAATCTGACGTAACAAATACCTAAATACAAGCACTCAAGCAGAGTAAATAACCTGTAATTACAGCTAGGTAATGAGAATAAAAACAGAAACATAAGGTTTTAACAAAAGCGTTAAAATCTTAAAGTAAAAACAAAAATGTACATTTCATTCAATTTTGTAGATGATCGTCCAGGTCTTCAAAGTAATCGTCAAAGGTTGAATAACTGGACTCTTTTCCTGCCCCAAAAAATGTTCAACTCATTGGCAACTGTATTAGGCTAATATTTGATTACGATTAAACGCATTTATTACACAAAAAGTAATGATTTCGTCGTCTTTTTATTTAATAATGCGGTAACTTTTATTACGATTAGTTTTTATCACAACAATTTAATGATGTTGAATGAAGGGACAGTGTGGCGTTTTCGACAGTGTAGCCCACGTGATACTGAATGGTTGTTTATGGGTCATGGGGAAAAAAAATTGCTATCACATTGTGTTTAATATGGCATGTTTAATAAGTGTTCTCATTAAAGTTAAAAAGTGTTTATTTTTCCTTTCATATCACATTTTCATAGTGCATATCGTCATACATTCACTGAGCTGCTGAGCCCCGTCAAAGACACGTCTTTGCTAAGATTTGGCAGATTTTCCTGTTGGCATTGAATGCAGCATGACACAACAACGAAGATGGCGTGTTGTGGGAACTGTTTCGGCTGCAGGCGTTGTAGCGACGAAGAGGCGCGTACGCCAGAGGAATTGGTAGGACTTTGCAATTGTTTAGCAGTGCAGGTGTATGTTCGAATTTTTGGATTCCATGTGTATGCTTTAAATGGAGTCAAAACGCTTCTTTGGAACGTCTTGTTCGTTGCAGCTCTCTGCTTTCCCAGTCATGTGCTGTTGCCATCCAATGTAACTTAGACGCAAGTAATTAGACTAAAGGAACGGAGTGATTTTGCTGCACAGTAATTTTGCCAAGTTGCACGAGTGTCGTCACAATTTTTGCTAACCAATATTGTACTTCTCACGTTTCAAAGAACATGTTGTGCAGCATCATTGGGTGGATGCCGAAAAGGCAGCCAGCCGCTTTTATGTGAACGTTGCTGAGTTCATGCTGATCTTCAATAAAAAGTTAACTCATTGGCAACCGTACGATAATCTTATATTTCCCACCTGGCAACACCGTACCTGACAGCCTTCTAATCAAACGACGAAGGAAGCTCACTTTGCCGACAGAACAGGCTGCAGCTCACATGTTGTTTTGTTTAGGGATGTTCGATACCACTTTTTTTCAGACCGATACCGATCCGCAGACCCTCAGGACTCACCGATACCGATACCAACTGCCGATACCAGTAGTACATTTTGACAAATAAAAAAAAAATCACTAAAAGATATTTCTAAACAAATATATTTCCTTAAATTTTGACAAAAAACAAAAACAGCACAGTCACTCTTCAATAGTCTTAACGCTGAAAATAAAACACAAAAATGCTCTTTTAGTTTAAGAGTCACAATTTTGAATTATTTCCAAACCGGTGAAGTTTTGGTGAAAAACTGCTGCAAGCTAGCGCTAGTTCACAGGCAAGGAGGACTCACTTAACGTCTTTCCGCTCTGCCATCGCTCGCTTGGACTCGTCTGCGTCACGAGTACTCGAGTACTTGAAAAAAAGGCTGGTATCGGCATATCGGTACTCGCCCAGCGTTAGTGACAACACTGCTGGCAGAAGCATAATCGATCAACGTATTCAAATGTTTATGATGGCAGTGGTAATCCTGTGTCTTCCCATTGTCATTTAATGTAAACTTGTCAAAAGTTTATTGCTGCTGCTGTTGCAGACGATTCTTGGGGAAATTCGTGATGAAGAAGATGAGATTCTGCCAAGGAAGGATTATGAGGTAAGAGAATAATTCAAACCATCAGTGAGTTCAAAAGGCAGTAAGTTTATTTATTTATTTTTTTAATTGAACAGAGCCTGGATTATGACCGATGTATCAGTGAACCTTATGTGGAGATGTTGGAGGCGATGGACAATAAGGTAAGCAAAGTTTTGTTTTGTGGAGTTTGAGCATAGACGAGAAGATCTGTGCTCACTTTCCTAACGTTACTTTCATGTTCACAAGGCAATATGAGGTCCTTTATCTTATTTGACGATTGTCCATTAGCATCATTTGCGCGTTTCTGTTGTTGATGTTGCCTCACGATTGAGTATTTTGCTTATGAAAAAGAAATGACACGTCTGTATTTCAGTCTTTTTGTTGTTTAGTGTTTTTCTTTCCTTTCCAACAGAAAGCTAAAAATTATGAAGCACTGCGATGGGTGATGGTGTTTGCGATTGGAGCATCTGTTGGATTGGTAAATACTTTTTTTTTTTTTTTTGGTCTTTCAAAATGTGTCTGATTAATCGCAAATGTTTGCTTCTTTTCTTTTAGCTGGGTCTGTTTGTGGATTACTTTGTACGCTTCTTCACCAAACTCAAGTTTTCTTTGGTCGGTTATTGTATCCTTTCCAAAGGCAGAAACGATGCTTTAGCGCACGTCACATTGTGGAAGTTTATCGACCTTCATTTGAAGCCTTCAGCTGTCGAGGAGTGCAGTGAAAAAGGCTGCCTCGCTCTGTCTCTTCTGGAGCTGCTGGCGTTCAACATCACCTTCATCTTTATTGCCAGCGTGCTTGTCCTCATCGAGGTGACAATGCATACTTGTGCTGTATGGAGAGTTTGGCCGAGCTTTCAGGTTTCTTGTTTTGCCCTTTGAGTGGCAGCATCTGATTTTTTGGGGACTGGCAAAGGGAAAATGCCGTACGAGATAGAAACGACGCACGCATTTGAACTCAACATAGAAAAACAATTGAGTTTAAATGTGAAGCCTGGCAGGAAAAAAAAGTGTAAAGTGTGATAGAACACTGAGAGGATGAAAATTACTTTATTATGAATGTGGTTCTGAATCTCGGATGAGCATGTGAGCATCTGATGATGATGGTACAGCTGGGACAGGTTTTGAGTCTCTCTTTCAGCCATTTGGGACTATATACATGTTCCAACTGAATGAATGATTCGACGAGTGGAATTTTGCCAACAAAACAATTTGAATGTAAAATGGCCATGAATTTGTTTGACAGTCACTGAACAGCAAGTGTGAGTGTCACAACCTACCATGTAACATTTCCGTCTAAATAGTCATTTCATCTTTCTGTTGCTTTCCAGCCGTTAGCTGCCGGCTCGGGGATTCCTGAAATCAAAAGTTACTTGAACGGCGTGAAGATTCCCGGGATCGTCCGGCTACAAACATTTCTCTGCAAAGCTGTCGGAGTCGTGTTTAGTGTAGCTGGAGGTAAAATATGCTGATGCCGTAATGGAAAAGTTCAAGTCTGCTGCTTTTCATTGTTAGGATTACACGTGGCCAATTATCGGCGCCGATATCGGACATTTTGATGAACATCCGTATCGGCTTTTTTTCAAAATCTGACGGCCGATAAAAGGTAAAGCTAAAACCAAGTTAATTTACATTTTCACTTAACTTTATAAGAGATGCTGCTGACAGTGTTTTTGTTTGACATTAAAATAAAGAAATGTGTTTCCAATTTCCGTTTAACTTTTTAAGACATAATGATAACCTTGGGAACATTTTTTTTTAGACATTTCAAATGAAGTATATTGTTGAAGATTCAAACAAAAATAATCTTGTACATTTTGAAATATCAGAAAAATAAGCATTAACGCTTTAAGACAAGGTTGACCAATTCTGGTCCTGGAGGTTCGGAGTCCTGCAGGTTTGAGATGTTTCTGCCCACTAGCACACCTGATTCATATAATCAGCTCATCAGCATGCCTGATAACGATCCTGATCTTTAGTATCAGGTGTGTTGGTAGGCGGAAACATGTAAAACCTGCAGGACTCCCGACCTCGAGGACCAGAATTGGTCAACCTTGCTTTAAGACGTTACAACAAAGTCTAGATTGGCGTATATTTGTATTTTCAAATATTTTGATGCCAATATTTCCCCCCCTTTTTATTGAAAAGGAATATTGGCTTCAAATATCGGTTATCGGGCTCATTGACGACTAATAATCGGCATATCGGTCTATCTTTATACTTTGGTATAAGAAGTGTGTCATTTGGAGAAATCTCGTAGAAATTTCCAATAGTCACCTTCCAAATACCAAAACAGCTCGAGGTTCATAATGACAAAATTGTATTTGTGCAATGACTAATTATTGTAACTTGCCACAATGAAAAGATCAATAGCACTCTTTTACGATCGGCTTCTTATCCTTTTTTGTTTTCCCTCGGTAGAATTGCGCATATCTTCTTCCATACTTCATTGAGCACGTTAAGTTTTATTATGTTGCGATGTTCACCCCATTTGTGTCAGTTTTGTGTTGTCTCCGAATGCGTTTGTGTCCATTCAGGTCTTTTTGTGGGCAAAGAAGGTCCAATGATACACAGCGGAGCCATTGTGGGAGCTGGACTTCCTCAGGTACGTCCAGTGGCCGCGCATCCAAAATTGCAACATTTCACTGTGGGAATGGAGTTGCTTTTCTCCTGTCCACAACGTTTATATGTGAAACAATCGCACTTGTAAGGAACAAATCTTGAAATTCAAATTTTGCAGTTGCAGTATATATTAGGGATGCAACGATAAGGGCAATATTATTAAAACTTCCACAATATCGTCGTCGTCATGTTCGCAATATTTCAAAGGAACAGGCTGATTTCCGTTTGTGCAGTTCTAGCACCCTCTAGTGGCTAGTTTATTAGTGCAATTTAATTTTCATGAGGGATGTTTTGGCCTTCTATGTTGAAATTGACAAATGAAGGGGAACCGAATTAGCTTGTGAAGCGATCAATGTGAGCTTGCATTAGCAAGTAAGCGCCTCAATAATGTTATTAGAGATTGTAGGGGGTTTATATGCATTGCTGATATTGCGACCTTATTTAAATATCGCCAGCAATATCGTGATAATTATCGTATCGTGATGTTTGGATATCGTTACACCCCTAGTATATATACGTCAAAAGCAAACATAACGACGAATTGAACACGACTTTTCATGTTCTTGCATCATGTGCAGTTTTTGCGACCACTTTTGATTGTCACGAAGGTTTGACTGCTGCTTCTCAGTTTCAGAGCATCACTTTGAAAAGAATCCAATTCAATTTTCCCTTCTTCCGGAGCGACAGGTACGATTCCGTGACACAATTCCAGTCTCAACGCTATCGTATGAAGTGTACGTGGAAGTTGTCACTTTTCTGTGGTTTGTCCTGAAGGGACAAGCGAGATTTTGTGTCTGCTGGTGCCGCCGCCGGAGTTGCTGCCGCCTTTGGCGCTCCTATTGGAGGGACCCTGTTCAGCCTGGAGGAGGGCTCCTCCTTCTGGAACCAGGCCCTCACGTGGAAAGTGGTAAGTCCCGCCGAAGAGATTCACGTGTGGACATGATTGTTGTTTCCACGCTTTGTTTTATGAGAAAACAATAGCCTTAACATTACGTTACCACTGGAAACTATTAGGTACAATCAAATCTCTTATTTGGACAAATTACTGGCTTTTAGGATTGACACATTCCTGTCTGGTCCTCTCGCATTCAGAGGTCTTTATTGCTACGCTTCTCTTACAAATGATGACATCATCGAAAGTACAAGTTGGTGTTGAATTCATTTTATGACAAAACCCCAAAAGATGAAATCCGTTGGGCTGAAGTTTAGTGATCAGTGATCACTCAGCTGGCCCCGGTCGGAATGCAATATTTGTTGTTGACGTTCTGCTTGTCCTGTCGAGGGTCAAAACATTGCGTCACTCACGTGATTTGTATGCTACGATTTTTACGCCGGATGCCGTTCCTGATCCAACCCACATTTTTTAACATTTTTTTGAATTTGACTTAGGACTTGACGCTGGAGATGGAAGTTGAACATGTGCCATCTGCATAACATGCAGGCGCATGTCCCACTATATTACCAGTGTTGTTGAAATCAAATATAAAAATGATCATTCATATGTTTATTAAGAATGTATGTAACAATATCCAAACATCACGATATAAAGCTCACAATACGATAATTATCATAAAATTGTGGGGAGGTTGGCAATATTAAAAAACAAAAAAAAGTCATAATATTGTAAAAAAAAAAAAAAAGAATGAATAAAAAAAAGCACAATATTGTGCTTTTGTACATAACAGCAATGCATATAAAGAACCTCCAATCTCGAATAACACTTAATATCGAGGCATTTACTTGCACACATTGAGTTCCTCCACATATTGACTCAATTCACAAGCATATTTCGACGATCATCTGACGATTAGCGTAGATTTTAAACATAGAACGGCCAAAACATCCCTCATGAAAATTAAACTGCACTAAATAACTAGCCACCAGAGGGTGCTAGAACTGCCCAAATGGAAATCAACCTGACCTTTTTTGAACAGATGTGTTACTTTTAATATCGTGACATGATGAGGACGATATTGTGGCAGTTTTAATATGGCAATATCACAATATTGCCGTTATCCTTACATCCCTAAGTTGTCCAAATGCATTTCACATTGTTTTGTGTTCCAGCTGTTTTGCTCAATGTCCGCTACATTCACCCTCAACTTTTTCCGTTCTGGGATCAACTTCAACAAGTGGGGCTCATTCCAGCTGCCCGGCCTGCTCAACTTTGGAGAGTTTAAGGTAACCCCACATTGAATTGCCAAAGCGATGGAACATTAGCATGAAATATGTCACAAAGTGCAAAAGAAGTGAAACGGGAAGTTGACTTGAATTGAAGAATTGACTGTAACTTGTGCATTCATCGTCTTGCCCGTCAGTGTTCAGATGGAGACAAAAAGTGCCACTTGTGGACTGCAGTCGACTTGGCCTTCTTTGTCTTGATGGGGTTAGCGGGCGGCCTCTTGGGGGCGCTCTTCAACTGCATGAACAAAAACTTGGCCAAGTATCGCATGAGACACATCCAGCCCAAGGCCAAGTTTATCAGGTAACACGTGTCCACACGGGGCAGCATCCAGCCAAATTTGCTTTATTACAGTGGCTTTGTTTTTGTCCTGAAAGAGTTCTGGAGAGCCTCCTCGTTGCCATGGTGACGACAGTGCTGGTTTTTGCCGCGTCCATGTTGTTGGGCGAATGCAGGGACTTGTACTCTCCTACGGGCCGCAACACCACAGTAAGCGTGACTTCCTACTGCCAAGTAGTAGAATCATTTCAGACCCATTTTTTTTTTTCCGAATGCTACGTTCAGTGAATGCGAATCTTTTTGTGTAAAAATGAAATGAGCTCGTTTCTTTCAGCATTCTGTGGGTGCGGATATCAACTCCACCCTCCGCCAGTACTTCTGCTCCAACAAGACGTACAACGACATGGCCACGTTGTTGTTCAACCCGCAGGAAGTCGCCATCCACCAACTTTTCCACCAGGATGGTGAGATGACAACTTTCAGGGCAAACATAATCATTTTGACTTATTTGACAGCATTTTATTGACATATTCTGATGTGACATTGTTTGACCTCTCAGGTACCTTCAGCCCCGTGACGCTGTCGGTGTTCTTCCTGCTTTACTTCCTGTTGGCGTGTTGGACTTACGGCGTGTCGGCACCCAGCGGCCTCTTCGTCCCGTCACTGCTGTGCGGCGCCGCGTTTGGACGTTTGGTTGCCAACATCCTAAAAGTGTGAGTGCAAAGCGTTAGTTTGTGCATGTTGACAAGACTGGACGCGCGTTTCCCGGAAGTGTCCAAAAGATCCTCTGCAATTCCGTCTGTGGCAGCAAACTGGGAATGGACGTCTACGCCGGGACTTTTGCTCTCATTGGAGCTGCTGCATTCCTCGGAGGCGTTGTCAGGATGACCATCAGCCTCACCGTCATCCTCATTGAATCCACCAATGAGATCACATATGGACTCCCCATTATGATCACGCTCATGGTACGACTTCACCAAGTATTCCAGTTCTTCTCTTAACATGGCATGAAATCAAAGTTTACGCGTTGATCACCAGGTTGCAAAATGGACGGGGGATTTGTTCAACAAGGGCATCTATGACATTCACATCCAGTTGAGAGGAGTCCCACTTTTGGAGTGGGAGACTGAGGTGGAGCTGGACAAGTAAGACGTGTGCAACCAACAGATTTGCTTGCAGTGTGACGGGCTTTCTCTAAACATCGGCTTTTGTTCCACAATTTGTGAAATAGTGAAGTCGTACAGTTTGGACAGTGAAAAGGAGTTATTTAAGCACAGGAACTCATTTGAACAGCCCAAGTCACATGTTTTATGGGAAGCAATCAATGTTGCTGTTTTTACCAATTTATGGCACTATTTGATGAACAAAATGGATGAAATTGTATTTGGTTTTCAAACAATTTACTCACAAACCTAAACTACTTCTGCTCCTTTTGGAATGACAAAATTCAGAAGTCTGTTTTCTCGCCCCCCAATCAAATGAAAAAGTACTCGTAACACAACTAAAAAAGAAACAACTACACATTTGTAAAGGCCTGTCAACATAATTAGAATTTATTGTAAAGCTGTCAAACGATTAAGTTTTTTAATCGGATTAATCACATCTTAGAATTTTGATTCATCACTGACTTAAAAAGGCTTTTTTTCCCCAACATATTTTGCCTGATAAATTTGAAGCGCACCAGTTATGTGTTAATTTTTTCGACATTTAATGTTATGAGGATGACTTCAAAAATTGATATCTACTGCATACGCTCATCCTGCTTCTTCTAGTCAATTAATTATTTACATAATTTAAAATGGGAAAAAATGACCGACGGCATATGTAAACATATTTACTTGAATGCATGTAGTTCTGTTTATTGCTCAAACTCCAACAGCTACCTTGAACGTAACCTTCCGCTGGCTGTCGGCTAAAAAGGATCATCTGCCGTCCAAATTAATAGTGTGATTAATCTGTGGTAATACAATGATTAATTGATTAGTTAACGCTTTAACTTTGACAGCACCAATTTATTGTAAAACATTGTTAGCTCCATCAACATCTTAACAATCAACCATTAATGAAGCTTCATGGTCCAATCAAGTGAAAAGTAAAGTTGAGCGAGTTGCTTGCTTCTGTTCCCTCGTCCGTCTCAGGCTGACTGCAAGCGACATCATGGAGCCCAACCTCACCTACGTGTACCCGCACACCCGCGTCCAATCTCTCGTCAGCATCCTCCGGACCACCATTTACCACGCCTTCCCTGTGGTCACCGAAAATCGGCCCAACGAGCAGGACTTCATGAAGGGCAACATCCTTGTCAGCAACAACATCCGCTTCAAGGTACTTCCTGTTGCCATTCGCCAAGCGCACGTCGTGCGCGTTTCCATCCGCATTTGGAAGACGCCTGATTCCAATCGGAAGATGGAAAATTCTGTTTGTCAACCGTCAAGCGCTTTTCTGACCATTTTCACATTCATGAGCGATGCGCTGTAAAATGTCCTTCGATGGATCAGCGACGCTCGTCCGTCTGCCACGTAGAAATCCAGCGTGGTGTCGCGCGCGAGTGAGCAGAGGCGCCGCTGCCAGTCCATGAAGTCGTACCCCTCCAGCGAACTGAGGAACGTTTGTGACGAGCGGCGTGCCGCCGTGGAGCCGGCGGAGGAGGGGGAGGACCTCCTGCAGCAGATGTTGGAGCGGAGGTAGGAAACGCCAGTCCAGTAGCTGCCGACCGTTCCGTTGGCGGGAAACGCAAATGTGCGTTTGGCCTTGACGGACGGTGTCATTTCAGGATGAATCCAAAGTGCACTAGAACCTTTGTCAACTTATTTGACCTCCTGTAAACTTTTGAATTTAGAAGGCGCATCTCGTCCGACTGTTTGCTGTTTCAGTTTTTTGGAGGAAAAAAAAAACAAATTGTGCAAAAAGTGCTGAAACATTATGACATATGCATTCAATAGTAGGGCCCGACCGATAAGCATTTTTTTGAGGCTGATACCGATTTTCGGCAGAAAAGAATACCAATTACAGATTCATCTGCCGATTCTTTCAAAATATAGATCTAATGCATAAAATGAACCCCTTTCACAACAAACTTTCACTATCAAAATTCTGTAAAGCATTAAGCTTTTCTTTGATATATTTTTGTTTCCTTGGGGATTGCATTTGCTAATGTGTGTTTCGACAACAACAACAAAATCCTTGGATGTTTGCATCCTTGAATTTTGAGAAAAGAAAGTCTTTGAATCCTTCAAATATTAACTTTATAATATAACTTGAAAAGACAACGACAACATAAAAACAATTAATAAGTGAAATAAGAATAGAATAATAGCAACTGAAAAAAACAAACAAATACTGAGTGTTCCTGTGCGTTTTGGCCTCTTGGGGGCAGTGTGGTGCCGTGCATCCAATGGCGTACGCACTTAAAGTGAGTACAGAAGAAAGTTGTGATTCAATTCTATTAAAATAACTTTTTTTTTCACACATTGGGAAGAATTTGTGCCTTTGCGTAGTGTTACCTCATCTGTGGGTTTGTGTCCCCACAAGATTTGTGTGTGGATATTTGTTATTTGAAAGAAAAACACTCCCGACGTCGATGCTAACTTCCTGTTAGCATTTGCTAACTTCCTGTTAGCGCTAGGCTAGCGACGTTTTAAACACGAAGCGTGTTTTGTATTTAAATATACAGTGGATGTCATTCTTAACATTGTGTATTTGGTTTTACAGTTAACGCTAACTGTGGTGTGATGAATCACCTTAAAGGAGGATTCGGGACAACAGAATAACCAGAATCACATACTTGCTAGTTGCGAATGTTACGTTACGTTATGTTTTTTTTTTTTTTTTCCTTTTCCTCCATGTATTGATGGCGCTTCTAACTGCGCGTCGTGTTCAGGCACATGCCGTACCCCAACCTGTGCCCAGACCAGTCCCCCAGTGAGGAGTGGACGATGGAGGAGCGTTTTCGACCGCTCACCTTCCACGGTCTCATCCTGCGCTCTCAGCTGGTCAACCTGCTCATGAGAGGCGTGTGCTATTCGGAGAACCAGCCGGTCAGTTACGCAAACGGACGCACCTCCGAAATGAATCCGTCATATCGCCACTTGCGCTCATTCGCTCCCAGACGTTTTCACACAAGCAATCGGCTTTGCTCTTTTACTGGATTTGGAGGGATTTTGCAAGGCCCACACAATATTGTGTTCGATTGCTACATAAACATGCAACCTAAAAAAAAAGTATGTTTCTATCTATCTCTGTTTTGCATTAGAATATAGCTAAGTTTCATTCACAAATCTATTTCAAATTGTAAGTAATTGAGCTTTTTTGTCTACATGGCCCTGGTTGATCTCCTTTGCTCTGCTGCCACCTGCTGGCCGTTTGTGTAATAACTACCGTTTCTGCAACCGTTCTTTGCAGTTGAGAGGCTGCATCAAAGCCTTCTGTATGCTCGAGCATTGAAAACAAAACATATAAATCCGTTTTTGGGACACTTTAAACTTTTAAAATAGAACGTATTTATACGTTTTTGGAAGCAAATTAATTAAGAACAGTTGGGTCAAAATGACGACGACGATGATTCAACTAACCCAAAACCTTTGGTCAAATGAATAAGTCAAGCCAAGGTCAAATGAATGACCCACAAAACAACCCCAAAAAATGGCTTGATTTGCAAGTTATTCATTTAATGTGACCCAACATTTGAATTGGGTAAAAAATGAATCAACCCAACTTTTTAGTCAACTAATCCAAAAAAATTGAGTCAAATGAATAACCAAAAATTTGTGGGTTATTCATTTCTTTTCAACCAACTTTTTGGGTTAAATACGGCAACTTTAAAAAAAAAAAAAAAGTTGGGTTGTTCCATTCTTGACCCATTTTGGGTTATTTTTTCCCCCAAATGTTTTTTGAGCTTCTTGTTTTCCGTGCATCCGTTGGGTTCTCCCAGTTCAATCGGAACCACATCCTGAAGTTGCGCAATCCCTTTTTTTTCTGTGGTCTTTCGTTTGAATGAAATGTCCTGTTCACGTGCCGTCAGAGTGTCACGCAGCCCCGATTGACGTACGCGGAGATGACCGAAGATTACCCGCGTTTCCCGGATATCCACGACTTGGACCTGACCCAGCTCAGCCCCCGCATGATCGTGGTACGGAACCATCGTGCCAAACGCCATCTTGACGAGCTGAACCATTGTTTTTGTTTCCCCTGTTTCCAGGACGTGACCCCTTACATGAACCCGTGTCCCTACGCGGTGTCGCCCAACACCCGCATCTCGCAGGTGTTCAACCTGTTCCGAACAATGGGCCTGCGGCATTTACCTGTGGTCAACGCCGTCGGAGAGGTAAGCAACCATCTGTCGCTGTCGCTGAGGTCGACTTTTTTGATGTTGTGATCTTCCTTCCGTTTCAGATTGTTGGGATTATCACAAGACATAATTTAACGCATGAATTCCTCGCGGCCAAATTGCGACAGCACTACATCACTATTTAACGGATTTCACATCCATAACTGACCATTCCATGCTTGATGATGGAAATTATCTTCTATTTTTTTAACCTCTGTTGTGTCTTAACAATATGTTTGTAAACCACTTTGGATTTTGTCCTATTTTTTGCATGATTAAAGATGCATTTATGAGCGGACTATTTTTGATCCAACACCTTTTTGGGGGCTTCGCAAACTTGGGTTGTCCCCGAATGCTCCCCCAGTTCTCTGGATGAGAAAAGGAGAACGTTACTATTGATTTTCACAATGCGATAGATAGGATATCAAATAAAATCGTCTTCTACTTTGTGCTGAGGAGGTGAAGGGTGCATTTTGCTTGTTTTTTCTATTCTTTTTCTGAAAGTCACTTGTCAAGCTTTCCATCCGACTCCTCACGACCTTTCTTGCTTCCTTCCTTGCCCTTGTTGCATCCAATCTTTTATTCAACTCCATCATAATAAAAAATTGCGTGCAAGCAACATTTGCCATGCAAGTGATGTGGTATCCGAAAGTCATTGCAGCCGTGGAGCGCCACCACCACTGCCAGGATATTTGAGGGGCTCTTTTTCTTGTTTTCTTGTTTTCTTTTCAAAAGGCGACATTAGGAATTGAGGCACAGCAGATGCAACTGTTTGAGAAAATCTGTTGTTACAAATGACTAGTGCATTAATCATGTAGTTGTAGTGTTGAACTGTTTAGTGCACTATATCATACTGAGGGGTTTAATATATATATATATATATTTTTTTTTTTTTTTTGAGCTATTATCAGAAGTGATGTTGATGTTGGGCGCCATGACGGCCTGAGGTCAAAACATTGCAAAGCATCTGAACGCGGCGGGAGGTCAGTTGCAGGCAGGAGGTTGCTAAAGAGCTTTTAATGATACGCATAAGTCATCATGTCTCTGAGACATCTGTACTTTGTTTAGAATTCTTTTTCAAGCAATGCTTACAAAAAACAAGTACTGTTTTCTTGTTTGGGTGTTTTTTGTATTTTGTTCATGAGCAGTATTGCACTCTTAACTGTTTTCACACATGAAATGTTTGACTAAAAAAAAAAACCCATAAAGCAATTAATTATTTTTTCATGTCGTGTGCACTTACCATGAAAATGTAACGCAGGATTTATTGTGCACAAGTGAAATCCAATCGTGGTCAGGGAGAAATGCAAAATGACGGCAAGTGCAACTCAGCCGTGGTGAGGAACGAACGCCATCATGACGAGATCCGTCACTTTGTTTTGATTCCACTAAGTGCTGACAAGCTCGGATAATGAACAAAATGTTTTTGGGGCAGATGACTGACACTTTACGCGTACATTTCATTGGGGCCGATACGTGCAGTCCATGAAACTTTCAATTATGCAGATTTCAAAGCAGAATATCAATGCAATGCAACAATTCCATTTTGAGCTACTGCTCATGTTCGTCTACAGATTAAATGGAGAACTGCATGCTTCATTAGAATTTTTAATTGTAGTTCTGGTTGAAGAAGATCATCTGCCAAACTGTATCCGACTTCACTGTGGATCAAACCAACTGAAACGGGGGGGGGGGGGGGGGGGCATTTTGAAATCCTACAGTATGGACCAAATATCACTGACTAAATTATGGGGAAAGGAAGTGACTGGTTGCAATGGGGGTTCTGGATCTACCATAAAGCTTCAGTTCACATGCTGGTTATGAAATCAGGATTCTCAAAAAAAATCCCCCTCTTAGCTATTCTGCACTCACTCACGGACGACGGTGCGCTCTTAAATTTGTTTGTTGTCGGCCAAAACAAAACAAAACAAAAGGTGTAGCCAATACAGTTTATACTTTGTATTGTCATGACTGTTCAAATCTCTTGTGAAAAGTTCAAAAGGTGTTCAAAGATATCAAAATAACTAAATAAATCCAATGTTCATTTCTGATGACTGCAAGACGGAAATAAAAAGAACAACAGCTTTGCTGTTGATTCCAAACAACATGAGCGAATGCTAAATATATGCAACAACATCCGTGCGGTGTGAAAATAACCTTATCTGCGGAAAGGTGCCGCTGGAAGGGTCGCATGCGTGCGCGGCTCTTTCCAGCGCACGAGGGAAAACATGATGTAAGCGCGTCAAGTCCATGACGAGAATAGATGAGAAGGCTGACGAACGCCACCAAATCCGTCTCGGATGACATTCGGCCTCGCTCGCGGCTCCGGCAAATTCGCACTTTCGGCTGACTTCGATGCATCAACAGGACCTTCGCAGCTTCACTGAAAATTGAACGATACACGCGCAGAAAATAGACTTTTTAGAAAATGATAGAGACAAGCGATTGTTGTGACATGCTCACAAATTCCTCGGAAATCTACCGTTGTTGAGTAAATGCAAAATGGCCGCCACATCCTGGTAGTGAAGATCACAAATCCCGCTGATGTATTGCAACAACATAATGAGACTTTCTCCGGTGTCGTTAACAGGAAAGAAATCTTGAGTGACCGACCAGCGACCAGTCCAGGGGCGACCTTTCCTTACAGCCAATACGGCAGTTCTTTGCAACTTGTTTTGTCCCTTTCCTGTGGCTCACTGTGGATCTCTTAAAAAGAAAAAAAAAGGAAATTATTATTATTAGTAGTATTAATTCATTCATATTTATTTTTTTCGAAAAATATTATTTAAATGAATTAACGGTTAAATTAAAATAAAAAAATATCAGTCCAAAATTTTAAACTGTCGGAATTAGGGAGACGAAAGGTAGATGAAAAAGTTTTTTAAATGCCTAAAAATGTCCAAAAAAAAGAAGAAATCCCGAAAATGACCATAAAATGTCCACAGTTGCAAAAAATGTTTAACAGAAGGCAGAAGAGTCTAAAAATGTATGAACATTATTTGAAATAAAACAATAAAATAAAAAAAAGACGAAAGCCGGTAGAAGAAAAAGAATCTCAGAATCTTGGCATGCATATTTTTCTGTTCTGGTGCCGCTCGAATTCCAAACTTGTTGAAGCATTGTGAGAAAAAAATATATATATATCGTGGAATTCGATAAGACAAGAATGTGAGAGGAAAATAAAGCGTTTTTTGAGCAAAATCAACTGATTTTGCCTTTCCGCCCTGTGTGCAACTGACGACAGATTAGCAAACGGCGTTTTTGTGGGAGTTGCTGCATCAGTGATGACAGCCGATGAGCTTTCGTTACCGTCTTTGTCATCATCGTTTATCACGTGTGACATTCTCCACATGAAGCGCGAACACGCTCGCAAATTCGGGTCAGCAAATATGACCTTTGCCATCAATGGCCAACGTTTGACCAACGGCGGTTCCCTTAAACCTTCAAGTGGACTTTGGTCTGCTGCATGGTTCCATTCGCCTGCTCCCAAAAGTTCAAAGTATCTCCAAATACGGTGAATCCTGTCATCAATTTTCGGGCTTCATTCCTCTGACGTGTCTCGCTCCTTTCAGGCGCTTGTTGAAAAGGTGGCGAATGTGAACTTCACCCGAGTGACACTTGACAGATTGAAATTGAAATTGAGGAAACGCAACAATGAATGATTGGGCGTGTCCAAGCAGAAACGCTTCAGATTAAACATCAGAAAGCAACAAATTAACTTTTTTGTTAAGTACATAACGCCACATGTGAAAATATGAATATGAAAATATGTACATATCAAATAAAGCAATTGTATTAAATGAGGTGTGTCTAAACTTTTGCCCTGTACTGTCAATATTTATATATATGTGGAAACTTTTTTCCCTATATTTTTACTGTATATATTGTTTGAACGCATGTGATGTTGCTCATGTCTCGCCCAAAGTCGGCTGCAATAAATAATAGGATAAGTGGAAAGAAGTCAACTCAAATGTATAAAAACTCAAATGTCAAAAGTGTCTTTGAAGCTTGCTGTTGAAAACGCGAATATGATTTGCAGCCTGGATGGACTCTGGCAGATTTTTCCACAGATGACGTCAAACTGGAGCGACGCCTCATTGAGTGCGCACGTTTCGATTATTCGGAAGGATTCAAACGAATATGCGGTGATTTTCAAATTGCTGCTCCTGCAATTCTCATTGTGGGAATGCTGAAGTTATTGTTATTGTCATTTTTATTCTACTTGCAATTTTCACTGTTCGCATTTCAACTAGCTTCCAAACTTCACATCTTCCGGGATATATATGGTCACATTATTTTCGGTATTTGCACAATTTGACTTGTAATATCAACTTTTCACGTTCCTTTTCAATGGGACAGACGTTGAACTTTTTGGAAGCATCACTTGCACTTCGATGGCTGACACTGCTCGGTGACACGCTTGGAAAAGCGCATTGTCCAACCAGGAGGTCATCATTTCATAATTTTTCTCTCAATTGACTTCATAAGCATTCCACGTGCATTCAAATCTTAGCATTCAGCATTCCCGCGCAATTTCTCCACAAATCGCACTCGGTCTAGTTACTGTTGTGGCTTTGCTCTTTTCGAATCGCCGTATTTGATTCATGTCTCCATTGTTTGCTCTGAATATGACAAGACTATCAATGAGATTCTCTTCATAAAAAGAACGCCGCCGCCATTCGAGTCCATTTGGAATAATAACAATCCAGTGGCGAGGCTGCCGAAATGTCAATTAGCAGTCGTATCGTTCATCATTTCGCTGGCGATGACACAAACGCAAAAGAGGCGAGCGCTGTTTTTGCCAATTAACCTCTGAGGTCCAAATGTTAAGGATGTTTTTTGTTTTGTTTTCTCACTTGAATAACAATCTGATCTGTTTTGGATTTTAGTTCAAACATGAAGCTAACACAACAACAGTGAAAAGCAACTTGTGATTACGGTCGTCATCGTCTCAGCTGCATGTGTCATAAAATCGTATTTTTTACTTTGCCACTTTCATGGTTAAGACCATCAAATAAATGTCAATATGAGGCAAAGCGAACTCTTGCAAACATAATTTGGTATTAGTGAGTACTCGAGAGTAGCGTATTGGTACGGAACATCCCGAATCTATTTGATTGTGATTTTGGGTTGTGTTCATAGCATCATACTTCATATGAAATCAAATGAATAATGAATCCTTAAAGCTGATGCGCTTCTCACTGACGTGTTTCCTGCATGTCGGTGACTTTGCTCGCCCTTTTCAAACTGAACCTCGCGTCTGCTCTCGCTCTTTGGAACATTAGTCGCAGCTCGTTAATTTCCCGTCCCCGGTGACGTCGTCAGGTCGGCTATAAAAGGTTCACCAGGACAGGACAGGACAGGACAGGACAGGACAGCCTGTACCGAAGATGAAGTTCACTGCGTCACTTTGCTGCTTTCATCTGCTTTTCGCGCTCGATTATGTTGGAGGCAAAACCGTGACGGATTTTCAGGTACGTTTTCTTTGTCTTCAAGAGAGAGCGAGAGATTTTCCGTTTGGCTTCCTTCACTTTCTCTCCTTCGCCAGCAGACTTTGAAGCCGATTTTGGAAGACATGGACGACTTGCCTCGTGGCCACGAGGAGACGTGGAAGCAGCGAGTTCCACGAGGTCACGCGTGGGACCCCAACGAGGAGGTCAAAGCGGACGTTGTCGCGCTTCTCTTCAAAGATCTCCTGCGGACCTCCAAACGCAACTGGGCCAGATACAGAAAAGGCGGCATGAGGAGCTGCTTCGGCGTCCGCTTGGATCGAATCGGCTCCTTCGGCGGACTCGGATGTTGAGAGGAAGAATGAAGACGACTGTCTGTCTGTCTATCGAATTATGATTCATTATTTGTAACGTTAGCTGGACTTGTTGCTGCTATTCCTATTTTCTACATTATTGCTGCGGGAATAAATGTACAGTAAATTCCAAATGAAATTGCATTTCCACTACTGGTGAGCTCATAGGAATGCGTTTGGGTATTTTTCCAACATTTGTTTTTCTTCTGTCAACAGGAGAATGTGATCAGGATCCATCAGAAAAGTATTCGACCATAACTGCTGTACATATTTCCATAAGGTTGCTGTGGGAGCAGGTTGTTTATTATTTATGATGTTGGATTGTAAAAGAACTTCAATTATATTGTAATGTAGTCAAAATATTTTGCATACAAGTGAGATGTCTGTCTGTTTGTCTGTCAATTTGTCAAATACGATATTTTTGCAGCGTTGATCATTAAAAAACAAAAACAAACATTTCGCCAGACATGAACTCACTGGCTAAATCATTGTTGCTCTTCCATGAAAGAAAAAAAGCCACAATAGTCAGTGACAAAACAAAAGTAGCCTAATAATATATTTTAAAAACTACTGAAGATTAATTACTCATAAACAGAACAACAACAAAACTAATGAGAGTCCCCTGGGAGAAAAAAAAGAGAAAATCATGGTACCCTTTACTTTGTTGCAAAACCTTTTGTTCTAAGCCTTGAGCCGAAATAAACCATTCATTCATTCATTCATTCATGTCCTTGTTAACATCTCCGTCTTATTGTCCCCCAACTCCACATTGTGATGATTGCGACGATTCCCGTAGCTGAGTGACGAGATGTTGGGGCTCGTTTCTGGTCCGAATGTCCGAACGTCGCACTTGTGACCGACGAGCCTTGAAAGGAACTCGTTTCCGACCGCTCGCGTTATCAGGTGTCAGGAATGCGAGTCCCATTCCCGGCATACCCGTCGTGGATCCATCCAGCTGCCGGATAAAAAGTCGCTCGCGAGGGCTCCACAAGCTACTCGGCCAAAAAAAAGCAGCTTCCATCAGGAATGACAAGAAGAACGATGGCGTTTTCTTCCTTTGTTGCCTGCGGCCTTCTCCTCCTCGTGAACGTTCAGCTCTTCGGCGCTTATCCTGTTGGCACCCACTTGACCTCCAATGACGTGGACGTCTTCAGGGTACGTGTGAATGATGGAATTCTTCCATTTCTTGTCATGACGTGGCCGTTTGTCCTGCCGTAGGACTTCCTTCACAGATTGGAGCAGATGGAGCCGAAGCCGCCGACGCCGACGGACGACGACGCCAGCGACGACGCCAGCGACGACGCCAGCGACGACGCCAGCGACGAAGCGGACGCTTCGGACCAAGCTTGGATCAGGGAGATCCTCTCTGCCAAAAACCTGAAGAGCGTCCGCAGCGACTCCGGCAGGAAATCTTCCGGCTGCTTCGGTCGCCGGATGGACCGAATCGATTCCATGAGCTCGCTGGGATGCAGAAACGTCGGCTGATGACAGTAAGATGACGACAAAAACAATTCAATGCGGAAAAAAAAGATGTCATTAGGATGCCTTAATTCTCTTGCAGATCCCAAACGATGACAAAGTCTTAACATGAGCGGCCTTATCGACAACGTTGGGGAACTGCAACGTCGCTGCCAAAAGTTCTTTCGTGCTCGCTTGATATTTATTATCGCTCATATTTATTTCATGTTTGTGCCCTACATCTTTATTTATTTCAATGTATGGAAAAAAAACAGTTCATGCCATGAATGTTTCAATAAATGTTTACGATTGCAGATGACTCGAGTATTTGCACTTATTATTGCCATTAAACAAGAAATATTTTTCAACCAATCTCCTCAATGACAAAAACAAAAAAACAAAACACCAAACTAACAAATATACGATGAAGATGTATGTCATAATATTATTTATATATATTTTTTTAATTATTGTTATTTTAAATTAGTACTTTTATTATTGATTTCCTCTTCTTAAATATTTTATACATTTTACTGTGTATTGTAAGTGTTTTGAGTCTGCTGAATAAAGTTGATTGTACATCATATGTTGCTTCCTCATGCTTTTTTTTTATATATATATATAAGAAAATTGGGGCTTCCTCTTGTGTTTTGACATACTTGGCCAACAACGTCACTTGTATTAGCCATAATAATTCCTATTATTTCATTCATTCTACACAAACTGCATTCATGTCTACATAGGCCATTGTAGGCAATTCTTATGAATGCGGCCATAAAAAATTGATTTTCAGCACCATGGAGAGCACATTCGAGATGCTGTAAATGAGAGAAGAAAACGGACAATTTGGGTGATTATTTGTCAGTGGTTGCTTTGTGGTGGAATTGAGAACTGGCGTCAGCCACGATCACTCTTGTCTTTATTTGGCAAAAGTGTCATGGGAAACTGATGGAGTCATGAAAGGCTTCTTACAATCATAGTTTATGTATATGAAGCATGCAAAGCGCTTTGTGGCGGCTGTTTGAAAGCGCCATAAAAATAAAGATGACTTGACTTGTAATGTTGTTGATTTGGTCTCAGTCTGGTATAAGAAACGTAATAGCAAAAGACAAAAGACAACCAAAAAAGCTCATTATCCACATGACTGTAATTGCTCCCAAGTCCAATCAAAGGCCGCAGTGGCCGTTTTCTCCTACTATGGCGATCGTAGTGACCAATTCCTGCGGCCAAACAAAATGTCCCGACATCGCAGTCGGCTGGGAAGGCCGATGGCACACGACGCTCACTTCCGAGCACCACTTGAAAGGACATCGGACTTATCGGGCCGAAGTGTTAGAATGCACTTGAGCCGATATGCGACTGATTGCGTCGCCGTGCGTGGAAATTTAAGCGCCTGCTGTCGCTGCTTGTGACGAGACTCGCATTTGAAGGAGAACATGCGGACTTTGGTCGTGTGGGGCCTGCTGCTGCCCCTGCTGGTTAGCAGCCGCGTTTTGGGAAGGTCGTCTTCTGCTGAAGATTTGGCGCAGCTCAAGGTAAGCGCGCTCAAGTGGATTTCTCGCAGATTTCGTATTTGACTTTTTCCTACTCTGCGCAGTCTCTGCTTGAGCGCTTTGAGGAGACTCTGGCTCAGGAGGACACCTCGGAAACGGACTACGGCACGATGAACCAAGAAGCGCAACGCGGCCAGAGCAGCCGCGGATGGAGCGCGGACGCGGAGCGAGAAGCGGCGCCGCTGGAAGGATCCCAAGCGGCGGCCGAGGAGCAGAAGAGTCCGAGGAACCGCCTGCTGGACCTGCTGCTGACGGCCAGAAAACGGGCGTCGGGCTGCTTCGTTGCCAGGATGGATCGGATCGGGAACACCAGCGGTCTGGGGTGCAACAATTCCAGAGGTCAAAGCCCTTCAAACTTGTCTTTTTGCCCAGAATTCAATTCAATTATAGTGCACATTTATTTCCACCTTCTATAGTTCTAACAATAACAAAAAAAAAATGATTTTAGCAGCAAGTTTATTAGTGACTGAATTTTTTTGGATTTCTTTCATAAATGAGCACAGAAAATTTGGATTTGAAAGCGGAAGTCAACCTTGAACATTTCTTGACAATAATATGTTATATGTGACCTCACTTCTGATCAATATTACATTGATCAGGAGTTATGCAGCAAAATCCAGCAGTTTTGAATCCATCTCAGAGATCGGCCATTTTGCCACTTGCTGTCAACTGAAGATGACATCACAGTTGCTCAGGCAACGACCAATCAGAGCTCACCTGTTTTATGAAGCTGAGCTGTGATTGGTTGTTACCTGAGAACTATGATGTCATAACGCAATATGAACGCCATATTTTGACTAGTTAGGCTGCATCGAACATATTGTTGTCAAGAAATTGTGTTTGGGTTGCCTTCCCCTTTTAAAAGGGCATAAAAGAATTTAGTTCAACTTCACTTTAAAAAAAAAAACAAAGAATAATGTGGGTAGAGCTGTTTTAACAGCATACAAAATGAAAGCCACGTCTTTATGATTACAATATTATTATTTATCTGAATAGTGAGTGAATGAAAAGAGTAACAATTTTGTTTATGATTCAGCGCTGCCACTGCGAACCAACCATTTCTGTTCTTGTTATTTTGTTTTTCAGGATAGGCCGACTCTTCTGTGGGATGCATCTTTGATCCTGTTATCGCTTCTCTGCAGTTTAGTCAGTTTCATGTATGATATATCAAGAAAAAATGTCTTGTTTTCTGTGTCTGTGTCAATCAAATAATGTCAACACCATAACTGCACGTGAGTTGCTGTCAAATAAAAACCTCTTTTACATTTTCCATCGTTTCAGAACATTTCTTCAACTTTAAATCGCACGCACGATTCTTTTTTTTTTTTTTTTCCCCCCCCAGGGGAAAACAATGTGAGTGTGTAAAAAAACAAAAAACAAAAAACGTATCAGGCATTTAGTATGGGGAGGCCTTTATTTTTTTAATATTTTTGATTTACCACAATCTAAGCTACAGAAAATCTTCAACAATGTGAAAGTGAATCACACAAGATAGACGCTTCCAACTTGTCAATTGAAATTAGATTTTTTTTTTTTTTAGATGTAACGTGGCTGATTGATTGCTAATTTTGGGTGAATGTAGACGCCAACCAGCACAAAATGTGTCATTGTGGGTCACATTGCTTCCACTCAAGTCATGTCAACCACTGAATAAATTGGGAGTGGCTGGGTGACCGTTTCAAGAGCTCTTGGGGTCCCTCTGGTGGGCACAGGATCAAAAACAAGTGAGCGTTATCAAATGAATAACTGTAAAAGGATCAATAAAAGGCAAAAAGAGAAACAAATACAGATAAAGACTCTTTATGAATCCCTGATGCTGTTCTACAAGTTCCAGTAATGACTGAGGTTATTGTTATTGTTGTTGTTGTTGTTGTTGTTGTTGAACGTCACATTTGCCTTCATTGCTGCCTCGGCACTGACCGGCCAGGCAGGACTCGGACTCGGACTGGTCCGGCAGTCCCGCAGTTCCGCCATCAGGGTCTCAGCATCGCCGCTGGCCGAAGGTTCCATTTGAGCCGCCGTACTCGGGCCCGCCTTTTCGGATGGAGGCTGCGGTGGCGTTTGATTGGACGCCGGCGTGCCGCCATTTTCACTCAGGCTCTGCGCCGTCGCCGATGACTGGCAGACAACCAAAAAGGACATTTCAGCAATTGTACTTTACAGTGCACTGGATTACAATATTCTGCGTTATCATTGGAAATTTGAGACATAACAGAACAGAGTTGGCTCCAAATTGTTGAATGAGCCAAATTTCCAAATGTAAACAACACCCACATTTCCCACAGAGGCATCACTGCTTGCGATGGTTTTCTTTTTTCTCGCCATGTTGGGATTCCAGTGGCAAACCAGGCTGTCATTCTGGACGCTGAAGTTCTTATGACCAACCAACCAGTACGTCTTCATTTTGCCTTTCCCCTGGCAGGAAGAGACGGCAAACGCCATCATCATGCCGACTATGTTGACATCACGGTAATCGGAGGGAAAAATGCACTTGGACGGCTTGTGTGCGTTCTTATGGCTCAAAGTGGCAAAGGTCAAGTTGCAGCTCACCTTGACTTCAATCTCTCCTCGAAGCTGCAGCTCGTAGGAAAAATCTTTGATGAGGGCCAAGTAGGTTGCAGAACTCGTGTGGATTTTTTGAGCTGTCACAATATAATATACGGTTTAAAACTTGCAACAGAGAAGTCATGCATGATTAAAAATACTATATAGGACGTTTTTTTTGGTTTGTTTGTTTTAGTTAGAGTGCTTGACAAAGTGTCACATTCAGCTATTCACACAACAATTGTGGCGACTGTAAGTGGCCCACAAATGAAAGATTTTGCACACCACCGCTGTACGATATGTCGACTATCCGGTGTAAAAGTGCTGCTGGCTTTCACCTGTACTGTATTTACAACAATTCGACATGCTAATCGGTCAACATACGCAGACTGGTGGACTCCATTCTGGACGCCGTATTCACCGTATCGCCAAACAGGCAATATCTCGGCATCTTGTAGCCGACGATTCCGGCCACGCACGGACCTGAAAAGGACACAAGGTGACACCGACACGTTCAAAAGAGGCCATGGCAAGAAAATGTCTTCTCCACCTGTGTGAATTCCAGCTCGGAGCTGCAGCCTCTGGTTGGGCATGTGAGGGACGGAAACCTGCCGGACGGCCGCAAGCAGATCCAGAGCCATCTTGGCGATCTCATCGGCATGTCTGTCCCCGTTTCTCTCGGGGAGTCCGCTCACCACCATGTACGCGTCCCCGATTGTCTCCACCTCGGTGGGAAGGCGCACAAGACGATTGCGTAAGTCCTGCACTTGACCAGAGTAACCTCGTCGGGATGAATGAATGAAGCATCATCGTGCGTACGTTCGCAATGTCGGCGAGGGCGGATGGAAAAGTCAAAGCAAGTCAATGGTTACAACAAGACGCAATTGGTCAAAGTTACCATCAAAGACGAGAAGATCGAAGCTTTACTTGCATTTTGCATCTCAAGTTTGTGTGTTTGTCTCACGGAATTTGTACCTTGTATACGTCATAGGAGTCGATTCGTGTGTCGAAGCAAACGTAGAGATTGTTGAGCATCTCCACCACTTGTAAAGGAGAACAAGAGGCGGAGATGGAGGTGAAACCAACAATGTCCGAGAAAAAAATGGTCACCTAGAAGAGAAGACATCAACAGTCACTTTCAAGGGCTTTGATTTGATTGATTGATTTTTTTTTAGGGTTTACATTTTTCACATTACAGTAGGTTGGAGACGATGCTGGTTTAGGAAAGAATTTGCTTCACACAATAGGAAGTCTGTGATCTTAAAAAAAAAAAAAAAAATGAGATGGGCTCCAGCAACCCTTGTGAGGAATAAGCGGTCAAGAAAATGGATGGATGGATAATATTGATGTAGCAGTAGCACATTTTCCAAATCCAGTCATTACTTTTCAAGCATATTTTCCAATAGGTCAGAGTTCAATATCAGTTTGAAATTGAGCTTTCAGTATATTTCACACCATTAAAGCCCCCCCCAGCCCAGCCCACCCCCACAATGTTTTTGGTATACAGCTGTTCAAACCTCTTCAATAAGCCAAACGCAATTTTCACCTATCAAACTTGTTTTATCTTCTGATGAATATGGAAGAGAGCAATTATAGGTAATTACGTCGACAATAGCTACAAAGGGAGCAAAGACATTCATTCATTCATTCATTCATTCATTCAGCGTGTCTGCAGACGATGCAGCCTCAATATTAAGAGCTCACAAAGTGTTTTCAAGGAATCAGAGAATTGGTGGAGTGCAACAAAAAAAACATTTCTTACTGTCATCATTTTTCTGACATATGTCAAATTCAAAATCAAAACACAGTCTTGGCTCGAAATTATTTGCCTCTAAAGAATATAAAATCTTGCTTTCAATACCTGCAAACGCATGAGAAAATGTATTGGAGTATGATATCAATTTGAATGATCAGTTTTCCACTCGGATCCAATCAAGTTCTTCGCCATCTTTTGCATTCAGTCCAGCTGCGTCTCACTTTTGTGATCATCACGTGACATTATGCTGTTTCCTTTTTTTTTTTTTTATAGCTCAGAATTGTTCATTCGGTAGTCTTAACGATTCAACGTCTTATCATCATTGCCCTTTTTTTTCCCCCAAAAAAGAAAAAAAAAAATGTTGCTGCTTACTTGCCATTTCCATTTCCTCTTTTGCTTCAAGGGACAC
This sequence comes from Festucalex cinctus, assembly GCF_051991245.1. NCBI lineage: Eukaryota > Metazoa > Chordata > Actinopteri > Syngnathiformes > Syngnathidae > Festucalex > Festucalex cinctus. The sequence goes on from NC_135412.1 coordinate 408,958, forward strand.
AGCAAACAATTTTCAGCACAAAATTCATCATCTTATTGTCGTTTGTGTCCAAATTATGGCCCGGGGGCCATTTGTGGCCCACTGTCCATTTTTCAGTGGCCCGTAATTTATACAAGTGATGAAAACGCCACTACTACTTGTACTAATTAATTATTAATTTTATGTCCTGTAGCGTTTTTCTAGATATGAAAAGATGCAATTGAACTACATTTAAAATTACAACTTTACCCCGTGTTGAATAATCGATCATTCTGTTTTAGAAGAAAAAAGATTTTCTTGCACTTTCTGCTCTGTGTCAATGTCCAAATTGTAAACCGAGCACATCTTTATTTTTATAGCGCTTTCAGAACAGCCATAGTAGTAATTAGCTGCTTTAAAAATGGTCAGATAACGACACATTGCGCTCGTTTTGATTCGGAATGTAAAGAGGGGTTCAGCTGGTGATGAATGCAGGGGCGGCTCTATTATAATGAGATAAAGGGCGGGGCCAACCCAATACTTTGAAAAAAATCATAAACTATTTGCTTCATGACATTTTAGAATACAGTATTAGTTCAAAGTAACTGTAATTTATATATAAACTAAGGGTGTCAGGTGCTTAAAAAATGTAATCGTAATTAATCGCATGACTTCAACTCACAATTAATTGCAAATTTTACATCTGTTCAAAATCTACAATAGAATATACAATAATAATAATAAAAAAAAAAGTTTTCATACTCTTGTTAGCATAAAAGTGGGGAAAAAACGTTATAATAGAAATATGGCTGCATGTTTAGTCATTGATACAGTAATTTCATAATAATTCATAAAATTGAGTTAAAATTAAAAAGATGTACGTACTGTAAAAACGACTGTGATATTGGTTCGTGTTGAGGTTATTTTTCTGCCACCAGATGGCATAATTGCATTTGTAAGCTTTTGGTGATCGCTCCGTGTCTTTTCATATTAAGAGCTATCAAATCTTTAGCATGAAGTAACTAATCATTTTTTTAAAATTGTAAAACACAACTTGACCACAGTCTCCACAAATATATGCATTATTATAAAATGTATTACTGCTGAATTTTGACATGGATGTTTCTGCTGCGCTGCAACAGGAATTTCTCCAGTACTGCAGGCTCATTAGTCGTGGGTAAAAAAATCAATCAATACCATTTTAAAAAATAGCGGTGTAAAAGGAACTTTAAGTTTAGTTAAAATTAACCAGAGTTGGCAAATCCAAGTCCAGAAAGTAAAAAGTTTGCCTTTAGCCCCAAGTTCTAGCTAGCTAGCTCCCCAGTTGCTAATTTACCTGCTAAGATGCTAGCGAGGGAGCTGGCTAGCTAGAACTTGTGGCTAAAGCCAAACTGTGGCAGGTTTTTACTAGCGAGCTCCCCAGTTGCTAATTTACCTGCTAAGATGCTAGCTAGGGAGCTGGCTAGCTACAACTTGTGGCTAAAGCCAAACTGTGGCAGGTTTTTACTAGCGAGCTCCCCAGTTGCTAATTTACCTGCTAAGGAGCTAGCTAGCTAGCTAGCGCAAGTTGCTAAAGCTAAACTGTGGCAGGCCACCTCTGAAATGAATGCACTCATTTTGACACCCCTAATATGAACAATATCCAGTTGATTGATTGACTGATTTTGTGAACATTTTTCAAGTGGCCCTCGGAGGACCATGACACCGACCTTCTCATAGCTCTCCGCTTGGACGTGTTTCTGCCGGCGGAGCTGCTTGGCGACGGATTTTGGCAGCATTTGATGCAGCAGATCTTCAGCCAGCTTCCGTTGACGTCTCAGGTCGTCCGTCTTCTCTGTTAAAGTGCGCGCATAGTTTTGAATCCACTCCGTCATCCGCTTGAAGGAGAACATGACCACCGGGTAGATGAGGCAGGCGATGGCCAGAAGACTGATCTTCATACTGAGGCCCGAAGACGCCGCGCGAGACGCCGTTCGCAGCGCCGGCACCGCGAGGCCAAACAAGCACTGCTGAGTGTCGTTCAGCGCTCCAAGTCCGGCGCGGGAGCCCGACAGCTTGTCGCCTGAATCCTTGAGCTCCCAAAAATGGGTGTTGAAGGTATTTTTGAAATACCGGCTTGAGTTGAACTTGCCATCGATGTTCTGGGACCAGCAGTCGTGCAGTTGCTCTGTCATGAGTGCAGCCAAGCTCAGGTGCTTTAACGCAAAAGTCCACTCGTCTTGGAAGGTAGGTAAAGCTGCCATTTGGGGACAGTCGAGCAAGCGGTGGTTGAGTTCTATGAATGTGAGCAGAAGTCTTGCAGAAAAAACATCTCTCCAGTTTGAGTCATGTCTTGCTTTCCTTAGAAGATCGTCTTCTGTCAGCCACATATCAAGAAGTTCTCCGATGAACACGTTCATTTCAGACGTGTCCTTTTCGACGGTTTGATTTGCAAACAATGAAGCGTTCACGAAGCCGCCAACACTCCTTTCAATCTCCTGGCAAAATTCAGCCACATCGTCATGGCAACGGTGCCCGTAGCCTCCGTCGCCATGCGGATCCAAGACGGGCAACGCGAGCGCAGAAACGCCGTCATCCGACGTCTCGTTTCGCAGGTCTTTGCTTATCAGATGGCGCATGGATTGAAGCTTGCTGACCAGGCGCAAGATGGCCGCCGTCCTGCACGACGCCAGCGCTTCGTAAGCGGCCTCCGTCGAGCGCAGCAGCTCCAAATTGGAGCGGAGGTCAACGGACACGGAACCGAGCAGAGCCAGGAACGAGAGCAGGCAAGCCGTCAGAATCCGTCCGACGCTGCGGCTGCTGCCGGAGCTGGAAAATAGGAAACATCTGCAATGATGGACAACAAATCACAAAAGGTCCAACATTTGTCTTGCTTCAGCTGACTTTTGAAGGTTTTCATACCAATATTTGGGTCTCCGGCCAACAGCGCATACAGTGGAAGAAAAGTCAAATGTCGTCAGGTTTTTGCGATATAAAAAATTGAGACAAATATAAATCGTTTCAAAAAATATTCCATTAATGTGACCTATAAACTGCACAATGCAATTGAAAAAAATGAAAGCTTTTCGAGAGGGAAAGTAAAACGAAACAAGCGGGATCACGTGTGTAGCCAATATTTGCTGCATATCGTAACAAAAGGACAGAAGTAGGAATAGGCTAGGTATCAGAAGATTAAGGTCCGGCTCGGGAAGAGAGGAGGCAGAGACTAAAGCTTGTGTTTGGTAATTTCACCATGTATTAAATTACAACGTGAACAACAACAACCCTAGTGGACAGGACAAATATACACATATGTACAAGAGGCAAAATGAATGGCCATTCAATGAAAGTAATAAATTTTCAAAATAAAGAAAAGAAGGGAAAAGAAAAGGAACAACTCTTTATCGAGGCACGGATTGAACTATCTGATTGATAATTTCCCAAGTTCTGCAATATGAAGTTCATTGGTTGGCAATCGCACAGTCACAGTTCACTTGCGCAAAAATGTAGTCACAGTTCATGCAACCAGCACTATAGTGATCCGATTGTCCAGCAACCGAGGTGTATGAGTGAATGTGAGTAACTGAAAGAATGAATCCGGAGGGGTTGCAGATCAGAGTGCAAGTGATGGAAAATGCAGGGTCGGCTACGAGAGCCTCCTACCAGCCCGAACAGAGCAGGTGGCTGGGGTTCCTGGCAGGAATCTCCATTTCCTTAGCTGCATTCAATGTTCGTTGACTGTTCCTGGGCTTAGCTCACCATCAATTCAAGTCTGGCCTGTATGAAACAGGACCATCTTAATATTCTTTGTGTACACAAATAAGAAACTACATTGCATAAATAACACTAACAGCATTATCAATCCAAAAGTTCCAATCCATCATCAATATTGTACAATATAAATCTATTAGACATGTCAATTTATCAAAACTAACGTACTATATGAAAGTGCTAAAGTTGTGCAAAATTAGCAATAGCAGCATTAAATTTAATTCATTAGAATAATGTATTCTAATGAAGATGTATAAAACCTACACAATTCAAGTACATTCAATTATCAAAAAGAACAACTTCATTTAGTAAAATACTGTTCAGTATTATTACATTTCAAACAATCAAATCTGGGTAAAACGCCACATTGTACATAAAATACGAGCTAACAGTGAATAATCAGTACCATTAATCACTTCATTCAGTCGTTTGAGAACCATGTCAAAGCACCACAGAAATGGCTCATGTTAACACATGACTCACCAGTTCAACTTTTCAAACAATCGCGACGGTGAAACAATGCAGTCCGGTGCTGGCAGTCGGCTCTACAAGTCAATAAGTAGGCGTTTAAGTTTCAACATAACTATATTCAAGATAGAGCTTTCTAAAAAACCCACCTCGATCCATAAACATTTCCACACGCGTTGCCTGGCTCCTTCCGCACTACTGACCATAAGCGGCTCTTATTGGTGGTACGTGCGGTCACATGACAGAGCGCGGCAATACATCAAAGATCATTTATAAAAGGCAAGAGCGTACACTCAACAGGTCGTCTTGGTACTCTTGTTACACGTGGTTGCGCAAGTGTTCAAAATTCCAAATGAAGCCATCGCATCACATTTCAAAGGAATCAGCACACAACTTCAGCATTTGGGGTAAGTGCCGAGTAACACCGAATAATGTTCAGATGTGCTTACTAGGCTTTTTTTCCCTTTCTGGCAGAAGTCTGAAGATTTTGTGCTCACACTGACTGCTATTTGGAACAGTTCATAATTCCCTGCATGGCCTTTTCTAAGGTGTCCGATACAGAAGAAGAAAAACAACCCAACCGAAAGCACCAAGATTCACTGTGGCGGTGTTCATTTGCTAACGAGCATTGTTGTGTTTGTGCCAAAAATCCTTTTTGGAATTATAAAAAGTTCGATTTTGGATTCATCGTACCATAACATATTTTCCGACTAATATGAATTCATTTGAGAACAAACAAACCCAGATGGGGTTTCATTTGGTTCATTTGACATATAAATGTGAACAATTTTTCCCAGGTTTCCTTAAATTGCGTTGTGCAGATCATTTTTTCTGCATTTGATTTAGGGCAACAAAAAAAAAGAAAGAAAAAAAGCTAACTCTCGTAATTTTTTCAAATGTATTTTTTAATACAGCCACTCACCTACACAGATGACAGTCTGTGTTCACATCTTTGAAGTTGGCCCTTGGAGCGACTCTTCCCCTTTTGATGAATCTCCTTTTGAGAGAAGCAGAGGACAGAGTCCCAGAAGCAAAACTCTCCTTTTTCATCAACTCCAGCCTTGACATGAGACTTGCACTGCGAAGTTTTCTCTCTCGCACGCTTGCAACAGGACCAAAAACGTCCAAACGTCAAACTCTGGATCGCATTCAAACGGTGAAGCGATGGACTGAAGCACGAAGGCAGAAAAAAAGGCCATTCCTAACTTCCGGTTTGCGCTCCAAAAATAAAAGTAACGAGTTTATTATTGTTCGATGTCGAATCTTCCCCAAACATACATACATTTTTTTAAAACCACTTGTTAGTCACAAGGGTCGCAAAAGGCTGCTGGAGCCTATCCCAGCTACACCCTGAAATTGAATCCAGATCACACACAGAAAAAAAAACAAGCATTCACACAATTTGGAGTGTTCAAACTCTTCGCCGGAAGGCCAAAGCCCGGATTCGATTTCACATGCAAGCAGTCAGTCACCGCATACAAGGATACAGATATGTAAACTATACGGGTTCTATTTGTTGATCGCATAGGTCCGATTTCTTGTACTGTTCTGGCCACCAACCAAGTCAACAATCTACTGTATGAAGGATTATTACGGCCACAGTGATAAGAAAAACATGACAAGATTAAAATTAGGATTGAATGACTAGCAACCAGTTAGCACGTCCGCCTCCCAGTTCTGAGGTCTCCGGTTCCAGTCCAGGCTCGGACCTTCCTGGGTGGAGTTTGCATGTTCTCCCCGTGCCCGCGTGGGTCTTCTCCGGGTACTCCCGTCTCCTCCCACATTCCAAAGACATGCGTGGCAGGTTAATTGGGCGCTCCGAATTGTCCCTCGGTGTGCTTGTGAGTGTGGATGGTTGTTTGTGTCTGTGTGGCCTGCGATTGGCTGGAAACCAGTCCAGGGTGTAACCCCGCCTACTGCCCAGAGCCAGCTGAGATAGGCTCCAGCACCCCCCCGCGACCCTTGTGAGGAATTAGCGGTCAAGAAAATGGATGGATGGATGGCTAGCAACCTTTTTTTTTTTTTTTATCAATTACCACAGCATTTACTTGTTATTCCATACATTTTAACAGCAATTTGAATCAGAAATCATGAAAGAGTGACAACCAAATTCTTCAATTGGTAGTTTAGGTAGAACTTTTCTGCCCATATCAAAAGAACAAATACGTTTAGCAAGAAGCATGAAGTGGAACCTTTTTTTTCTTCCTTTTACAAAAATAACAAAATAAATGTTCTTGTGTGTTTTGGCCATTTCAAATGATGCTGACGGTTCAACTTCGTCTGGCTTATTATTTTGGAGGCTGAAACCGGAAGTGGTGCTTGGCGGTTTGTTGTTGTTCAGCATGAGACACGCGCAAGTCTCAACGAAGCCAATGCAAGTGTTGTTGTTGTGCGGCTGGTGTCCCGTTCAAAAGTTGTGTTGCACTTTTTTCTTTCTTTGAAGTTGAAGCCATGCACGTTAAGAAATGATGAACTCATTTGGCTCGCAGTCAGCTCAGCTGGGTTCGTATTAAGTGTTGGCGGAGGAGGAACGAACGAACGAACGAACGAGTGAGTGAATGAAACGTCTGGCGCAGAACAAAGGGGTCGATCCTCTTCCCTGGAACTCCCCATTGTTTAACCAACCCGAGGGCGCCTCTTTCCCCAAGTGCTCCAAAGGTGGGTTCGGATGGAAATACTGTACTTCATTCATCCATTCATTCGGCTCCTCACTTCTTTGCGTTCTCTCGGGGGGCACTTTAGAAATGTAGCGTCATTTTATGGAGCTCGCACGTGTAACAAAAAAAAACAACAACCCTCAAGCACATAATTCGTATGCGATCATTACATTCGCAAGATTCTCAGGTCATTTAATGATGACAGAATAAACGACTGAATCAACTCATTTTACGACGGACTTCCCGTTTCATGTACGGCAACTTACGTAAGTCGGTATAAATCGTACGTAGAACCTGAACGTAGTAGTAAAGTCATGAAAATAGTTAAATATTAATAAATAAACACACAAATAGAATGTAAAAATACTTTAGAAAAAACACCAACAGTGCGGTTAAGTGCTTCCGTCTCACCTGTCGACGTAATGTCCATCACCAACCGACGTCAATAGCCATATTTACAAAAATCTTCTCTGTATATATAAAACATCCATCCATTTTCTGAACAATCAATTGACGAGGTAAATGAGAAGCTTCTTGTGCCGTGTGAAGAAATATGCTGCAACTTTTATAAAAACTTGTAGGCCATTAAAAAAAAAGCACTGGAAAACAGACACACTAGAGTACGGGAGAGTCTGTATTAAAAATCTTCTTTTTTTTTTGACTAACAGTGTTGCATGTGATGCTGTTTTGTGTTGTCAGGTGACGGGCATCCTGTCGTCCAGTCATGACCGCAGGGAATGGCAACACAAACAGTAGTCGACCGAGAGGAGAGGGCAAAGCAGCCCAGGCCGTAGTTCAGTCTCACATCCTGACGCATTTCATCGAGGGATTTGTTATCCAGGAGGGTGCCGAGCCTTTTCCTGTGAGCGCTCACACCCAAGCACACGCGCGCACACTAAAAGAGAACGTTTGATTGTTTCATGGTGAAACAGGAAGGCTCGCAGTGACAATATGAAAGAAATATTTCAGTCCATTTCAATATTTCTTGAATTATTTCATAGTCCCTGCTTGTTTCTCTGACAAACATTGAACCATCATACATGCATTTTGTGGTGTTTGCAGTGGAAAACAAGTTCCAGTTTTGAAATGAATATGATCTTTTTGTGTCTGTAGGTGGAACGTCCTTCCTTTTCAGTCGATTGCCTCAGGAGACGCACGCCGGACTGGAGAATGAACGGGCTCCCACCCAAGGGTAACATTCCGTTTCCCAGCCAAAATGGCACAATAGTTTCATTTTTTCTGCTTGTCGATGTCATTTTCTTAAGGATTTTGCTGGCATTTCCCCTAGATTAGCTCATTAACTTTTGTGTTTTTTTTATTATTATTATTAAGAAAGTAAAAAATTGAGGCGAGAGAATACTTTGAAATCCAGTTGGAATAAAAACAGGGTTTCAGGGGGTCGGTAAAAAACATTAAAAGTCATCGTTACTCCGTTTGAGTTCAATCGAGAAAAGCACGTCTTCTTCTGGACAAGCTCCTTCCTTGTCGTTCATCTGTGCTTCAATTAGTGTCCCTTAGCACAACCGGATGATGGGGGGGGGGAAGAGAAAAAAAAAGTCCGGTCCCCTTTTCAATAAAGTTTCAATTCAAATGAGAATATTATGACTTATTTAACATTTTTATGTCAAATAATGACTATATTTGTTGTTTTCCGACCAAATCAAAACTATGAAATTAGTCAATGAAATAAATGAGCGTTAATTGCCTCTGACAGCAGCAACAGTCATTAAATGGATTTTGCTCAAATTAAAAGCTATTAACTGGAAATAAAATATAATTCATTGATGTCAAAACGTTGTTCATGATTTATTTGGCACACAAGCGTTGTGCAAAGGAAACACGACAATGCAATTTAGCAATAATAAATGGGACTTAACAACAACAACCTAGATTTGTGGGCTTGTATGTCTGACATGTATCTCCCCTGTTCCGTCAGATTTGAAGGCTCGACAAGAGCCCATGCTTACCTGTGAGCTTTGTGGCAAGGTGGACTTTGCGTATCTCTTCAGAAGGTCCAAGAGGTTCTGTTCGACACTTTGCGCTAAAAGGTAAGTGGCAGGAAACGGTCTGACACAGGATTGACACGCTTTGTCTGCCTTCATACTCAAAGGAAAGTTTTCGTCTCCTCGCCTCCCGTCTGACTGCAGCGTGTGAAGCAGAACAATCGTGATTGATTTGGCGAATGTTTTTGTTCCTAGATACAATGTGGGATGCACAAAAAGAGTCTGTGGCTTCCCAAACCGCAAATCCACCCCAGAGGACATGAAGAAACAAAAAGGACTGAATGAAAACCACAAAAACTCCAGTTTGGAGTTTAAAGACAAGGTGGGATGCGACTCCGCTTTAGTTTTTCATGTTCAGTATTTATGTGATGCATGGAGATGAATGGTGGTGGTGTATTTGATTTTGGTTTTTGAAAGCAGCTTTCCTGCTTTCAGTCGTCTTCCCGCGTGCGGAAGTCCGCTGGACGCGTGACTCACCCTGCACAGGGAGAATCCAGCCAATGTTCCGACTTGTCCATCTCCAAACAAGACCAATTTGGGCCTGCGGCGCAAGGCACCAAAGTTCCCGGCCAGTGGAACGTGGACGACGTCTACGTTTTCATTTGCTCTCTGCCAGGTGGGGGCGCTCACTTTGTTCATCCAATTACTTTTGCTTTCTTCACATTTGGATTGTCCATTTGGCGTGCAAAATATTGTTGAATGAGAAAAAAATAACAATTGTTTGCCTTTCATAGCAGTGACTCAATATCTTAAGTGACTAACTTTGTTTTCTTCAAAGCGGAAGTCAAGTGAAAAAATGTTATTGACAATAATGTGTTCTATGTAGCCTACACACAGCATTTCTGATTAATTTTGCATTTGTGGAATATGAATAAAGCAGCGTCCATTTTACCACTACTTGCTGTTGAATGAAATGTTTGCTGCATTCGAGGATGGTCGGAAGTCGGAAATATCCGAGTTGGTTTTTCCCACTTACGACCTGAAGTAAACAACCAAAATGACGGATAGTGGTAAATTTTTTATTTTGGTTCTTAAAACTCATTTTTGACCTCCAGCAAACTTACCTTCTCGTAATTTAGCTTCTTTTGTTTTTAGCATTCCATACAGTTAAGTAGTTGACCATATCATTTCATGCAATACTGTCACGTACGTTGCATCACGTGGAGTTATGTGAAATATTTATGAATGAAGAAAGTTATCTAGTTTTATACTCGAGTACCACTCACGGTCTGTGTTTCCGAAGGGGGAAACCATAGTTGAGTGACGTCACTTGTAGTCCGTCGGTGAAGTCGGGGTCCTTCTTTTTTTTTTTTTCGACTTCGCACGTGGAATTTTCAAGTTCAAGGGGCGTTCTCGTACACACGTCCTGGTTTGAACTCGGAAAAGTCCGACTTCCGACCATCCTCGAATGCAGCACAAGTATCAACCATTCATAGCTCAGCTTGCGAACGTCACATGAACAAACTTAAAAAACAAACAAACAGGTGAGCCATGATTGGTCATTACCTGAACCCTCACAACTGTGATGTCATTTTCAGTCGGCAGCATGTGGCAAAATGGCTGCCTCGAGATGTATAAAAACAAGTGGGCATTTTGCTTCTTAATTCATGTCCCCAAGCACATAATTATTTGACTAGTGGAGCCGCATAGAGAAAGTAAAAATAACTCCCTCAAGTTTTTCTCAATTTTACAAATTTAACCTTGCAAGAAATGCTATTATGTACACCCAAAATTAGCTTTTAAAATGATATTATATATATATTGCACTTCCATTGCCAAACACATGTACACGCAGAGCAACAAAATGGCTTCCACTAGGGTTAGAAAAAACAATTGGGACATATTTGAGCAGTGTCGTGCTTGTATCCTCATCACAGGCGAGCGTTTGCGTCCGCAGGTTGTCTGGAGATCGCGGAGGGCTTTCGTTCGCAAGAGATCGACGGTCAGGCTCTCCTCCTGCTGAAGGAGGACCATCTTATGGGGGCCATGAACATCAAACTGGGGCCCGCGCTCAAGATCGCTGCCCACATCGGCATGCTCAAAGACTTGTAGCTCATCTCTCACGCGCGCATTTTAGGTTGCGCAAGTCATCCCGGTCCGAAATGTTACATGTCACATACAGTATGTCGCTACTGTCAAGAATCCTCTGTAGTTCAAAGGTCAGTCTGTTTGTTTTTTGATTTCCATTTTCGCTCCGAAAGCAGTGAAGTGCACAGCAGTTTTTGAGCCATTCAACAAACTGCAGAATAGCTGAATTGTGTTTGTTCGAGAACAGCTTGTGTTGAGCACTTTCAGAGCTTTTGGTGTGGTTCGTAGACGGACACTTTTACACTACGCAGGCAAGAATTGTGGAATCGCCGGTCTCAGAGGACGTTCAGTTCATTTTGTAAAAACAAAACGGCAGATCACAGACATGACACAACACTAAAGTCATTTCAAAGACATCAAGAAATACTCCAAGAAATAAAGGAGGAATGTGGTGGTCACTAAGTTACTCGTTTAGACCAGGGCAGAGGGATTTTTTTTTTTTTTTTTTTTTAAATCACTCAATTCTGATGACTAATTTATAGAACCATGAAAAACAACAAAATGCCTCAAAGACTACTGATTCCATCATTTTTGCCAGAGGTTGTAGCAATGTGATGACATTCTTGTTTTTTCCTCTCTCTCTTTTGTACACTTTTCAGAAATATCTCAAAGATTTGAAAGTTAATGTATGTTCGGACTTATGATTTGAGTTTGTCATGAGACTTAGACTGTCACTATTCATACAGCAATCTGGTGGGATTTAAAATGTCCACATTTCGCTTGATTTCCCCACCCACAAAAATCACATTTTATTTTTATTTTTTCATTTAGGCTGCAGATTTGTGTGATGTTGTAATGCACATTTTCGTATAGTGGAGTTTTCTGATTCAGTGCCTATGCTGGCCAATCCCATACAGTTGCTATGTTAGAAAATAAATATAACTGCAGATTGCCATGAATTATTCCATATACAAGAAAAAACATTTAATGAACATACATTAACTACTAAATAAGACCATTTAACTAATGAACAAAAAAAGTAATGCTGATAAAAGTGACACTTTCCATAGTGACAGAGGCTGTATCATAAGAATTACAATCCTCTGCTGTCATCTAAACTTTGAATGAGCAGTTTCAACCTCATTTGTCTTTTTTGTAGCTCGTACACAAAACAAAAGGCTTCACCTGCCCACAGAATTGTACGCTTGCCTCATCTCATGCCAGGAACCTCAATTCAAAATGAATATTCTCACATTTGCTCCAGAAATGATGTCACACTTGTTTAGTTGCAACAACAGATTAGGTGAAAGGTTATTTAGTCAAATACTACAGCGAAAAAAAAATAGAAAAAGGCAGAAATGTTGTTTGTCCACATGTGCATCTATTATATGAAAAGACGACATTCAAATTGTTCTCACGTGTAGCTTGATGGACCAAATGAGAGAATCAAAGGCAAGGTGATTTCTTGTTAATTTAATCGAATGATTCCTTATAAAACATCAACACACAGCAAAGAAATCCCGAAACGTGGCAAAGTTGTCAGCAGGTGAGAGGATGCGTTGAACATGGAACCGTTTGACAATGACAAACATTAACATGTCGGACATCGCTTGCACTGCACTCACAATAAAATCGACGCTCCTCATTTCGGTTGCCGTGTAAATAAACAAAATTTAATGCACAGCATTTGAACATCAATCAGATTGGCTTATCTATTTGTTTGCTTGTTGATAGAATTAAGTGAAGGTTTGACCAAATGAGATTTCTTGGAAAGCTTCAACTCGGTAACCTCGGCAACTTGCTAAGAACAAAATAGAATTGGATTTGACTTGTGCAGACAAAAATATTAAGCCTGCGTACTCCAGTGACATCCTGTTCTGCAAGGTGTCAAGGATTTTTATTTTTTATTTTTTTCTGAAGGGATACTTGACTCATTGAGCCATTTTCAGCAGCAAAAAAGTTTTATATTTTGTCCAGAATGAATTTGGTATCTTAATACCTTTACTCATTTTTCCACTTGCTGTTGACTGAAGATGACATCACCTGTGCTGAGAAAGTAGGTCATGTAACGACCAATCACGGCTCAGTTTGCTGACCAAACCCAGAAAACAGGTGAGCCACGATTGGTCGTTACCTACTTCCTCAGCACGGGTGATGTCATCTTCAGTCGACAGCAAGTGGAAATTCGATGAACTTTTGACAGCTGAAAATGACTCAAGTATCCCTATAAAAAGCTATTTCAGGCAGTTTGGGTCTCAAATGTAATGGCCACTTGCGTTCATTTACAATGTGCATGCGTATCGATTTTCAGGACAAATTACACACATAAGCGGAAAACATGGATTCACCTTTTGAGAACACGCACTGATTGACCCAACCAAATGCTCTTTATAAAATCATTTTCGTTTTGGCCATGGAACGAAATTGGCCCATTTTCCATTTCGGACATTTTGAGAGTTGCCATCTTTAGGTTACCGTTTGTCACATTGGTGATGAGAAGTCAACACCTGGAGGAAATCTGCGCCAACGCACAAAACAAAAGACAACGATGAGTTTGCGATGGTGGCTCGGCGAGTTCCGCGCCGTTCGTTATACCTTGCTCCTGAAGAGGGGCTTGGCCCCGGGGCCGCAGTACTCGTTGTAAATGAGCTTGAAGAGGAAGAGGTGGAAGAGCGTGATGAGCGAGGCCACGCTGAACCAGAAGAGGAAGGGCAGGCCCGGGTACCTGTTGGCCATGTGCTCCTCGTGGTCCAGGATGGCCTTGAGGTGCAGCGTGTGGCGCAGGTCCTGCAGGTGGCGCAGGTCGGTGGAGATGTAGAGCAGCGGCGTGATGGGCCGGGTGACCATGACGGGGAAGGTGTGACCCTTGACCTCCGAGGTCAGCTCCACGGGCTCGTTGAGGCAGCCGGCCTCGCAGGCGTACAGCTTGACGGGCTTCTCCTGCGGCTTGACCGACACGTGGAGGAAAGGCTTGCCCTCGCCGTCCGGCAGCACCGCCAGGTTGATCAGGTCCTGGTTGTAGTGGACCCCCCTCAGGGCGTAGCTGTTGTGCAGCACGTCCGGGTCGGCCTGGAACTGCAGGTGGTTCTCGGTGAACTGCAGCCCGCCGAAGCTGAGCGCCATGCCCTGCACGGCGCCGTGGGCGCCGGCCGCCACCAGCGCCTTGCAGCCGCGCTTCTGCAGGGTCAGCGTCCACAGCGTGACCAGCTGCAGGATCTGCGCCGCGCTGCTCACCCGCTCGGGCCACAGGTTCTCGGCGTGCATGGTGGCGTGGCCGCTGAAGCAGTGGTCGGCGTACTTCAGGCTGGACTCCAGGCGGGCGCGCTCCTCGCCGCCCAGCCGGCGCTCCAGCAAGGGCGCCGGCGACGACGACAGGACGTAGTAGAGGGTGGCGTTGACCGTGCGGCTCGACGGCGTGTGCGAGTCGGTGATCTTGCGCATCTCCACGCCTACGCAAACAAAACAGGTTTCCCCGGGTGGAGTCTTTGTCGAGTGCGCGTTCCCGACGTGCCGCGTTAACATTCTTTTGTCAAACAATAACAACGCTCGACTCGGGATGTCACGATATCCAAAGAGATAATTACGATTATTAGTTTGGCGATATTTACAAAAGGTCACAATATTGGGGGAAAAGAATGGGCTCATACAAAAATTTATCACAATATTGTGCTTTGGTACATAACTGCAATATTATTATTATGTTGTTCATGTACACAAATCACAGGCATATTACGTTCCCCTTCATTTGACAATTAGTGTAGATTTTAAACATAGAAGGGCCAAAACATCCCAAATGAAAATTAAATTGCACTAAAAAACTAGCCACCAGAGGGTGCTAGAACTGCACAAATGCAAATCAACCTGAGTTTTATAACAGATGTGTTGCATTTAAAAATTGTGAACATGACGACGACGATATAGTGGCAGTTTTAATATCACGGTATCACGATATCGCACTTATCGTCACGTCCGTAGTATTTATTTAGTGTTTTTCATTTGCTCATTGGCCTACAAGTGTTTTTCATGCAAATATCAGATAACCATAAGTTACTGCAAAAGGCAATTAAAAAGTTCATTCTGGACAATTTGGGGTTATGACTAAAAATTCAAACTCTGATATGTGACGTCAAACCATTATCATGTAGGAATGCCCAATTATGGAAAAATAATAATCACTATTATATTGGCAATAATTGAAATTACAATTATTCAAACAATTATTTAGTTTTTTCACAAAACAAGAAAATGTTGAAGCATTTAAAAAGATTAAGACCAATAAAAAAATATGTAAATACTATATGTAAGTTACATTTGGACCAAACAGAATTTATAATATATATTTATAATAATACATATTTATTTATGTTGGCAAAAACTTGAAGTTGGAAATTATTTCTCCTATAATTATGTGAGTTCCTTTTGGATGAAACAAAATGTATTAAATTAGTTATTTTAAAATGTAAAAAAAAAAAGTGCAAATGTATACATTTAAAAAACTCAAACAGTATTTATAGCCTTTTTTTTTCTTTTCTTTTTTTCTTTTACGACTTCCTCAAGTGTACATTTTCCTCCCACCAAGTTATTTCTGTCTAAGATGATTCTCAGAAAGGTTTTTGGAGTGGAAATGCTCTTTTAAAGCTTTTGTTTTGCATCAGTAGAAATAAATCAAAGCTTGTTTTGAATAGCGTCATTGTTTTTTCACTTTTTCGCGAAGTGGTGACCTCAAACGGGAATCTTATTTGAAGACCATATTGCCGAGCCCTACGTTTTCTTGACGTGACAGTGTTCTCTACTTTTGATGAGCTAAAACACAGAGAAAATAATTTCCTGATTGGCAAATGCAGCATGTGCTTGAAAAAGGCTACCTGAAATGAAGAGATCCATCCAGGCCTGCTGGTGATCTACGACCAGATCGTCCACAGAAGACCTCAGCAGCTCCCCCAGCTCTTTTTTGGCATCGTCCCGGAGGCTGGTGAACGTCTCCTCCAGCTTGGATGGCTCGATGGGCTCCGAAGTCGTCACGACTGACAGGATATTTTCAACGTACTCCGATTTCTGAAAAACCTGGAACCTGCTGCTGATCTTTTTGGTCACCACCACCACGAGCATCATTCGGTTCTTTTCTAGAGGGACTCTGCCAGACGAGAGCACGATCTCTCTGTCCTCCACTTTGTCCACACTGGTGGAGAACTTGCCGCCAGAGTTGACGGCGGTGTTGTAGGAGATGTGGAAGGCGGCCGACTTGTCGGAAGGGTTGTTGATGTGGATTCTCTGAAGGTAGACGTTATGTCGACTCCTGTGGGCAAGAAACTCCTCCCTGATGGTGACACAGTCCCGGGACGACTGCGCGGCCGCAAGCGAGGCGCATCGAACCGACAGCACAGATCCTTTTCGGAACCACATCATGGCTGCCCGCGCTTCGGCCTGCTTCCCCTCGAGATGGACGCCCACAATGGGAGAATAGTCGGTCTGGTGGACCGGAGCCGAACCAGGCTGCGAAGACGACGCCACCCACAGTTTGTTCGAGTCAGTGTCAATGAGGATATGGCCGTTACCTGATACAAAGGGTGTGTCTAGTTGTTCCTGAGATGTGCTGTACAGACCCTCCCCACGGTCCACGAGAGACTTCCATCTGTGGATTTCCGCCTGAAGACACTGCCCGGCCACACCGCCCGGCATGTCCGAGCCACTGAAAAACCTCCACTTGCGCTCTGCTCCAAGATACCAGTAGAAAATGAGGAAGACGAGCAAACCGATGAGAAGTCTTCTCGCCCAGCTGCTTGATAACAAGCCGGGTAGCCCCTTCAGTCGTTGCTGCAGCCACATTGTTTACTTTAAATGTGCGAACAGTCCGAATACTTCAGCGTGACAAGTTTATCCAGTTAAAAAGTCACGGACCGATAGCATGTTTCCAAGTAGCCTCGCTAGTGACAGTCTACATTAGCCCGGCTACGTACCGAGGAGTTTGAAACCAGGCTGAGAAGAATGCGTCGTCGTGCGTGCTTTCATATTCGTCACAAAAAGTAGTCGGACACTCACCAGTGTATCAATTACGGGGTCCGATGGCGTTACGTTTGATTTGACGTGTCAAATATGTAATACACGAGAAACTGCTGTCAGCAGACCCGACACTTCCGGTTTGTACAACTGTCGCCAAGCCTCGAGTCGTAAAGTGGAAAGCAAAGTCGTAATTTGAGTCGTGCAACATCGCCATCTAGCGTGTGAAGTGCTGAGACGCACAATGACGTTTTATGTCAAATTTAAACTACGAATACTTGTATATATTACATCTGCTACAAAACATTAATATAATTTTGTTGTTAAATATTACGTTACAACAAAGTGCTGTTTGTTGATACAAATAGCTTGTTTAAAAAGGACATACATGGGGGGGAAATCTCTCAAATTTTGGGGGCGCTTGAGCAGCCCCCAACACTCCCAAAGAAATAGAAGTTCAATTTATAATATTTTTAATTACTGGTGTTTTAATTTTATCCATTAATGGACCAATCAATTCTGGTTTAATTTTGTCATGGAAACATCCTCTTTCATGTTGTTCACATGTTGACATCATGAGACCAATTATGACTACTAAGTTAGGAGTCATAACAACTGATCAAAAGTGCTTTGTTTTTCAAGGTTCTCTCTCTCTCTCTCTCTCTCTCTCTCTCTCTCTCTCTCTCTCTCTCTCTCTCTCTCTCTCTCTCTCTGTGGAGTGGACAGTGAGCTGAATGTCCCAGTGTCATGGCAGGCTTCAACAGAGAAACAAACTGGAAGAGCCACAGAAAGGCATTGAAATGGACGCCCATTGAAAATTTCATGGATCAAAACACCTATTGTGAATTTTGGCATTCAGCTCTTTGTTATAGAGAAGGCAAATACTGAGACATTGAGCACTTGGACCGATACAATTTCAAAGGTTCATAGAAAGGCAAATTAAGAGACATTGTTGTGCATATAAAAAAATTCACCCAAAAGACCATATTCCGAAATGTTTTGCGAGGTGTGAATACTATATAATTACGTCTGTGGAAGGTGATGCTGAGAAGAAGAAGAAGGAAAAAAAAACTCGTTTGGCATCAGAAGAGATCAGGCAATTACAAAATCCTGTTTCAATTACGTCATTGTGTTAAGTTTTGGCAGCTTAACTGCATTCGGATAAATGGATGACGGAAAGATGAAGTTTCTTTAGCCAATTATGGTGTATTTGTTACGGAGCGCAACAAAGCACGTCTGCACTCAACTGCCTCCAAGCTCAAAGTAAAAGGAGGATAAAAGAACAATAGAAGATTAAAGAAAAGTGTTCGAGCGCCTCACAGTGGCACAAGCGCAACATTACACATCAGAGTACATAGCGCTCAACACATTGTCATTTCAAAACCGGAAGAAAAAAGAAGATTTTCAGTGTAAAATTTCACTCGAGGCTGAGCAATACAAGCACTTTTTCGTCCGGGAGGTGGGAAGTGTACGTGGAAGGCACCCAGGCGCAGTGCTGAAACGGTCCAGACAGAGTCACACTCGGCCTCTGCATGCGTGCAGGAATTCACGTTCACGGAACAGCTGGGCTGAGCCTGACACTGGAATCAAATCACAGCTTGTTTATATTGCCTGCCTGTGTAGCCCACGGGGGATGAATGGAAGCTCTGGTTTACATTTGGAGAGAGAGAGAGAGAGAGAGGGGGAAGAGAGAGAGAGGGAGAGAGAGAGAGAGAGAGAGAGAGAGAGAGAGAGAGAGAGAGAGAGAGAGGAGGGGGAAGAGAGAGAGAGGGGGACGATTTGGGGGGGCTCTCCTTTTACATAGCCGGGTCAGCGGGGAAAGTGATTCCGCACTCCTTCCACACTCCAACCGTCTAATTTCACCATGAAACTTTGGCCGCTGTTATTCCCCGTCTTTGTTTTCTACACACTCTTTCCTCTGCGCGACTGTGACGACGAGCAACCCCGTGAAGGTAAGACAAACAGCGGCTCTTCGTTCGTCTTAGTTCCACTGTTAGAAGTGGCAAATGGCAATGGCGTCATACATGAAACCAGACGTCAGATTCAACAGGCGATATACATGCACGTGTTATGTTTCGCCTTTTGCTGCTCGCGTTAATTTGGCTGCCGTGCGAAGAAAGGTGACATTTTGTTTGTTTGTTTTGATTGTTGGTAGCCGTGGCCACAGGCCAGGTGGAAAAGCGTTGACCGGAAATGAGGGTATTCTGTATGTTTGTGGGGACTGGGGACCCCCCAGCTAAAGAAAAAAAAGTCACTGGTTCTGAAGTTGTGAACGTGCCGCTGACGTGGACAGGATTGTTCCTGTTTGTTTGTTTCCGCCTAACTTCCCGTGGGATGGAAGTTCATGGAACGTCGCTTTGGAGCAGATCGAACAACCGGTGGAAGCTCAAGAGTGAATTCAACGAAAATTGTGCCTGGAATGGTGACGACGTTGCTCCAGTGAGGCTGCAGAATGTTCTAGAGATGTTTTTTTTTTTAAAAAGAAAAAGACGTGAAACATCTTGCATTAAGTTTGAAGTCATGGCAAGGTCGATACAGTTGTAATGACAACTTTTAGTATTCATACCCACTGTAGATTGCATTTCTATGCTAAAATGTACAAACTTGGGGCCGCCTAAAACACAAGATAAATGTAAAAAAAAAAAAAAAAAAAAAATCACCAACATTTATTGGGGACATGTATTTCAACCTCTGAAAATATAAGAACAATTGCATCAATATTTTGGATTTTATGGACTCATTGAAGTTCATTCATTTTGTGAAGGGCTCGCCAACATGGTGCCCATGGGCAAAGGCAGCCCCCATAGGACCACTTGCAGCCCACGGATTTCTAGACATGGGACTATTAGTGTTGTTCGAATATTGTGCCCTTTGTTCATGATAGATGAATAGAAATATTAAGCATAAATAATGGCATAATGGCAACAGCTGCTTCCTGCAGAATTCTTCATGATTTTTATTATGTTGACTGTGGTTAGTTGGGAGAACTAACAAAGTAGACTACGGTGCAAATTATTTGTTACTGTACTCGAGCAGGTTTTTGAGGTAGATGTACTACATTTGAAAACATCATGTGTGTACTTTCTACTTCTTTTTCTAATATGCTTGTTATTTTTTTTTTTCAACTTACGCAGATGACGACGCCATGTAAAAAAGACAGAAATACTGTAGAGAGATAAAGTCCATTGTGGGTGAGAGATTGATTTATTTGTTTGGCCTATAAAGCAGAACAACTGAGACAGCAGCACCATTGAGGAAGGTGGACCACAGATTATTAATGACGACGCAGCAGACTTAAAAGTAAAAGAGTTGAATTAGTGTCTCTGCTGGCACTTTTTTTAAGTATGTGTTAGTGTGTACTTCTACCTGAGTACTTTTGATGCTACTTTCTCAAATACACGAATACTGTAATGCCTTTTTCAAATCACACTAAATATTTTTTCATGTGGAAAAGTAAACCCATGTCATCATGGTCATCATGAATACATTGGATACTCACTGCAACAATATTACCTTCTGACACTCAACTTTGAGACTTGGCGGCAGCAGGCAGTGAAGTTTCACCCCCCCCAAAAAAATAATGGAACTGACACTGTATAATGTATTAAGGTCACGTCTGGAGAGGAATCCAGACATCCATTTTCCAAACCGCTTATTCCTTAAAGTTGACCTGAAAAATCACCCCCCACTGCTAGCAGTGAAGAATGAGGTGTCATGGATGGAATATGACGCATAGCCCATGATTGAGATTAGTTTGCCAGGTGATCTCTCGTCCTTTCCAAATCAGAAATCATCTGCTGACACGACAAGCCACATATGGAACGTGAGCGCCATCTTCAGACATCTTGGCTGAATTCCTCTTCAATTCTGTCTTCCAGATCAAATCGTAGTCGTGACCGTGGCGACGAAGGAGACGGATGGCTTCAAACGTTTCTTGAGATCTGCAAAACATTTTAATTACACTGTCAAGGTAGGAAAACCCGCATTGGATGTTGTTTTTGCGTATTCATTTCCCAGATTGCCTGCATGCAAATCCGACATAAACGAGCCTCCCTGGACAACAAAAATGATTTGATGTGGTTTGCGTGTTCACAGGTTCTTGGTCGGGGTGAAAAATGGAAAGGAGGCGACTACTTGTCCCCCGGGGGAGGTCAGAAAGTGCGACTTCTTAAAGCAGCCCTCGAGGGAATGAAGGATGAAGATAAAATTATTCTTTTTGTTGACAGGTAATGTGTCTTCATCTTAACAATATGTCATCTCCAACTTCTTTGGGTTGTGAATGAAAATTTTGGTTGAACTCCAAACTGTAAGAGCTTCAAATTCAAGTGAAGCTTCCACTGTATTCTGCATTCTGCTTGTTTTGCTGTCGCGGTAACCACAGTGAAGGAGAAAATAGTCAAAACAGCCTCTTTTTTTTTTTTTTTTTTTTTTTTTTGCTTGCGCCACCGCTGTGTCAGTATCTTGTAACTTTCCTTCTTGTGTTCCACAGCTACGATGTGATTTTCGCCTCAAGTCCTAAAGAACTGCTCAAGAAATTTGTGCAGGCCAAACACAAGCTGGTGTTCTCCTCTGAGACCCTGATCTGGCCTGACAGACATTTGGAGGACAAACATCCGCCCGTCCGCGAGGGCAACAGGTTCCTCGGCTCAGGCGGTGCGCTGCTTATGTTTCCACATGACACAATTTGTTTTTGCAGACTTGGATTCAATCGTTTCAGTATTTCAGTCTGAGCTAAGATGATTTTGTTTTCGCAGAAGGTTACAACATGTAGATGTCATGCGGAGAGCAGGTTCTTCTTTGTAGACCAAAAACCGCTTCACAAGCATCAAAAAAACAAAAAAAAACAAAAATCCTGGCAGTAGTAATGAGGCCGCTTGAAAGTTGGGACGCAGCAAGTTCGGGCGCCTGTTTACACCAGTTTACTGCTTTCCGCAGGCTTTATTGGCTTCCTGCCCAACGTCAAGGAAATGCTTGCTGAGTGGGCGGGACAAGACAGCGACAGTGATCAGCTGTTTTTCACCAAGATTTATATCAATCCTGAGAAAAGAGTAAGAAAAGTTCTGATACTCTTTTTTTGTTGTTGTTGTTTTATATGTTCACATAAAATGTATTTATTTATCAATGAATAAAGCATCTCTGAGTGTTTTTCAGAAATCTCTAAATATGACAGTGGACAGCACATGCAGATTGTTTCAGAACCTTCACGGGGCTCTTGGTGAGTGAAATGACTTTTATTGTCCAATTGTGGTCAAACCGATTTGAACCTCCGGCAGTCGACACACACGCGGCTGTTTACGGAACACAGCTGGCGTGTTAAAAATGTTAAGTACACCCTTCCAATAACACCTTTTTCCTTTTACTGCCTTTCTCAGTTGGGCCCTTTAGAATGTGAAACAAACAACCTATACATAACTTTTCAGACCATACAATATTATTATATGTAGCGAAAACTGTTTTAAATTAGTGATAAAAAAGATGCAATAACAATATCATGAAATATTTCCATGGAAAATCAAGGACGCATAGTCGTACAAATACATTTGAGGGTTTATCAGTCAGCGAGTGCATGTTTAAACACGAGTTGCGCTCCGCAGTTTCTGCCACATTTTTTTTCTCCAAGTAAGGAATTTGTTAGTGTTACGTGAGGCGGGGATGAAACGCTCCCGTTTTCAACATCCACTGAATGTGAAAGTGTCACGTCTGCCACGTGGAAACGCGGCTTTCGACTCCCCGAGTTGGATTTCAACAAGCTGCCAGACTCCAAAACGCAAACGAATATCTTGCACTCGTAAACGTACTGTTTGCATGCATTGCGCTTCCAGACGAAGTGGTGCTCAAGTTTGAGAATCGACACGTACGAGCCCGAAACTTGCTGTACGATACGCTGCCCGTCGTCATCCACGGGAACGGACCCACCAAGGTACCGACGACACGCGTGATAAGAGATGTGACGCACGAGAAGCTAAAACGAGACTTGGCTTCCCAGCTTCAGCTCGACTACCTTGGAAACTACATACCAAACGCGTGGACGTTTGAGACGGGCTGCACAGTTTGTCATGACGACTTACGGCCACTCGGGAACCTGAAGGTGACTCTCAGCGTTTTGCCCATCATATCAATTGAAAGGAAACATTGAGTGTACAGTCGACAAATGCGTTTTCCCGACACTCAAGATTGCTTCCCCATCAGGAAAATGAATTTCCTTTGGTGGTGATCGGCGTCTTCATTCAGCAGCCCACCCCGTTCGTTAGTGTTTTTTTTGAACGCCTGCTGAAGCTTCAGTATCCCAAGAACAGACTCAAGCTCTTCATTTTCAATAAGGTAACACAAATTAAGGCACACATTTTAACTAATGTTTTAGCAATCACTCACTTTTGATGACAATTTGTTTTTGTTTTTTTAAACGGATACATGTCCTAAATAGATGTCAGAACCTTGAACAGTTTACAGTAATTAGAAGAAAAAAAAACTATACAAATAAAACTAATAAGAATAAATAATGAATGTAATATCTAAATAAATTTACAAAATATATTCTCTTTCTAATAAAACAATAAAACCAACTTTCTATTCTTCTGAGGGAGCTGATTGGTAGACACAAAATCATAACGAAAACAAACATGAACTACATGAAAACAAGACGTAACATGAAGCAAAACTAAATACGACACTAAACAAATATGGATCATGACATTGGATTTAGTTTGCTACACTGTACGTTGCTTTATCACATGTCCAAAAGAAAAACAACACATTTTTTTGTCATTAAATCCTTTCCAAATTCTAATGTAGAAAATTCTGCCTCCTGCCAACGTTGACATTTCCTTTTTCTGCGCCAGGAACGTCATCACGAGCGCCAGGTCGGCGCTTTCCTGCAGGACCACGCAAATCTTTATCTGGATGTCAAATTTGTTGGGCCCGAAGACGAGACGGACGTCGCGGCCGCACGCAACGCGGCCTTGTGAGTCACCAATAATTCTTGCTGCTGTATGCAAAGTGACACATTTTATTGTATTTTATTTTTTTTGTTGTATTTCAGTGATATGTGCAGGAAGCAGAAGGACTGTGACTATTTCTTCAACTTGGACGTTGAAGTTGCTTTGACCAATGAGAACACGCTTAAAATTCTCATCGAACAAAACCAGCAAGTAGATTTATCAATTATACCAAAAAAAAAAAGAGCATTTCCAGTCGAGTTAGGATTCGTAAGACTAATAAGACTTTGTGAAATGCTGTTCAGGCGGATGGTGGCACCGTTATTGACGCGGACCGGCCGACTTTGGAGCAACTTCTGGGGCGCCCTGAGCGCGGACGGCTACTACGCCAGGTCCGAGGACTACGTGGACCTTGTCCAAGGACGCAGGATGTAAGATGCTTCAAATGTGGACCATCGTTGAGGCGCGCTCCGGTCTAATTGCGCTCCGATTTGCAGCGGAATATGGAACGTTCCGTATGTAACCAGCGTGTACTTGATGAAGGCCAGCCTGCTTCGCTCGGAGCTCTCGGACGAGGATCTGTTTGCTTCCAATTGGTTGGACCCTGACATGACCTTCTGCCAGCATGTTCGAAGCAAGGTACATCAAATATACTTGATATGTCCGGTTATTCACGTCAAGAAATCATTTATCTGAATTGTATTTGCAACATAAACTTTCTTCTCAGGGGGTCTTCATGTACGTCAGCAACATGGACACTTTTGGACGCATCATTTCAACGGAAAATTGTCAGACCGGACATTTGCATAACGATCTGTGGCAGATCTTTGAAAATCCAGAGGTGAGAAATGGAATCAATCGGCGGGTCCTGATCGGGTTTTCATGCCTTTGGAAACAAGAGTTTGTGCCGCTCTTTGTTTATATGATGGCAGGAGAAAAGTCCATAATAGAAATCTATAAATCTTTGTCGTATGAAACATGCAAGCTCCACATATTGAAATAAATTCCATACTAAAAAAAAATTGCCAACGATGAAACTATGGCGGTATTATTACTTGTGGTAATATAAAAAAAAACGAGTCACAGTTGCACAATCCAATTGTGTGAAAAGTGTTTTTATTTCAGGACTGGCAGGAGCGATACATTCATGAGAACTACACGCACATCATGAAGGATAAACTGATTGAAACTGTGAGTTGTTAACATACAGTTTCCTTTTTAACCATATTCCTGATTGAAATGCATTTTTTTTTTTTTATCTCCACTTCATTATTGCTAGAAATGTTTTCATGTTTTGGTAACACTAGGATTACTGACGTGAGGTTGTCAGAGTTCACTTTACATTTTTAATAGATGAAGGTGGTCGAAAATTGTTACATAGCAGAGTATTTTTTGTTGTTTTGGTTGTGGAATGCGTCTTGTTTTGTCTTTCTGATCCGCAGCCTTGCCCAGATGTGTACTGGTTTCCAATTTTCAGCGATATTGCTTGTGACCACCTGGTTGAGGAAATGGAACACTTTGGCAAGTGGTCAGGAGGCGGGAACACGGTAATGTGGCCATCCTTCAATTATTCAATCTTGGCTGCTCATATTTTCTTCTCGCTTCACTAATGAGTCAATCACGAACAAGTAACTTTTTCTTTTTTTAAATCTCTGATTATGTTTGCGTTACCAGGACAGTCGAATCCAAGGCGGCTACGAGAATGTTCCCACCATCGACATCCACATGAATCAAGTCAACTATGACAAGGAATGGCACCAGTTCTTACTGGAGTACATCGCGCCCATAACGGAGCAAATGTATCCGGGTTACTACACCAAGGTAAGACCTCAGACATTTATGTGAGATGAAAAGAAACGTTCAGTTCTACCTGCGAGGGGGCCCAAACCAGCAGGAAATTGGATTTTGCTAAGGCTGCAGTTTGGATTCCACATTGCAACTGCAGGGGTCCTTAATTAAAACCAGTTTTAAGATCTGAAAGGCAAGCTGTGCTGAAGCTCAGCCTGTTTTCCATCGTTCCCTCCTTCAACACACCTGAATCAAATGATCAGCTCATCGGCGAGCTCTGCAGAAGCCTGATTATGATCCTGATCATTTGATTCAGGTGTGCTGGAGGAGGGAGAAATCAAAAGCAGGCTGGATAGAGGCACTTGCATTACATTACAAACCACACACGCAATAAGTGCAATCTGAAATATGGAAATTCTCCCTAGGCATCTTTTATTATTATTATTGTTGTTGTTGTTGTTATTCTAGCATTTATGGCACATTTTTGTTGAAACATACTTCGACCGGCTTCAATCTGATGTCACTCGACAATGGTGACCTCCAAAAATACGAAGATCGTCGTGATTGGCAAAGCATAATTTACACGATTATACACACTTTTATCTATTTATTTATTTTGATAATATCACTTTAGTTATTTGAAATTTCACTGTAAGTGTATCATATTAAATACAAGACATCTTGAGCCCTCTATTTCATGATATAATATTTTTTGCACCATTAAAACCCTGACGTATATGATCTGACACATGCCTTGCACGGAGAATCCATTAGAGGGCAGTATCACCCGGCTGATGGCTTTTCCAGCGACTTTGCAAGATCGCCCCAATTAAGAAAGAAGGGAAATGTTCTGATTTTTGGAATTACTGTTTGATATGTCTATTTATCATATTTTTGACACTTATAAATGTACAAATTTAAAGCTTTCTGACTTTATAGCTTTCTTAAATGTAGCATAAATTAACTGATCTTTCCCATAGTTCAATATGTACACAATTGTTTTTTTTAATAGGTATAAAAGCAGGATTACAGCATATGACATAAATTTTTTTCAATATTTTTAATTTTCATTAATTTTTAAAAATAGCTAGGCTGTGCTGAAATGCTGCACTTCCTGTTTCGTTCTTCTCAAACTAGTGTAATTACAAGGTGTATAATAAATGCAAGGTTGACCACAATGACATTGTGGGGTTGCAAGTTTGCAACCATCGGTTACTCTCTGCAACAGGGAAACTGTCAGACGACCTCATGTTTCTGTTACTAGGCAGAATTCGCGGCGCTCTGAAAATGTTGCGAGCCTCGCGACTTGTTGTGCTGACAAATGTCTTCTTGCAGTGCACTTCTCCCTTGAACTTCGTGGTGAGGTACAAACCCGACGAGCAGCCCCTGCTCGAGCCTCACCATGACGCCTCCACATTCACTATAAACATTGCGCTCAACAGCAAAGAGGTTGACTACCAGGTAAATGTGGGAGGAGCTAGCGCTCGTGCAAGCCTCCGGAAGTGACGGAAGCGACATTGCACCGCTCTCTGCTTCTTCTCCTCCGTCTGCGGAAGCAGGCTGGCCGCTTGTCTCGAACGGAGCGAGAGTTGCGCCCGCTCGCCCACAACTCGCTCTCCTGGTGTGGCCACCTGAGCAGTTTCCACGCCAACGCTTGCATGACTTTCCTCCTTTTCTTTCTGTGTGTTTGCAGGCAAATTTTGACTTGGCCTTTGTAGTTAGATATAAGCCCGATGAGCAGCCCTTTTTGCGGCCACATCACGACGCCTCCACATTCACTATAAACATTGCGCTCAATCAGATGGGCGCCGATTACCAGGTGAGTGGCATCGTCGGAGGTTGGTACCAATTGGCCGTTTTCATCCATTAGGGTTCAGATGTCCCAGAATGTAGGACACATGACAATGAGATGGAAGAAAGAAAAAGGAAAAACGCGGAGTTAGCTGAGACTGATTTCATTCCAAAAGAATGAGCATTCTTTGGCCGGCATGTCAATCTCCATTCCTGGTCTTTCATATTTTGCAATTCCATTTATGCATTCAGAAGTTTGTTCTCTTTTGCATGAACTCTGTTATTGTCATTGCATCCATCTCATTTCGCTGCATCTTCCATAGACTGGGCTCATGATCGGAATTTTCTTCTCATGAATAACAGCTACATTCCCGTTTATCGTGCCAATTGCTCTTGGAACTTGCGTATGCCGACGATGGCGTCAACGTGCGTTTCTTACGCGTAACCAACTGTGACCTCAGGGTGGCGGATGCCGCTTCCTCCGTTACGACTGCTCCGTGGAGGCTCCTCGCAAAGGCTGGGCCATCATGCACCCCGGCCGCCTCACCCACTACCACGAAGGCCTGCCCACCACCGCCGGCGTCCGCTACATCGCAGTGTCCTTTGTGGATCCCTGAACCTCCCGCAACATGGTCAAGGCCGACGCCCGCACGGAGCATCATGATGCGTTTGGATTAAGCATCACAGCCAGGAAGTGTTGACTGCTTCATAGTTTATTCACAATATATACTATTGTGCCTGTCACCAAGTTGTTGAGTATTTGTGTACATGATTTCATTTCATCCTGAATTCGTTTTGAAATATGGGGGGGTCAGTGAATTTTAGATTGTGTTTGTGACTTACAGCTGTACTGTCAAAACCAGTTACATATTTATTTTTTAACATATCCAGTGTGAATGTTGCCACTGAGATATCGGTGCTTGACATTTTGTCACAAATGCTCCAATGCTGATTATTACTTGACGACAATGTTCAAGTGTTCTACTTTGTTGTTGTTTTTTGCCTTAACTGTGGGAAAAAAATAAACCTGTCAATGCTAAGTGCCCTGGCATATAGCACACTGCAAAAACAGGAAACAAACCCATTTTGTCAGTTTCTTTTGGTATTTTGATGCGTTAAAGAGAAAGCATTGAATTAAAAAAAACTCAACAAAAAAAACACTAGGAGCTAAAATTTCACCAGTATTGTTAAAACACGTACAACTTCAAATGGCATTATGCTGTAATTTCTAAATTATTGCAAATGGGAGAGGGAGATTTATACTAGATTCTTGTATTTAAAAATAAAATGCATTTTTTTTCCCCCCACAGACTCACAATTTTTGATAAACTGTAAACTGGATAATACATTTTACGTGAGTGACTCAATCGCTTTTTTTTTTTTAACGAGTCAAAGACTTGAAAATAGAAGAAATTGTGTGAGTGTTAACATATGAAAACCACCAGATGGCCTGACAGACTAATGAATTTGCTTGCGAAGCAAATGTCTGCAGTTTGGTCGGAATGAATGCTATCAAAACGTTTGGCATGTGTGAGTTCGGTCTCTTCATGCATGCGTGTTTGCGCATGTGCGCACGACGGAAGAAAATGTACTGGCCACAATTATTTTTTTTTTTAAATGCGGTTGTTACAATTTGAATCTTAGCTCTTATTGTTCAAATGGTGAAAACGCAAACATGCTCCCGCTGCCGAAGGCTTGGAACAGGCAGAGCAGCAAGATGGACCCTCAATGTGGCCTTTTGTAGAAAGCCACTTTAGTTCTTCAAACGCTTGTGCAAGATGTGGAATTCGCAAAAAGCACATGGACCAAGTTACTGATTATTATTATTTTAAGGGGGGGGGTATGTTTTGTTAGTAGTAGTAGTTTCAGTAATTGTGTTAAATCAAAAATTCCCATGCCACAGTTATTATGGTTAATAATAATCTTTGACGCCAGTTTTATTAGGTTTGCCCATTTAAAGATACTGTATTGTTTTTGGTCAAAATTGTGTTTACTTGACAGTCTGATTTCTCATGAATGAATATTAAATATGCAAATAAGCATTTCTCTGACTGTTTAGTCAAGTCTAAATATGTTCTGATCTTGTAGCCATGGTTTTAAAACCTGGAAATGTTATCTTTGAGCATGCAAAGTTGCAAACTTTATTGCAAGAACACTAAATATGAACAGAACAAGGTAATAAAAACAACAACAACAAAAAGGCCGATTATAAGCGGAAGCGATCAGAAAGATTTGGAGATTGTGGGACTGTGAGGGGAACGTCACTCTTCTTCACTTCCACAGTCTTGTAGTGGCGAACGGGTTGTGCCTTGTGAACCTGTTGGGACAAAGAGGATTTCAACACCTCAAAATAGACGTTCAGGAGAACACAGCAGGGAAATTTTCATGCGACTCGAGTGATGGGACTTGATACATGTACAAATAAATAAATAGGCTTTGTTACGTCAACATTTTTCAAATAATTTGGAATGATTTTTCAATTCAAACTATTTCCAACAAAGACTTGATTTGTTCACTCGCACAACTCAATGGGTGGAAAAAAAAGCTCAATACAAAGGAATATGAATCAAACATTTTGAACTGACCATATTCATAAGACCCCAACCCCTCAATTCTAGCTTTAAAAACCGGCTTTAATTAAGGTCAGCACTTTATTCACGCAATAGCCGCTCCTGCTTGACACTCCAGATCAAGCTGCAACTATTACCGGAGGCTGAAGTCAGGAATGTTCAGGAATGTTTATCCTGTTTCGCATGTGGCCTAAAGTGTGCTGCATGTTTTGGCTTCAGAGGCAGCTGGGATAGACTCAAGCTTTCTTTTGGAATAAATAAAAGTGCAAGTGAGTAAATGTTGCACGCACTTGTTGCTGTCGAAGTTCAGTGACGGCCAATTTCTGCTTTCCCTCCTCCTCCCGCCGCATCTGCTCGGCTCGGAGCGCGATGGCGGCCTCCTTCTCACAAAGACGCTGCTGAAACTCATCACGGCCTCGGGCACGTCTCTCCGTTGCCAGATCAAAAGACTCCACAACTGTGGAAGAATTAAGTCATCAAGGGGGTTCACAGGTCAAGTATTGATGCGTCGAACCGTTTTCAGCAGTAAAAGGTGAACATTTTGTCGAGAATTAATTTGATAACTTCATTATTTTTCATGTACAATTAATACCTTTTTAAAAGACATTTTTCCACTTGCTGTCCACTAAAGATGACGTCACCTGTGCTGAGGAAGTAGCTAACGACCAATCATGGTTCACCCGTTTTCTTGGTTTGGTCAGTAAACTGAGCCATGATTGGTCGTTAGCTACTTCCTCAGCACAGCTGACGTCATATTCAGTCGACAGCAAGTGGAAAAATGTCTTTTAAAAAGGTATTAATTGTACATGAAAAATAATGACGTTATCAAATTCACTGTGGGCAATTTTTTTTGTTTTTTTTTTTACTGCTGAAAATGGCTGAAAGAGTCATTTACCCCTTTAATAAGAACTCCCAAATGCCAGACTAACATCTGATCTTACCAACTGGAGGGCGATCTTCCTTTTTTGGCTGGAAAGGTTCTTTATGGATGGCTTTGTTCGGCCTGGCTTTAAATTCTGCGGCCTCCTTTATTTTTTTCTCCTCCTCTTTCATCTACTCCCAAAGGGAAAAATGAAGAATGAAAGCATTTTCAGTACAATTTGTCGAAATAAATCTGGCCCAGAACCCTGTTAACCGATTTTAATGATGATAAAGTGATAAATTTCAGAAAACCAAGAAATTCACCCATCCTAATAAACAAGTAGATTAACAGAAAATTCAGAAAAATGCCCAGTGCCAATCGAAATATTTCTATTGTAGTCCCAAAAGCGACGTGTGGTTCGTTTCACATCCTCTCGTACCATTTTCTCCAAGCGGTCATTCTTGGCTGTGCCGCGTTGATCGACGAGAAGCCTGAAGGGTTCGGGCTTGGTGGCCTCCAGCTTCTTCTTTTCGGGGAGAGAGACCCTGTCAAAGTGTGGCAGCGGCTGAGCCTTGAACGCGGGCACCTACGTGGGGTCGGAGTGGTGACATTTGATTGGATTTTTATTGAAAGTTAGGCGAAGGAGCAAATGTGTAACTGAAGGACCAAAAGGCCAACCCATGTCACCTCGTCCTCCTTTTGCTCTCGGATGTCCTTCAGTTTCTTCCGGTCTTGTTCCCTCTGCTCAAAGGAGAAAGGACACACCTCCGTGTGTCGCTTGTCCTGCAGCACGGGCTGGAACGGCGTGCCAAATTGAGGAACTGGGACATGCTTGATTGAAGGGGGAGGCTTCACCTGAGAAGAGAAGTTATTCCATTCAGGACAGTGAAGGAATTCCCACTCAAGCACAAGGTCCTCACTTCTTCGGCTGGCACATCAATGCGTGCTTTCTTTGGGAGGATGAAGGCCGGCGAATGTGCCACAGTCGTGTGCCTCACTTTCCTTTCTGGAACTCCCTGACGACAAGTTCGGCACAAAAATTACAAACATCCCCTGACCTAAACCCCACAGCTACAACAAAATCCAGTCGATTCCACCTGAAAGACGTTGGCAAAGAATTTGAGCTCACCACGACGCCTTCCAGAATCTTCTTGGGCAGCTCTTGTGCTTTGAAGGTGGGCTGCGGCTCGTCGTGCGGTTTGCTTGCCTGCCTCTCCTGGAGCCTCTTTTCAACGTGCATGGTGAAGGCCTCCTGGGCAGTGGGCTCCTTCACCACCGGCTTCTTCAGACTCTCTTTACTCTCGAGAATTTTTTTCTTCAGCTCTTGGGCCTTGAAAGTCGTCCTGTTTAAATTCGGCAGCAGACGTTCAAATAAGTTGACTGCATCCACTAAAAGTAGTGTTGATCTTACTTGTGAAGCTCCTCCTCCTCTTCAGCCTCCAGTTGAGCACTGCTCTTCACCATGTTGGGCCGTCTCCTCAGCCTTGTTGCAAACTTTGGGGACTGAGGGCGAGTGAGCCGCAATCTTTGGGCCTTTCCTTTGGGTGGCCCTTTTAAAAGTATTTAAAAAAACACCTGCGTGAGTTCCTCGTGTCTCACGCAGCCATTTGAGAAACAACGCAAACAAAGCGGCACACCTTTGGCCCTTTCCTGACGACTCAGCTGACGGAAGCGTTGAGGGGTTCGCCGCTGTAGCTGCATAATATGCTCAGCCACTGGGACATAGGGCTCTTTCGTCACCTTCTTCTTTTTGCCCATTGGCGACTTTACAGATCTGACAACACCGCAACCACCCAGCACATCTGCCTAACAAAACAGAGACTCATTTAAGAAATGCGGGCTTTTAGGAAAATGGTCATATACTGTATGCACATGCGAGAAAGAATTTCATCTGGCCGTTTAAATGCTCTCACCAACAGTCATTGTTTAAAAAGTCACCATCTTATTTCCGTATTGTCCATTTGTCAGCTGCTGTGAACTTGCATGCGGACCGCAGATGCACACGGTCCATTCATGAAACTTTGCTGGACGTTTGTATGTGTTCCACATATGGACGTTGCTCCATGCATCCCGGCGGTTTATGTCCACATTAATATGAATGATGGTCCAATATAGATCAAACACACCCATGACAAAAGGTTGGGTGTTGCCAAACATAATGAAAAAATAATAATTCTCTAGAAACCAATAGTTATATCATTTACATTTTTTTTAACCAAATAAATCAAGCAATATTAATTTCAAAATAGACATGCCGTTTCATTTAAGGCTGCAATGGGGCAATATGCCACGGAAGAGGCGGGACTGTTTTTTTGCACAGCAGTTTGCAACATGCGGGCTGCGTCAAAATACGCGTGCTTCCGACTTTGTGCCCCTGGGTTGCGCATTCGCAACCCGGACCGGAAATAAACTGATGTGCAAAATCACGTCCCGCCTCGCCTCTTCCGTGGCATGGACCCCATTAAGACAGCCATTGCTTTAAGCTGTAGTTCTCCCAAGGGATGTTATGTGGTGAGGAGTGACAGCGCTCATATTCAGTCATTTCCTTTCCACCACCCCCATCATCAGAAATATTGGCACCACAACTTTCCTTGATATTGAATTGTGATATAATTTTGAAGCTTTATCACCCACCGTTAGTACATGCCGAGATAGATCTTTATCATAAATGCCACTGCATCTTGAATGACCAAAGGATTCACAAAAGGCATGTAAGAGAAGTTACTTACTGATGTGGATGGTTCTTCATGAGCGAGATTCTCAGATGAAGTCAATTTCGGTTCTCCGTCGCAATATCGTTCCGCTTCATTTTTGACATTCACGCTGGTTTTTGCTGGGTCCTCAGCACTATTAGAGTTTCTGTAAATGTCACAGTTACCAAATCATGACTGATACAATCTCAGTACCATGGCACAACCATAAAATGCCAGTAAAAGCAGCTACAAAAACGTGGCGCTTAATAGGCTGGCACCCCCGGCGCATTGGTGTATCAAGTCTTCATATCTCTGCTGGAGGCTTCCTCAGAGCCAAAAGACCCACAGAGGCTCCCATGTTTACAGAGTGACAAGAACATTCTGAAATGACGATGAGCTGAAGGGGGTTAGACTTGCTTTGGAAAACACTTCTTGCTATCTGGGGAATAGGGCTGTACAATTCATCTAAAACTAACCGACATCGAGGTTTGACCAAGTGCAATAACCTAAAAACAGTGCAGTTTTAGATGTTGTTTCTTTTTTAAAGGTTTGTTTACTTGATAGAAGTGCATAATAGTGTGCAATGTTTACCTGTTTAAATGTTGACACTTGAAGATTGTTTACATTCAGTTATTAATGGTTTTCTTTGTCTTGTTTGAATGTAATGATGCTACAAAAAAAATAGTTGGGATGTTATTTTCCATTCTGTCATTATTATTCTGGAAATGTAACTATACTATAATCTCACCATAGCCTGAGACTCAATGTATTGTTTTTATTGGCAAATTAGTTGGTTTAAGAAGCAGAATGTAGGTCAAAGCTCCCTCCTTAGCATATTCACCAGAAGAGGACGTCTCCGCCTCGTACTTTTAATCAAATAGTGACATTATAGTATTGCATTGTTAACATATTGATCAAATGACTTGTCTGAAACTAAACTGACTCACAATTGTAGTGTTTTCATGCATTTTAATGTGTAAAATACAAATTGCAATATTGGTCAGAAAAAATGCAATTAGGTTGGGGTTTTTTTTCCCCCTAATCGTGCAGCGCCTACTGGGGAACAGGGATGTAACGATAAGGGCAATATCCTGATATCGTGATATTAAAACTGCCACAACATTGTCGTCGTCATGTTCACGATATTTAAAAGCAACACATCTGTTCAAAAAGTCAGATTGATTTCCATTTGTGCAGTTGGAGCACCCTCTGGTGGCTACTTTTTTAGTGTAATTTAGTTTTCATTAGGGATGTTTTGGCGCTTCTATGTTTAAAATTATGCTTGCTAATCGTCAGATCGTCATAATATGCTTGTGAAGAGAGTCAATATGTGGAGGAACTCAATGTGTGTGTGCATTAGCAAGTAAGTTCCTCAATGTTTTGTATGTATATATATATATATATATATATATATATATATATATATATATATTTATATTATTTATAATATTTTTCATTGCTGTTATGTACAAAAGCACAATACTGTGTTTTTTAGCATGAGCTCATTTTCTTTATAATATTGTGACTTTTTTTGTATAGCCAACCTCCCTACAATATCGAGATAATTATCATATTGTGAGCTTCATATCGTGATAATACCGTATCGTGATGTTTGGATATCGTTACATCCCTACTGGGGAACCCTCTTTTGTTCAAAAAACAACAGTGGGTAAGACAAGGAAGGATCCCATATGCCCAGCACAGAAAAAAACAACAACAAAAAACAAGTGTGGAACAAACTACCGGTCATTAGTTCTGTAGCGGAATTATGTTAAAATGACCAAATTATTATAAATTTCATCAGCTATCAAATTGGAATTAGGGGTGGGAGATATGGCCTAAAAACCATATGATATTTCAAAGAAATTTGTGGTGAAGATATTGGTAATATTTACTGAACAATAGATTTGTGACTGGTGTTTCGGAATAATAGCACTTGTATTGCAGCACAATGTTTAAGCCACCTTTTTTCCACACAATTGAAATGTTATGTAATTATTCTCAGCCCTATAGCCATGTTGCTAGCAGCGCATCACAGCTATCTATGTTCTTATTCATTGCTTGTGCTTCCAAGCCTGCCGAAAAAGTAACACTCGCTATGTGCACGCACCCTCGCAATCCAAACGCGCCGCCCAAAACACCTCGCCCGCTTTTGGTGTGAATGCAGCATTAGTCAAGGTACCAGTGTAGTTGTTTTTTTTTTTTTTTTCCCTGACGAAATTATACTTACGTTTTAAACTTTTTGGAATGATTAGAAGGCAAACCAACTTTCCTCTTACGCTTTGAAACTCTAAGGAACAAATGTGAGTCAGTTGTAACAGTATCAAGCACATTTCAGCTACAAGACCTGAAGCCACAAGCCTGTAGTCTTGGAAGTCCATATTCAGAAACACATTAAACAAGTACCTGCGTGGTTCATCTTCAGTCTTCATCTTTGCCACTGTACTGCCTTCATGTGGTTTGGACATGGCAGCTCTAGAAACTGAAAACGCACAACGTTACATCAATTATGAGCCGTGATCGACCATATCGGGGCCCCCTCCCAAAACCGGTATCACAACAACAACAGCAACAACAACAATAACAACAAACTAACCAGCATTTGTCACTGCTATTCTCATTGGGCCCACCATGGCTGGATGTTCGGGGGTTGCCTGACAAACGGCTCGCTGTTCTGCAAAAAAAAAAAAAGAAAAAAAAGAAAAAAGAAAAATTAGATTAAAGGCGCAGTCTGCCGGTTTCACTCAGGAAATGCACTTTTTAAATACAGGATGTAAACAAACAAACTACTTCTCAATTTACACATTTGGGCTTTTAACGTATGGGGGTGATTTTGTCCTAAACTCAAATTTTCTGGCCAAAGTCCAATTTGTGCGAGTTCTAAGACATTCGAGTCCGAGGTTCCACTGTGTGTATTTATTTATTTTATTTTTTTAATCTAGCTGTACCAAAAATGGTATTGTGTAACAAGTATTTCCTGGGTATCGATACCAGCTTGAAATTTTAGCATCGTGAAAACCCTAGTGGGAGCACATACCCATAGGTAAAATAAACTATGCAAAGGCACAAAATCTGTGTAATCAAAATCGCAACTTCTGTCCTCACTTCAAGTGTGTACGCCATGGAAAGTTAGAGCCCAATTCAAATTTATGACCTCTTCACTGTGAGGCGGATGCGCCAAGCTAACCAATATCAAATGTATCAACTTGAATTGAAACATTTGCATTTCACTTTCACCAGAGTTTTATTTTTGAAAACGTTACAAAAATGTCACACCAGTGTAAATGAGACCACACCGAATATACCCGGATGTACCTATGTCGGACAGGGCAGATATTTGACCTTACATATTCCGTTTATTTTGGTAAAAAGAGGGTTACGATATTTTAATGGATCTCAGCTGACGGGCATAAAACACACATTCCAAAAGATAACCAAGGGCGGAACCCATTTTCAATCACAATTTGCTGTCGTACAACAGTTGACGTCAACCGACCAACCGCTGCTCGTAGTTTGTAAAAGACTGTTAACAAGTCCGACTGAATATTGTACTTACCGAACCATTCATCGTCGCAAGGTTCGTTGGCCAACTGCTTGAAGTCGACGACGTGGGAAGGCGCGTCAAACTCGTATTTGCCCGCTGCATCACGGACGCAGTCATCGGCCATTTTCATAAAAGTGCTGATATGCTCACTGAACAATCGACCTAAAAAGGAAATAAAATCTCAGTTTGTTCCCGACCTGGCTAAGCAAACGTTTAAGCTTGGTTGACGAAAACATGCAGGCGACCATGTTGAATGACACTAACGCGCTCACAAAGAAGACTTTTTCTTGAAGTTGAACCACGTCGTTCTGCCACTTACAAACGATGAGTGTTTTTTTGCCACCGCAGAGCTAAAAGTCATATAAGTATATCAAAGTAAACCTACCGCTTGTGTGAGAGGGAGAGAGACGAGACCGACGGAGACCGAATATGCTGCGTCTGTCTGTCTGTAACGTACACTGAGAAAAGTAATGGCGGTGCTTTTTCAAACTGTCCAATCACTGACTTCGTGCTCGTCACCTCGAAAGCTTATTGGTTGACACCAAGTCAACTCATCAGCGCCCCCTGATATACATTTGAGGAATTTTCCTTCTCAGAAACAAAAACAACACGAAAACAAACAACAACAAATAACGCCAAAAGTTAAAGTCATCATTTGTTCAGCTTAACGAAGGTACACTTTTTATGAGACTTTTTATATCATATCTTGCTGTGTTAGTTGCAACCCTACAGATACTCAGACAAGTGAAAAACATGATTTAAAAATGTTGCTGAATAAATCATCAATTTTCTGTGCCACTGAACCATTTCAGGGTCAGCCCTGGACTGGTCGCCAGTCACTTGCAAGGCATTAGCAAATTGTATGCATGCATGTGTATACAACAGAGAACAGTGAGGAGGGGTGCTAGTGCAAACTGTACTTTTTTAAAAGTTGTTTTTAATTTTTAATAAACCTGATTGAATACTAGGGGTATTTCATTTCTTCCGTAACCACTTGAAAAAAAAAAAAACTATTCTTTACTATTATTCACGTTTTCAGGTCTGATGGAAGCTTCGAAGCTGAATGATACTGTTGGGAAGAGCATCTGACTGTGCAGGAACTGAGCTTTGGTATCAGTGACACAGGTTTTTGTTTTGTTTTGTTATTTTTTGTTAATTTTTATGGTTTTAACGTTGAATTTGACAGTTTATGCCATTAAATAACAAACAAATACCCATGAAATTACAGTATATTGGTGAATGTATTTCAACAGTCAGTATATGTACTCTAACTGTCAGGTGTTGATGGGGTTGTTGAGGACCCAGACGAGGAGCAGGAGGTGGCGGCTTCATACCATGCGCCGCTGGAGCAGAGTCGGGGACTTGAGGCTGAGGCCATCGTACAGGTGAAGCGGCCAGGGGCAGCAGAGACGCCTGAACTTTAGGCTGACGAGGACCAGATACTTGAGGCCTTCGTAGAGCTGGAACAGGGGCCTGCTGCTGCCGTAGAGCAGAGACTGGAGCCTCATCAGCCTGCCGCCATTGGGATAGGGGAGCGCAAGAAACACTAGGAACCGAGGCTAAGGGAATAAGACCGTGTGAGGGACGAACTGGTGTGGGGACAGATTTGAAAGGCTGTGACACGGATACGGGATTACTCTGTGTCAAAACGGGTGCAGAATTTCAGGGCTTCAAGGTGTGTGGTTGCATGATTTGAAAAAAGGGGCTGAGGTATGTGGAGTGGATTTGCGACCTCACGGTGGGCGCCCCCGCGGCCACCATGCACGCGGAAGCCCCGGATAGATCGCCAAACGGGTGCCCAAGTTAAGGTCACGTTGGCCTGTGGATTAGGGGTCGGGTTCCTCAAAAGAAAAACGGGACACGGACTGAGAAGGTCTTAAAAGAAACGGGAAAATCAGAATCCAAATCATCGGAGTCAGAGAGGAGATGAACCAAAACTGTGCCATCTTCGATGTCACAAATGTCTGAATCGGTGTCTAAATACAGCGAGGGAGATGACTTATGTGGCACCCCGGGAGAACTACAAGACACAAGTGAGGGTGACGTAGATGAATGAGAGACAGAAGAAAAAAAGAGAACCTGTACGAAGAGGGAGCTAGTATAGTGGTTGGCAGGCTTGGGGTGAGCTGGGCGTCGCCTTGTGCTTCCCGCTGGGTCCTTTCTTGGTTGGATCATTCTGTAAACCTAAGACGGGGGGTTTTGAGGACCCAAATGCAAGGAGGTGAGGCAGGCTTGAAGTTACATTGTATACAGCATGAACAGCTATTGAACAAAGATTTTTAGTTTTGAGCTGTCATGTCATCTGTTACTGGTCCACATTATTATAATATTTCAAGGATGTGCAAAGGACCTGATCAGTAGATATAGTTGTCTAAAACTTGTTTTGAAATCCCCAAATGTGTGATTTCGACTGTTTCATGGGCAGGGCTTGTATTAACAAAACTACAAGTATTTCAATGGTCAGTAACAGTGCAGTACAAACAAGCTTTAACTTTCAACGTGAACTGAGCTCAGCTGAGCTCCCAGTTGGGAAAAAAAAAAAAAAAAAAACACGTCCTGAAGGCGGGGCCGGAACATGACAACGCGTTTCTCATTGGCTGAAAGTATGCATGGCGATGACGCAATCTTCGAACGCTTGAGGAACTGATCAAGCTCGACAGTCGACAGACAGGAAAACCAAAGAAAGGCGAGTATTTCGGGGGTAACGATAAATGTATTTTACGATCTGTTAGGCTATCTTCTTAATTATCATGTTTTGCTTTTTTTGCTGGGGTTGTTTCAGAGGCGCCGCTAAAAAGTACAGAACATAAACTGTTGCTTTGACAAGGGACCTTCTGTCAAAATAAGCTAGCCGTTAGCAGTAAGCTAGCAGCTGAGCTACATTCTTTGATGGCGACAACTCAACTCTCACAATATATTGAAAAACAGTACTCAAATTACACGTTTCGTTGTACTAAATACTATCCCGCTGACTTGTACTAACAAATGACAGGAACGTCCTTCATGTTTAATTTAATCGATTTCAAAGTCAACAAAGGTGGCGGCTAGTTGTGATAGCGCTATAAAGACATGGTTTTGATTGCCTTCAGAAAGTAATGCTTGCTGCTGCATGAAATAATGAGTATTTACACAGTCTGCATACACTGAAGGAGACCACAGTCAGTCTGGTGTTAATATACTGAGGGGGCTAACAATGGTAAAGTTCAACCAGTGTAGCTTGGGCAAAAACTGAAGTGCAATGAAGCTAAAAAAAAAAATATATATGTATCTGATGCATTACATGAATGAATCCTAATTCTTATTTGTTTCCTTCAGATGGCTGCGATCCGAAAGAAACTAGTAATAGTTGGAGATGGAGCTTGTGGCAAGACTTGTCTCCTCATCGTGTTCAGCAAGGATCAGTTCCCTGAGGTGTATGTGCCAACAGTATTTGAAAACTATGTGGCAGATATCGAAGTGGACAGTAGACAGGTAATTTGTGCTGGGCTTCCTTACAGCATTCCTTGATTAAAAAAAAAACAAAACAAAAAAAAAACCTCGTCGTCACGTTTTCTCACTTTTATGGTAAAAAGATTGATTGAAGCTGCTACATTGGAAATTGTATCATTAAGGAAATAACGAATTGGTCCTATATATTATTAACTCTTTTACTGCCACACGTTATCAAAAAACAACCCCCAAGCCAGTCGACGACCCGCGCACACCACCGCGCCCAGCGGCGACGTTCGTGTCCTCAGCTCCGCCGCCATCCATCCGAGCTCACCGGCGTAGACTGTCCAGTAGTGCCGACTTTTCCTCCGAGCAGAAGGGCTGTGAAAAATGCTGCCTGTTTCCTGGTGCAAAAAACACAAGCGGCCCGCAGGTGCCCGGTGGGGCAGTCGGATGGCCCCGACACTTCCCCATCAGAAAGCGTGCCGGTGCAGGCATGCGGCCGAATGAGCTCAACCGCCAGACAACCGACACGTCCCTCGAGGAATATCACGGCCAAACCGCCGAGAACAGTCCAGTCCAAATCGGGTCCACACAAAAGACGAAACGTCACATGACAAGAAGAAACACAAAGACGAGAGTCGCCAGACACACCGGCCGGCGCGCGCCATCTTGTCGAGGCAAAAATCCGATATTGATTAATTATGGAACAGCAAGTCTTCTTAAATATCAAGGACATGATTAAAAGTCCACAAACATTACATTTTGCGGAGGAAGTAATTGGTGAAATGATTTAGTGTTATAATCATTTTAAGTGTTACACAAACATTGGCGTCAGCAAGGATGAGATGCAAATATTTTCATAATTTTCATTCAATAATTGTAAATGTAAATTAAAAAGATTCTGAATTGTCTTAAAGTACAATAAGTCAGGTCTTTGATAAATGTAAGAAAATACTTTTAAATTCACGTGAACAGTAAATTTCAAGGGAAGAGTAAGATACAAAAATTGGACTTTAATTTTCTATTTTCTTATAAATTTATGGGAAAAAAGAGATTTTAAATATTTTAGTCCATTCATGGTTTTATGAATCGATATCGGGCTCAAAAAGGAAGATTGATTCAATAGTGATTATTCGATTTTGATTTTGATTTTTTTTTTTTTTAAACAAAAAAACAAAACAAAACAAAAACAGCGCTACTATACTGCAGCAGTTTGACACATCAGCAGATCATATGCGCTAGAAAGAGGTTTTGTTCACAATGGATGGATTGATATTTTGTTATGGAGTTAAATGAAATTTTATATATCAAAAGTAGTAGAGATATTGGTACTCTGTATTGGTGAGTACACGAAGAGAGAAGACTCGTACTGGTATCGGTCGAAAAAAAAAATCTCGTGTTTACAATGTATCTGAATATTAACCTCGTCACCATCTTTTAAAATAGACTGTCAAATAACAAATAGCCAACTGAATTATTATTTTTGTTGTTGAATATTTGCAGGTAGAGTTGGCTCTTTGGGACACAGCAGGTCAGGAGGACTACGATCGCCTGCGACCTCTCTCTTATCCAGACACAGATGTCATCCTCATGTGCTTCTCCGTGGATAGTCCTGATAGTTTAGGTGCAATTTTCTCCCTTGATATGAATGCAAATGCATGTTGCTTAACACTAAGTTTTGATTTGTGTACAATGTAGAAAACATTCCCGAGAAGTGGACACCTGAGGTGAAGCACTTTTGCCCCAATGTGCCCATAATTCTGGTGGGAAACAAAAAAGACCTCCGCAATGATGAGCTCACACGTCGCGAGTTGGCAAAGATGAAACAGGTGACTGAGAAAGGAGAGCGGTGCTGTATGACGTAATGTTGTGTAGCAACAGTTAGTCTTAACATGTTTCACCTTTTTGTCCATTATTAAACCGAATTTAATGAGCACAAGTGGTAAAGCAATAACACTGACAAAGCAGTGGAACATTAAAGGTTGACCACAATCTTATCTTCTGACACTTTCAAAAGTAAACCTCTCATTGAGGATGAAATATATTAGGAAGTAGACTAAGTGCAATTTCTGGAGAAATTGCTGGAAGCTGACTGCTAATAGCTGAATGCTAAGATTTGAATGCTTATGAAGTAAATTGAGAGATAAATTCTGAAATCATAACCTGTGCCACCAAGCAGTAGCGGACACCTGGTAATGATGATAAGTTATGTGTGTGGAAAGTGACACTGAAAAAAAGTTCAATGTCTGTCCCATTGAAACTGAATAGGGAAAAGTTGATATTCCAAGTTAAATTGTGCAAATACTGTAAGTAATGTGGAATCAGACGATATATACATATACCCCAGGAGGCGGGAATTTTTGAAGTTTGTTGAAATTTGAACAATGTCAATTGGAAATATTATGTGGGAGTTGTTACGCGGCAAAAAAAGTGTGGAGAATAAAAATCACAATAACAAAAGCATTCCCACAATTACCTGCTCCAATGTCAAAAACGTTGCAACCATTTAACTCATCAGTTGTACAGGCAATGTTTAATTAAGTTGAGACTAAATGTATCAAAATTTGATGTCATGATTGTCGTGACCAAAATTATCAGTTATCTGTATAAACACACAATTACAAAAATGAATGTCAACATAAGAAAAATCAAACCGTATGCAAATTTTACTTATTTATTTAGGAACCCAGACAATTTTAAAAATCTAAATGTTTAAAATTTCTTGTGCCACAAGCAATTAAAAATGTACGTTTTCATGCATGCCA
This sequence comes from Festucalex cinctus, assembly GCF_051991245.1. Lineage (NCBI taxonomy): Eukaryota > Metazoa > Chordata > Actinopteri > Syngnathiformes > Syngnathidae > Festucalex > Festucalex cinctus. Next base: position 452,199 of record NC_135412.1, read on the forward strand.
GACCAGCAACATTAAGCAATGTAAACGTAATGAAACGATTAATTAAAATATTTTACACAAGTAGTGTATTTCTTTTCCCAATTCAAATAAATGTTGGTCAACAAATAGACATAAAATGACCCTAAACAACAGATTATTTTTTTTTTCGTGGCACAACTCCTGTACATAGACAGATGAGTGCCGGTTTTTCAGTAGGCCCACAAACCAAAAGAAAGCAAATCTATGTGGTTGTTTTTTTTTTTTTCCTGCTTTTAATAATCTACTTTGCCATCCGGTTAACAGGAACCTGTGAAGTCTGAGGATGGGAGGGAAATGGCAAACCGAATCTGTGCCTTTGGCTACCTGGAGTGCTCAGCAAAGACCAAGGACGGCGTGAGGGAGGTATTTGAAATGGCCACCAGGGCGGCGCTGCAGGCCAAGAGACGAGGCAAAAAGAGCATATGTCTTCTGCTATAAAGTACCAGAGCGCACAGAAAGGAAAGTGTAAGGCGAAGCAAACCCATGTTTTGTTACCAAAAGATTTAGTTGAGTCAAAAATATCAAATGGGCCAAAGGGGTGACGTGACGGTCAATTGTTGTGAAATAGGGAGGATAATATACGTTCATCATATCCAATGTTATAGCGAGTATATTTGTTCTACCAGAATGTGTTGTTTTGCATTCCTCCCCAGAAATACCGATTGTTAATTCATGCAGAATAGCGTTTCTCTTAATCAACTTTTTCTATTAAATTCATTTTAACACCTGTGGTGGTGGTGCTATTGCTAGCGATGAAAAAAAATCGGTTAAAGCACATCATTTAAGAAGTTGGCATGTTCAAAAAATAAAAAAAATCTATTTTGGCCTGACTTCTTTAAGCTTATGGACAACAACGGCTCACAAATGCATGTTTTGCTGCTGACGACATTTATTACATGTGCTATTAAATAGCTTCAAGCTAACGTATTCTTTGCAGCTGCGGGGAGGCGGCGCAAACCGAAATCTAGGCAGGTGCTTGAAAATACTTTGCAAAGCAGAATGACTGGTCTTAATTATTTTTTATTTTTTTTATGAGGGCCCCCTAAAAGTACGTTAAGTGACTTATTGATCAAAAGGAATTACAAAGCAGAAAGACAAGGTCAAATTGGCACCAATTTAATCCTAACCTCCAACTGGATGTTAAAAAGCTCTGATGATGTCAGACAACATCGTTCGTCCATGTAATTGCTAGCTTTGCTTTGTTTGAAATCACCTGCAACATCACTCTTGGATTTGTTCAAGTGCCTTGAGAGGTTTCGGTCATCTTTTGTCATCATTTTATTTTATTTTATTTTATTTTTTTGAAATCCTGGTGTTTTAAAACGGATGTGTAGACTTGTTTTCTCTCCACTGTGTTGGTTAAATATTTAAACACTTTCATGAAAAAAATGTTTTGTTTCTTGGAAATGTATGTCTTATCCAAAACAAGTGTATAAACCATTTTCTTCAAGTGCTTCAATAGTTATAAAAAAAAAACAAAAAAACATTCCATCCTATGCTTTTTTTTCTTTTCTAATGCTTTATGTTTATCTCTGCCTTAAATGCAAACACAAATGTCACGTTTGTCATCATTTGTGTGGAGCTCAGTTGCATACACACACATTTTTTTTACTTTTTGATTGCTGTTTGTTTTTCTCCCTCAATGCCTGACTGATTTTCAAAACGTTCATCTTTGTGATGAAGACTAGAAAACGGATTTTGTGGGGGAAAAAATAAGAACTTTTTTTTTGAGAGAAAGAGAAAATCATTCTGGCATTAACATAATTACAATATATTCATTAAGAAAAATCTGCCTTTGAAGCCCCTTCCTGCCTTCCGATGTAACGATTATGATTCATCCATACACACATGCAGCAACATAACATCTAACATATATAACAGATATTAGAGGACAACACACCCCTGCTCGAATGTGATGTTCAGTTGTTGGGAATGTGCCCGATTTTCACCACTTCATGATGACTATGTTTTATAGTCCATATATTTTAGGCTTTGGAAATTCTTTTATACCCTTTTTCTGACTGATACATATGAACAGAACAAAAATGTCAGGAAAAGCCTACTAGAACATCTCAAGTTAATTGGGGGTTAATAAGGAACTTGAAAGGGTGAAAAGATTTCATTTGTTGTGCAGGTTAGAGGTCATGATGACGGAAAATGTTTTTAAATGATTGGGCCTTTTTTTTTTTATTTTTTTTTTTATAAATAGCACAAATTCCTGGCATTTGAACAGGGGTGTGTAGACTTTACATCCATTGTCAAGCAACTGTATTGAGAACCTTTAATTACAAGACCGGGTTCTGTATTTTACCATGAAATGTAACAAATATGTGATTTGATTTATGATACAACACAAACATTTTAAGGGTAAATGATGTGGAGTAACAATTCAGTAGTACAATTTTCAATGTAAATTTCCAAAAATGTGATTTACTAAACATATACTGTAGTTTGTTTACATGTGGTTGTTGAACTTTAGGTTGGTTGAAGCTGCTTGTGATGTTTATGGAAATGGGCCAAGGGAACGGCAACGAAAAACACGAGTAAATGTCACTTTTGGATGAGGAAGATAATTTGAGCCGTCGTTTCCTGCTTTACTTCCTCTATTTGAGACCTCAACCAACTTTTACATTAGAAAAGGCACAAAGTCAGCGCAACTGTTTTATACCCACAGTCTATGTTAATCAGCTGTTTTTGATGTGGTATATTAATTTAATCGTTATGCTTACAGTTTGCGTCAGTAGCTCAGTGTGATAAAAGTATTAAAATGTGACATTTGAGGGATGTGCTATTCATAAAAAAAAAAAAAAGCTGTTGTGAACCAGATAAAATCCATTTAACAAATTTTATTGATATGATAAAATTGTTTACAGTACATCAAAAAGTGTCTTATGTTGGTGAAACATGATTCAACAAATGCACGTCCACTTGCTCACACGTGTTTGATGATTGTATTTCTTATTATACAACATTAAAACAATACTTTTTGGAAAAAAACACTTGTAAAATTAAACAAAGGATACTGTCAAGTCCATTGTTTTCAGTTTTTTTTTTTTTTAATGACAAACGTTTACCAATCTGATAAAAGTGGTTCTATAAAAGAGCCATGTTAATATTTTCCTGGGCTACGATTGAGCGTCACAAGTAACTTTTGAATGTTTCTTTTTGAGTACTTAAAGATTTAAGAACAACAGTCCTTTGCAATTTGAGGCTGGAAATAAATTCACATCATTAAAAAAAAAAAAAAAAAAAAAACCTTAATGGAACATGAAGTCAAATCTTCGATGGTAAATTGGACTTAACGGATATAGCGTTTTTCCACACTTTACCTTCAACTACTCTTTCACCTAATTGATGATGCAACAGGAGCAACAATATCTTACTCAAGGATACTTTGACAGTCACAATGGCATGGGATCGAACCTAAAACCTCTTCTAGGTTGGGAGACAACCACTCTACCACTGAGCCACGCCATGTTTTGAATGCAACAAAAAAAAAAAAAACTTTGTTAAATTACTCAATTTGGCCTGTTTTATTTGTACATACTTTTAAAAACAACCAAAACTGAAACAAAATATTTAAAAAGTTAACCCGACACTAAAACCGGGATATTAGCATGTTGATAGAACTAATAATTCAGTCTTGGGACTTTTCAGTGACTTGGCAAACATATTGCACATTGAGTTCTAAGTATAAAGCATATCCAGGAAGTTCTAAGTAGCTTGTTGATTGCAAATATCTTCTATAATGCTTGATGGAGCCCGGACACAAACTCCTGGTAAAAGGGTTCTGAGAAGACAAGAATCATATTGATCAGATCAACAGATTGGATCTATTCTGTATATATATTTATAACATATTCTAGAATGTGACCAACCGCCGTCAGGCTCAATAAAAGAATGTCTCATGAGAAAGTCCAAGACCACCATAGCGCAGTTGGGTTTAAAATCGTCAGTGGCCAATAGTTCCTTCACCTGAAGAAAAGATGCGTTCCTAAGAAAACATCATCTTTCCATCTTCAAACAAGTTGCTAACCTTCTCTATGGGCAGGAGATAGAATTCCTGGACTTCTCCATCTCCTACGGTGGGCTTGAAGGCAGGAGGAAGTTCCAAATCAAAGACAAACTGACTCTCGGAAAACACCCCCTCTCCGTCTTCGTAGCTGTAGCTAGTGAGCAATCGATCAAGCAATCTCGTTTTCAATGTCAAACACATGAAGTCGTTTGTAGGCTAAAAACGCCATCAGCGACCACATGGTTCAAAATTGAAAACAACTCGGATTATTGCAAACGGCGGTTAGCACTTGTGGAATTTTCAGCAGTTATGCGAAATGAATAATATGAGCTATAGAATTATTTTCCATAACACACTTGATTTTCATTTTTTTTTTTTTTTTTTTGGATTACTGACATTTCTTTGACGGTGACAGCAGTCATTTATAAGACGAATAGAAATGTAGATCTATGAAATGGTCTTGCATGTACCTCACTGTGGAGACAGGACGGGCCGTTTGTGCAAGCGCTTGTGGGATGCATGCCTCTTCCTGACATTCTTTCACGAGCGTGCGCTTGATGCTCACGCCAGCAGCCAGACCGCCTGCAGCCTTCAAACACACAAGGACGGACGATCGAATGATTCCCTCACCCAAGACCAGCAAGTTTGTTTTCCCACAACAGTTATTTTGGCACAGTCAAACAGGAAATGGGCGTTTTAATTTGGCCTGCAACTTTATCTTGTGCATTTTGTTCAAACTGGTTTTGCGTTATTTGTACGTATTTTGAAGCCAATTGTTCACTGTCACACATTATCATGCAAAGTGTTAGGAATGATTGTGAAGTATGTTTCGCTAATGACGTTTCTTGAAACTAAAGTGGAAGGCTTCTCGCTGTGTGAACAGCAACACTCAATTCAATGCAATTTTATGTATACTTTAAAACAAACATTGCTGCAATACAATACAGTGCTGAAGATGAAACAGAAATCGGTCATAAACAAACATCGTAAGTATACAAGTGAAATCAAATTGACATCAAATGAGTAGCAAGAAGCTGCTTGTTGTGATCCATTTGTCCTCACCATGTTGTCAAGTAGTCCCGGGTAGGTCTGCTTGGTGGGCGAGCGTCGCGCGAGCCACATCCAGACGTCCCCGCTTTCACGAACCGTGAAACCGTTGACGTGGACTCCATAACGCTTCACTCCAAAAAGGCCTGTTGGGCAGCGTCAGATTGGGGGAAACATGCAACGATGTGACGACGGGAGTGACTTACTGGTGGCTGCTCTTTCCATCCACATCACCGGAGGGTCTGAGAATTTGTCCATGACGTTGTACCTCTGAGAGAAGAGAATACGTCATCCGATGTAACAGGAATTGGGAATCTTCATGAACAGTTCTTGAATTTGTAGTTTCATTGTTCCATGGCCAAGGTTGTAAATCCTTTTACCTCATCTCGCCAACCTTTGAGGCAGCGCAATGAAGGATCAAGTCGAAGTTTTGACAGAACAACGTCCACTGCCTCGGACCGCTTATCGAAAGAGTCCAGGTTATCGCACAGTGACAGTGCGCCCCCAAGTGGCGGTTGAAAGACATCTCCGTAGCGCGTCAACAGCGAGGCAACGTGCGGCACAATCCAACCAACTTTGATTCCATCAACCTCAAAACGAAGACAATTGGCACGACAAGAGCCTGCCAACGACACTTTTATGAGTGAGCGAATCGCGTTCTGGCCGAGTGAACGCAACATGATCGATCGACGTCAAGCGTTTACCTGGCAAATAAAAGTTATTCATTCGATGGAGGAGCTGGAGTACTTTCTCTGACCAGACAGAATTAGCCATGGTAAGCTAGCTGCAAGTATGTTCGGACGGATCATCCGCTTCATGTGCTTCACTTTACTCAAGCTCTTCAGACTAAAAATGATAACTAATCCCGATATTTGTTGACATTCAGTGGTTCAGGGTTCCTTATCGTCTTCTTTTCCGTCGTATAACGGCGTTTACAAGCGGCATTAGTACTTTTGCGCCATCTATTGGTCTGGAATGCAATAGTAAATAACTTCAATGCAATAACTCGGCAGTAGGTGGCGACAGTCGTCTATGATGTTAGGGTTTGAATCGCCATTAATGTAGAGAAGAAAGAGCGTCAGCTGCGCACTGGAAATGTACATTAGGGAGTCGCAGGAAGATGGAAATTTGTATTTCAAGTACACTCAAAATATTTTGTGACTTCAGCACACTGGATGGAAACCAGCTTACTGCGCCTACGTGTTGTTTTCCCGTCATAACTAAATAAACGGTAAAGTTTGTAGTGACCGCGAGCTACCCTTGTGCTACAGTTAGCTCTGCTGGGTATCTACTAACTGGCTGTGTAGCAGCAGCGGTACATACACAAAGGTAAGATTTCGAAAAAATAACGCTCGTCATAAAGGAAGTAATCTGAGCTGCTTTGCATCTCTTTGACATTGTGTTTATTCGTTGACGAAACGCCACATAAGCTCAATATCACTACTGTATAAGTTACGTGTACTTTTGACATTTTTAAGAAGTGTTTTAAATCTGTATGTTTGCAGCATGGCCTCAGCTGAGGTGAAAACGCAAGAAATGAGTGAGGTCGTGATTTTGGCAGTGTCCGAGGAAGAGGTTGGGGGCCTCTCGGTGGCAGAGGAGGATAAAACAGTCCTGGTGGCCACACAGATCAGCCATCAGACAGGGTTTGTACGAACACAGTCAAAGGCGTCCACCAGTAATTCTGGATCCTGTTGCACCTTTTGTGTTTTATATTCTATATGTTTTTCCAGAGAGCAGGTCCTCACTGTCACTCAAGTGGAAACCGATGGTACGAGTAAAATGGATTCCTTCTCCAATGAAGAAGCAGTCATTGGTAAAGTGACTTGCATTCTCTGTTCAATGTCATGTAGCTACATTTAGCCATCTAAACCAGCTCCGCCATTTCATATTTCATATTGAAGTTCAACCCCCAAATGTATTGGGAAAATCCGCCTCAAAAGCATCACTCAATTTTTTGTGAATTGTCAACTCATTGCGCATCACAGTTAGATTTTCTTGGATTTACTTTATTTTTTATTTTTTTTATCCCTGCTCATTCCACCTTAGAAGGGTTCCGGTAATGAAAGAGGAAAAGAAAAGTGTGATTAAAACTGATAGAATTGAGACTGGAACTTGATCCTACACAGGAAAGGGCCTGAGTGCAAATTACAGTATGAGACATAAAAGTACCATCAGGTTGGCACAGTTGGGGTTTGAATCTCAGCTTTAGCACCCCCGTGTGGAGTATTGTTTGTTCCCCCTTAGCTTTCATGTCCCCCCCACCCCCCCCCCCTGTGGGTGATAGGTTAAGACTCTAAATTGTCCATAAATGTGAATGTGAGCGTGAATTGTTGTTTGCCGACATGTGACCTGGGGTTGGCTGTCAACCAGTCCAGGATGTACCCAACCTCTTGCCCAAGGTCAGCAGGGGTAGGCTCAAGTGCACTCGGCACTCTCAAAAGGATAAATGAAAAATAAGAAAATGGATGTAACTACAATTAATGTTGATACATACACCAACAAATACAATTACGATCAGGAACTAGAAATTAGAAGAATGGGAAATTGCCATCACTTTCATTACAATTTTAAGGAAAAATACTATATTGGGTAGGGGTGTGAATTGCCTAGTACCTGACGATTCGATTCGTATCACGATTCACAGGTCACGATTCGATTCGATTAATCCCGATACCAATTTATAAGTCGATTGTTGCGATTTTTTTTTCATTCAAATTTAGAAAATACTAATCAGTAAGCTTGTAGAGTGTAAGATTGATATGAAAATGTATTATTTATTTATCTGAAATTTCAGTCTTATAGAGGTTGTAATCTGTTTGATGTTTGAACAGCATTCAAATAAAATATTAAGGCTTAATGTTCCGTTCATATAACATTCTTCCATGCTCAAGGTGTGAATCCTAACCCGAAGTCAGACGTTTTGTTGAATATTTTTCCATTAAAAATGGAAGTTTAAAAATCGATTCACACACACACACACAAAAAAAAAAGGCAATGATGATAAGACGTTGAATCGGTAAGACTACCGAATGAACAATTCTGGGGTCTTTAAAAAAAAATAAAATAAAATCGCTTCGGCCGCCTATTGAATCAATTCGAGAATTGCGCGATGTAGTATCGCGATATATTGCCGAATCGATTTTTTTTTAACACCCCTAATATTGGGATATATAGTTCTTGAAAAATTAATTAGTTGATAAATGTCATTTCTTTATTGCTTCTCAGATAGACCTTGTCTGTGTTTGCAGTGAAGCTAACAGAAGAAGTGGATGTGGAGGCTGATGTGTTCTACCCGATCACGTGTGGAGAGGCCACAGCCACACTGGTGTGGAAGAAGTTTGTTTGCCCTGGGATTAATGTCAAATGTGTCCAGGTACATGTTAGCCAAATGCCAATGAGTCTTAAATGCCGTTTACAGGAGTCATGGACCAAAGTTGTTGCAATACTGAAACAGGAAATGAAGTTGCAAAGACATGAAAGTATGAATGATAACGTAGTGTCAGCAACAAGTACAGTACAAACGTTCCCATTTTAATAGTAACCAATTTTTAAATCTGCCTCCCTAAACCTGCTGTCTGTCGTTGCAACATTACTGACCTGTAAGCGACAGTTGTCAATGTAAGTGGAGTGATTGAATTGCGCAACATGTTATATACAAAGACTTAATGCAACTAGTTGTGTATGAATTTAGCAGCATGAATTTAAGGTCGCTTCTTCGTTGGATGTCGTCTTGTTTTACATTTCAGTACGGGACACAGCTGACATTGTTGACGACACATCAAGATCGGTGATCCAAAATATTGATCAGGTTGAACATTTATGGTTGTTGGTCACGCTTGTTGTCCAAGCAGATCAATCAGGATAATCCGGCCAGATTGTTGGTATGCGTGTGCTGTGTAACTCATCTGAAAAATATTGAGTGCACCTCATGCTGTCATGTTGTTTTCTCCAGTTTAATGATCAGCTCATCAGCCCGAAGGAATTTGTCTGCCTCGCAGGCAAGTCCACACTGAAGGATTGGAAAAGAGCCATCAGACTCAATGGCACCATGCTCAGGTCTTGTCAAATACATTTTGTCAATATCAAAAGTGCGAGAGACTGCTACACATTTATCCCGCTAAAGTTGTCAACTGCAATGACAAACGCGTAACCCCAAGTTTGGATTCCTCAGGAAGATCATGGACTCGGGCGAGCTGGAGTTCTACCATCACGCCAAAGTCTGCTCCAACACCTGCCGCAGCACCAAGATCGACCTGTTGGGAACCAAATTGGCCGCCAGCTCGGACCAGTCCGCCGACCCGGCTGCTGCCACCTCATCCACTGCTCACTGTAAGTAGATGAGCCTCCGTCTCGTGGGTGTGTGATGAGCTGCGTTCTGCTCGCTCCTACAGTACGTTAAAAAAAAAAAACACCGCATTTATTATATGGTATACTGAATGCCCTCAAACTGTTTTTTCCCCATCTAGTCTCTCAAAATAGAAAGGTGTTTTTGTTCCTGTTTGTTTTTTTGCCTTGGTGCAGGTCTGAGTCATCCCTTACCCATCCACAAAGCTGAATAGAAATGAGGAAACTGCTAATGTGCGTGCACACACACCAACTGGATTATTTATTTGTTTTCATTTTGTGCCTGTTCACAGTTTTGGCGTGGTGCTGGTCTATGCATCATGCTCCTCCGAAAAGTTGAGTGAAAACGGGATAAGTGGTATTCTCATGACCCTGCAAAGCTGTTCTGTCCTTGCCTGAGTTATTTGCTCTCTTCAGTGATCTTGTTTTGATTATTTTGTGCCCCACAACAAGAAGCATCCTTGAAAGGCAACTAAATGCATGAATTATTATTGTAAAAGCTGGATTTTCGTTTAATTCTGATTCTAAATCTAATTTGGACTGGTGTAGAGCTGAAGTGCATCATACTCACTGCGAGGCATTTCCAATAGTTTGTCCTTGTATCTGAAAAGGTAACACAATTACAATAAAACCCACACTTTGTTCATAAAAAAGGATGTTTTATTTATCCCTTACAATGTAATCAAAATTAAAATTGTACAAGGGGTCATTTGGTTTCCAATGGTTTGTGCAGCAGTGTGAGGCTCACACCACAGACAAATACACTTGCTCAGTTACCACCATACTTCACTGCTTTTCATTTAATTGTTTTAAGTTTATTTATGGCCGAGACATTTTTTTTTCCATACAAGTATTTCCTGTAATTCTGACTTTAATACTGCTTTGCTTTACGCTCATGATCCGACTTGCAAAGAAAATCAGGCTACTTGTCTAATTGTCCGGTAATGTGTGCATACATGTTTAACACATTTGCTCACAAAAACGTATAAATATGTTCTATTGTAAATATTACCATGCTCCCAAAGACGTATTTATGTTTTTACAGAACACTTTGATGCAGTCTCTGAACTGAAGAGAATGTTTGAAGCAATGGTAGTTATGACAAAACAGCCAGCAGGTGGCGGTTGAGTATAAGAGATCAACCCGGGCCATGTTGCAGAAAGGCTTTTTTCCCCAAACTGCTTTTAACATATTTGTGAATAAAGATGAAACTTATCTATATTCTGGAAAAACAAAATAAATATACTTTTTTTTCCTGATGGAATAAGAGACTCTAATCTTTCTTTTGGTAGGTTCCATGTTTTCATAGCAATAAAACACAATGTTCTGTGGGCCTTGCAAAATCAGTCAAATTCCAGTAAAACAGCCGGGAGCGAACGGGATTGCGAAATGTGAAAATGGCGGCGAGTGAATGACTTAATCTGAATGTAAAAAAAAAAAAAAAAAAAGTTTGTTGAAACACTGTGTTGTTTCCATTATAGTGAATGGAGACTCCCGGCCAGAGGGGTCAGAGGGCCCTTCAGAGGGGGCCACAACCGTTGGAGGTGATTTAGAATCTTCACGAAAGAACTTGAAAAGCCTAATTGCAGTTTGTAGTGACATGTTGCGGTTCCGCTCCGTTCTGGTGTACGCAGAGGATGCCGTGTCATTCTGGCGTGCGCTCAAGGACGCTGGGCTGCTGGAGGAGGTGATTGAGGACTTCCAGAAGGAACTCCAAGAGGTGCTCAAGGGGCTGCACGAAAGAGTGTGTGAACCGTCACTGCAGGTCAAAGGTTAGTTCCCGTTGAATCGAAATTGTCGCTTTCTGATGCGCTTTGCTGCACGTTGAACACGGAGTGGTTTGTTTTGTCAGATGCCGCTTTACTCGACAGCATCGTGCACAACTTTGGGATGCTGGATCTGGTGAAGAAGGTTCTGAGCAGTCATAAGAGCCAGATGGACCAGTACAGAGAGCAGTACACCAGCAACCTCGCTGGTCAGTCTGTGTTGGAACAACTTTCTGGAAATCAGAGGTCACATCTTTTGTCTGTCATAGTGCGTAAAAGGTCCTCCCATGAACCAGTCACAGCAAAACTTGTCAATCAGCATGAAGTTCTGATGTCAATTTGACATATTGAATAGCCAATGTAATCCTGAATATGTCGAGTTCTTACTTGCTTTTACTTTTTGTTTTGTTTTTCCGAAAAGCAGCTGCGCTAACATCATGGCAGCGCAGAAGATCATAAAGGGACATAACTCCTTGATACGTTTTCTTTGATTTCATGTCAAAATGATGTCTAAATGTGGATCGTCTCTTCACTATGGCTAGAATTGAAATCTGGGGGTGAAATCTGATCATTTGTCACTTTTGTTAGCCTGAATCCTAGTTTTGGAAAATCCTGTGAAAAATGCTCATTTTCTGTAGAATTGTTGTCAAACTGAAAAGCGCCATCGCTAACGTTTGCTTCTCCATCGTGTGCGTGCTGTTGTCTCCAGCTCTGGAGCAGCAATGTGACGAGCACCGGAAGCGAGCCAAGGAGCTGAAGAGCAAATCGCAGCACCTCAACAACGTCCTGATGAACCTCGCCCCCCCGCCCGCCGCGCCAGCCGCCAAGCGCTCCCGGCTGAGCCGCGCCGTCTCCAGCCCGAGGCCCATCAGCCCGGCGCCGGCGCCGGCGCAGCTCGCGCTGCCTCTCGGCCAGCTGAGCGCCGTGCCGCTCGGCAAGCTGCTGACGGTGGCGGGCGCGCCGGCGGCAACCAACCTGGGCGCCTACACTCTGCTGACCTCGCCGCTCGCCGGCTCGGAGCTGGCGGCCGACGCGTCGGGCCTGACGGTGCTGTCGGCCGTGGCGGGTCAAGAGGGGCCGTCCTCGGAGGGCGGCGCCGTGGTCTCGCCGACCTTTGTCAAAATGGTCGCTCCTCAGTTCCAGCTGGTGACGCTGCAGGGGCTGGCCGCCGCGCACAACGCCAGCATCGCTGTGGTGGACGCGGCGGCGGACATTTTCCTCCCAGCTGGCGAGAACGAAGAAGGTCAGTGCACGGAGGTGAGAGGCGATGACATGCAGCAGCTGGTGGAGCAGCAATGATGGCAAATTAGCATTTGGCTTGTTCAGGGACTCATTGTTTATTTCCCTTTGTTGGAAATCACAAACTTTTTGTTGACATTATTGAAGACCATAGCAGTATTGAACATAAATGAATGATAGCTGGTGAAAAGTTATTAAGTGCATATTTGAAACTCTGCATTTGCATATTTGCTGATAGCCCCCCGGCCTGTTAAATGCTGAAAAAGTCACATTCTTACTTAGGTCAAAGCAGTAAAAGTTTTGCTTTACTGCCATCTTGTCTGTTGAAGTGAGTTGATGCGCTTCATTTGTACAAATTGTGGCTTCCATAAATAACATTTTTTCTAGTTGGTTCCCCGGCAAATTGCGGAGGTTCACGCTACTCAATTTCAGGGTTCCTCGAAAAGGCAGTTGCTTAATTTTTGTCACCGTTCACCAGGCGACGTTGTGAAGGATTGTGCTTTTCTGTAATCAGTTCGAGCCTCCTCCGTTAGTCACCATCTCATCATCTTTTGGCGACAAGCTTGGGAATTCCAAAAGTGCCTCAACCAAAGACGTGTATTCTTTGTCGTAAACGGTCACATGCCAAGAGAAAAGGACGGAAACAGTGCAGATGTTGTCACAATGTTTCCTGTGTTGTTCCTCTTGGTTCATTTCCTCGTCTGACAATGTGTTGCCTTTGCGACTTACACAGACGACAAACAATGTTTCCAAAACTTCCATTTTTATTTGATTGCCTGAGCTGCTCAAGAATATGTTGTAAATATATGTTTGACCAGAAATATTTGATTTGGACTTTGTAATTTATGTAATAAATGCTTTAGTGCATATTGGATATAAAAAGCTGCATCACTTTGTCAAATAACAGTTTTACATTTATGCATACTATTTTTTATTTATTTTTTTAAATTAAAGCAAAGTAGCACATATTTTCAACGGTTTAAGAAGCAGTCTAGTAAGATCTTCATAAGTAGTTAAATTAATTTGCGTTACAAATTTTGTTTGAATTTGATCACGTTAAAATGATTGTATTGTTTTGTACACTTAAATCTAAACTTTTATTGAATTTAAACACGGCTCATGATGAACCCTTAACATACACAACGGCATGTCATAAATCAATTCAGGGTGCTTATTTAATACCTGCACACGTACAAACAATCGACTTATAAAAACTACAATTACAATCTTGACGTAAGGACGCTTGGAAAAAATAATACATGATTTGGCCACAAGATGGCATTACTGACGTGAACTGAAGCTATGGGGCAGTGTGGAGGGGAATACAGTAAAAAAAAAATAAAAAAAAATGTATGTACTGCTTTATCCAAGTATTCTAGGTTTAGTACTATTCTGTCCCTCCTTAGTACTCGGGACGAATCAGATACCATTAAAATCACTTTCCAAAAAAAAAACCAGGGAAATGCTTGCATTTGTCTCAAATTGTTGGACAATAACTGTTCTTTTATTGACCTTTTATGGACAAAAGTTTCAGTCTTCGTTTTTCTCATGGTTTTATTAAACAACAATTTGGAATTCACTGACGAACGGCACAGACAAGAAGGCAGCGAGTACAGCAGGCATGATTCGGCCTTAAATCGAAGTTGAAGTTCATCTGTCGTAGGACGAGAAAGGCTCCTCGGCGGAGCGCGTCGCCATCTTGAAGTGACGACGCAGGAAGCCCCCGTAGCGCTTGTCCCACTTGATGTTGTTCAGTCTGGGTCGGATTCGCCTCATGAAGCCCCCGTAGCGCTTCTGAAGCTCCTCGGGCTCCTCCAACTCGCTTCTCTTGGATTTGGCTCCGAACTTGCGTAAAAAGCCGCCGTAACGTTTAACGTGATCGGCGCCGCGAGGCGCGTTTGTGTTTTCCTCCCGGCTGTCGTCGTCGTCGTCTTCTTCTTCTTCTTCTTCCCTCCCCCCGGTCGTCTTCTTCAACAAGTCCGCCACTTTCTCCGCGACGTGCTTGTCCCACCAAGGGGAGGACAGCAGCTCCTCGGTGCTGGGGTCCTCCAGCCTCTTGAGGACCAGCGCGTCGGCTTGTTTGCTGCCCCCGTCCTCCTCCTCCTCCTCCTCTTTATCCGCTTGCGCCTTCTCGCCTTCGCCTTTCACGTCCTCAAGCCCCGCAGCGTGCTCGCACAGCGCCACTTCATCCTGACACAACACCCCGCACCACTGCAACACACCCACGGGCAAGTGTGACATTCCAATTAGAGAGAAAAAAGAAGACAATGTATATATCGAGTTTATTTGATTCATTTTGTATAAAATATCTTCTCCAAGTAAAAAACCAAAACCAAGGGTATTTTGGATGATGATGTCCGTGATTTCTAAAATAAGTGTTGACTTTTCTGAAACGTTTAGTCCAGATAACTGGAAAAATCTGAGGATCTGAATAATTATTAAATATGTGCTTGAAGTAAAGAATTGGGGTATTTTGGATGTTGTTGTCCGTGATTTTTAAAATAAAATAAGTGTTCACTTTTCTCAAACATTTATTCCAAGTAGCTGGAAAAATCTAAGAAACTAATCTTTTTTTTTTGTTTGCAGCGCTTTGCCCCCAGAGCTGTCTATAATCAAAATATACATAAAAGCAAATTCATAAATCAATCTTTATAAATGCATATGTCAGAACATAATTTCTATCAAAGTACCTTAAATGAAATTGCATATTTGAGGTCAGATATATTATCATACATCCATTGTCTTGTGTTTTGTTCAATATATGGAAAAAGTGCATCTTATGGCACAAAAAGAGCAGGAGAGCAATGTCGTATTCTGTATAGTCCTAAGAAAAAACAATGTCAAATGACTCATTTTAATAAATGAAAATCGAGTGCACGCTTTGGACCCGAGACTCTCACAATAATAAAACAATTTGTTAGATTTTTAAAGACTATTCATCGCATGAGTAAACGCATGGAAGACAAATTAGAACCCAAAAGGTGAAGACAACCTTAAAAAAAAGAAAAAGTAAATGTCATGTAACTTGCAGCAGTATATTTTCCCATCTTCTTACCAAGCTGCTGTCGGCGCTGTTGGGCTTGAGGATGCGCTGCAAGCATTTGTGACACTGCGAAGAACAATGCGCGTGCACGGAGTGGGGCAAGCTCAGCATCAGCATCAGCATCAGAACCACGACATAGCACTTCATCCTTCGGCAGGTTCCTGACAACACGCATAAGCACCACAAGTGTCGGAATGATATGGTCAAATCAAAAATCAAAAATGTCTTTTGCAAGTCTAGGATACCAATGCAAAACTGTGTAGATGCAATATAAACAATGCTGAAAGTTTGCGACGACTTGTACCTCAGGAGTTGATCAAATGGGCCGAGTTGCATCCACTCTCAAACTGTCTGCTTGCTTTCCTCCCTCCGACTGACCGCGGCGCTCCGTTTCTCCCGCTCGCTTCTCTTTTTATTACGGCGGTCACGACGGTGTCGCTGCACGCGCATCAACGCGGTTCCCCAGTGCACCAATGAGAGACGACCATCGTGCCTAAACACGAGTTTCTGACTACACCCACGCACAAAAAAAGGCCAAATAGGCGATTATATCGTAAACTACATCTCAAGATATGAACGGAGAATAAAGCTGAACTTTTGAGGATAATGTGCAAAAATACAGCCGAAACGTGCCTCAACATAACATGACATCAACATCTGAACATTCATCTGCTAAGTCTATTTTGAAATCTCTTAGCTACAAAACCAGTTCCAATGAAGTTAGGATGTTGCGTTAAACCCGAATAAAAACAGCACATCATGATTTGCAAGTCACGTCGAACCGATATTTCATTGAATACAGATTTCTCATGTTCATACTGATGAACTTTATTGCTTTTTGCAAATAATCATTATCTAAGAATTTTGCGGCTGCAACATTTTCCCAAAAATATGAAACGGGTGTCAAAAAAAAAAAGTTGAAAGAATGTTGGCCAAACACGGTTTTGGAACATACCGCAGGTAAACAGACTGATTGGGAACAGGTGTGCGCTATGATTGGGTATAAAAGGAGCCGTTCACAAACAAAAAGGGGGCGGGGGGGTTTCACCTCTTTGTGAACAAGCGTGTGAGAAAATGATCAAACAGTTCAAGGATGATTTTCCTCAATGTACGATTGCGAGGAATTGAGGGATTCCGTCATCTACGGTCCATAAGATCATCAAAAGGTACAAAGAATCTGGAAAAATCAAAAACCAACATTGAATGCCCGTGACCTTCGATCCCTCAGGCAGGACAGCATAAAAAAAAGGGTTGCGGGGGGTGCTGGAGCCTATCCCAGCTGGCTTTAGGCAGTAGGCGGGCGACACCCTGGACTGGTTGCCAGCCAATAGAATGAGAAAGAATTGCACGGAAAAAGTTTCATTCAAATGTTTCTTGAATGTTCTTAAAAGAAAACATGAGCATGTCCCAACTTTTTTGGGAACATTGAGCAGTTTACAATTATTGGCTAAAAATCAGTTTGAACATTAAATATCTTGTCTTTGTATTGTATTCAATTAATAATCGATGGAACATGATTTGCAAATCATTGGATTCTGTTTTTATTTGTTTAATTAGCACAATTTTATGGTTAGCGATTTTTGGGTTCCATCCCTCTTGTATGGATGGAAATCCATCGGAAACCGAGGACACATAACAATGTATGTTTTGGAGGCTGTTACCTAAAACTATAATGGTCTTTCTATTGTGAAGTTTTTGAATGAAAGCCGAAGATGAAAGATGAAAAAAGGCCGTTTTGCTCACGCATGTCGTGTTGATTTCCAAATGTAAAAATGCCACTTCTCGTTCGTGAGCAGGTCAAGGCTGCGACTTCGCCTCATTTCCAGCATAGCGCGGCAGCGCAATCGAACCGAGAAGAAAAACATCCGTGAATGCTCAGCTGCTTGCGAGGAAACAGGACGACGATTGAATTTGTGCAACTGTAAACCAGGCTGGAAACGGAACAATTCGGCACACAAAATGTAGCGCATCGCGTCCTCGGTATTATTTCCACAATATGAAGAATTTAATTCAAACAGACTTGATCATCTGCGGCGCCTTGCTGATATCTTCAGACTGAATAAAAGCTTCACGTGATGCAACATGCAGCGGCCGTTAACGGTTACGAAATGTGACATGAGGACAAGCACTCTCTTCTTGTCGGTGGGATGAAAAGATGCAAAATAAAGCAAGAAAGATGCTTTCAGTCGTGGCAAATCCCTCTCCGGCCTTTTTACTTGTGGAGATGATCATGAATGAAATCAATACATTGTCGTCCATGAAAGGAGGTGAGCTGAGGATGCTTCCCGCGGTCGTAACGTAGCGAATCATACAAAGGCGCATCATTCGCTCATTCGTGTGAAGATCAAGATGGAGCTGCTGCGAACGCATTGAAATTAAGAGGAGCTGCCAAGTAACGCAACCGTCAGAGGTCTGTTCAAAATGGCGGCATCGGCAAGATGCAAAGGAGATTTTCATTTCCAAACAACACGTTTTTGCCAGCTCGGATTCATTTTCTTGTACTTCTCAGAAGAGACGCGATCACATTCATGATTGTGCTGGAGGAGGAGCCAAATCTGTCAATCGTCAGATTTCAAGTACGTATGTGGAAATGTGTCTTCACAGTCATAACCCGTCCAAGAAACACAAAAATATTATAATAATGAGACAACAGAGGGAGACAGAAATGGAAAGTGCGGTTTTGCTAGATAGCAAAACTGTTTCTTAAATAGAAAAAAGGAAACGGAAAGGTGGGAGGAGAAAAAAAATAAGACCTCATCTGTGCTAACGTACGCGCACCTGTGCCACCATCAAGTTTTTGTCACATTTGTTAAAACTGTCATTATGATTTCATCTCTGGCCCCATCTTGTGCCTTGAAACGCGATACAAGTCGATGTCCAAGGGAAAAAAATATATATATATAAATCAGAGACAGAAGATGTGACTTGCTAACTGTTAAATGGGAATTCAACCCAAAAAAATAAAAAATCTTAACAAAAATATGTTCTATGCAGCCCCACGAGCCTAAATATGGTTTTCTGGTAAATATTACATGAGCGGAATATGAGTTAAGCAGCAAAACCAAGCAGTTGTAATTCATATTAGCAGGCGGCCATTTTGCCACTTCCTTGGAGTGAAAATGACATCATCACAGTTGCTCAGCAACCAGTCACGGTTCAAAATGGCCGCCCCATCAGATGGATGAAAATGGCGGGATTTTGCTGCATAACTCTTTTTCCACAAATGTAATATTAATCAGAATGTCACGTTTAGACTAGTGAGGTCACACATCGAGGTCATTAATATGTTTTGCGGTTCTGATATCATTTGCTGCTCATCAAGTTCATTTCCCAATTATCTTTCAACCCCAAAAATAATCATCTTGACCCTTTGTCACTTCATACAATAGGGCAAAATGTCGTTGCCGTGGCAACATTCGGCAAGCTGCTATATGTCATTAGAATATAATGACACAGCACAAAAATGTCTGGAAATGTGAAATGATCAGCGTCGACATTTTCTCCAGCGTTCAGTTTCACTCGCAGTTTCCATCTGCATGCGTTCGTTCGTTCGTTCGTTCGTTCGTTCGTTGAGGAATCCGAAAGAACATTCTGGAGTCGAGTCGCACGCCGCAAACAACTTTTGTCTTAGTTTGAACTACTTTAATTCCCCTTGAATAAAGTCTTTGATGATGTCATTGACTTCACAAATGGTAAATATAGCAACTATCATAATGAATACGCCATTCAAACCACGTCCGCATCTATAATTTATACTTCACACTTCACAAATGCAAAACATCTTTTGGCAGAAGGTTCTTTGGTACAATGTAAAAAAATAAAATAAAATTTGTATTTTTTACCAAGAAAATTTGACAGCTGTGGTTTCCAAAATAATTCTGTAGAAATTACAATAGAAATGTTTTTACAAGCAAAACTAAGTTCTAGACACTTTTTTTTTTTTTTAAATATGTTTTTACAGGAAAAAAAAATTGGCAGCTGCGGTTGCCAGAATCGTTCTGTAAATAAATAAATAAATGAATACATAAATAAACCTTTTATGAGCTAGCTTTGTTGCACTAACTGAAGCTCGATCTGCTTCACAAGTGAATGCAAATCTCCTCGGCAAGACGTGTTTGCGTTTCCATTCCTCAGTCACCTGGAAACATCTGCAGTTCACGTCCAACATTAGCTCCCACGTACTGTCATAAAAAAAAAATTAAAAAAAAATGCACACACACACCTCTCAGCCTTGTCTTTCTTTATTCATCGTGGTCGTCTGTCTCAATTCAAATAAAAGAAAAAAGAAAAAAAAGAAAAGACACCTCACATGTATCAGCGAGGTCGCTTATGAGACAAAAAGTGAATCTGGCGTTTCTGTAACCATAGCAGCGATGCACAAAAGCTTCCATCAGCCCCAGAAAAGAAGCTTTTCTGAGGGGCAAAATGAATCAAGTTCCCTACTTGAAAATGTTTTGGAACACATCGTGGAAGTTTGCCAATGACGTCAAAACAAGCAAAACGGCTCGTGGCAAAGTTTGAAGGCTTGCAAGTGCATGAAACAAAATCTTTCACGAATATTTCATAGTTGTCCGGTGGCAGCCTGTAAAGTTGTTTGAGTGACTGTTTGCCACAGAGCTCGTCTAAATTTGACCTTTTTTTCCATTTGCATGAGGCAGGATCATCCCCTCAAAATAGCAAATTTTAGGATGCAAAATGTTTTGTCATGAATGTTCAAACTTTAAAACAAACGCTACATACAAAGTGCATCAAGTCAAAATCAATCCGTCAATAAAACGCGTAAAAGAAAATGACACCAAATGAATAAATAGAAGTAGGTAAGCAAACAAATTAAAAAAAGGCAAATTAATTACACCAGAAGTAGGTAAGTGAATATGTAAATCAAACAAATATCAATAAATCAACAGCACAAAATACACTGGACTGATGATAACAATCTGGATGGTCCTTTTCACACGTCAATGTTTCCAAAACCAATTTGAAATGTGGACTCGTCAGACCACAGCAGACGTTTCCACTTTGTGCCGGTTCATCTCAGATGAATTTAATGCCGGCAATGTTTCTGGATGTTGTTCAAATATGGAGTTTTCTTTGTCAAACCAACTTAAGAAATGCGAATGGACTGGATTTAAACATGTCGAAAGTCATTATGAAAAGCTTTAAGATTTCTTTCCTATTCGACAAGAGGAAGTTATTGACAAATATTAAATGCTAAATGCATCGACAAATGATGTTGCACATCGGTCAATTTGAAAAATCCAATTTGTCCGTTCGTCGTTCGTCCCGGTCCTTTGATCACCTCGGGTGCATTGACGAAATCTTCTGCTGACTTTCTGTAATTTGGGAATTTTTGTAAGCACTCAAAACAAAGATGGCCGCCTGCTTGAGACAGGCTTGTAGTTCAATTCGCAACCATCGACCGGATTGTTATGAGCCAATCAGGATGAACGCAGCTTTTAATGTCAAAGCAGATTTGCTTTTTGAATGGAACGTTTTGACATGAAAACGATAATTGTGCCAGCAACAAACTAAATAAGACACTTTTTTTTGTGCAGAAATAAAACTACAGAAACAAACACTAATCGTTTTTAAAGCAATCTGGCCAAGATCTTTGTGTCGTTGTGTTTGGCTAAAATGAAATCTTTTCTTTAGTTTGGACAAAACGTATAAATATCACGACTGTTTCTGCTTTCAGTCTGTTGACACTCACGAACTTCCGTATCAAACAATGACGTCACTTGTCAACCGTTCGGACTGACGTCAAGCAGCACGACAGACAGACAGTTTTCCCGATGAACTTGTTGTGTTTCCAATTGAGCTCAACGGGATCTTTCTGGATTTCTGGGGAGGCTGCGGCCTTTATTTGCACTTTCCTACCAACTCAACCGGATTTTGATGGGGCTCAAATATTCACACTCACACTTTTATAACCCTTGTAAGTTTCCACATGACAGTTTGTTTTTTTTCCCAATTGCTAAAACACAAAATTTTTTTCAACTGCCACACGGTGAGCAAGACCTCATCTCAAGCCTCCAAAACTTTAACACAATTTCTGATTTACACACATTTTGCAATTTTTAAAAGCACTCAACACGGTTCATATATATATATATATATATATATAATATATATATATATATAATATATATATATAATATATATATATATATATATATATATATATATATATATATATATATATATATATATATATATATATATATATATATATATACAGTTTTTTTTCCCCAATTGCTAAAACACAATTTTGCAAACTCGGCTCGTTTTATCAAAATGATAACACTGTAAAGAAAATGGCCATGATAATAATTTTCTGTATTATTGAATGAGCACAAATATATTGTTAAGGATTATTATTTCCCAATTGATATCGTGATTTACTGTCTACTGCGTTCGCATCTTCGTATCCTATGAGAGAAAAAAAGAAAAGTGGTTGCAAGTCTGCATCTGCTGACTTGCAGGTTTGTATGAATTACATTTTGAGTCTACTGGTAAACTATTATTGATTTTCTCAACTGATGGAAAATGTACAATTTGTGTGTTTTGCAAGTTGGGTATTATTTGCTTGAAAAGTTCTCTTGTCACTCCTTCCTGATCTCGTTTTGTGTTGGCTGTCAAATTCACTCTAAACAGATGACGATGGAACAACATACTTTTTTTTTTTTTTTTTCTGCACTTGCCAAGTATGTATTATAATTTATAACTGATGACATTGAAAGACTTTGAGACGTCTTACAACAATACAGATTTATAGTTAATGTCCAGCAAAGAGCACATGATTTGCTCACGTTAAATGTGATTCTTGTATGACAATTTCTTCACATCATCGGCCAATCTGCAACTTTCCCTCCAGCGATATAACCGGTAAACGGCGCACAATTTTGCGTTGACAAACGCTTACGCTGGAGCTTTGACATTCAAGAATATGAATTTGGAATGAAGAAGCACCAACACGTCGCAATCATAATCATCGTTTTGGAAGGTAAAGATTGAGTAGCAGACCAAGTGAGTGTATTTTATGCGTTCCCATTTTGTTTCAGCTTGTCCCAGCAACATTGTTGATTGTGAAGTTACGTTGGACATGAAATATGAATTGTGAAGAAAAAAAACCCCGACACAGAAGAATTAGATATTGTGGACCTCAGAGGAAGATATTGACTGAATCAGATGACGCCTCAAAGAGGTTTTCTTATGTCCCGATTTCGCTCGACAAAAGAGGCGACAATAAAATCTGGCGCGATTCACCATCGCCAGCGTCGGCCTTCAGGTTGCCGCGGTAACGCCAGACGTGGAGCCGTGCTTGAGTCACAAACGGAAAAAGTGAGTGTCCCTGAAACTTGTGAAAGATATTCATCCCCGAGCCAAAATAATGGAAGAGCCGAGCCACGTCTGCAGGCGGACGCGCACAAAGAATCGTGCAAGGTCGCCGATCGTGAGCATCAACGGCGCATGAATATCCTCCGAATGATGATGATGATGATGATGATGATGTCTCACACCCCCGCATCCCCTTACGAGCACTTCCTGCGCATCTCACAGTGTAACACAACACATGAAACCTTCATGAAAATCTTGTACGACTTGAAAAGTCGAGATCCCAATTTTGGGGGTCCAAAAAAAAAAGGCCACTTAAGACCAAAATGATGTATATTATACATTTAACATTTATTTCTGTTAGCACAGTCAAGAATAAAACTATTAACAAAAGAGGAGATGGGAAGCTGCACTGTACAATGAGTGGAAAAAGTCTACACACCCTCGTTCACATTAGTTTGTTTGTTTTTTGTGTGAAATACAAGTACACAAAAAATGAGACTGATAAATCATTTCAAAACTCTTTTTTTTTTCCCCCACTACAGTATAAGTTAACTTTTAACCTGTAGAACACAATTGGGGGAAAATAAGAGAGAACATCAAATGAAATGAGATAAAACAAGTGGCCACGCCCTCTAAATGCGGAAGTGGCTGCTCACAATTCACAATTCAGCAATTACATTCAAACTCAGAACAAAACAAGGTTGAACTTTTTGGTGTGCATCGCAACATTCCAAAAGGTTGTTTTGGTGCTCGTCAACATTGCGACACTGAAAAATGTTGCCGTCGCTTTTCTTCACATGGAACCTGGCGGGAATTTTAGAACAATGTTAGCACAAAACTTTCAGTCATCTGCATGCTAAAAAGCAAAAAGAAAACGTTCAAATAATAATAATAATCATAATACAAACTTTCTACATCTGAACATGGCTTTTTTTGTGCTTAACAATCTTATTTTAGTGAACTAAAATTAATGAACAAACTCAAACTAAAATTCAAGAAAACAATTTTGTTCACAAAATAAAAAAAATATGCTTTTTAACTGAAACTACATTTTATGTTTAAAACAAAACTCAAAACAAATCTAACTAAAATGAGAAATTGCAAATCTATAATAATAACGCTGGTGCTCAATCAGAGTCACTGTAAATCAGGGGCGGTCCTCGAGGGCCGAAGTCCTGCATGTTTTGGAGGTTTCCCTCTTCCAGCACAAGCTGACTCCAATCAACAGGATCGTTATCGGGCTTGCCGACGAGCTGATCGTATATCAGCTGGGTGGGAGAAGGGAAACATGATAACATCCAAAACCTGCAGGACTCCGGCCCTCGAGGACCGAGTTTGCCCAGCCCTGCTCGAAATGCTGCTAACATTTGTGCTAACTCCCATTTCACTACTCACTTCTCAATGGGATCTGAGTTGTTTATTCTTAAATCCCCTCTTAGTAAAAGGTTACAATAATGTTGGGGGGGGGGGGCATATTTAGAATTACTTTTCTTTTTATCCTGGCTGTTAGCCTTTTTTAAAAATTCAGCAGTGTACAAAACATGCTAACAGTTGAAGTACCTGCTCGACCAAAAAGAATGCAAATGCCGTCACGCCAGTTGATCTGTTTTCATGATTTTGAAAGGACGACACCCTACACAGCTGATGATGGTTGCAATTGTTGCTATGGTAATATTTCATACTTTCGGCAGAAAAGTATTTCCTTGCATTGAAGAAATTCTAATTACGAGTGTTCCTTAACCTTAAAGATAGTCTTTTTTTTTTTTGGTGGTGTTCTCTTTAAAACAACAACAACAACAAAGTCAAATTCTAACTTTTAAGTACTTGGTGGATGCTAATATTTGTAAAAATATTGATTCATGTTTACTGTATGAAATGCAGTCCTTTTGATTTGGTTGTGAAAGGATTAAAAATGCAAATGGCCGCATGTGAATAAGATGCATCAATTGTGATGTGCCTCCAATTGAGAAATCAGATGCCATCAAGTGCAGTCCATCAAATTAGGCATCATCACAAAATATATTTCATAGGAAAAAAAAGACATGATATTGTATATTTGCATGATAATGTGCTCCAATCAATGTCATTTCCTTCGTATTGTCACAATTGCGGTCAATATTTGAGTAAAAACATTTTCTATGCCATAAATGTCAACTCAAAACAGAAAATATGATAGTAACGAACCGTTTATGTATTTATTTTTTTTTTTTTTATGCAGCGTGACGACGAAGTCTTGGCTGATTGGGAATTCTTCGGTCTTAATTGGAAATGTTTTATCAGCCAGTAGCTGTTGTTCAAGCTTGAACCACAAGAGGTCAGAAGTGTACCAATGGCAAAAATTTTTTTTTATTCATTTATACTGTATGAAATGCAGTCCTTTTGATTTGGTTGTGAAAGGATTAAAAATGCAAATGGCCGCATGTGAATAAGATGCATCAATTGTGATGTGCCACCAATTGAGAAATCAGATGCCAATGGCAAAAAAAACAACAACCTTGCAATTGCTACTACTGTGGAAGCTGCCAGTGAAATATAGCTGCGAAATTAATGTCGTTGAGCATTTAATTTGAATAATTTAGGAAGTAAGACATATAGTACTTATATGGTATATGGTAAACACATTCATTCATTGTTGAAATGATCCGTGGAGATTGCATTTGGCTATGGAGCAACAATTGAACAAATGTAGATTGCTTACATACGTTTATGAAAACTAGAGTGTTAAAAAAAAAAAAAAAGAGTTAACTAATCAGTTCTACTTTGTGCCAGTGTAATTTAGAACGTTTAAACAGCAAAAGACAGTTTTCCTAGTTTATGTAATTCCTCGTGGAGCTGCACAACACTCAATCTTAATATTTGTGGACAATATAGAGCTGACAAATTGCCACCATGAAAAACAATGCTACGTGATAATATGAAAAACAAAGACTGAATGAATCAATAAATAATTTTGGTACATTTTCTGCCAAAATGAGAAAAACAAACTTAAATCAATTTAACGAGAAAGTTTGTTGTGTTTTCAATTTGTTGCACTGCAACTGATTGCTCAACTTAATCACGTGGACCATATTTTGTGGACTATTAGGTTTAATAACTTTTATTTAGAAGACCAATTGGAAGGAAATTTGGAGCGTTTGCATGCAAGTTATTTGGTATGATGTCTACTTAATTCGTGTGAGTCAACATTTACATTTGTTTGAAATGCTTCTGAGACAGCAACATTGACTACAAAAAAACAAAAAGTCAGCGGTGCTTTTGACATTTGCGTTTCTGCCGATTGCAGTGTGGAAACTCGATCGGACTAACAAACACGTCATTCCTGCACAGCCACTGAGCAATGACAATAGAAAGTCTGCTGCTGTACATGCATTCAGTCTGGTATGCAGCACAATGAATGAAGCTCAGTGGAGAGTTGGAATAACCCCCTGCTGGTGAAAAACAAACAAAATATACACACCATCGGTGACGATAAATGGAACATTATGAGATCAATTTCGAAAACCGATGGAAAGACTGTGAGGGTTGAATTTTGGATTTCTGTAAAGAATTCGGTTCATCTTGGACATGTGCACACTTTGAAATCAGGGCTCGTTTTGTTGTCTCATTTTAAACATTGGCTGGTGATGTTCATTTTTTTTAGCTTCCTAAAAGCAACTAAAAATATGATGGCTTGAACGTCGTCTAAATATCTTGTTGGAAACATTCCAACTTTGTATAGAAGTTGACCACTCGACGTCTTTTTTTTTTTTTTAGTGTATCGCCTGCAGAGATTGAAAAAAAACAACAATTCCTATTCTGACAAATGAGAATAGAGTGTAGATATCTGTTTTGGAATGTAGAGATTATAATAAAAACGTGAAATATTAAAGTAGTAAAGTAAATCTACTTAAATACAGGAACGTATATGTACTTGGTTACTTGGCACGACTGGAACGTTTTGTACCAAAGGATGCCATGTTGTGAGGGGGCGGGGCTCTCATGCCTCTGCACACGTGCTGCTCAACTCACGTGTTTTCCCACGCGGCAGCGAAAGCAGCACGGGCAAAAAGGAAGAAGGGGATTGCGGTGGTCAATGGCAGTCATAATATTTCAGCAAACCTGGTAACAGTCGGATGAAGTAAAATCGTTGACTATTCTGTAGTCGGGCTCTATTTTTAAAACAAAACACTTGTCTTTGCTCAACGGACAAGCGGAATAGTTTGGACTGACAACCAATCAGCGTCGACCTTTAGTGTTACGTCCCCATTAAACCACGCCCCTTGTTCTGTGCTGGCGACCGGAACGTTTTGTTTTTTGAAGCCAAATTACTTAGCACACTTGGTCCAGTCATGGCACTAAACTGACTTTAGTTTGCAACATCAACTACACCGTAGAAAAGCAACTTTGAATTCGATGCGTTTGGAGTTAAAGTAATGAAATGTAAACACGCCCACCATCCATGCTCTTTTTCGACGAAAATTAAATCATGGATGTTCGCGACGGGAAAAAGAAGAGAAAGGTAAGCGGCGGAGTGGTTCGCAGGCGGAATGTGGCCGGGAAGCCGAAGCGAGAGGCGGCTAAAGTCCTCCGCTCCCTCACGGTGGAAGACAATAGCAACTACCCGGAGCGCATGGAGGAAGAGGACGACGACGACGGCGACGGCGGCGGCGACGGCGACGACGACTGCTTCTCCATTAGCTTCCTCCGGACAGGTCGGGCAGAGCCTGCCGTGCTGGTGCCGCTGTCGCTGCCCCCCCGATACACCCTGATCCGGGAAGTGGGCCGGGGGAGCTACGGCGTGGTGTACGAGGCCGTAGCCCGGAAAAGCGGAGCCAGGTTGGCCGTGAAAAGGCTCCAGTGCGACGCCCCGGAGAACGTCGAGTTGGCTTTGGCCGAGTTCTGGGCACTGACCAGCCTGGAGAACCGACACCAGAACGTGGTCCAACTGGAGGAGTGCGTCCTGCAAAGGAACGGCCTGGCCCAGAAGATGAGCCACGGCAACAAGAGGTCCAAACAATACCTGAGGCTGGTGGAGACCTCACTGAAAGGTACACAAAATCACTGGCGTTAGTTGCCCTTTTACTGTGGAAAAAAACCCGTAAACATTTCAAACCGAAACTCCTCGCTCATAATCAACTAATTCAGTTCAGGCTGAAGTTGTAGTAATAATATTAAGTCATTGTTCAAAATGAAACCAAAAACTTCTGAACCAACAGTATGTTTATGCACGTTGTTGCAGTTTTTCAAGCATTATTTATACCATCTGCGTATGTATGCAAGTTATGCATGTCTTGGCAGCAGATTGACTTTGACTTTATTTTCATCACTGAACACTTGTTTGATGTGTCACCTGAACATAAAAGTTGATGTTAATGTTTACATGGTACAAGACTACAGGTTGACGTGGTTATCAAGTTTGACCTACTTCTCAATGTGCTTTTGTCCTGGCTCAGCAATTCATCCAGGATCTCCGTGCGTTTGCTTTTCTTTTAATAGCTTGGCTCTTATGTAAGAATGTCAAATGTATTCCAATATGGCATTCTTAGCACTTTCAAACTGCCGAAGTTTGTCACAAAGGGCTTTTATAGAACCAACTTTTTATTCTTCCTATATATGCTTTGATGTAGTTATAGATGAAAGAGGAGATTCATCAGTCTCCTTTCAACAGTTGATTAAAGACGTGATCACAACATGCATGACGTCACAACCACAATGACAATGATTAACCCTCATTACCAAAACTTGCAACAATAACCTTAGATGTCATTCAGAGCTTTCAGGAAGTGACTTTTTCTTTGAGAGAGTTTGACCTACATAACCAAGTACATGTTTATGAGCTGCCTATTTTTGAAAATGTGCAACTAGGCTGGCTGATGGAGCAAAAATATGATGTATTTTTTTGGTAAATTAATACATGAATGCAGTTTGGAGCCTTTGAGTTAGGCTTTTCCCTGACTTTGTTATTCAACTCCAAATTGTACCCTTATTTGGGACATTCAGCTTGGGAAGTTTCATGTGTTTGCCGCAGTTCCCTTTGTCATTTTGGCCATTTTGAACTTTACAGTTATTATGTGGATCTACTTAACGGTATGTTTCAAAAGTAATCACTTGAATCATCGATCCTTGACAGTCTCACTTCCATCAAAGCCTGATAGCATTCGGAAACTAAATGAAGATGTTTTTTCTTGACATTGCCAAGAAGTACATTTCATCTTGCGCAATGTTGTGTTTTATGTCAGTTTCACAGTCATTGTTTTTTAAGAGCATTTTTGTTGTTGTTTTGTTTACATTCTTGTCGACCACAGACCAATTAGAGAATAGATTGATGTCACATGGTTTCTCCTAACGCATTTAAATTCACCTGGAGCATGAAAAGTAACAAAATAACTAATAATATGGCCCAAAAAAAAAAAATCTCGATTTTTATTTCTGGCTTAGTTGCATAGTTGGTTCGTATTCCGTTTGGTCTCACGTCACTCTTTTTGTGTTCCGCTACATAGTTAATGTGCGTCCTGACTGACTTTTTATCTCGCAGGCGAACGCATTGTAGGTCACCCATCGGAACCGTGCTACCTCTGGTTTGTCATGGAGTTCTGCGAAGGCGGCGACCTCAATCAGTACATTTTGTCCCGTCGACCCGACCCCCAGACCAACAAGAGTTTCATGCGCCAGCTGACGAGCGCTGTGGCTTTCCTGCACAGGAACAACATCGTTCACAGGGATCTGAAGCCAGACAACATTCTAATCACGCAGAAATCCGGAGCGCCGGTTCTTAAAGTTGCCGACTTCGGCTTGAGTAAAGTTTGCGCCGGCGTGAACGCAAAGAACGGCGAGGAGTCGCCCGCAGAGGGCGGCGGCGGGAGCGGCAACCGGAACAGCATCGTCAACCTTAACAAGCTGTGGTTGTCCTCTGCTTGCGGCTCGGACTTCTACATGGCCCCGGAGGTGTGGGAGGGCCACTACACGGCCAAGGCGGACATCTTTGCCTTAGGCATCATCATCTGGGCAATGATTGAGCGCATCACGTTCATCGACGGCCAGTCCAAACGGGAGCTGCTGGGCACGTACGTGCGACAGGGCTCGGACATCGTGCCGGTCGGCGAGGCCTTGTTGGAGAACCCCAAGATGGTCCTTCACATCCCTCAGAAGGCCAGGAGCTCCATGTCGGAAGGGGTGAAGAAACTCCTCCGGGAAATGCTGGCGTTCAACCCTCAGGAGCGACCCGACGCCTGTCAGCTGGAGGCGCTGACGGCCCGGCTCACGTGTGCCGCGTGAGCGCCCCGACTTTCCCTTTTCCCCCTCAAACCAAGAATGGACCTTGTTCTTTTGCAGGTAAGATCATCTCTCTTACTAACCTTCGATTGTTTCACTTGTTTCGGTGTCAATCATCTCGCCCTCGTTGTTGGTTATGTAAGTGTTGGACAATTCACATATCAAAAGAAAAACATGACATCATGAAAACAATAACGGGAGAAGGGCTACCGGATTGGCAAATCTGCAGTCTGATCCTGAGGGCAAATCTTTCATCAAACATGCGCGTACATGTTATTGTGAAGGTGTCACACAGAAAGCAGTTGCTTTTGTGCTATTTGTCACTGATATTTTACGTCACATAAGCAATGTTTACTGAAGCTCTTTTTTTTTTCTTCTTCTTCTTCATTAGTCGCCCTTTACATGGTTGAGGAAGTTAATCACTGTTGACGCAATGTTTATTTACTACTTACTAGGGCTGGGCGATATGTCCTAAACTATATATCAATATATTAGGGCTGGGAATCTTTGACTGTCTCACGATTCGATTACGATTTTTGGGTCTACGATTCAATTCAGAATCGATTTTCGATTCTCGATTCAAACGATTTTTGATTCAAAATTGAAATATATATATGTGTATAATTTTAGGGGTGTGCCAAAAATCTATTAATAAAAGAATCGAGATTCTCATTTATTAATCGAATCGAATCGATATTTAATATCCAAAAATCGATTTTATTTAAATTAGAAATGAAGAAGAAGGGGAAAAGGCAGTTGTAGCCCACATGCTGTTTTTGTGGAAAAAAGGCACTTACAATACAAAATTAATAAATGTTTAAACAAAAAAAAAAAAGACACTTTCATGTCTCTATTTGTCATTTTGTCTTGCAAAGCAGACTGGAGACCCATCAACTACTAACACCTGGTTTTGCGTATTAAAAAGCACTCCGATTGTAGAGTTAGTTATGGACACAGATTCTTATGCTCTAATGAAAACATTAATGGAGATATTTTTTTTTTTTTGTCAATAATCAATAATCCAACAATGAATCTGCTGTGAGGATTTAAATGTAATGAAGCCAAGTCGGCCAGCTGGTGGACTCACCGTTGACCGTGAACAATGAAAACGTTGTGTCTCTTATACAGCGACATCCCAGTGGTGTTGCTGCAAATCGCGAGACGCACTCAGACAGTTGAAGGCAAATACTGTACAGTCAGTCAAATGGAGTCTCGGCTCCTGTGAAAGCCTGAAAAAGTCCGAATTTGTGTAATCAAATCAAGAAGGTGAGCGCTCTGGCAGAAGTCTCCCATTTAGGTGATTAAATCAATCATTTCTTGTCAAATGATTCCATGATCTTCAAGTCACGTATTAAAAAAAAGGTTGAATTCCAAACTGTACAATTTGAGGTTTGCGTTTAGACTTTGCTGGCATCAATGGTCACTTTTTCTTTGAATGACATGACGTTGTCAAAGTATTCAGTGATTCACGAGCATTTTGATGCTGTATGTTGGGCTGCAATATGTTGCGACAGCAGAAAGTCCTCTTTTCAAACCTATTCTATGCTCAGTGACGTCTGTTTGTTTGAACTTCAACCACTGTCGAAGGCCAAGCTTGACTGTGTGTGACAGTTAGCCGACGCCACGAGCCCCTACGGAGCCCCGACGGAGCCCCTACGGAGCCCTTTTATTGTCAAAGGCCTTATGACATAACACCTCGCATCTCCCGACTATCCGTGCGACTGCTGATGCACTCTGAGCACGCCATTGTGCGCTGGAATCTCGCCGCTCCAGTCGAGTTCTCTCGCAGTCTGATGATGAGAACGCACGTTACGCAACGGGCCGGCTCGGCTGCAGCCGGTTCACTTCAGAAACATGTCATCGGCGCAAAAGGGATTACGGGCGGGAAACGTTGACGGGAGGCCGGTCCGATGTTTATGCTGCCTGCTGGTATTTATGTATGTCGGTTAACTCGAGGTATAGCTGACGACGACGGTATGCTCACGTTTATAGACAAGCGCTATTGAGATTCTCCAATGTGTCGTTCAACTCTGCCAATCAACAAAACAAAAGGAAAAGGCAAACTGGTCTGGCAAGCTTCATGCGAATCCAACACAAGGCTTAAAATATTTTTTTTGTTTTTTTGAGCAAAGAATATGACAATCTAACGAAAGAACAATTCAATTTGTTTATAGTCAGCAGTTTTTATTTCTTAAATTGACAATGTGAATCATGGCAAACAGTATTTTCTTGTCAAGGAATATTTTTAGTGGGGCAATTTCAATCAATATTTACATTTCCGTTGAAACGTAATATTTCTGAATGGCACGTCCGGTAAACGTTTATTGTGCAGATGTCAAAATCAAAAGTCTGTATCGTGAAAACTAAAAAAAAAACATCCCCCCCCCTGTCTTTCCTCGGCCAATGACAGTGTGGCTCATTATTCGGAAGCTTCTGGAGGCAGGCCGACGTCTGGGACATTTTGTGTCCCCTTTGTGCCTGCTCAGCCGTATGGTTTCTCTTTTCAAAAAAACCGGGCCAACATTGACGCTTTGGCTCTGCCCGCTTACTTGAGAATCATCTTTCATTTCTCTGACAACAGGAATAATGTTTGTCATCTTGAGGTCCTGAATGGCTGTTTTTGAAGGCATTCCTTCGCCATCTGCTCGCCAAACCCTCGAGCAAGCTTGCATTTTAATAAGGACAGGACAGCAGTTGGTATTTATTTACTTTTTGTCGACCGGAAATGAAGTTGTCTTGAAGTCAGGATGCAAACACGCGACAGTATGTTTTGGGCAAAGTAATGACGCCGCAGTTACGGAACACTACAACACAATTCATTTGTAGAAGTAGAAAGTTGGAAATATTTCCTCAGGCGTCAGTTGTCGCTCGCAAAGCTGCCATTATGCAGTGTGTTAATATTGCTCTCCAGATATCCCACCTGTGTCTGTGATGGATCTGATATCCTTTAAGCTTCTAATGGCGCCGTAATCCCCCTCATGGTATCTGTACTTGGTGCCCTGCGGACTTTAACCGCGTTCTGTGCCTCTGCAGACAGAATGCATTTTCACGTATGAATTATAGATTCAAAAGAGGCGTGGCCACCATCTGTAAAAAATGTATTGCTGATTTTGCGTGCGCCTGCTTTGAATGACAAACAGGAACATAAACATTCAATTAAATGGAGTTAAAAGTGGACATTGTTTGCAACCGTACTCAAAGCATTTTCTTCTCATGAATGCAATATGACGCTATATGAAATAATAATTGAAAATAATTGCATTAGCACTATCCAATGCCAGCGCCAACCCCATTTGTCTCACGGGGGCCCAACAGGGTTTCATGTGGGACCCTTGAAAGAAAATTGAGTGCCGACTTTGGGAATGAAGAGGTTGATAAAACTGCCGCATTGAGAAATGAGGTGGCTTCTTGCCAAATACGTGTTTTCTCGACCAGTCAACTTGGCTGCACGAGTGCCGCGAGAGCCAATTAACCGGCAAGTACACTTCTCAGTATTAGGTGACATGTTGATGAGGATCACCAGAAGTGCTATGGAAAAGCGTACATGTTGTTCGTAAGAGGAACATGCAAGCACACACCTCCGCTTACATAAGAGATAATTGAAGGCGAATGTTTCTTTGCGTGCCGCACACCCACAAACACACCCTGAGCTTGTAAAAAAAAAAAAATCAACACTCCATCCAGGAATCAGTGAAAGTCTCACATGTCTTGAGCCTGCAGGAAACACCCCCAAATACCAGTCACCACTGGTTTGTGCAGTGTTTACTTTGGAGTTACGCAACAACAAACGGCTGACGTTCGACTTCATGCTCCCCACGGTTTAATCCGGTGGCAGCTTTTCGTTATTTTTGGGAGGTTTTGATTGAATAGAAAGTCGATAACGCAGTAAACTTGAATAAGAAAGATGAAGAGTTGCCAAAGTGAGTCTTGGCGGTGCCAACATGCGTCGTCTGCTCTTGCCAACATTGCGAATGGTGCATTTTGTTTCCGGCATCAAAATGGCCCCCACTTCAGCAGTGACGTAACCACTTTCCATGTCATCAGCGAGATGTGCGTGCGTGCGTGCGCTTGCTAAGCTGACCCACTTGTGTTGCTGCCATGTGCTGCCGACTTATGCAACCTAAAAGAGTGACACACCACTGACAGACTGAGCTCTGGCCTATTCTTACATTCCATCAATCAGTCCAACCAGATGATTTACTTCAATATTCTGACGATTATTTTGTTTTACAACTAACTCTCACCGTTGTGTGTCCGCAGATTTTGTGGCTTCTTGACAGAGAAATGGAATCCGGCAAAGCCAAACTGTGAAGAACACAACACAACTTTGATTTTGTACCAATGCGGTCAACTTCCTCGGATGCAAACATCTCATTTCCAGCAATCCCATTTTAGATTTGCTGTCGTTTTCTTCCTTACAGGCCGGATTGTTTTCTTTTCATTGTGATGCACCGAGCAATAGCGCAGGTCACCGAACTTACTCTGAACCGGCGACGCTTTCAGTTTCCCAACGTTGTGCCTTAAACACGGTCGTCTAACACGATCATAATCTGAGTTGTCTTCCCGCGTGGATAAGTGGAGGACAAGTGAATGACGATCAGCATACAAAGACTGCGGAGGCTTCCCGAAAGATTTTTTGTTTGTTAACGCGGAGAGCGCGACCAATCGTTGGCTCTCCGTCGTGCGTCTGACCAAAGCATGACGTAGCATTTCATTTTCAGTCACTCTGCAGTACAGTCGTGGTGGACTTCAATGTATTATTTACCCTTTGTGGTGTGGAGCTACCTCATTAGCAACACTCTTTACCTTTGCACACCTCAGTTTGTATCAAACCTCCTCAGGTTCTTGGCAAGTTATTCGATACTAGACGAGTATTTTCTTCTCGTGCAGTTTGGGCTTAGACGTACTTTAGCGCTCACTAACAACTTTCTTGCCCTCAACACGATCACCTTATTGTAATCTCGTTCTTGCAAGGTGTTATTGTACAGTTGTTACGACAATCTCCGGAACAAAATGGAAATGGAGGATTGGTTTCGGACCGTTTTATAAATGCAGTTCACATGCACAATATGGAACAAGATGTGAGCATGCTCAATTTGCTTTGCATTTCATTAGTCCAAAAGTGACCAATATAACCAAAACTGCTTCAATAATTACTTAAATTGGTCAAAATTTCATCTTCTAAATCCAGTGGGGGGGGGGGGGATTCAATTGTTGGCTCTTTTTATCAAACTGTAGATTTAGACTTTTTGTTCTAAACCATATAAGAAGGCAAAATTACACGTATTGCTGTATGCAATGTTGAGAAGTCAACCCAAAAAGTTTCTCTTGACAATAGTTTGTTCTATGCAGCCCCACGAGTCTAAATACTGTATTCTGGTTAATATTGTGTTAGTGGAATATGAGTTAAGCAGCAAACTGGAGCAGTTTTTGTCAATCTCAGAAAGCTGTCGAGTGAAAATGACATCACAGTTGCGCAGGTAACAGCCAATCACAGCTCAGCTTCAGAAAACAAGTGAGCTGTGATTGGTTGTTGCCAGGGCAACTGTGATGTCGTCTTCAGTCGACAGCAAGTGGCAAAATGGCCGCCCCCTGAGATGGATAAAAATGGCTGCATTTAGCTGCATAACTCATATTCCGCGTATGTAATATTAATTGGAATGTTTACACTAGTGAGGTTTCATACAACATATTGTGGAGAAATGTTTAAGTTTGACTCCCTCTTTAAGGGGATGAACTTCATATTATTCTACGAGGCTTTGACTTTGCTGTGCTTGATGCAGTGCTCAAGTGTCGCAAGGGATCTCGAAAACAATCTTAAGCTTGTCACTGACATTCACACTGATTCCACTTGGGAAAAACAAACAAACAAACCTTCACCCTATGCAAAATGTTTCACTGCCTCACTGTAAACAATTTACAGACACGTATTGTGCGTAATAAGTTTCAATTGTGTGCATTTTTCCCACTGTGTACTGAAATGTGTTTATTTTATGTACATCAACAAGTGTTTTTGTTACTGAAGTTGATGGGATGTCTGTGTTGTTGTTTTTCTTTCTCTCCTGTAAATATATTTGACAAAGTTTCTTGAAATAAACGTTACAAGTTGAGTTGACGTCTTGTCTATGCTTGCTATTAAATAGTACTCAGTACATTTGTGATAAGTTGGCAGCAATGTAATCCAATCCAACACTTCCCTTCACCGTGATGCAGAAGAAAGCATGAGAATACACAGATGAGGCTAATCCACAAGACTTTAATCCAGTGTGAGAATAAACTGTGGGAAGAAAGTGCGTCATTGTGACCTGTCCTGGATGGTGACCTCAATCGTGACGTTTACCCAGTCTGAGCAAGTCCATACTGGGACCATGACAGCATCGATCCTAGGCCAGGAGTTTCCTAACTACTGTACTTCTTCTGTACACTGCGACCAGACGTCCATTTTGTGGCCTAATTGAGATTTGATGCTCTCACTTGCGATTTGCCTGCATTGTTCTTCTTCCTGTTTACACTGGCTGGCAAGGCAGCACGTGTCTTGTAAATGTCATAGCTAAATGAAACTTATTTTGTAAAAGGATTTTGTGTACTATTTAGTGCCATCTAGTGCCTCTGCTAAAAGAACTTGCACGCTTAAAAATGCATAACCGCACAATAACGACATTATGTAAGTACTGAACAAATCATGAATTATTCAACTGTAGATCTTAAGACACACAAATCCAACGTTATCCTATTGAATAATACTGTTTTTCAAAACAGATGCAGCAAAAAATGAAGCAAAAGGGTGTGGCCAGTGAAAATTGTGCACTTTTGCGTGAATAATCTAATGCAACACCCGCACAACACGTGGTGGGGGGGACGACATGATGTTCCAGCTTGCCAGCTGTTTGCAGGTTGTCGAGAAAGCTCAGTTTATTGGACGGAGCAGTGCTGCCCCCTGCCGATCATATAAGCACCAGCATCTCTACTATTATATTATTTATCCGTCCAATTTCTATTAGTAATAACAATAATGATGTTTTCACAATACTCAGTGGTGATAAATCCATCTAAAATGATAATAAATTATTTGTTCTAAGTTTTAAATGAATTATTCATACTTTAGCCATCTAACTGTGATTAACTTTTTGTTTACGGCTTAGCTTGTAGCAGACGTGTGTGACGTCATGCATGTTGTGATCACGTCTCTGATCAACTGCTGAAACGAGACTGATTCTGTCTATAATTGCTTCAAACATGAAAGCGGATGTAGGAGGAATGACAAAAGTTGAATTGTTGTTGTGAATGTATTGTATTGCTGTTAATCTTTTATGTTATGTTTGTTTGGTTGTGTTTCTGTAAAGCGCTTTTGAAGGCTGTCTGAAAGCGCGATAGAAATAAAGATGACTTGACTTGCCTAATCAACTAATTATTTCATAATATACATCCATATTAATATAGTCTAAATATATGCAACTAAAACAAAAAGGGCTTTTAATAATGTGAATGATGTATTAGAGCCATAGTTTACTCACCCGTGAGTTGGAGAATTTGTATTTGACTGTTGCTGAGATGTGTGTAATGTGTGAAAAACGACATAGTTAAAAAATAAAAAATAAAAACACTTGAAGCTTGAATCCATCTTATATGGTTTGTATTCCACTATCAAACAATGGACCATTCATGCATGCAAATCCACAAGGCTTTTTGTCCATAAATGGAAGAGCATTATGCCTTCATGCTCTGATCCACCACGCATAAACCTTCTTCTCCGAGCAAACAAAAGGATATTTTCGATCCACCTGCATGGAGAGATGTCCTTTTGATTTAGGACGTGGCTCAGCTCTGGAGCTCTCAAACAGTTGGCTTTGCACTTCTTTTCCACTGGGGGATCGATCACGGGAAATGAAGTGAAGTGAACGTGTGACTTTTGAGTGCATTCGATTCAAATGGATGTTCTCATCTGGGAATCGCATGTCTGATCCTGCAGACCAACCAAGCGTCGTATTTGGACTGGTGGAACACCTTGTTGTGATTGCACCGTGTCCACTTGAATCATGGATGCTAGCCCCCCCTTTTTTCTTTTTCTTTTTTAATACCCTTCCTAGTACCAAGGAGTATATCTGGATTAAGGCCATAAAACCTCCCAGGAGTTGTTGGCATCTAAGCTCAAGTGATTGATGATTCCTGTCTGCTTTGGTCATTCAAGGGATTATTTGAACGTCACAGTTTCAAACAAAGACAAATAAAACATGTGGAATCAATGCTGGATTGAGGATGACATTGCTGTTTGTTATCTCCACGGTTAGCACATTTGTGACTCCGCAAAGACGAGGGCACCTTGACAAGCTGACGTCCTCGAGCGTGTGCCAACTGTTGATTGGACACCACCACAAGCAGCGTCTCATCAGCCGCTCTGCCGGACATGAGAGGCTCATTTCAAAAGGCCTGATAAGAAGACGTCATTGCAACAAAGGCATAAAGGCCGCGGCGGGATGATTGCAGCTCAGATGATGAAATGTGACATCCAAGCTCATGATTGAGAGAATCCTGATTACTGAAACACATTTCAAGATGTTTCATCTTTTCCATGCTTAACAATGTGGATAAATAGGATGTGAATGACAAAGTTGTCTCAGTGGCTGGTTCCCTGATCCGGTCTGTGTCCTTGGGATGGACACAGAACCATTTGTAGTGTTGGTGATAGACGTGTGATGCAAAATGACGCACGTCATCGATTACCATACAAAATGTCATGCATGTGAGATGAAATCATTTAGGAGTTTACAGTGGAAATAAAAAGATTGCTTTTTTTGTACATTGCTGATGTGCACAAAAAAATATAACATAATTATTTGGACATTTCCACCATTTGGCAGATGAGTGTGAATGGGTTCTTCTTTAAAACAAAATGAGTCAAATGTCTGTGGGCACCATCTGTACACACAACATTATCTGTTCTTTGAGCCAATGATGATATGTGCTAAATAATTGTTGCTTTCAATTGGTCAGGAAAATGTGAAAGGAAGAGGCAATAAAATACCTCTTAAATTGTGAATTTTGTTGTGAAAAGTGTGGATTTTTTTTCAGAATATGGGAGTTATTGGGATATGAAAAATGCTATCAAGAAGCTCTAAATGAGCTAAACAGTAGTAATTGGAAAGGTATGAATCAGGAAGATATAATAAAAATAAAATAAAAAAAATACCTCAACTAATAATAATAATAATAATAATAATAATAATAATAATAATACTGTTTTAATATTTTTTAATTATTTTAATTATTTTGAACCGTCAAAGCGGAAGTGATGAACAAGAGTGGCACCATGACTTCCGTCCACTTCCTTGCCAGGCAAGCTAGCTAGCTCACGATGCTTTCGCAAGGGAGCGTTTCCACGCAGACAGGCGACGTGGAGCAGGACGCGAGCCCGACAGGCGCGAATGTGAACGCTGCGGTTCTGCTGCTGGGAGCCGGGATGACGGCCGTCACACATCCGCTGCTCTACGTCAAGCTGCTCATACAGGTATCGTATCGTTAGCCGACAAAGCTATGCTAGCAAAACAGTCACGTGATCAGCCCTCCGACCAGCTGCTGTTCGATTCAAAATTGCGCCGCACTTTTCATTTCGTACAATATGCGCTGAAATTTTTTTAATTAAAAATATTTACTTGGGAAAAAAAAATATAGTAATTTTTTTTCACATCAGAAATTGTAGTTAAACTCTTTGTAAAATTTACTTAGAATTTCTGAGTGCATCATCCTTTACTGGGCTTTTTCAACTAAATCTCACTCGCCATTTTTTTCAGTGTGACGTCACGTCTCTATATTGAAATTGGTGGTGTGATAACGGAACTGTTTAGTGTGCTGTCATTTTCTTGCCATTGTAGTAAAGTGAGGAGACGACATTATCTGGATCCAGCCATTTAACTTCTACACTGAAAGGTGGAAACTACACTGGCATAATTAAAGTTAAAATACACTAATGATAAATAAATAAAATAGTCTTAGAAATGCAGTCAAGATGTACTTGTACTTTAACTCGCACTTACCTGCGTTGTTTCTTTTCAGGTGGGACATGAACCTCTTCCACCAACCGTAGGCACAACGATGTTCGGAAGGCGAGTTTTATACCTGCCTGGCTTCTTCTCCTATGGTGAACGGACTGATCCATCAGTACGTCCTTCGCGTGTGTGCTAAGTTGACGGCGGCGTGATGTGTTTGCAGCACGGCACATTGTTAAGGTGGACGGTAAAAGGGGACTCTTTCGCGGTCTATCGCCACGGATTGCGTCGATTGCCATCTCCACTGTAATCAGGACCAAAGCTAAGAAGGTAAAAGAGAATCTGGATGGCCTTTTTTGACGGAGCAATAAAAGTGCACGTTGCCTTTCTTGTTGTTCTTGAGCAGACGGAGCTCGTATCCAAGGATGACGAGCAAAACCCTCTCAGGAAAGTCATGAAAGAGGTAACGTCAGCAACAATACGCAATTCGTCAACACAGTTGAAGTAAATCATTTTTTGTTTCTGAAAATGCGGAAAACAAAACGGGACAATACAAAATGTACAGAGCGTCACGTTGTTCAAAAAGTGTCTATTTTATTATCATATCTCAGCACTTCATTCACGTGTAAATAAACTGGCTGCATTGTGTGCGACTGTTGCTAGTTTGAACTTGTGGTTAAAAGGTGTTCTCGTCCTGCCTTTTGTTCCGTTGCAGACCTCTCACGAGATGTTCATCCAGTGCCTGTCCAGAATAGCTACACATCCTTTTCACGGTAGGACGTAACGCTTGTGCTATTTCCACACAATGCAATACATGCAAGCGAGGTCACAGTCGGGTGTGTATATTTAAAACAAATACAAATAAACTATGACGTGTATTTCATCCATTGAAAGGAAACATTAGAACAGAGTGTTTTTTTGTCCGTTTGTATATATTGTACGGAAGCGTAGAGCTGCCAATATGGAGTAAACATTTTTGGCTGTTATATGTTCGAACGTTTATGTAGGCTACATGCTACAAAGTTAGCATACCTTCCCATAATGCCATAATGGGGTATTACTTGCGCATGCACAAACGAAAACAAAAGCACATTTTTTTTTAGGCATTTGGGCCACATGACCAATTCATTAGAAATGAAGTAGACAAAAAACAGTGTTTATTCGTAACTTTTACGATTTATTATGTCTGCCGTGCATGATTTCACACATGCACAAATAATACCCCGTGGCATTATGGGAAGGTATGCTAACTTTATAGCATGTAGCCTACAAGTATGTTGGAACATATTTGTGAGTATGTTCAAACGTACTCGCCAGCCAAAAATGTTTACTCCACATTGGCAGCTCTGCGCTTCCGTAATACTGCAATATTGTTTGTATTGTGAAATGTCGAGTCTAATTTATTGCTTGAAGATTCTCCTTTTCTCTCTGCCAGTTATGTCGGTGCGTTGTATGGCCCAGTTTGTTGGCAGAGAGGTCAAGTACAGGTACGACTTCAGGAATTCCATTCGCAACACACCGCACGAAAGAACACACAAAAAAACTGCTTCATTTTGGCTGGTTGGTCGTCTTAACAAAAATACGTTCGGTCCAGTGCTAACAAGTTGAGTATTTCCATGTTATTTTTAATGAAACGTGAACATTTGCCGCGCATTTGTTTACCTTGTAATCTGGTTTATGACTAACTTACCCGCTTCTGTATATGCCACACTTGCCTGGTAGAATTTTGTGAATTTGTCCTCGTCAAAAGTGTTTAGTAAGTTGAAAACTGTGATTGAAGTAGATGAATGAATTTAATTCACGCTTCATTTGCCTTTATTTTAGCAATAAGCCCGAGTTTTAAGACCAAAACGTTCATGTCGAAAATATCTGACAAATGATTCTATTGCTTGTGTTTGTTCTAAAAAATACATCCAAAGGAAAATGGCCTTTTAGTCATGGCTATATTGAGGAAAATAGATGATAATGAGATTATTTTTCAAAATGATTCAACACATTAGCAGTTAATTGGAAGCCATTTTGAGGATGAATGTGAATGTGTTTGCAGCGGACTTCTCTGCAGCATCAGCAGCATTTTTCAAGAAGAAGGCGTGGCCGGATTCTACGTGTGAGGCCATCGTCGCCGCGAGCGAGCGTGGGCGTGGCTTAGCTGGCGAGCGCCGCCGACTGACGCCTGTGCGGGTTTTGTTGTGTCGGCAGCGGTTTGATGCCGCACGTGCTGGGCGAGGTCGTCTTCTTGTGGTGCTGCAACCTGCTGGCCCACTTCATTAACACCTACGCCGTCGACGACAGCGTAAGTTCAACAAACGCTCGCCGTCGTTTTATTCAAAACAAACACACGTGTGTAGGCCGATTACATTTTTCAATTGTAATTCATCGCATGACTTGCAAATTATATATCTGTTCTAAGTGTACAATAAAATGTACAATACCAGTACATTTCTTCCCTAAGTTTTCATACTCTTGTTAACATCAAAGTGGAAAAAAATAACGAATAGAAACATTTTAGCATCTTTCAGTCATCTCATAATAATTTGCAAAATTGAGTTCAAAAGATGTGCTGTATTGTAAAAAACGAGTGTGATATTAATTTGTATTGAGCTCATTTCTCTGCCACTAGATGGCATAATGGCCTTTGTATGACATTGGTGACAGCTCAGTGCATTTTACTTTTCAGTTTCGCGGCCATTTTCACATTTCGCTCCCGGCTGTTTTACTGGATTTTGACTGATTTTGCAAGGCCCACAGAATATTGAGTTCGATTGCTATCAAAACATGGAAGCTACAACAAGGAACATTCGAGTCTTTTCTTTCATCAGGAAAATAAAAGTATATTTGTGTATGTTTCTGTTTCGTAGCAATTAGAATAGATTCATTTCATTGATTGATTCACATTCCTGGTGAAAACACTATCAAAAAGAGCTTGTTGCTGATCTCACTCTGCCGCCACCTGCTGGCCATTGTTTTGTAGTAACTACCATTGTTTTAAAACACCTCTTCATGTCAGAAGCTGCACCAAAGCCTCCTGTATGCTCTTGCATTAAACAAAACAAAACAAAACAAAAACACAAAACAACAACAACAAAAAAACGTATAAATATGTTTTTGGGAGTGAATGAGTTAAAGAGATACTTGACTCATTGAACCATTTTCAGCGGTGAAAAGTTCATATTTTGTCCAGAATTAATGCAATTTTATTGTATTGTATTTTTCATGTACAATTAATGCCTTTAAAAAGTCTTCTTTTTCCCCCCCCCTCTTGCTGTCGACTGATGATGACATCACCTGTGCTGAGGAAGTAGGTAACGACCAATCATGGCTCGCCTGTTTTCTGGGGTTGGTCAGCAAACTCAGCCATGATTGTGACGTTACCGACTTCCTCAGCACAGGTGATGTCATCTTCAATCGACAGCAAGTGGAAAAAATAGTATTTAAAGTTATTAATTGTACATGAAAAATAATGAAGTTACCATATTAATTATAGACAAAATATTAAAGCACTACTTTACATATTTTTA
Source organism: Festucalex cinctus (assembly GCF_051991245.1). NCBI lineage: Eukaryota > Metazoa > Chordata > Actinopteri > Syngnathiformes > Syngnathidae > Festucalex > Festucalex cinctus. The sequence continues at coordinate 495,764 of NC_135412.1, forward strand.
GCAGTCAAACATGAATAATTTGCCCATAATAAATGTGATATTTTCATTATTTTTCACGTACAATTAGTACCTTTAAAAAGACATTTTGCAACTTGCTGTGGACTGAAAATGACATCACAAGTGCTCAGGTAACCAATCACAGCTCAGCTTGTGAATGTCACATGACCGAACCTAGAAAACAGGTGAGCTGTGATTGGTGACCTGAGCACTTGTGACGTCATTTTCAGTCCACAGCAAGTTGCAAAATGTCTTTTTAAAGGTACTAATTGTACGTGAAAAATAATGAAAGTATCAAAATCTGAACTTTTTATTGCTATAAAATAAGTGAAGGATCCCTTTGAACTTTTTACTGCTGAAAATGGTTCAATGAGTCAATCTCATTTTGAACATGTAGTTTGTGAAATTCTGCACATTTTTTAAATTGTAAAATACAACTTGAGCCAAGTCTCCACAAATGTATGCATTGATATGAAATTTATTGCTGCTGAATTTTGATGTGGACTTTGCGACAGGAATTTCCCCAGTACAGGATTTCCAAGTAAGGAATTAATTAATCGCGCGTTTAAAAAAAAAAAAAAAAAAAAATATATAGTGGCGCTAAAGGAACTTCAAATGAACGCAAAATTTAACACATTAAATTTGGCAGCCCTAATCGATATCAAATAAAGTGGTTGAATTGAATTGTGGTTGTGTGTGTGCAGTTAAGCCAAGCGTCAGCGTTGAGAAGTTACACAAAGTTTGTGATGGGTGTAAGTTCAACGTCACTCCGCTACACACAAAATGTTTCTCTGCTGCGACGCAAAGTCAACAGTCGTCGTCGTCGTTTGTGTTTTTCTCTAGTTTGCAGTGAGCATCCTCACGTATCCGTTTATGCTGGTGGCTGACGTTATGGCCGTCAACAACTGTGGGTGAGTCACTCGGGAAAACTTCATCAAGTGGGAATAAGCGAGCGCGTCAATCTGTCATTTTCAAATCCACATTGAAATGAATGATTTTTTTTTTTATTTTCTTTTTCGGTTTTGTTAGTTTGGCCGCAGGTCTTCCTCCGCACTCGCCCATCTTCACGTCCTGGCTGCACTGTTGGAAGGACCTCAGCCGCAGGGTATTCGCTCGTTCCCACAGTTAGAAAACGGCGCTCGTGAGTCGCTTGCGTTTGAAGTCAACTTTCTTGTTGTCAGGGTCTCCTGTTCCGAGGATCCAGCTTCTTGTCTCGCCGCGTGCCCGCGACCGCCATCCACCACTGACGGCGTTAATTCGTCAGGAACTTATTGGAACTATTTCAGTGACATTCAAAACGTTTGCTCGTTTTATCAAAGCAAACTGAAAGATTGGAATGACACTTTAGAATATGTTTGTTTTTCTTTTTGAAGGAGCGGCGGACGAGTGGCCAGCACGTGCGATTTTCAAATACGGGTGTTGTTCGTTGTTCTCCCTGTGCTCGCGTGGCTTTTCTCCGGCTTCCTCCCACATTCCCAAAACTCGCATGTTAATAGAAGACAGAATTGTACATTGTGAATTGTTTTCCAAATGTGCTCTGTGAGCGGCTGCTTCTCGTCTGTTGTCACCTGGGATACCTTCCCGTTCACCTGTGACCTTTGTGAGGATAAGCAGTAGGTATAAAGAAAGGATGGATTCTTTTCCCCATCATTTCTCATAAACATGTTCACTCCCCTTTTTGGTGTCTGGTTCAACTACTTTGTTTAGACAAGTTTTATATTCATTTTGGTGAAATGGTTGAAAGTTCCTTCCAGCAGTCCTCAGGAAGTAGAAAACCATCCCTGGCATTGCAACCAGTCCCAATTTCCATATTTTGCATCAAAAAAACATAGGAAATGTGATTTAACTTTGTGACTCTGAACAAAATGTACTTTATGGAATGACCAGTTGTTGGTGAAGATTAGTTACAAGCATCAAATTGAGCATATTGGACTATATTGTGCTAGTCAATTTGTGCATGATGGGGTGAGCTTTTGAAAATGAATGAAATTGTCAAATGTTCTGATTAATGTCATACTGTATATCAGAGTAAAAAGTGTAGTTCTGGCAGTTGAGTCAGAAATGAATTAAAGAGACCCTGACGAACAGTCGAACTTTCTTTTTTCCATCTTGTTGACTAGGAAACACGTTCCTTGTGTTCAATACATTAGGCTACTGTTCAAAACGTGCTAAAAAGTTAATCTGTAGCCTACATCTTAACTAGTGTGCGGTTCGCCTTCCCTTTTAAAAAAAAAAACAAAAAAAAAACCATCCACCCAGAAGCCCCGCCCCCGTGTTTTTGGAAAGAGCGTATGAAATGTCTATCGGCGTTTTTTGAAGTATTTTTTGTTTTTTTGTTCTCCCAATGCCTGTCAGTGTGCTTCAATTCTACTCTGATGCTCGATTCTTACCTAAATGTCACATACGGGTTCTTCTTGATTAAAGTGGAAGTCCAAAACTATTTAGGTTGTGCTGTGTATGACTTTAAAGGTTGCTTATTGACGTATTCTTAAATGTAAAGCTGTGTTGAACTGTGTTAATAAAAGCATTATAAAATAAAGAAATAAATAAAAATAAAGGTTGCTTATTAGAAAATATTTTTCGACTGTGTGATGCACCACTCCCACCTAGTGGTAGTTACATTGGACAGCAGTGGGTAGTTGTTTTTTTTGTATACCTTTGGTGACATCAAACCATTCTATACTAATAACCTGTTATGCTATAGCAGTTCTTTAGTCCATAATTCTAAATTGTGCTGCCTTATAAATGACAGCAAGCTCACTTTAGTTGCGAGTCGACCTTTGATGTAATTAAAGAGACGGCGGTTGATTGCACAGCAATTCATTGTCGCATAGCAGTGAAAATAACACAAAACAGCACAAAGTGGTTTAAATAATAATTGTACTGTACATGGATCTTCCCAAAATTCCCTCACTCACACTTCAAGATGACCACAGAAGCAAACATACACACGAGCGCATCTTTTCGAACTCCAACATGGACTCGATTGCTTGGAAGGCGACTAAAGCACAATTATTCCAGTAACAGATCACTTCCTTGAAAAACCAAAAACGAAGTACCCTGCCAAAAGGAAAATGTCCACTGAAAGCTTTTCTAAAGTAAAATGTGCTCATTATCTTCATCATATATTACAGGCGATAACAAAGCATACAAGCCAATTTGTTCTCATAAAAATAGATTACATGTCCCACGGATGATGTCAAAAGGCAATATGAGGATAGAAAATAAGTTGCGATGCTAAAAAGTCATACGAAGAAGCTGTGGGTTCTGAAATGTGACAATGCGATGATGTCACATCGGAATCAATGACATCGTTTTGGATAGCATCATTTGCATACATTTGACCAAACCTGACTTGTGTGAGCATTCGTCAAACTATTCAAGTCATTTTCATTGGTAAAATGAATTCAATCAGTGACTTTCAAGACAAGAGGCCATGTTCAAACTAAAGACAATTAGTAGTTGTCAATTCAATGACGTGGGTGTGATCAAACAGAATTACAATTCCTTCCATAGTTTTCTCTTGTACATTCAAACAAGCAGCATTTGGAAACTCAAACGTTACATTCAATTCCGAAGTCAGCATATTGGATATTGTGGACATTGGAGCGCTTTCGCCCTCTAATTACAGATCAAGAATCAACATTGTGTGCGCGCGTCTTCTAAAAATAAAGCTCACGATGCGACTCCAATTTCAACTGAATGTACAAAGGCCTCGCCTGCGTCCAGAACAATTTCAACAAGGACGCGTTTGGACCTCCTCCGGTCATCTTTATACTTTCCACTGGAATGATTTTCATTTCACCACTACATTTTTTTATGGTGTAGCACCAAAAGTTTCTATCCATGATGGACTACACATGTAACATGCTGTTAAATTCCCTTGTCATCATCAAGCAAATCTTGTATTTCAAAACAAACAAAAACAAAACGAAACTTTTTTGCAATGAATTGACGGACGTGAAGGCAAAGTTCTTGATGCGGTCTTTGGTTGGACAATGGACACTATTCAGCATTTGCAGCCAACACACATTTGGACAGAATCCCTGAAGCGAGAACTTGACGACGCCCGTCAAGTGTCGACTAAATGCCAACGAGTGATGACAAACACAAAACGAGAAAAAACGCTGCTGGCTTTGAAAGAGGGAATGTGATGTTGCTGGTATTGGAGTTCAAAACAAACATCCCACCGCCACGGGCGCAAAAGTCCAGAGAAGACGAAAAAAAAAAGAAAAAAAAAGCAGCGAACCGTTGAAGAGCAGCAAGCAGCAAGGCGGACCTGGAAGCATCAGACAAAGTCAAGAAACGAAGGCAACGCTTTCTACGGTGCAAAGCGATCGAAAAAAGCAAAACCCCAAAAAAATCCTCGTCTCCCGGCCGTTGGTGGTCCAAGGACGCGTGGCTTCATCTCTTGGTGGACTTCATGTAGGACGGGATGGCTCCTCGGGCCGTGAGGCCTTCGAAGCGTTTGTACGTGTAGTTGATGAACACCCAGTCTTTATTCTTCAGGCCGGCGTCCGAGTGGTTGGACACTTGAGTGGCTGCGGGGGAAGACACGTTCACGACGTTGGCAAACATGGCGAGGAAAGCGCAATGAATCGGAAAAATGACATTCATCTGTTGTTATGGATTCGAAAGAACAACAACACGGGTGGGTTTTCGTTCAGGATGTAACGATATGGCAATATCGCGATATTAAAACTGCCACAATATGTTCCCCAAAAAAAAGTCAGCTTGATTTCCATTTGTGCAGTTCTAGCACCCTCTGGTGGCTACTTTTTTAGCGTAGTTTAATTTTCACACGGCATGTTTTGGCCCTTCTATTTGTCAAATCCGCGCTAATGTCAGATGAAGCGGAACCTAAAATGCTTGTGAACAGTCAAAATGTGGAGGAACGTTCATTAGCTAGTAAGCGCCTCAATATTAAGTCTTATTAGAGATTGTAGGTGCTTTATATGCATTTCTGTTATGTACAAAAGCACCATTTTTTTTTTTTTTCAATATTGTGACCTATTTTAACATTCCCAACCTCACTACAATATTGTGATAGTTATCATATTGTGAGGTTTGGATATCGTTACAGATTTCCTAGTATTAAGAATTTAATGACACGAGGACTTTTTTAAATTGGATTTTATAAACGAGTCTTGCAACCACAATATTAAAATCAAATAAAATTACAGAAAATGAAATGGTTTGAACAAATCACAAATTTATATAATAATTAAATGACATTTCTAATAAAAAAAAAAAAATATTACCATTGATAGATTTTCAGGAGTAAGAATTGATATTTTGTCTCAAATTAATTTTAAAAGTACATTATATTGCACGTCAAATTAATTATTAAAAAAAACAAACGTTTTGCCACTTGCTGAAAATGACATCACAGCTGCTCAGAGCTCAACTAACAACCAATCACCCGAATATTGATCATGTGGCGTTGGCAAAATGAGCCACGATATAAACATGTCAGGGGAAAAACTATTAAAGAAATAAAAATCCAGTCGTCACACAAATGACATAAGTCATAATAGCATTCAATAACCTAATTTGAGGATGCTAAATAATACTTCAACATGATATATTCGACACGAAATGAAAATGGATTCGTGGTGCACGTGCAGCAAAGTGTTCCGAAGCATCGCAATGACTAATTGACAAACGTTTGACGCATTCCGACTCGAGTGGAAGTCGGTCGGCTTTCAAAACGGAAACAAACAAGCAAGCAGCTTTCGACTTTTGGTTCGAAAGGATCGTCGTACCTGTTGGCGTGAGGATGTCCGAATCGGGGAACTCGTCAAAGTTGGAGGTGTCGTCGATGCTTTTGATCTCAATGGGGATGGCGGCAGGACGTTCTCTGCAGGGCCAAGCAGGTCGTCATGTTCTAACATTTTGCTCGAGTGGCGATTTCAATTCAACCTTACGATAGCTGATCTCACCTTCGGCGTCATTAACTCATTAACTCATTAACTCGTTCACTCCCAGGACATTTTGGCTATTTTACTGGATTTGGGCTGATTTTGCAAGGCCCATACAATCTTGTGTCCTATTGCCATAAAAACATGGAATCTACCAAAAGAAAGATTAAAGTCTCTTCTTTCATCAGAAAAAAAAAAAAAAAAAAAAAAAAGTATATTTCTATCTTTTTCCATTTTGCATCAATTAGCATTAGAGTATGGTTAAGTGTCATCATTATGACAAATCTGTTGAAAACTGTGGGGAAAAGAGCTTTTTGATCTCTTATACTCTGCTGCCATCTGCTGGCCGTTTTTGTAATAACTACCATTGCTTCAAGCATTCGCTTCAGTTCAGCGGCTGCATCAAACCCTAAATGCATAAATACACTTTTTGGGAGCATGGCAAAATTGAAAACAGAACGTATTTATACGTTTTTGGGAGTGAATGAGTTAAAAGGGGGCGTGGTCAGCCACATTCCCAAACATCCCTCACTTGGTATGCTACATTCACAATACAGCTTTCTGCAACATAAACAGAAATTCTGGCCACATTGTAACGTGTAGAAATGACGTCCACACGTGTGATATAAAATAAGATTATGGCCAAATTGTAAAAGCATGTTAATAATCATTTAGAGGAAGGATTACTGCTATGCTGTATTACAGAAAACTAGTGAAGTTGGTCATGTTGAACCTCTGTTTGCCCAACAAACGCATCATCGTCGTCACCTGACCTTATCAGCACATTAATTTGAGCTCATAACGAGCAGCTGCAAATTAGTGCTCAAAATTAGTCAAGTCCCACCTGATGTGGTCGTAGTCGACGCCCTCAAAAAACGGATTGGACTTGATTTCCTCCACACCAGCAGCACCGGTTCTGTGCTCCTCTTCGCAGCAGAACCTGACAAAAAAAAAAAAAAAAAAAAAAGTGGCTCTTTGTAACACTTTGCCCCAAATTAACTTTACAAAAGAATTTTTATTGGACCATTTATGACTGAAACATCTACTCGATTAACACCTGAGCTGTTCCTGAAATCCTCTGGCCGATCGATTTCAAACTGGATTCGGGTTGGAAAGACCCGCCGTCCTTTTGTCTGTCCGCGCATTGCGTACGTGAAGAAGGAGTGTGCAGTTTCATTTTTCAGCCACAAGCGGCAGTAGAGATTCGAAATTCAATTTTCTGACTTCAGCAACTTGATTGGTTGAGAAATGTTGTGTTACAATTGGAATGGAACTCAACCTCATTTGTATTTTCCATTTAAGCATCTGTCATCGGTTTGATTTGTTTATACATGGAATGGAACAACAAAATAAGAGTAAAAAAATACAAATAAACAGAAAAGTTTGCATGTGCGTAAAGATGAAACAGCAAAAATGTGGATGCAGCAGGAGGGTTACATTGCACATATTTACAGGATTATTTTGTAATTGACCAAAAAAAAAAGAAGAGTGCTCAAAAATGATGTGCAAGATGAAAGGTCGTGAGGTTAAATACAAAGTTTGATATGATTTTTTGGAGTAAACATCTGCGGTCCCACCTGAGGATGAGGTCTTTGGCCTTTTCGGAAATGGGCACTTCAGGAGGAAAGGTGAGCGTCTCCCGCCAGTTCATCACTTTGCGGTACGTCTCTTGCGGCGTCTCCGAGCAGAATGGCGGATAACCTGAGCGCACGCACGCACGCACGGACGATGGGACCCGGTTTCCGACTTGACGCCGGCTTGTCACATGATCGTGGCAGCGCTTACCTATTAGCATCTCGTACATGATGACACCCAGACTCCACCAGTCGCACAGCTTATTGTATCCATTTTGCATAAAAACCTCCGGCGCGATGTAGTCGGGCGTCCCCACGGTGGAGAAGGCCTGAAAGGGAGGAGCACAAATTAATGACAGCCGCTTCTGTCGTCTACAATTCGGTTCCCGTGTGAGTTAGCACGTTAAGTTGGGACTGCTTAACTCATTCACTCACAGACATTTTTTTTGTTGCTTTGTTTTACTGGATTTTGCAAGGCCCATAAAATATTGTGTTCCATTTCTATGAAAACATGAAACCTACCAAAAGAAACATTCAAGTCTCTTCTTTCATCAGGAAAAAAAAAAAAAAAAAAAAGTATATTTGTATGTATTTCTGTTTTGCAACAATTAGCATTAAAATACAGTTAAGTTTCATCAATATTCACATTCCTGGTAAAAACACTGACAAAAAAAATCTCTTATACTCTGCTGACACCATGTCAGAAGCTACATCAAAGCCTTCGAAAAAACAAACAAAACAAAACAAAACAAAAAAACGTCTAAACACGTTTTTGGGAGGGAAGGACAAAATATTTAAAAACGTTTTTACACGTTTTTGGGATTGAATGAGTTCATATCACAATTGTGTATTGCAGTGCATTATATTTGCATCATTGCACCAGCTAGTTGAAAAGTTTTTGAGTCCACTTTACACCTGAAGTAATTAGTTAATTCTGCCCGTGGTGGCTTCATAAAAGGTAAGCAGATCTGCATCAAGTTTTCTGGTGTTCACTGATTAATACTCGGAACATGTCGAGCTATATTGTGTTGTGTGCATGCAGAGTCAAAGTGCTTCCTTGTTCATACCAACTGCCTCCTATTTCTCTTCCAGGTTTCTGCTTTTCTCTTGGAGTTCATGTTCTGAAAGGCTGGAAAGGACAAGCGGTCACTTTTACAATACTTTTAAAAACTGGATTTAAAAAACAAAAGGCTATGCTCAAACCCAGAGTGCAAACACGTTTGGTAAAATGTGTACCATAACTGGATTCATTTATGGATAAAACATGACCGTACAAAATTGAAGAGTTGGATTTGAGAACGCTTTTTCCACACATTTTCAATCCACTTCTAATAAAAAGGTGCCCTGACCCGCATCATCAACACAAATGTTGATGTAAAAGGAAGCGGTTGGCAGTTTTTGCTTACCGAGGTCACTGGGCAAGCTGTGGTTCAGGTTCTTGTAGAAATCCGTCCGATGTGCTCGCTTCAGGCCCGTGCAGAGTCCAAAGTCAGACAGCTTCACATGACCCTGAAAAAATAAAAATGCAGCCCTATGTTAGAAACTTTGATTTTTCATATTTGCCCTGGACGATTCATTAATTTGACTTTATTGCGAGGACAAATTTTCAAAAACATTTCTTTTCAGCAGTTTAAATGCTTCCAAAAGCCTCCTCGTGGCGAGTCCTGCTTACATGAACAAGCTGATTTCAGAGAGGAGCGAGTTGAGTTAGTGACTATTAAGACGGTTACCATTTTTTAAGCCAATTAGAACGCTATAAAACAAAACAAAAGCATAATCGTCATCATCGTTTTCCACTTAACAAGAAAGCAACTCTGTGAAAAACAAGCAGAGTCACTGATGCTGAACAAAATCATTTGTTGCAAAAGCAGCAATTTATCAACATATTGGTTGACACGAGGCAGGTGTCACTTTGCATACAGCAACGGCTGTTCTCAAAGCGCTTTAGAAATAAAGTTGAGTTGAATTGAGTTGAGTTGGTCACTTTGCCACACACGTACAGACAAAACACTGAACGAGTTGTATCGCTTTAACACATGGTGATGACAAACGAAACTCTCAATTTTTATCATTTTCAAACAAAAGCTGTCCATTTTTTTTTATTTAAAATTAAAAGAAAAACTTTCAAAGTCTTGAAAATTTGAATTTTAATTTTGACAAATATTTTCTCTTTTACTGCAAATTAATATCGGCTTGAAATATCGATCATTGGCCTCCTTAACTACTAATAATCAGTATCAGCCCCGGGAAAAACAAAAATAATAATAATATATATCATGTACAACTCCATATCTAGTGTATGTACATGTTTTGACAAAAAGGATTTTTTATTCCCACCAAAAAGGGAGCTTGCAGGGAAAAAAAAAAAAAACACAAATTTTTTTTTTTCAAAGCTCGTTTGGCATCAGCAGAAATAACGCAAATCCCAGAAGGTGGGAAAAATGTATGGCAACTTACTTTGGAGTCCAGCAGGAGGTTGTCTGGCTTGATGTCTCTGTGGATGAAGCCCAGCTGATGGATGGAGTCGATGGCCAGAACTGTCTCTGCGATGTAGAACTGAGTGGCCTCTTCCGTCAGAGTGTCCTTCTTCATCAGGAGGGTCATCATGTCTCCTGAAAGAGGAAAAACAACACCGCATGCAGACTTTCTTTCTTTGGCCACATTCACGTATGTTTTCGTTGTTGTTTTGTGGCGCTCCAAGCAACACTCATACCTCCAGGAAGGAACTCCATGATGAGGTAGAGGTTCATCTTATCTTGGAAGCTGTAGAACATCTTGACCACCCACAAGCTGTCTGCTTCCACCAGGATGTCCCGCTCAGCCCGTATGTGACCCACCTAACGGAATCGGACCGCGCGTTAAAAACGGCCAACGCCAGATGAGGCGCGGTGACCTCACCTGCTCCTTCTCCAACATGTCGGCTTTGCGAAGGATCTTCATGGCGTAGACGTGGCCGGTGTCCTTCTTCTGCACCAGACGCACCTGCAAGAAAAGCAAGACGAAACGCTGCCGACGCAAGCCTGACGAACGCGTGCGCTGATTTTATGTGGCCTCAGTCATTTGGACTTGCAGTTGACAACCGCTTTTCTTTGTCAATGTTCACCCAAATCGAGAATGCTGATCACGAAGCAGTTTGACAAGATTCGGCACCGGCGAATGGCGCTTTGTTTACCTCTCCAAATGCTCCACGGCCGATCACCTTGAGGGACTCAAAGTCTTCCAAACCCAGTCGCGTTCGCTTCAGACGAAGAAAGTCGGTCTCTTTCCTCGCATGCTCCGTACGACGACGACTTTTCTGCAGGCGACGTCGTCATTAGGGACGCGGACAATTCAACTCAACTCAAGTTGACTTATATTGCGCTTTCAAACAGCCTGAACTGTCACAAAGCGCTTTACAGAACACAAAAAAACCCCAAACATAACATAAAACATTAACACCAATACAATCACAACAAATCAACATTCGTCCATCCCTACATGCGCTTTGATGTTTGAAGCACTTTTGAGATGAAAGAGGACATTAAATCAGTCTCCTTTCCTTTCAATAACATGAAACTTCTCAATACTTCTAAGTTGAACAACTCCAATTAAATAATCACTCACTTCTTCATCAGCCAAGCCTTCTTGATCCATCACCTTCTCCAGTTTCTTCTGCCTGAGCAACAATTTTAGTTTTATGACAATCATTTTGACCAGATAAATTATCTTACACTGCATGCTTAGTCTAGACACTACAAAGTGGCAGTTTAACCCGTCATTGTTACCTCATCTCTCTCTCCTCGTGCTGGGCGATGAGGTTACTGTAGAAATTCTCCAGGGTCACCTTAGCCATGGTGACCCTTTCCTTGGTGTGGTTACTCATGGAGGAGTATGAGCTCTGGCCCGTCATTGCCATGCTTTGCCTGAAAGAAAGAAAGAAAGAAAGAAAAAAGATGCGAACACACAAACAAGGTGACGGTGATCGACATCCGGAGCTGCGAGCAAAGCTCAACACTAGTTTAGTTCTTACCGCATTGAGTCTGAGAACACTCGAGACTATGATATCATACGCAGAACGACGCATAAAAAGAGGAAGGAAAGCGAGTGGCATTGTGACAGCACTTATGAAGAAACAATAAGGAAATGTGCAAGAAAAGGGTGGAGTCATTCTGTGTACATCGTTAGAAGGAAACAATAACATGTTTATAAAAAGTACAAATAAAAACCAGAACAGCTAATTTGATCAAATGTGATTTATATTACTCCTGCTAAATATGTTCAAAATGGATTTTGAGTCAGTTTAGCTACACCACAGTTGAATGATTGTGCACATGAGATTGAAATGGACAAACATATGATCAAACATGATGGCGAAAGATTATTTTAGCAAACGACTCCAGGGCAAGTGAGACTAGGATGAAGTGCAGATTATTTCCAGTGAACAGTACAGTATGTGGAAACATACATGAAAATTGAATGGTTTACTTTTGCGTTATTACTTGCACTGTTGAAATAGTTGACCTATATTTTGTGTAAAGTAGCTGTCATGTTCCAGGTTAATAAAAAATATCTTGCATCCTTTTCAATGCCGCGTTGATCTGTCGCCTATCGTAGCTAAATTGGAATATGAGGAACATTCTGACCCAGACAAACAACCACACACACACACACACAACCTATGGGCAATTTACATGATTCAATTCACCTAACATGCATGTTTTGGGAAGAGTAATCAAATGCAAATAGACTTTGACATTTAGTTTGTCCTCTGTGAAAAGTAAACGAATTACGCATACAAGTTTCTGTCATGTAAAAAATGCAACGTGCGTGGGTTGAACTCGCATTTGGAAAGAGTCACGCATGACTAAAGCAACACGACCGAAATTAAGAAAAGAGCAGCGGCGCTGTTGGTAGTGGAAAAATCAACGTGGATGGGACATCAGCCAAACCATCACGAAAACACGTTTCAACTTATAAGTAGTCGTATATTTGAATCGACTCGTTTCCTTGAAGCAACAGTTTCTGAGGTTAAGTGTTACCTGCTAGCCTTAGCTGCTTAGCTTCCAAAGTTCTAAACTGTGTCAACTTTTGAAGAGTAACACATGATGGCCCATAAAATACAATTCAGGCATTTGACATCGTACGTGGTATAACTGTTCGTTCCGCTAAGTAGCATTTGATTTTTTAAGTTTCGAAAACTCTTCAATTCCATGTTTAAAAAAAACAAAAAAAACAAACAAAAAAAAACACCTTGACGGCATAGTTGGCTAACCCTTGTTAGCCACCTATTTGTTAAAGTAGATCGAGACATTTGGCGTACGGATACACTTTAAAAACAAACTTGCTCGACATATCCAGTTTGGCGTATGATCAAAATACGAATTCATTTCTTTGATCAAAAGTTGAAAGGTTATTCTTTGAACATCTATTACCTTTTTTTCGAAGGTGTTGTGGTTACAGCTTCTTCCTCTACTGAACAGCGCCCAATGAAACATCCAGTGTGGCATCAGTGGGACACCTAGTGGACAAAACCTGAAGCCGCTAATGCATTTCTCGAAAAACGTCATTTCGCTGCTAGTTGCTATTCAAAATTCGTATTTACATTTCGAATATAAATGACCCATTATCATATTAGCCAGTAACAAAACCTTCCGTTTTATGTATTTTGAATAGCTGTTGTTTATCTGGTTTGATACGAATGAGTCGTTTTCATTTCCCCCCCTTTTGATTCACTTTCATTTTACCTACTTTTCTAGTTTTGGCCCATTCCAGATTTGGTATCTAATACCAAATAACTGTTAAGCGCTGCCTTAAATTAATACCCACCCAATCCCTGTACGTCACTCAGGATGACCAACAGAACAGTTAAAAAAGAAAAAGAAAAAAAGTCATGCAGTATTTCGTGGTAAATATGATTTGAAATTCTGTATCTCAACGTACACACAGTGATTAAACCTTTTTAGCTATCTAGAGGAAGAAAAGAGTAGCTTCATGATTCAACATAAATGACATCAAGCTAATTGAGCATTTAAATGCTTGAGGCCCTTACAAACTCATGGACCCTTCATCGGCATGTCAAAGAATTCAATTAACTAGTAATTATTTTCTCCATCTTCCAAATATAGTGCATAAAAAATCTCCACATTCCATCTTGCACACACAAGCAGTGTAGCGGTGCAGCGTCTGAGGGCCCCAGTTCCGTCTTCCCTTAACCTGCACAGGTTGAAGTTGTGGAAGTGAAAGTGCAGCAATTTCTTGTGCAAGTGTGCATCATTGGCGGCGCTTCAGCCACATCCTGTGCACGTGGCGTTTGCTTTTCAGATGTGGGCTTGTGTGCCTACAAGCAGCCCTGCGCTCACTTTTTCTCACGCCTGATGCTTTCGATAGCGTTTTTCCGTGCTTGTGTTCTTGTCATGTTTTTCTTAGCCTTACAAACTGAGCCCCCGTCTTCATTTTGACATCTGGATGGGGCAGCGTGATGTGAACCTCCAGTGTGGGTAACATCCAAACATGAACCTCTGCTTTAGGCTGGTGGAAAACTGGAGCTTAAAATCCAAATTTTGGTTCTGTAGAAAACATATTTGACAGCAAAGTGAAGAATGAAAAGCTAAAAGGGTGAAAAAAAAAAAAACATTCAGGTTGGCTTTCAAATAGATCGTATGGAGATGGCCTTTCAAAACTAGTCTTTATTTGGTTGAAATTTCCTGCTCACCAGCAATAAATTGTAAACCAGTGTTTGGACAAAGTAGCAGCAATAAAGTATGTCACTTTGCATAAAAAATATTTAACAGCAAATGACTAACATAAACAGTGCAACATATGTATGAACTCAACACGACTAATGTTTCTTGGTCTTTTCCTTTTTCTTCTTTTCCTGGTATTCCACAATCTTTTTGTGAAATATTCCTGCAAGGGGAAAAACAAAAACTTAAATGAAAACAAAACAGTTTTTCACAACCAGGAAATGTACATTGAAGGGATTAGAACGTTACCCCCCTAAGCCTCTTGTGTCCTTTTGTCAAATCGAATTGAACGTGAATTGGAGAGCGAGCCTCACCCTGCTGCGGTCCAGTCTGCTGTTGCTCCACCTCCTGAATGAACAGATCGAACATCTGCGTCTGGATGAACTTTTTGACAAAATGTCGCGTGGTCTTCGACTCGATGGCTTTGTAGAAGCTTCTTTTCTCAAACACCCTCTGTCCTCTCGCCGGACTGCATTTCACGTAGGACATGTAATGGCCGACGGTTTTCACGAAGAACAGCAGGAAGGCCTCCGACACCACGCGGTTCAGATCTTCTGTCGCTGAAAGAGACGTCACAAACGTGATGATGAGTTATGTATTTAACACTTGCGAAACACTGCAGTCGACCTACACGAGTCTTCCCTCCTGCGACCGAGTGCCTCTCGGATTTCAAGTTGCAGTTTGGGAGGAAGAATAGAGTGCTCGTCACCGATCTGCAACAAGGTCATTGCAGAGATTTTCATTTTATTATTTGAAAGACTGAAATATCTTAAAGAAAAAAAAAATTGTAGCTTACAGAAACAATGAAGGTTTTCTTTTTGTTCTCGGATAAATCCACTATCAGTAGCTGTGAAAAAAAGAAAAGTGCAGAGAAATGTGACTGTCGTGTCATTACACTGATGCCATTTAAACAACAACAAAAAAACAGCATTGCTTTTGAATCGGTTGAAGAAACTTCAAATATTATCTCCAACTCACATCACTTTGGTCGGTGACGAGGTCAAGCAGGCGTTTCTGTACTCCCAGCAGGTATGGGGTTGGTGCCATCACAACATCGATTAGGATCTCTGGAACTATGGAGATAAAGGTGTGCTGCCAGGTAAAAGGATAAAGAAGGGCTGCTACAGCGTGAATGACCTGCGATAGCGTGCTGGCAAGACAAAAAAAAAAAAAAAAAGACGACAGAGAAAAATGTTACCAACCCACAATGTTATAAGAGTTGATGTCATGCCCATTTATAATCTCCCTTTCAGTGATACAAACACCAAATGTATCATCTTTAATTTCTTATATGGATAGTTTCAATATGGAGAAAATAAACGAGGTTAAGCACGTGCTAATTTAAATTCTAACTTTGAAAAAAAAGTCTTGTTCGTGTTTGTACAACCTTGAAAATATCGACCTCTCAAATGTGTATACTGGTTGCAAGTGTTGACAGTTCAGACAGCACATTTTACGAGTGGCCTTCATGAATGTTGGGGCCTGTTCCTTATGTTTCCCTACTGGGGGGTTTCACACAAACAACTAGCAAAACTCGTTCATCTGGTTTCTTTGTGTTACTCCAACGCAACAAAGCGGGCTAACTATTATGATACAACCCCTAGCAACAAGTATGGAATCAGCAGTCTTGGACGAGCACTCGCTCAGACGTTTTATTCTGTAGATCAAACTCAGATCAAAAGCATGAAACAGTCGGAAGGTCATTCCAAAGTGCAACATCTTGGCTTTCAGAAACACGACAAGAAAAGAAGAAAAAAACATTGTGCTGGTCAGTAAATGTTACTTTTACTAATTGCAGGGAAATAAATATGGAATCACTCCATTCTGAGCAGAAAATAACGACACACCCAGTCAATTTCCTCTCCTTAATTGGGCACCTGGCTCAAATGACATCTGCTCGTTAGTCAGCAGTTAAAAAGAGTGCAGTTATCACACCTTGGAGGGCTGCTGGACCAAGTGGATTGGGCAAGAAACATGGCTCCAACAAGGGAGATGTCTCTTGAGACCAAAGACGTGATTATCAAATTTCTCGAAGAAGGTAACTCTACATGTATGGTTGCCAAAGATGTCCGCTTTATCCAAGATCTGGACCGAGTACAAACAACATGGGAAGTCGAGTGTACTGGTAGACCAAGGAAGACATCTAAAAAACTAAAGGCCATATGTCTTGAAAACAGAAAATGACAAATGAAGAAGAAATGGGAGGAAGCTGGAGTCAATGTATTGCTTGAAGGAAATGGAATTTCCATCCAGGAAAGCTCAAAGGAAACCATCATTGACACTTATACAAAAAAGAACAAGACTGCAATGGGCTAAGGAGCGGCAATCAATCAACAATCATGGACTGTGGATGACTGGATGAAGGTTATCTTCAGTGATGAGTCACCAATCCGCATTGGACAGAAAACATCCAAGTTCCCACAGTCCTTGATGATTTGGGGCTGCATGTCAGGCAAAGGCACTGGGGTTACATCTTCAATAAATGCACAAGTTTACATTGACATTTTGGACAGCGTTCTTATCCCTTCAATTGAAAACATGTTTGGGGATGATGAAATCATTTTCCAAGATGCCACAGAGCAAAAAACTGTGAAAGCATTTCATGGAGAAAGACGAGTTTGATCTACAGAATAAAACGTTTGAGTGAGTGCTCGCCCAAGACTGCTGATTCCATACTTGTTGCTCGGGCTCGTTTACATCAGGCAGTTTGGTTCAAATACAAAATGTAGCTAATATGATTGAGTCGTTTGATGAATGACATCCTGTATCAGTATTGAAATCACATTTTAGAACATAAAGTGCTTAACAAATGTATTCACATATTGGAGGCCATCCAGCATCACTCAAACGGTTTCATTTTTCGCATGCTCTCCCACGTCTGCCATTTTCAACAGGAATGAGGAATTTTATGTAGAATTCACCGTTTTGTTGACAAATATAAACTACATTTCTACAGACTTCTCTGAAAAGTCAGAAATTAAGCATAACATTGAAGCACATTTTGTCGTGATGAATGCCAGTAAATAACTGATTTGACACCTGGACTATTATTTTCATTAGAAAAAAATCTAAACATAAATACCAAATGAAAAGATAATATTGTTAGACTACAAATATTTGGGTGAAGCGCTGCTTCACACCGATGTAGTGACCACGACAGAAGCACATCATTATTTAGGTTTTCTCATTTCCTTTAACGTAGGGCAGATTTGATCAAGTGTGAAAATGACATTTTTATACAGAAGACATACATTTGAATTCCATGAAATAGGGGTTACAGTTTTATTTTTTTTTATTAATGTATTGACAGATCAAATTTAAAGAAACCCTTCATTTTTTTGCAACTTGTAGTAAATGGTATTGGTTTGTTTGAGCAATACAGAAATAGGATGTTATCCTGCTTATAAACATATTTGCAAAACTAGCATAATGAAGGATGAGCTGGGATAAGCGCTAGTTGACCCACGATATTTGATATTTGTGATATTTGAGTTTGTGTTACAGAAATATACAGTAAGGGGTGTTGAGTTGTCGACAGGGCGAGTGCGCGTTACCCCAACTCGTCAGCAATGAAGACGATCCGTCGCTCAAGAACTGCGGCCGCAAACACCAGCAGCACCTCCTCATCTGTGAGGCAGCTGAACAGCACCTCGAAGTTGACGTGTTCCAGCCAGGAGTCCAGCGGCCGCGTCAGTCTGATAATCTGCCAACAACGACAGTCGCAAGCGTCACTCATAGCAGCCGGCGTTTCAATCACTTGCACCAATCACGTCACGTGTGCTTTCTCATGACCGGCTTTCTTCTCATCCTGTTATCGACAAGACATACAAGATGCATACTTGGCTTTTTGAAGATCTTCTTCCGCCACTAGGTGCTGACTGCACAACTGCAGTGCGCGAGAGCCGTTGAAACATTGTACGTGGCCTCATGCTCGGAGGTGTAAGTTGAGCAATGTAGGGCAGGTTGAGACACAAACTCCAAACAAACACACCCACCTTGAAGGAGATGAGTACTCGCAACTTGGCAAGTCATTACAGCAGCTTGGCCTCTGCGTTCTTGTGAGACATTCGTGCACACAGTTTGGAGACCACAAGTCATTTTGCGACACCCGTTTTTGTGAGCCTACCTTAAGGTGTAGTTGCAGCTACAGAATATACACTGGATATAAAAAGTCCACACACCCCTGTTCACATTTTAGGCTTCAACAGAGAGTTGAAAACACGCTTTTTGTGCGGGTAAGTGCAAAGGTAACGACATTTTGCAATGGTGTCCGAATGTCCGGGGAGCGAACATGTCGGGCGCTCAAAATCACCCACAATGCACTCTGAAAAGTAGTGAACATCGATGTTCACTCAATCGGGCTGATATAGACCACAATGCATTGCAAGTATGAAAAAAACTAGGGCTGTCAAAGTTAAAGCCTTAATAGATGAATTAATCACAGAAAAATGTCGCATTAATCACGTATTAACGCATATTTTTTTGACCACACTTGAGCCTTGAACGCAAGCGCGGTTGGTTACGTTGAAGGCTGCACAGGTCAGTGATGAGGTCAATGCACGGCATTTCCTACGCCTGTTGTTCCAAAATGAGCGGGGTGACTCCGGTTGGTGTGCTCGCTGGTAAATTTCCCTTTAAAAAAACACCCCGACGGGACTTTGGATAAAACTAAAGTAGTTTGCATTTAATGAATTAATAACTGCTGAATTGCACCCAATTGATATGATGCTGTTACGTTTTGAGCAATACACGCATGCATGCAATTGTGTACATGCATTTAATTTATTCATGTTTGGAAATGACATTCAGATAATAAAACGAGTTAATGTCAAAATATTACAGTTTTTTATATTCATTTTATATTACGCGAATACGCAAGTAATTTAGCTGATTAATCGTGATTAATCAAAATTAAAAAGTGTGATTAATCAGATTAAAAATTGTAATCGTTTGACAGCACAAAAAAAAAAAAAAACAAATCAAAGGAATTTCTGGCAGCCTACTAAAATAGCAGAACTCTTTTTGGGGTTAATCAGTGGCACTTTAACCGACTTCTTTTTAATACAACTTTAAATCTGATTGGTGAATTCAGAACACTGGCACATCACCAGTTATAAGAGGATGTGCACACTTGTGCAACCACATTATTTCAGTCGTTTAATTTTACTTCCCCTCTTGCAAAGATTTCATTTGCTTCATTTGAGTTGGACAGGTTACATTATTGGTCTGTATTTTTTTTTTTTATGCTTTTTTAACAGGGGTGTGTAGACTTTTTGTATTCACTGCATTAAAAAAAAATTGATATTAAATACTACAGGCATCCTTTCATAATCACACTTCATCCAAGCGGAGGCCTGGCATCGCTCTGACCTCAGTGCCCGACTCAGGAATGAAGCTTTTAATCTCCACGGTGTTTCCTGGAGCTGGGAATGGAGCCTCCCGCAATTTCTGCATGAACGGGTAAATCATGGCCATGGAGATCTGCCGCCTCTTCTCAACCTCATCAAAAATCTGCTCACAAAGAAAAAAAAAAAAAAGACAATGTACCAATAGATTTTAGAAGAGACAGATACTGTACTGGGTTTGACACTGGCTCAAGGCAAACTAATACACCAGTTAAGTATTAAGTCGTGATACGAGATATTAGGTGTGCCACTTACAACAGAAAATGGAGATATTTTTGGGATGCAATTCAAAAGATGTTCTTTTGAAAAACCTTCATTTGAATCACCTTGGAAAAGAGGCCGAAACAAGCCAAGCTGCTGATGATGCAGTACGCCTCAGGCGGACGAGCCCCCTTCCCACCAGGCTGCAGGTTGGACAGGCAAGCGGTTAGTTCACGTTACGTCCGTTTCCAGTTCACGCGGTCGACATGCTAACCAGCAGACGGCGGCAGTATCCATTTCTTCGGCTGCCGTCGATCTCGGTTAACACAAAGGAGAAGGTCTCACTGGAAACAAACACATCAGGAATGTCACGATGGAGAGAAATGTTCCCAAACTGATGCGTTTTCAGTTGTACCTGTGATATTCTGTCAAAGGGGCCCATTTGATACCCTCTGGGAAGCAGAAGAGCGTGATGGCCTTTAGTGTTCGCTCCTCTTCCTCCTTTTGAAATTTCGCCATTCCGTCTCTCTGAATGGATGCACACGCGTCAAAGCACACAAGAACATAAGCACACATTCACACACAATTTAGTTAACGTGGCCATCTTGCAGTAGAGACATGGCATTTATGGTGTTTATTTTTTTTATTTATTTTTTATTTTTTTTATCCGATACACATTTTTTATGTAACAGAAATGAGTCTTGATTGGGTGATGGTGTTATTATGATAAAAGCTATGAAATGTGCTGGTGGACATGTGACAACCATATGAGGTGATCTGGAAAAATGGTCAATTTTATTGATCTACAGTACAATGTAAGATAGGGATGTGCATTGTGTGCAATTAATCAAAATTCAATTACAATTGTTATACTAATTACCAAATCAGCATAATCGTAAACAAAAGAGATTAATACTAATTTTTGAGTTGTTTAAATGTATTCATTTGCACCTTTTTGAATTTTTTAAATAATTAATACATTTCGTTTCATCCAAAAGGAACTTGCATAATTATAGTGTTTTAAAGAATTTTGTCTTAATATTTTTTGTTTTATACGTTTAAACATATTTTGTTTTTTACCAAAAAAATAAATGTTGGTCCTACTACACAGTGTACATGCTGCACTCCAACTTCAAGTTTTTGCAAATATGAATAAACAAATAAATAAATAAATAAATAAATATTATTATTATTATTATAAATATATATTGTTATAAATTCTGTTTGACCCAAAAGGAACTTACCTAATTTGTGTTTTTATTTATTTATTTATTTATTTTAATTAGGCTTAATATTTTTATAAATGCGTAATGTTTTGTACCAAAAAATAAATAATCCTGATTTCAATTATTGCCAAAATAATTCCGATTATTACTTTTCCCCATAATCGAGCAGTCCTAATGTAAGTCAACAAAAATTAGATTTAAGTGTCATACATTACATTTATTTATAATAAATCACAAGGGTTGTTTGTCTGTTAGAAAACAATTATGTAAATGTGACAAGATATGATAAGTAAGGTAAGATATGTTTTGAAAAACCAAATCACCAAGAAGTCAAAATCACAATATCTGTTTCACATATTTGCTTTTTTGTGAAATGTATATGTTGTAAATGTTAACAGAAATGTTGACTCAATATTAACTTAATATCTTTTTTACACACAAAAAAAAAAAAAGTAAAATAAAATACAATTATTATACATGAAGCCGGTTGACATAACATTGATTTGTTTTGCAGAAGAGTAAGAGAAGTAATTTGAATATGACAATTTTAGATCGATCAGTAACATGTAATGCTGTAGATTTAATTATTATATAGCTGCTCCAACATGAATTAACAGAATATGGAGAAGAGATGGGATTGCATTAGTCTCCAGTTCTTCCCATTCCTTTTGGAACATGGTAAATATGCAATTTTGTCAGTGATGATGATGATGTCTTTTTTAAATTATTGATTGTACTTTTTTTTTTACATCGTGTGTGTCTCATTGTACATTTTTCATTATTTTCATGTTCAAAATGAATATTAAAAAAAACAAAACATGCATTATATTTGTAATGGTGTGATTCTTGAACAAACCAACCTTGGGGAACTGGTAGGTGATCTGAGGTTCGTAGCTGTTGCCATCTTTGTTCTTCTTGAGGCTGACCACCACCAAGTACTCGAAAAAGTACTGACCACTCGCAAAACGTCGTTGCCTGGTTGCTTTGTCTTCCCCTATCAGGCCAAGTGCATCAGGAGGATCTTGGTCTTTCATTTCTTCAAAAACAATTGAAAATTGCCGATTGACTCTTTGAATTGCTAGCATATCAACATAATAAGCACAATCAAATGCATTTTAAATTGGATTCAATCTGAAGATAAATTTGAGCCCATGATTTTGTACACCTTTTACACGTTATTTACAAAATAAGCATTGAAATCAAATACTGTAAGATCATATACTGAATCTTGATTTAAGCAAAAAAAAACTTCAGTTAATCTCCATCAATGACTAACGTAACCACTAATCCTTAACACAGGCTGACAAACTACATTCCTTTGAAATCAAAAGTAAAACTCATTGGTAACTGTTGGATTGCTTGGGGGGCGGAGCCACAAAATTACAATTTGTCATTTATTGGTATTGCCAACATTGACAAACTAATAAAAACTCGAAATGTCCAAGAGCAAAACACTACTTCCACAATGTGTAAATGAGATTTAACAGAATAAGAAATATTATATTACAGTTAATAAATTAAGCATCTCATTTTACTAAGCAGAACCAGTAAAAATGGAAGAAACTGCAAAGAGCTTGTGACACACGTTTTTGACTGCTTTAAATAATTCAACCATAATTTCAACACAAATGTCCATCACAAACTATTAAATACTTATAATACAAGTTAAAGAAGAAGAAGAAAAAAAAGGGACAAAGTACAGTGTACTGTCTAGATGTGTTTGGACATCAATGTGGTTAAATGATGGAAAACTTACTATCTCTTTTGCCTTTGCGGAAAGAAGACCACATAGCACTTAACCTCTTGAGGGCTTTTGGTCTTCCTCCACTCCCATCTTCACCTGGGATGGTGCCTGTTGGGGAAATTATGGCAACTACACACTTGCTATTGAAATATTCAAAATCTAGATTTGGGACACACATCAAATACATGATCTTTTCATAGATTATAATATGCTATGTAGCACCATATATCCCAGGGTTGGCCAAGTTGGGTCGTCGGGAGCCGCTATCCAGCCGGTTTCCCATGTTTCTCTCCACTAATGCACCTGATTGATGATCAGGATCGTTAGCACGCATCTGCAAAACTTGCTGATGAGCTGATCATGAGAATCAGCTGGAGGGAGACGTGGAAAACAGGATGGATAGCGGCTCTCCGGGACCCGACTTGGCCACCACGGATACGGACTCATGACGGGTTTTCAGCAATTCACAATTTGGTTGTATGGAAATGAGCACACATCCACGTCTAAAGACAATTCATTTAGAGCATGGCTGCCCAACCTGTTTTTCCCTAAGTTCTACTGTTGAAGTAGCCAAACATCTGTGATCTTTTTTTTTTCGTGTTAAAAATCAATTATGATTATTTTTTTTTTAAATCGTTGGGGATGTGTGGAGAGGTTTGTGGATGTGCATTTATCCACTACAGTATTGTCAGTGGATGTGCGGAAACCAGCAGCGTCCACTCAATTCGTGGATTGACCCACACAACAAACATGTCGCACACACGCTAGGGATGCACGATAATATCGGTGACCGATAATTATCGGCAATTATCGCCCAATCTTGACGTTATACAGATAAACCGGATAATAGAGACATTTGCTGAAAATTGTCGACAACTACCGACCAATTTGATTTCATCCAGATAAACCGGATAATAAAGAAATTTGCCGAAAATGATTGGCAACAATCGACCAATTTGATTTCATACAGATAACCCGGATAATAGAGAAATCTGCCGATAATTATTGGCAATTATTGATCAATTTGATTTCAATTGTATTCAAGTAAATTTTGCAAACGGTTATCGGTTTACTTATCGGTTATCGACATCGACACTTTCGAAATGATTGCTTTATCGGTTGAAAATAGCATTATCGTGCATCCCTAGTTAGCGCACAGCCTGACGCGTGAGCGAAAATTTCAGGCCGCCAACACAGCGCAGCCCCGTATTTGAAGGGATGGGAAGTGAGCTTTTACTAACGTAAAAAGGGGTTTTCTTTGAAAAAAATGACAACTTTTGAATGTAATCTATAAGAACACACAAACACAAACCCACTTTTTGTAGAGCATCGTTTTGCGGCATATAAAACGTGACTGACTTACCGCCAACATCCGAGATCAAGTTACTTTTGGGCTGCTCGCCTAGAAAACACAGAAACTTTAGCTGAGTTTACAGATTTTAAAATGAGTTTTTCCCAACAGACGCTTAATTGTCAAGAGTACAGCAACGCATCAGACGCATACGAAACCTTTTCTGGCATAACGCAACCACTTGTGTTCTAATTATTTTATTGACATGGCACCAAAAAGTTGTATTGACAACAGAGACTCAACAGCACCAAAACTCACTGTGAGATTGATTAGGTTTGATTCCAGCTACTTTGAAAGACTTTTAAGGAAAGTTCAGCCAACACGCTCCATAATATTGATCGCGTTGAGCCAAAAAGTAGTAAGAACTAGGGGTGTTAAAAAAAATCGATTCGGCAATATATCGCGATACAACAGCATGCAATTCTCGAATCGATTCAATAGGCAGCTGAATCGATTTTTTAACATCCATTTTTGATGAAAAACTAACTCTCACACCTTAAGCATGGAAGAATGTTATATTAATGGAAAATTAAGCCTTAATATTTTTATTTCAATGCTGTTCTAACATGAAAAATGTTGCAACCTGTTTGTTAAATACAGTGGCTCAGTTATAAAACTGAAGTTTGAGATCAATAATACATTTTCATACAAATCTTACAGTGTACATGTACAAGTTTACTGAATAGTATTTTCTAAATTTGAGAGAAAAAAATCGCAACAATCGATTTGTAAATTCATATCGGGATTAATCGGTATCGAATCGAATCGTGACCTATGAATCGCGATACGGATCGAATCGTCAGGTACGAGGCAATTCACACCCCTAGTAAGAACACAGACAAACTGTTGAAGTCGCTTCTGAGAGGTTAATGGGATAAAAGCACGGGGCTTTCTCCAACGTTTGTGTGTTTTAGGACACTGTGACAAGATTGATGGAGAATCAGCAGCAGGAGGTGATTCATTTGACCACTGGCAATAAAATCCGTAGTTGTAAAGTAGCACTGAATGCATCACGACTGAGCAGGGTCGTACTTTTAACGTTGGGCTTACTCAAGAGAGATTTGTGGTGTCTCGTTGAAAGAAGCCTCTCTAGAGCTCTTTTGGGCCTTTCAACATACAAAGTTTTTGTTTTCTTTTCTGACTAAAGTCACCTGAAACACATTCGAGTGCACGGATTGCGAATGTTCACATGCCGTTCGTTCTGGCCTAGCAGATAGGATTTTACGACTGTACATGTTTTGTCAGTCCTGGCAACGTCGTACTTCACGAAGTCTGTCCTAATAATTCTTAGAGCGTGCTACAGCGCTGGCAGCCCGCTGAAACGTTTGTTTACTTCAGGCTCCAGGGAAAGAATTTTCATACTTGTGCTGTATTCACATCTCGCAGGATTACAAACAATTTCCAAAGAACTCTCTCTCAAACGCATGCTTAAAATGGAAAAAAAGGCAACGGCCAATGTTATTTGAAAGAGAACCATAACGATTCATTTGGCTTCATAGCAAGAAACCACCTAAGAGCCTTCATTCACCAGAAGAAACAAGGAAAAAAATGTTTAAAAACCTCCTGTCATATGCACAAAACAAGTCGAACATTATTAGGATGTCCACAAGTAAGCCAGCAACGACTCGTCATGATATTCTGTACAAACGGTTATTGTTGACAGTGAGCCGATTCAGCGCAGGGTTTGCATTCAATGAGGTGAACCTGTTCACATGAAGTGGGCGGAGATGGCAAAAGATGACTCATTCAAAACAAGCGTCATCAAGAGCAAACCGCAACCCGAACAAATATTAGCAAACAGACATCAAATTCAATACAGGTCAAAAGGCGCAGTTGCTAAAGCTAAAACCGTAATCGTCAATAGTGAACCATTTGGAGTAGTAAAAAGCCCAATTCCAATGAAGTTGGGACATTGTGCCAAATGTAAATAAAAACAAAATGCAATGATTTGCTAATCATTTGCAACGATAAGATATTTCATGTTCAAACAACTGAACATGATAGTTTTTGTTTGTTTGCAAATATCTAATTTTTGAATTAGTCGCCAGCTTTGTAGTAAAAGTGTGCAAGTTCTCGACTGGCTTGCCAGCAGTCCAGACTCGTCTCCTTTGAAAACGCGTGGCACATCAAGCAAAAAAGAAAATACAACAATGGAAACCACAGGCTGTTGAGCAACCGATGATGTACATCAACAACGGAAACTAATTCCACCTACAAAGCTTCAACAATTAGGGCCTTCAGTTCCCAAACACTTATTGAGTATTGTTAAAAGTTAATGTCACACAACAGTGCTAAACATTTCTGTCACCGCTTTTTTGGGCAGTGTTGCACACATCAAATTTGAAAGTAAACGAGTAAATATTTGCACACAACAAATAAAATGTGTAAAGTGTGAACAATACATTACATATTTTGCCGTGTATATGTTTACACTTAATAATTAAGAAATTGAACTCAATACAAATAGCATTTATCAAGTCTGAACTGAGTTATAGTAGCCATTTGCAAAGAGGAGAATTTAAAAAGATTCTGTTCCTGTTGAACAGTCGAGAACAGCCAGAGGCTCCTGAACAAGTCACAACAACAACATGCTGTCAATTCAAAAGGAAAAGGAATGGCACGGACCAGGGAAAATCTGTCATAAAGACACCTTACTTCGTCCATTGATATTTCATGATCAACAAAACTCAACAAAGTAACATCCTTGTAACAAGAAAGTGCAAGCATCAAAATTGCAGTTCATAATTTGACTTCATCACATTTCCTTTTCCATGTCAACAACTGCATTCCACAGTTGAGATGGAGTCAGACATGAAGAATTTCACCTGCTTTTGCCGAGCAAACGAAAGCAACGTTGAGGGAAGGAACTAGCGAATGGCAGAGGATCAATTCGAACTCACCCACTTTCACTTTAACGTAGAAATGTTAGTGGAGCATTCAGATTTAAATTTGAGTTTAAGTTTTCATATGAAGCGCTCTGTAATGTCATTCAAATCTGTCAAACAAGAAGGATGTTCAAACTCAAAGACTACTAATAGATAGTAAATATAAAATGGATGAGGTGAGGTCATAAAAAAGCAGTGACACGGCATTGTTTTCATTGCATCACCAAAAGATCTTAGCGCTTACTAAAGTGTCCAATCAGATTGCTCTGATGTCACAACTTTGCTGCTGATGTTTTGCAATTGGGATTCTCTCGTCCAATAATTAGGGCTGGGTTTAGAAAAATCAAATAATCAATCAAACTGATTTTCGATATCGATTATTTTTTCCCCATAAAAATGCAAGAGAAAATAGAATTTTAAAGGCCGATTTTTTTTATATCTTACCGTTTTCTTGAAATTTGATGTTCACACGAATTTAAATGTATTTTCTTACATTTATTACAAACCAGACTTATTACACTTTAAGACAATTCAGAATCTTTTTAATTTTATCTACAATGATTCAATTAGAATTCTGAAAATATTTTGATCACATCCTTGCTGATACCAAAGTTTGTGTAACAATTAAGAAACTACATAATTTAACCAGTTAATTTGGAGTTTAATGTTTGTGAAGTTTTTATATTTAAAAAGAATTGAAGAAAAAAAAATAATATCTGATTGAAGAGAATTAAATCGAATTTGGGGGGGGTCGAAATTGAATCGAGCTCTTGTGAATGGAAATCAAATCAATGAAGGAAATTAGAATCGATACCGAGCCATAACAATAACGTTTAGACCGTGAAGTCGGTCAGCCGCTAATAAAGTGCATTTGACCTGCTTGAGGAGAACAGAACAGCTTTTAGCAAGTGAAATGACTCATTCGCCATCATTGATTTTTGTCTTCTACGTCTTAATCGCTAACTTTGGTCAGTGATGCACAACAAGGAAAGAGATGAGGAACAAGTTAGACTCAAGCATGATTTGCAATCATTTTTCAGCCCGCACTATCAAAATGGAAGAAGAACTGCACACCAAGAGGACTGTGATGACTTTCAAACACCACAAATTCCCAACATGCAGAATATGTTGCTATGATGGGCACAAAACCAGGACAGGTTTCGCTTTTTGGCCGAGCTGTATGATGAATAGTTAAACATATTTCCCCCCTCCCATGGATTTTTTTCCCCAAATTATAGAGCTGTACTGGGAAAAAAAAAAAGTATCAATGATGCCATCTGTGACTGCAGTCAACATCCACAAAATTTGGATCACATTAGTGTGAAATGAAAAAGAAAGTTGTGCAATTTGCTATACTGTAATTTTTTTTGCATTCATATTGCAGTGCAATTGTACACCCTATTTCAGAGAGCACGAGTGCATCCTCATGTCATTTCCCTTTGCTTCAAAATTCTATAACCGCTGCCACAAACAATTTGGATTTAAAAGTCACATAATAGTCTGTGTTTTCAGTTTGATCTAGTTGTGAAAGTGAATACAATTCCCCATCACACTATAAAGGTGTCGCTGCATGCTCAGTTAGCGCCATGTTATGTTCATATTCCTGCAAATATTTACTGTAATTCAACGACTGCTTAAGTCGAGCGTGTTCACAATCACATCGTAAAACGAGGACCACTATTGTTAGTTGATTTACGTTTGTTTTTTTCTGGAGCACTCATCAATAATACTCACAATGGAGGCTAAAGTTCCTAATATCAAGAAGTGAGATGCTGTTAAGTGTGAAAGCCCGAAGGGAGTCAAACTCCACTTGACGGGAACAAAAATACTGCGTCGGCCACACTGAACACATCAACACATTTTGGCGTTCAGCTCCATTTCTTGTCTTAATAAGTGACGGCCCTGTACAGTTTTTTCGTTTGTTGTTTTGTAAGCAATTTGTGTGGAACAAGAAAAGATCATCTGCCTGCCAACAACTTACTCCATCTGCTTCTGAAGTCCGCCAGACGACGTCCCGTTCGCCTTCTCGTTACCGTTTCACTCATATTTCTCCTTTTCGTCAACTTTGGACTTGTATTTGGCCGAGAATGGACTAAACCAACAGAGGTAGCGCGTGTTCTCCATTCCAGTTCACGGCAAAGTCCACCATCATCATCATCATCATCATCATCATCATCATCGTCGTCGTGTGTGTGTGCGCGCGCTCGTGTGCACTCGGGCTCAAGCAGTGCTGCCTTCAAGTCCTACCTGCTGCTGTGGGATTTCTCATTCGCAGCCAGCAAACGACCTTCGCCTCATCTGCGCTGTTTGAAAATTACTGCACAGTTGAGCTGCTTAGGATTTTTTTGTTTTGTTTTGTTTTGTTTTGTGTTTGGTTTTGTTTGTTCAGCCGCTGCTTGTTTATGAGCTAGCTTATAAGCAAACTTAGCTTGTAGCAAACGCGTGTGACGTCACGCATGTTGCGTTCATGTCTCTGCACCGCTGAAAGGAAACTGATTCTGTCCTCTTTCATCTATAACTGCTTCAAACTTCAAAGCCTATGGAGGAATAGAATAATGTTTATTTCTTGTGATTGTATTGTATTGTATTGGTGTTATTTTTTTTATGTTATGTTATGTTTGTTTTTTGTGTTTCAGAAAATAAACTTGAGTTGAGTTGAGTTGTTTTTTAAATAGTTGCAACAATATATAACTGCCCGCACTGCAGTGATGTTGGGAAGTAATTAAGTATTTTTACTTCATTACTGCACTTAGAAGATGATTTTTCAGGACTCTCTACTTGACTTAAGTATTTATATTTCGTAGGACGAAACATCATAGCACCAACATGGAAGAATTACCAGGTAAGGGAAAGTTCATGTGTCTCATGCTGGCCTAAAAATAAAAAACACAAAATTCTCAAGTCTAATTGGAACAATAGGTGTATTTTTTTTCCGGCTGTTATCATTAGCTAATTTAGACATTTTTGTTCATCAGTCACAAGCATCAGTCATAAGCAAAGCTATATGAGAAGTTTTTTGTTTCTTTTTTGACAGCAGAAAAGTAGCACTAGCTAGCTGTTAAACAACAGCATTTGATTTTTAACATTATTTTAGCACTGTCAAAGTTACTTTTAATCTTCAATTTTAAAGGGGAAATATTTTGCTTTTATTCTCGTTGCCAAGTCATCAAAATTGATAAATATGTAATTGACAGTACATGTTAATTTTTGTACATTTCAAAGTGTGCACTTTCTTTCAACTTTTACTTTGATTCATTGATTCTACTTTTAGCAGAAACTTCTTGCACAAGTATCTGAACGTGCACATAAATACAGCGTGTGAGAACTTGCCAGTGACAGGTAGAAAAAAAAAATAGCAACACAATTCATTTATATATCTTTTTTTTTTTTGTTTAGTGGTGTGAGATGACTTTTTTTTTTTTTTTTTTTAATAAAATATGTCTTGGCTCAGTAAAGGTTGGTAAACATGACTACTTATATACCCAATGTAAACCAAACCATGACCTTAAAAACAAGGTAAATACCTAACATTGATTTTTGGCATTACCGTTACATTCTTCGTGATTATACATGCATGTGTTTGTTTTTTTTTTTTTAACCGTTATAACTGGTCCCCCAATCATAACCATGTGACCCGCGATGAAAACAAGCTTGACACACCTGCTCTGAATCGTCCGCAGGTGTGAATGAATGGTTGCCAGGTTATCATCCCTGGTGGTCAGTTCAGCGTGTACGCCACATCTCACCCGAAATCAACTAGTTATCCTCCTCCCGGTGACAGTCAACCGGATTAGAGGTATAAAAGATGGATATTGAATTTCCCATTGTGGGACAATTGAAAGGAACTCTGCCTATCCAGAGGGGAAATTTTAATTCAATTTGTGTACCATGACACAGAATTTAGATGTGATAAGAGGCTGAGCCTGTTGCCATTCATTCATTCATTCATTCATTCATTCATTCATCGAGAAAAGCGCAATTTGGGTTTCACGCTGGGACTCTTGACTGCGAGGCAGACGCACTAAACACAATGTCGGCTTATTTGGCTATTTCGAGACAACCACGACTTCAGTTTTCCGTCTGCAATAGATGATTTTGGTTTACCTGTTTTATTTATTTGGACCCGAGTGCTGTGCAACTGTGAGGCCGTCGCTCCATCTTGACATGTCTCTGAAATGAAAAGTCATGCAGTGAATATTCATGTACTTGATGTTGAGAGATGCATTTAATACTTTTGAGAAAGTAGATCATCATGACATTGACCTCTTGTTGAGAACGCTCGAGCTGATGAAAAGGACCATGCACCTCTCCGCTGTGAGACTCCGCCTTCTTCGATATTGGTATTCCTTTCTGCAGAAGAGCAATTTGTCCATGTGTGTCAAATTTGTGTTTGGTGACCTTTGCAGTCGGCGGTTCCCTCACAAGCTCACTTTTAATGCTTAAAGATGACAAGCTGAAGCTCCTCTTGTGGTTACGGGACAGCGGCTGACTCTAGAAGAGCATGGAACAAAGAAATATGGAACATGCAAATAAGAATTAAAAAAAAAAAAATTCATCTGTCATTTTTTTTGGGCCATTAATCAATGAATTTGATTAAACAATCTTTTAATGTTCAACTCTTTATCCAAAAAACAGGTCATTATTCAAAAATTTACAGTGCAGAAAACACACTAACACATTAATTATGATTCAAAAATGTTTTCTATTGTTTTATAAAAGTACAAGTGTCATGGTTGTGTTGTCTCTCACTGCAGTTCCGGAGTGTGGCAGGAGGCGGCGCCAACCTCGCAGCCCCTCCTTTGGTTCTGTGCCGGAAGTTTCCTTTGCCGTACCTGCTACGTTTGCTTGTCCCCTCCTGCCACATCCTTGCGTCGTCTCGTTCCTGTTCTCCGGCTTGTCGTGGCTTTTTGTTTCTCTTTCTACCGGTCTATTAAGACTGTTGCTACGTTGGTCCCTCGTGTTTTATGTTGCTACTTTGCGCTTTAGTGTTTTCTCATCCCTGAACAAGGTGTTTTTTGTTGCTACTTTGTTTTCTAGAACTTTTTCCCTGAGCAAGGTGATTTTCTCTTGATACTTTTGTGAACAATAAACTGTGGACTTTGTCTGTCTCTCACTCTGCATCCTGGCCTTGCTTTGCCTCACGGCATCATAACAACAAGCAGATTTGAAATTGTTTTATTCGGATTCAACAAAACAGATCATCAGTATGCGTTCAATTATCGGTGAATTTGATGATCAATTAATATATGATATTTTACAGACAGTCCGTCTTGAAACCTCTTTGAAATATCATGGAAAATGCATGTTTTGAATATTGTAAACATAAAATAAAACAAAAACTGCATCAGCCCATTTTCCATGTTTTTTTTTCCCAATTCATTTTCAAGCAAAAGTCGCCACTTTTTTTTTATATACTTATTAAGGCCATTTTTAATTTTGAAGTGTCTATATTTCAACAAATACTGTATATGACTTCATCGAATATGTTGAGGGAACATCCATTTATTATTTATTATGAATTTGTATGACTTCATTTGTCATAATGAGCTCTGAATTAAACCCACTACTGACGAGCGGTGAGCAGCAGCACCGTTTCCCCCAAGGACCTTTTTTTTTTTTGTCTGGTTGCGGGAGCAACTGGAGCACAAACCAAAAACCCTCATCGGGTAGAACATTCAAGCACCGCACAAACTCAGGTGTCACTTGTGCTCACAACATTCCGCCACTGCGATTGGCTGGCAACCAGTTCAGGCAGGCTGAGATAGGCTCCAGCACCCCTGGCGACCCTCGTGAGGAATAAGCGGTCAAGAAAACGGATGGACGGACATTCCAGCATTCAGCATTTCTATCACGATGATGAATTATATATGGAAGAAACCTTTTTCCGTCCTATTCACAACACGCAGGAATTTTCAAGGGTTCAAAACAAAACAGCGACCAATTTATTGCAATGGTCAATTTTGTCCCATAACAGGTTCAATTTCGGACCCTTGAGACAAACCAAACGAAACTCCAATCGAAATAGCAACATTTGTGACTTACCTCGTGCGTGTGCTGTGATGTCGCGTCCATGTTGGCCGGCGCCGCTCAAAGAGAATCTTCATCAAGTGAGTCCAAACGAAGCGTAAATGTTCGCTATACGCCGGGATGCATTGTTCGTTTTCCACAGAATGCGAGCGCCGATGTGTGTTGTGTGTGCTATTAAGCACACAAACTGAATGAGGAAGTGCACTTGTTGAAGTGTTGTCAGACTTCGGCTGGGATTTCCTCTTTCACTGCCAAGTCAAAGTTCAGCGATATCTGCCGTCTGAAATGCGCTCACGGCTCCTGATAAGCCATCTTCGCTGCTTCTGATATCGGACGCACGCGTACCTTTTTGATTACAGTCAGACTTTGAAACCAAAGCGAGTTTGTCCATTGAGGCAGGACCAATCAGGGGAGGGCAAATATTGTTGTCCGACTGGTTTAACTGATTTGACTGAGGCGGCATAAGGAACTGGCCACATGACTTTTGGCTACACTCGGTGATTTCTCCCTGCCTTGGACACACCTGTGGAGGTAAAACAAAAGAGAGAAAAAAGCTCCTCCAATACAGCACAGGTACGGCAGGGAGGTGGTGAAGTGCAAAATGGAGGGCAGGTGAGTTGTGGTCCTGAAGGTCACAGACACAAACATGCAAGTGTGACATTTGAACGTTGAAGAAACAATCTGGTAATGATGAGGGGGAGAAGAACTGCACGTGATCAGATAAACAGCAAGGCTGGGAAGGTGCGCTGGAGGGAGCCCCCGAAGGTACAACTAAGTAGTGCAAGACAGACAGACTAACTTTTTCCTCTGAGGGCCACATACAGAAAAATAGAAAGCTGCAATGGCCACTTTGATTTTTTTTATTTTGTATTTTTTTATTAACACATTCATTGCCAGACCAGAAAAAAAAAGCATCATTTGACGTCTTTTTCTGTCAATGGCAGTGAATGAGTTAAACATGGTAAAAATCCATGAAGCAATTATAAATTGTTGATATAATGTACAGTTACTTATTGAAAACTGCTAACAGTCACAAGGCAAATAGTGACCCCTGTGTGCCACTATAATAGATCCGCCTCTCCACTGAGCAGCAGCTGAATCCCAACTTGACATTCTGAACCACAAGAACAATCGGTTGTCAACTGACCACACTTAACAACCATTAATGTCACGTTTTCAATTTTTTTTTAATTAATAATTAACCATGAATTAATGTGATGTTTTCACAAATTGGACGTTGACACTAAGAAACAAGTGGATGAAACTATTTTTATTCCTGGAACTGAATTATTAGCTGCACATTTAAAAAAAATAATTTTTTTTGTTTTGTTTTTTTAAACAGCATTGAAAAATTATTTTTGGTATTTGCCGCGGGCCGCCAACAAATGTATGACGGGCCGCAAATGGCCCCCGGACCGTAGTTTGGACACCCTGCATTATTATATCAAAGGCAGTGAAGGAGTTGAGGGACAAAACGACCATAAATGTTCAGAAATATTCACCAAAAATCAACAAAAACACATTTTCTCATTCTGGTTTCTGTAGTAGTTAGTTGCATATTATTGCAAGCTTCTGCAGAATGAGAAAATGTGTTTTTATTGATTTTTGGTGAATATTTCTGAACATTTATGGTCATTTTGTCCCTCAACTCATTCACTGCCTTTGACAAGTATACGGGTATACCCATAATTGTCCAATATGAGAGATATGATAAATACTGGGAGCTGTATTAGATAGTACAACATACAGTATATGACATTGTGTGATTTTTTATTTTTTTTTAAAACTGCACATTCCACCTTTAAGTGTGCATTTTTAGTAATTAAGTATTTTAAGTTGTGTAAACTTTATGTTTGAAAGGTTACAGAGTAAAATTTGAATTTAAAA
The DNA here is from genome assembly GCF_051991245.1 of Festucalex cinctus. NCBI lineage: Eukaryota > Metazoa > Chordata > Actinopteri > Syngnathiformes > Syngnathidae > Festucalex > Festucalex cinctus. The sequence continues at coordinate 530,704 of NC_135412.1, forward strand.
CATTTTTTGTTAATTTATTAAGGTGCCACTGTGCTCTTAGTCAAAATAAATAAATAAATAAATAAATAAATAAATAAATAAATAAATAAATACATTTCTTAAAGACTCGCTCCACTTATGTGTTTGTGTCCTAAATGGGTATTTTGCTGTAGTTTTAGCTTTACTAGAGTGGCTCCAACAACAAATTCCTTGTTTTTAACATACTTAGCCAATAAACATTATTCCGATTCTGATTTAAAACATATTCCAATAATAATAATAATAATAATAATAATAATAATAATAATAATAATAAGTAGCTCATGTCCTGTAGTTGTAGGTCGACTGATAAAGGAAAGTAATCTATTCAAAGTAAACTTAAGTGGAGAGTTGTCGCATTCCACTTTTGTCCAGCACGGGGCAGCATAGAGCTGCTTTTAAAACTATTCAAGAGGCCTTCGTCAGTTTTCAATTTGAAGTCATGAACATCCGTAGCCATCTGTAAACAAATGGTTTATCCATCCATCCATCATCCATCCATCCATCCATCCATCCATCATCCATCCATCCATCCATCATCCATCCATCCATCCATCCATCCATCATCCATCCATCCATCCATCCATCCATCCATCATCCATCCATCCATCCATCCATCCATCATCCATCCATCCATCCATCCATCATCCATCCATCCATCCATCATCCATCCATCCATCCATCCATCATCCATCCATCCATCCATCCATCATCCATCCATCCATCCATCCATCATCCATCCATCCATCCATCCATCATCCATCCATCCATCCATCATCCATCCATCCATCCATCATCCATCCATCCATCCATCATCCATCCATCCATCCATCCATCATCCATCCATCCATCCATCCATCATCCATCCATCCATCCATCCATCATCCATCCATCCATCCATCATCCATCCATCCATCCATCATCCATCCATCCATCATCCATCCATCCATCATCCATCCATCATCCATCCATCCATCATCCATCCATCCATCCATCCATCCATCCATCAATCCATCATCCATCCATCCATCATCCATCCATCCATCAATCCATCATCCATCCATCCATCATCCATCCATCCATCATCCATCCATCCATCCATCAATCCATCATCCATCATCCATCATCCATCCATCCATCCATCCATCCATCCATCCATCATCCATCCATCCATCCATCCATCCATCCATCAATCCATCATCCATCCATCATCCATCCATCCATCCATCCATCATCCATCCATCATCCATCCATCCATCATCCATCCATCAATCCATCATCCATCATCCATCCATCCATCCATCATCCATCCATCCATCCATCCAACCAATCATCTATCCATCCATCCATCAATCCATCCATCATCCATCCATCCATCCATCCATCCATCCATCATCCATCCATCCATCCATCCATCATCCATCCATCCATCCATCCATCCATCATCCATCCATCCATCCATCCATCATCCATCCATCCATCCATCATCCATCCATCAATCCATCATCCATCATCCATCCATCCATCCATCCATCCATCCATCATCCATCCATCCATCCATCATCCATCCATCAATCCATCATCCATCATCCATCCATCCATCCATCATCCATCCATCCATCCATCATCCATCCATCCATCCATCCATCATCCATCCATCCATCCATCATCCATCCATCAATCCATCATCCATCATCCATCCATCCATCCATCATCCATCCATCCATCCATCCAACCAATCATCTATCCATCCATCCATCAATCCATCCATCCATCCATCATCCATCCATCCATCCATCCATCCATCCATCATCCATCCATCCATCCATCATCCATCCATCCATCCATCCATCCATCCATCATCCATCCATCCATCCATCCATCATCCATCCATCCATCCATCATCCATCCATCAATCCATCATCCATCATCCATCCATCCATCCATCATCCATCCATCCATCCATCCAACCAATCATCTATCCATCCATCCATCAATCCATCCATCCATCCATCCATCCATCCATCCATCATCCATCCATCCATCCATCATCCATCCATCCATCCATCCATCATCCATCCTTCCATCCATCCATCCATCCATCCATCATCCATCCATCCACCTTCACGAGGGTGATGGATGAGTTGGAACTGCAGCTGACTGAGCTCGAGGACATCGTGAACTGTTCGCCCGCCAATTGCAAGACCAACTGGTTTTATCAGCACTAAATTTGATCAAATATAATTGTTGTCATTTTGAATTCATGCGACCTGAATATGATCGTGTTCACAAATCTACCACAAATCAGTGTAAATAACAAACAAGCGCTGTACTGTACAATACAAATATTCACAAAACAATTCTTTCAGATATATGACTTGCGTTATTGGCTTTGTCTTGGCATGCTGTCGCGGTGCTTTTGATCGCTGGTTCTCAAATACTTGAGTGAAAAAATGTTCCACAGGGGGTTTCATCACTGAAAAAAAAAAAAGGTTGAGAACTATAGATAATAGAACTAAGACTATATTTAAAAAAAACAAAAAACTAATTATTGTCACTGTCAATGAAATGTGACACTTATTGTTATTTGGTGTTTATAAAACATTTTGGACAATTGTGAGAATAGTTTGGCAAAGATCATTTTCTGTTTTCCCCACTAGACAAAGAAAGTCCATAAAGGTGAATTTGGCATGGAAGAACTTGACTGGCTCTGACGTCATCGCCATCAAACACAGTTGCAAGTGAACGCGATGTTGTCTGGAGCTCATCAGCCCGTTCAAATAATACAGCTATCATATCATATAATATCATATACATAATATATATAATATACAAATAACACGGATGGCGTCGTGCCACATAATCTGGACCTCCGACAAACGGGTCACAAACAAACACGCAACATCTAATCACAAAGTCCTTGTCCCACATGTTCAATTTATCTGTGACGTACATATTGTTGTTGTGATTTTACATTGATGAAACAATGTTTTCACATCATGTTAAAGTTCCAACATGACATTGCAGATAGCTCGTTAGCACTCATGTTCAGTTGCTAACACAGTCAAATTTCAGTCCACAGCGAGTGAAAAGTGGACGTTACCAAATTTATTCTGGACAAAATATTAACTTTTTGCTGCTGAAAATGGCCCAATGAGTCAAGTGTCACTTTCATTTTTTGAATCGCTTGACACCTTGTCGGATGACGCTGGAGTAACTAGCGCAGGGGTGTCCAAACTACGGGCCATTTGCGGCCCGCCATACATTTTTGGGCAGCCCGCGGCAAATACTAAAAATCATTTTTCAATGCTGTTTAAAAGAAAAAAAAAAAAGAGGGTGGATTAAACATTTCTAGCTATGCAAAGACACAAATGTGCAGCTAATAATTCAGTTCCAGAAATAAAAATAGTTTCATCCACTTGTTTCTTAGTGTCAACGTCCAATTTGTGAAAACATCACATTAATTCATGGTTAATTATTAATCAAATAAAATGTGAAAACATCACATTAATGGTTAAGTGTGGTGAGTTGACGACCGATTGTTCTTGTTGTGGTTCAGAATGTCAAGTTGGGATTCAGCTGCTGCTCAGTGGAGAGCGTAATTATTATAGTGGCACACAGGGGTCACTATTTGCCTTGTGACTGTTAGCAGTTTTCAATAAGTAACTGCACATTATATCAACAATTTATAATTGCTTCATTGATTTTTACCATGTTTAAATCATTCACTGCCATTGACGGAAAAAGACGTCAAATGATGCATATTTTTTGCTGGTCTGGCAATGAATATGTTCATAAATAACTTTTCGCTTTCTATTTCTCTGTATGTGGCCCTCAGAGGAAAAAGTTTGGACACCCCTGAACTCGCGTAACCTTGATGTTCAGCATGTGAAATTACAAAAAACAAAGGATGGATGGAAGCTTCCTTTATAGGTTAAAATTCAAGTTTCACTCAAGATTTTAACCTGGATTCTTTTGAAATGTGCTGACCAAGTGTTCCGCTGTGTTTTCATGATGAAAAGTTTGTTTTCGTAAAACTTGACATAAAAAGAACTATCCAAAGAACTTTTAACGAGTCATCGAGAGAAGTCTCTTTTTTTTGTTTTGTTTTGGTGTCATTTCAACAACAGGATTTCTTCACTCACAGACATGACAAGACAACGCAAGCGTCATCTGAAGCCGCCCAACAGGTGCAGCGAATCAGTTGCAACAAACACAAAAATGTTCCCTGATATCGCAGCGGCACGAAGACGCGTCGACCGACCAACGCAACGCGTCCCTCGCTGCCTTTTTGCACGTTTGGCGGCTTCAACTCATCTGCTGTTACGTTGTTGAAAGAAAAGCGAGCAGGTGCTTGGAGGTGTTTTTTTTCCCACTGCCTGAATCATTTGTGTATCCCGCAGATAAGAACATTTTTTGTGTGCTACGCACGCCACAGACACGACAGAAGTGGACGACGACGCGCTCGCCTCGCTGTGACGGACAAAATGTGAAAGCATGAAAGTGACATTGATGGCTTATGAATGTCATTATTAATGCATATACGCTCAAACAGACACCCACAAAATGGCTGAAAAGAAAAACTCTACAGTTAATTTTATTATGGTTTATCATCTCCTTCTCAAGTTCCAAGTCGAATGTGGATTGTGAGTGTGAAGTTAGTTCGTTTTCCGCATCACATATCGTGTGAATGTTCAATGTGGTTACTTTGTTACCAAAAAACAAAACTGTGTAATTTAGAATCGCAGTCATCACAACTATGATGTGACGTTAAAATGTATCAAACAGTGAAATTGATCTTGTCTAGCCAGGAGCTCAGCACCTTCAAACTTCGGATCCGAGAATGATCGACTTATTTGATTTTATTTAATGCTTGTGCATGCACAGATTGGCAATTTGGTCTCCAAACATGATTTTTTTTTTTAGTTAGAAAATCCTTGCAAACACAGATTTAAACCCCCAAGCATCCAAAATGTGAAGCAGATGCGCTAAGCACTTTGTTTGTAATTGATCCAAAGATTGCGTCGCTAATAAAGTTTGCAAGTGCTGCATTTCTAATCTGACCTTTCATGTGTCATCACTTTGTGTGGTTTGGCCTTCAAAGATTGCAAATGCTCACAGTTAAAGTTGTGAATTCAACATTTGTGTTGCAAACTGACACATTGAGAATATGTAGTAATAATAATAATAATAAATAAATTAAACATTCATATGTCAATTTCGAGTCTTCAATGAACATTTTTATGTTTTGGAATGTGGACAAAAATGCAAGCAACACGTAAACGCCTCACAGGGTGGTCAGAGATTCAAATTCTGAACCTCACAACTGGGAAATCTTGTCCATGCAATTTGAATACTCTTGTTATATTCGGCTTGAAAATTGAGTTGTTGACTGCAAGCTGAAATAGACAAAAGTGCACCACAATTGTATCGTTTTTCCGAATATCGCTGCTTTCGAAACAACTTTGCTGAGAAGTCCTTCTCAACTGTCGGGAAGGGACGAGATAACTTTATAAAAAATCTTGTAGAAAATGATCGGCTGATTTCCGTGTCACCGAGACGCAAAGTCAAAACAGAAGGTCAAGTTGTGGTAAACAATAAATTGTTATGAAATGCCGGCAAAGTAAAAACCCGAATCTGTCATGCTCAAAAGATGTTTAAAAAAAACAAATCTTTAAATCACGTTGTTTTCATCCAGTTAATAATTCTTTAGTTGATAAGAATGACATCAATACATGACTAACATCAACATTTTTTTTATTCTCAACAGTCACACTATATTTTGCCTAACAGAAATAAATAGTCTTATACTAACTACACAGAAATGTAACGTATGAGAAGGTCTACTAAATACACACAAAAGGGCTCACAATACACAATAAAATATGATAAAATAAAACATCTGAGATCATGTAAAAAATAATAAAATGTTATCAAAAGTGCATGTCTTAATAATAAACAAATGAAACATGTTTGAAAAATACTTAAAAATGTGCCATAAATAAAAAGTAAAAGATTGGAATCGGAAAAGAGCAGCAATAACAAGAAAATAAGAACATTTGCAAACTTAGTGAAGTGCGGACGAACGATTCTTGACTGGCGAGTACATTCGAACGTTTGAACATATGCAAACGATACAAACGTTGCATATTTTCCCACAATGCTACGGGGTATTTACTTGCACATGTGCATTATGGGGGGGAAAAAAATACCAAACGTAGAAAGTAAATTATGCATTGCAGACATAATATTAAATCACAAATGTTGAAAGTAAACAATGTTTTTATTTAATTTTCAAACTTATTGGTGTAATGTGGGCCAAAAAATGTTTTTTTACTCACGCATGTGCAAGTAATACTCTATTATGGAAGTATATACTATGTTTGTAGCATTTAGCCAAATACGTATTTGCCAGGACGTATTTCAATACGTTTCAACGTACTTGCAAATACGTTCAAAAGGACTTGTAGGCTAAATGCTACATCGCATATTTTCATATTACTTGAGCATGCACAAGTGATTTAAAAAAAAATTTTTTTTAGTATTCGGCCCATATTATACCAACGTGTTAAAAAAATTAGCAAAAACAACAACAAAAACAAAAACATTGTTTATTCACAACGTTAGTGATTTATCATTATGTCTGCAATGCATGATTACTTTGTAGGTTTGCCGGTTTTTTCCCCCCATAAGGCGCATGCGCAAGTCAACCCTGTGGCATTGTGGGAAAATATGCAATGTTTGTAGCATTTAAGTACTTGTATGTTTCAGAACGTATTTGCAAGTACGTTTGAACGGATTTAAATACATTTGAACATACTGGAAAATATGTTATAAATATATGTTATGAATATACTTACTGAACATTGGCGGTTTCACACCTTCATACAAACAAGAAAAGAAGCCAAATAGCATTTTGAGCTACGACAAAGTGGAACATTTCTGGCTGGTTTTTACTTTCTATGGGAATTAATATGCAGTTGCCCATAATGCATTTAACAGAAAACAGAAAAAGAAACTAACGTATTTTACCTAAAAGCCTTCAATTTTTTCAAAAGCTGACCATGCGCCTTATAATCCACGATCGGAGATCCCGCCATCTTGGATCGCTAGCTAATGCTAATACTTTAGCTCAGAGAAAATAATAAAACAGCTGTTTATTCATTTTGGAGTTGTCAGAAAAGTTGGTTTGTAATCTATTCATAAAGTTTGACTGACCTATCTGACTGTTTTGTTGACATTCCCTTTAGCGCAGCACCATCTAATGGATGCATAACGTAACCCCGCCTCTAATGTAGCGCCTTAGATATGGAAAAAGTTTGAAAATATGTCATTCATTGAAGGTGCGCCTTATAGTGCGGAAAATACAGTAACTGAAGTGAAGTCAAATCTGAAAGAAAGAGCAGCATTTTCCACCAGTCCAAAAGAGTGACGCTGTCGTGTACATGAGGCCGATCGTACGATCGATCGATCGATTGACTCACTCAGGCCATCAAAATGGCGTTTATCGTGGCCGCCTCCCTTCTTGCGTACCGTCGGTTCATCTTCCTGCGCGACGACGGCTTGATTTTGTTCCTTAAACTCTTCGGACTGTCGGGTGGCCCCAAATGCCGTAAAAGTCTTTTGTGAAATCCCGCTTGGAAGCGATTCGCCTGCAAGACAACGATAAGCCAAACTTAAACGTTTCAAGGACGTGGATGTGGAAGGCAGCGAGCGAGCGAGCGAGCGAGCATCAGATGTCCTTGAAACGTTGTTTGACCTGAACTGATTTGATGGCTTGTTATGCTTGAGTTCCAGTATTATTAGCTGCATGCCTGTATTGACATTCTTTTATCTAGTAAACGATAATTTTCCATCAACACGATCATTTCAACATACAAGACGTCATTAAAGATGCGTTTTGCTCACCTCTATAGTCTGGTCAGGACTTTTGGAGTGGAAATCATCCTCATCTTTCACTTTATTTTCTTTGCCGCAATGTAAAAATGTTAAAAATGTGGTGAAATTTGCTTAGCTAGTGAGTGATTCATAATGTGTTTTATAAACGTAGCAAAAAACGAACAGTTGAGACAAGCCAACAATCGCATTCAACATTATGAAAGAAATGGGTGGTCAAATTAATTTATCATTATTTTGCTGATTTATTCATCATCTAGAGCCCTTTTTTGATTAAATCCTTGAAATTTCCGCAGTCAATATTATCCGATTTCTGTCGTCCTCCATGAAAGCAGGCTGATCATCTTTGTTGTCTTCATTTGGAAAACAATCATCAACATTTTTGCCCATTTTCTGCCATGTTAGACCAAATCACGACCTCAGTCATAATTAATTTAAATTCAAATTTTCTGAGACTGTCAATTTGAAATCATGTGGTCGAAATCATGTTTTGTTTTCTTTTTTCTCTGATTAATTTGTTCATCAACAAAGCAATCTGCAGATGAATTATTGAAATAATGTTGAAATCGTACTTCAGTTCATTAACTCTTTGACCGCCAAAAACGTTTAATAACGATCAGTAAAATCACAACGTATATTGCCATAAACGTTAAATACCGTCAACAATTTTTTTTTCTCAGTGCAACGTCTATGTGCAGCGCCGCCTGGTCAATGGGTTGTGGAATCTAAAACACTCTAAACTACGGCCAGCAGATGGAAGCATTGTATCTCTTTTCGTCAACGATCAAAGCCTTGGTCATATCAAAGTTGTTCTTTGATAACATCTGGCAGTAAAAGAGTTAATAACCTTTCACACAATGTGACACATCCAACCACATAATTACATAAAGTTATATAATATAGATTGCAGCCCTTGCAATACTATTCCATTCATTCTCATTGACAAAATTTGCCAGAATTGAAACCTTCAATTGTACTTGCAAAAGGATCCCAAACATGTTATATGGATTCATCCATTTTTTTTTTTTCATTAGGATTGCAGGGGTGTTGGAGCCTATCCCGGCTGACTTTGAGGTGATGAGTACCTCAGAACAGCGAGGTAGACGTACTTCACTTTTTAGACAAGAAGAATGTTTTTCAATGTTCTTACCGCGTTTGTTGGTTTGCTGGTGAGCGTTTCCACGCTTGCGCTTGCGCTTGGCCAGGCTGTCGTTTGCTGCTGCTGCTCCTTTGTCTTGGCGCAATACATCTCCAGATGTTGCAGGTCGCAACCGTTTGAGCGGCAGCATCTGTCCACGATCCCCTTCCCCCGGGGCCGAGAACCGTAACCAGACCATGTACCTTTACCTGCCATAAGACAAACACAAGCCATCAAGGAAGTCGTCAGAGTCCAGTTTTTTATGTGCTCAGAACCAGAGAGATGAAAGGTAGATGGAAAAGGTGTTCAAAATGCAGAAAAAGTTCACAAAAAATGTCCAAAAAGGAACAGGAAAAGCAGAAAATCGACACCAAATTTGGGGGGGATAGAAAAAGTCAGTGAATTAAAAAAAAAAAAAAAAAGTCAGACAATGTCAAAAAGTAACCATAAAATGTCCCCCCCTCAAAAAAAAAAGAAAAGAAGAAAGGCAGAAAATTACCATGTAATATATTTGGAATTGCAAAAAGGGGGGAAAAAAAGGGGAAAAAAGCCAGAAAATGAAACATTCAAAAAGTAACTATAAACTATCCAAAAAAAGAAGAACCGTGAAAATTTCCATAAAATGTCAGAAAATTGACAACAACAAAAAAGTCAATAAATAGCCATAAAATGTCCCAAAAAACGAAGAAGAGAGGCAGAAAATGACCATATGTCCATAAAATTGTCAAAAATGTCAGAAATTGTGCAGAAAGTAAAAGTTTAAAAAAAAATTATCCCCCAAAAAATTCCATAAAAGGAAGACGAAAGGTAGAAGAAAAATGAATCTCTCCGTATTGGATGCTGCTGTCATATTTGGTGTTGTGATGCAGCTCGAAGCCTTCAGCACATCCGACTAACACAAACTCCAAATGTTTTGCAGATCCAGACCCATTTTTTGTTATTTATTTGGCCTATAAAATGGCTCTAAAGACAGGAAAGGTTGCTGACCCCTGAACTCGACTAATTTAGGAGTAGCGCAATAATCAAATGCATGTTGTCATGATACTGGCTACGATTGATTTATTTTTAGACAAGTCCAACATTCTGATAAATAACCCACAAAATGAGCAATCAAATGATTTCGATGTTGTCACACTGAATATTCAACAAGCACCCAAATCCAAATCCGATCATTTCAAATGGGCTCCATAGTCAGTTTATTGCTGTCCAAGTAGTGTTAGCCAGCACTGTTTCCCCCCCCTCGTACCTTCCTATGAAAACAAAGCTGCTCTCAGATAGCAAGTGCGGCAACAAAAACGCTATCGCAAAACGTGGCACTGCCTGCGCACCGTTTGGAAGGATCCAAAAGCACTTTGATACCAGACGGAGACGACGGCCTCGCTCACAACGGGAGAAAGGCAATCGGGTGAAAGGGCAAACATTTAACAAGTCTTCATATTAATAGGGGCGATGGGAGAGACTGAAAAGGCATAAAGTCAATACATCTTGAGGGACGATGACGTAAAGCCGACATGCAACTCATTTGCAATTGTGGCTTGTAACTCGCTGTAAAGACCTTACATCAAATATACGACAAGTGCTGAGTAAACAATCTGTTTCAGGCATATGTAAATCATAAACGCATTGGATCGTAATTCCAACTCTCAAGTTGCAAACGGTGGCCTGCAAAACCCTGCAAGGCAAAACCTGAGGACCAACTTACCAAAGTAGATTCCTCGATCCCCGCACACAAACAGGAGGTCGTTGAGGAGTTCCGAGCCGCAGCGAAGTTTGGCTGCCTCTGAGCAGGGAGGCCCGCTGAGCAGGCACAAGGCCGAGCAGAACACGCACAACACCTGAACACAGCAGGGAAACATGACATGAAACATCTGAGTGGGATCGAAAGCAGCCGTCGGGATACCAACAAAAAGAAAACGTTTTCTATCGTCTGAATGTAGCGCAACCGCTTGAGAATATTGAGTTGACGAGCAAGCAAAAACAATCTTACCTTGAACGGCAGCGGACATGGTGAGGAGTTCATCCTGCCAGTGCGGCGTGACTTGAGCGCACCTTCGGGATGAAAGTCCGACTGCAGCAGAGCCGAGCAGAGCAGAGCAGCGCGATGGCCTCCCTCCGCTCGCTTCATACTTTGTTTTCAAATCGCATCTCATATCAGATGACTCCACATTCTGTTACGGGGACTCGACGTCTTCCAAAATGTTCCTCGCTATCATGCGTCATTTACGCGATACAGTGGCTAGTTAGAAAAAAAAAAAAAAAAAGTGAACAAGTCTTTGTTAAATTCCTTTAGGGCAGGGATGTCCAAACTTTTTCCTTTGAGGGCCGCATACATTTTGGAATTGTCTGACTTTATTAAACACGCTAAAACTAATAACTCGATGAATAATGTACTATAGTTTAGCTACAGTTTGGTATTTTTCTCGATTTTGGGGTGACCCACAAGAATAGATCCGCCCCTTCTCTCAACCAATCTCCACATTCAGAATCCAATTAAGAGTAGTCAAAATAAAATAAAATGACACATTTGAAATCACTTGAGGATCTTCGTTAATTATGAATGTGACGTGTTCACAAATTTGACCTTGCCGCAGACAGCGGAACATGCAGGAAAACTTCTGGAACTGAAATATTTGACTTAATTCAATTAGAAAAAGAAATATTTCTGTTTTAGATTTAAATGGCTTCTTTGCGCATCTAGAAAAACAGGCTGCGTCAAAAGTCTTTTGTATTTATTTTTTTGCATATGCTGAGGGCCGCTAAAGAATAGATGGCGGGCCGCAAATGGCCCCGGGCCGCAGTTTGACTTGAGCTTTAGAGACACGCGTGGAATCATGTTTGTGTCATTTTGCTGTTCTGATGACTTGTGCAACTTGAGGGATGGTGAACTGGAAGCGTTCCACTCTAATATTGATCACTTTGACTAAAAGCACAAACTTGGGAATGTTGTTTGTTGTTCAGTGTTATTTTGTGCCCAACAAACGTTTGCATTTGGAATGTTTGAAGATGATACAAGACTGTCTTCTGGGTTGAACATCATCTGCTCTAATCTATTTTCTGTACTGTTTATCTTTACCCTGGACTGGTCGCCAGAATCTCATAAACATGAGGCCACCCCTCATATTTTTGTCAATATATTTTTTTCCCCTTACATCTTTACATGATTTCAGTTTGGCCATTTTCACTTCGGAGTGTATTTACTTTTGTTGCCAGTTGTTATTGGCTGTGATTAAGTTTTATGGAGGGGACTTTTCTTTTTACGACCCCTCTCAGAAAGATTAAAAAACTTGTACAGGCTAAAGGTCACATTAATCTCAGGAAGAGATGTTTTGTGTGCATTTTTTTTAGGTTTTTAATCCATTGACTGTACTCATCCTAAACTGTGATGTTTGACATTCCGTTACACCGCTTGTGATTATGCAATTGCTGTATAAGGGTTTACCGATGTGGCCTATGATGAACCAAGTTTAACATTATATCTTTAGGCCCACAAAACCACAATATAGCCTATTTTGACTGTTAGCCTAGCTTGAGGTTAGCTCTGGGTGAAAACAAAACAAAAAAACAAAATACATCTGAAATAAAACGGTAGACAGTGACAGCCATGAAAAAAAAAAATGTGTTAATTGAAATGGAATTAAAATGTAATGCTAGGCGATTTTGTGAATTTGGAGAAAAGGGCATGTTCATATTGTATCGTCTTCCTTGCTTCTTATCTCTGATTGGCTATTTTGATTGTTTGCATTCTTCGCAGCATGATATCTGCACTGCAGTGTTTCTTAGATTTAAACAAATGAATTTTATAAAAAAAAACTCTAAAAACAGTAAGTTCAGCAGTTCTGAAATTCTGTTTGGCTTAAGTCATGATGATGGTTAACATGATGGTTTGTCATAAAATATTTGAAATTTCCAATGTCCACCTCTGGCTGAATTGACATGAATGTACAAAGGATCTCAACACCTTAACTATGAAAACATCGACATAACAAAATATCATTTACTGTATGAGTAGCTTCATAGTCAACCTACTTATCTGTTTGTCATTACCATAAACTGTTCTGATCACGGAAATCCACTTTGAGATATTTTAGAGGGGGACAACACAATTTTCGGGAATCAAGAACATCATGCAAGCAGTTTCAAAACAGAACATTATTGCTTCTGTTTGACAGCACACCACCGTGTGGATTATTTCGGTACTTCACCTGTTACCAAGATCTGGCCTGCCTTCAGCGCGTCCTTCAAATTCTTGTGCTTCTCCATTGTCGTTTCAAGCTCCACCTCCACTCGATATTTAAGAGTCTCTGTCAAAAAAGGGTTGGCCAAACATACAAGAGCATATTGTCACAGTCTACTGATGACACAATTCGATATTATAACAGTAACTGTTTTTTTCGATGCCAATCATTTATTTTGACACACAAACGGGTTGTTACCAAGTTGGTACAACTCACAAAACAATGAAATGTTTTGGCCTAATCTTTCATTAAGAAACGAACGACCACTCCTTTTCACAATGAATGTCAAAACAAAAACAAAAAACTATCAAATCAATTATCCATCGTATAAAACTGCTGGGTCTGACGTCACGTGAGAAACTGCCATGAACCATAAACGCGCCTATGTGGCACTCAGCCCAAGTTAGCGCGGGAGTATTATCAATTAGCCACGCCTTCCCTTAAGAAACAAGCATTGGTTATTATCCACCCATCCATGATTTTTTTCATTTTCAAATTCAAAGGCATACCTTGCTATCAAGCCGCCAAAACAACAACGACACTTCCCAGCTTTCAAAAAAAACAACTCATTGACAAATATGAAAAGTGATGCACATCACTTACACTATCACATAAAGCAAGAAAAAAAAAAAAAAAAAAAGATGACAAGCAATTTTATTTATTACATTTCATGATGCTTGATATTGAGTAAATTGAATGAAAAGAGATGCGTAATAATTATACATTGGTATGAGTAGCTTGGAATAGAAATTCCATTTTTGTGTATCAGCCGAAGATGCTAAATGAGTGCGAGGCTGTTGAGCGTCTTCTGTTGACTCTTTGTGACTTTTCACTAACTGAAGCCCATCGAAAGCAACGCATGCGGATGATTTGGTTTCCAGGTGACACGTGATGTCACGCATCAAGTCATGCGATCAAGAACCTTAAAAAGTTACATTGTCTGTTCAATTAATACAATACAACACATAAACTCACCTTTTATGTACGTACGAGTGTCATTCCAGAATTGGAGGACATTTTGCATCCCAGCCCTCAAATTTTAAATAATTCACATACAAAAATAGTAAAAACATGCAGTTTCTGATTAGGCGACATTTATCAGCCGAGTCCAATTCTAAATAGAAATGAGGAGAAAAAAAAAAGGAAAAAAAACAACGAGAAAAGAATGCTAAAAAAAAAGTAAGTCTGGGGTACCCCTAAAATGCATAATTTCTCTTGAAAGCTGTTTCGAAAAATTCACAGAGATTAATAAAACGCCAGCAAAGATGAATATGGGAACAATAAGATCATGTTTTGTTTATCATGTTTTATTTAATTTTGACAGCTAAGTTAAAATGCCGCAGGCATGATAAACAAACTTAGAGCAAACACCGACTTTTTGCACTAGTAACATCTCACAGAAGATTTTAATTGAATCTCTTTTTCAATAACATCGGTCTTCAAAAGCCTTTGCTTTAGCTCTTAAATATGATATTTGTATAAAAGTTGCCTGAGCCAACGGCTTCATCATCTATCTACAAGTTTACATTCAAAAAGACGATTCAGGAGTTCCTCTGTATACGGCAGCATTGAATTTGAAATGATCACTTACATATTCGATTCATGATTACAGTAAATATTTGTATGAAGAACACATCGAGGCTATGCGATGTCCAAACTAAGGCCCAGGTGACAATTGGGTGCAAGGGTTGAAAAGACAAACGCAACCATTACTAACAATAAATTGGATTCATAGACATTTTCTAGATATACAAAGAAACAAGTTCCAACTAAAATAGTAACATTTGTGTTGATGATGCCTCATGAATGAAGACATTTCAGTGGCAGAAGCAAAAATGTTTTCCTCCACTTTCGGCTGTCTGCGTCAAGATCACATTTGTGAACATGTGACATGAATTAAAAAACGTCATCTTATTACCATTTCACTTTTGCTTTGGATCAGAATGTGGACATGTGGCAAGGACAGGGGCAGATCTATTCTAGTGGGATTTTGTAGTTGCGGTATACAGCACGTAATAATTGTCCATCACAACCAAAACAAACCGCCGTTCTAAGTAGGGGTGTGAATTGCCTAGTACCTGACGATTCGATTCGTATCACGATTCACAGGTCACGATTCGATTCGATACCGATTAATCCCGATACGAATTTATAAGTCGATTGTTGCGATTTTTTTTCATTCAAATTTAGAAAATACTAATCAGTAAGCTTGTAGAGTGTAAGATTTATATGAAAATGTATTATTTATTGATCTGAAATTTCAGTCTTATAGAGGTTGTAATCTGTTTCATGTTTGAACAGCATTAAAATAAAATATTAAGGCTTAATGTTCCGTTCATATAACATTCTTCCATGCTCAAGGTGTGAATCCTTAAAAAAAAAAAAAAAAAAAAAATCGATTTTTTGAATCGATTCGAGAATCGCGCGATGTAGTATCGCGATATATCGCCGAATCGATTTTTTTTTAACACCCCTAGTTCTAAGTGATATCAAGGCTTGAAATGACTCTTCTTCAATACACAAAAAAAGACAGCAGTCATTATATTTGAAAATAGTGTTTCATTCAAATAACTGTTCTTAAAAGCAATCCAACACATTCAAATGAGTCAATCCAACAGATACTTGACTCATTGAGCCATTTTCAGCAGTAAAAATGGTTTTTTGTCCACAATTTGATAACTTCATTATTTTTCATGTACAATTAATACCTTTAATAAAAACATTTTTTTGTTTTTTTTTGGTACTTGTCAAATGAAGATGACATCACCTGTGCTGAGGAAACGGTAACGACCAATCATGGCTCACTTTGCTGACCAAACCCAGAAAACAGGTGAGCCATGATTGGTCGTTCGTTACCTACTTCCTCAGCGCAGGTGACGTCATCTTCAATCGACAGCCAAGCGGAAATGAAAATAATAAAGTTATCCAATTCATTCTGAACAAAATATGAGCTTTTCACTGCTGATAACGGCTCAATGAGTCAAGTATGTCGAATATTGAAAAAAAACTAACAAAACAAAAACCAAACATCAGCGTTCAAACATGTCTTCAAATATATAAACAAGCTGATATGACTCTCTTATTCTAATGTTAATAAAACTGCTGAACGAAAATGCTATCATCAAACTGAAGAAAATACGTTTCCAAAAATAGTAAACACTTTTATAAACATGAAATAGAACATAGTGCAAAAAGCAGCTGTCAACAATTTTCAGTCGCCGTGTAACAAAGTCCAACTAAAACTGACGAGGAAAAAGGTCGGCAGATGAAGGTATTAAATCAGTGTATGAAAACAAAGTGAAATCATATTTTGAATGTGGCCCGCTAACCGGACAACTATTACGAGGTCAGTTTTGGTAAATTGCTTGCTAAATTTCGCACGACCTTCAGTGCAATTGTTGCTGCATTTTTAATCAACGTCGAACGACATTCAGTGCTTATGTAAAAAAATGTAACTAACTAAATTCAAATGCCATAGCAAAAAGGGATTGATGAACAATTTCAAATGTTTTGTTCTTAGCTTATCCACAAATTGGTTTCTCGGACCGTTGACGCAATCGTGTTGTTCCCGCTGACGTGGCACACGTTAGATGATTTGATTTTCATCTTTTGCTTTTACTTGCGTGATCTCTTGTCCATGTTATCCTCTCTGAGAATTCGACTGCTTCTGGTGGTGAGAGCAAAGCCCAAGGAAGCAGGCACACAACATGGACACTTGGTGCGCTTCCTTGCCCTTCCCATTCTGCTTGTGTTTGAGCGAGCGCCATTCGGGCTCTGGCCGGACGAGTCCTGTGAGCTGGGAGTGTCATTTTCATCTGAGAAGAGGATATCGTCATCGATTGGCTCCACATAGCCCACCATGAGCCCCGTGTCCAGATCACAGAATATCGCCTTCGGAGAGCTTCCGCCAGAAGCACATTTTGTTTTCCGCTTTAAAAGAGAACACCTGACCGAGTCGTTACCTGCGTGGGGACTTGAAGCAACGACTTCTCCTGATGAATTCTGTTCATCGGATCGTTTTGCTCTTTTAATATCAACTGGACGACTGTTACGATCAAGATCTTGTGGAATGTAACTGTACCGCATGAAAAGTTTGTGCTCTTTCAACGGGCTTGTGCGTTCCTCATTGTTCTCTGTGGGTTCCGTCTGTGCAAGCTGGTTCCGTCCAAGCGCAGGAGAACCTGGATTCATTCTCTGCAGGCAAATCCTCACATCAGCTGTAACCCCAAAAATTTGCCTCAGAAGGTGGTCAGATAATTTGCACACTGGTGGAGCGTTTGAGGAAATCTGGAAGTGAAAAAAAACAAACAATTCTAATTATAAAACGCCATCTTGCATATTCAAGCAGAAATAACTGACTCATATCACAAAAAAAAAAAAAAAAAAAAAAATCAGTTTTTACGATTTGATTGACTTCAACTGAGTCACCAATGCTGTGAAAGTTGCAGTTTTTGATGTCACAGTCCTGCATGCCTTTGAGGTTTCCCTCCTCCAACACAGCTGAATCAAATCATCAGGATCACTACCAGAGTTTGCTGATGACTCAGGTGTGTTGGAAGGGGGAAACCTGTCAAACGTGCAGGACTGCGGTCCTCGAGGACTGGAGTTTGAGACCGAAGATCTATAGTAGTAATCGTTTCAGTAAATCTGTGGTGTCTAATCGACGGCCCGGGAGGCATTTGCGGCTCGTCATACGTTTGTTTTGGGGGGTTTTGCCGGCCCGCGGCATATACTACAAATCATTTTTGACATGGTCATAATGCTACTTTGTTTTTGTTTTTTTTAATGAAGAGGCTGGATTCAACTATTCTAGCTTTGCAAAGACGCACATAACTTTTCATCTTAAGTTAGAAATTGAATTTCTGTTTGTAAAACTGTGAACAGAGACGGGAAATAGCGGTCCAGAAAGTAAAAAGTTTGGCTTTCGTCACAGGTGCTTCTACTCAACTGGCAGGTAAACGTGGTCAGATGAGTAGAAGCACCTACAATGTGGCAGGGTTTTTACTTTCTCAAACTATATTTCGCTTCTCTGAAGAGCAAGATAATTCAGCTTCCTCAACAAAAATGATTTCATCTACTTGCTGCTTAGTGTCTGTGAAGACGTTCCATTAATGGCGCTTAAGTGTGCTCAGTTTACTGCAGATTGTTCTTGTGTTTCAGTGTTGAGTTGAGTTGGGATTCAGCTGCTGGTCAGTGTCGAGGCAGATCTGTTTTAGTGGCACAAAACCGCAAAAATAAATCCTGAACTATTTGCCTCTAGGAGTACGGCTACGTTATAGCAACAATTGATTTGACTGTTTAGTAAGCGAGTAAAAGTTCAAAGCAAAAAGTGGCCCTTGCATCTTTCTATTTTTCCATATGTGGCCCTTGGAGGAAAAGGTTTGTGCACCCCTGCACTGAATAATGTCAAACTCATGTGGACTAATGATGTGACTGCTAGTAAGAAATAAGCAATCATTATCAGTGAAGAAAAAACAAAATACACACACTGAGAAAAATGACCAACATGGCCAAAAAGCTTCGTTAGCTCAAGTAATGGTCTGACAAAAGTACAAATGTGGCATTAGAGGGTTTTTTTTCTAGAGATGGTGAGAAAACAGTTGAGTGTGGTTCCAAAATTGACCTCAAGAGAAGATTTCTCACCTCGTCTTTGTCTGTGGATTTTCCACTGGTGAGATGTGACAAACTCTCCATTGCCGGAGAGAACTCGAAAGTGTCCAACCGCTGTTGATGGAAGTTATCTTGACTGCTCATGAGCGAGTCCCTGTCATGAGAAGCAACCGTGCTTACCATCACGCTGTCATTGGGATTCTGGCTTCTATCAAGGGAGCTTCCATCCAAGCCACAACATGTCAGTTGATCATGGGAAGCATCGGCGCGATTGGGGGTCGTTCGCTCACCTTCGCTCACATGGTTCGAGGTCCGCGCGCTTTTGTTCGTTTCAGGCATTGGCACGTTTGTAGATTTGGGTGGAAGATATGACACAAATATGACGTTATCGTCCTCCAAAGGCGGATCTGTCTGCATCGTTTGACGCAAGTCATCTGGATTATCGTCACTGCAAAGGTCAATCACTTCATTTGGCGCCATAATCCCCGAGTGTTGCAAGAGCCATGATGAGTTTTTGAGCTGGCAACTTTTTTCATTGCTCCCAACTGACGATGAAACGGCGTCATTTTTGGCTGCGAAAAACAGCCTTCCATCGCACATGACCAAGGCTTGCTGATGATATTTTTCACTTGTCGCCAAGTCTGACAGAGAAACAAACATCCCCTTTTTAAGCCCTCCAAACTTGTTGCCGCCGTCCAACGTTTGCGAGGTCTTTGATGGAACAGAAGGGGAACGTGGCAGGTCAACATTAGCGCCGACTTCTTCAATCATCCACTTCATTGGGCTGTTGGGGCTCTGAGAAAGCTTGGGAATTAATTTCAAGCGTGATTTGGGCGGTCCCAGTGAAGATGAAGTCGGATGTGAAGAACACAAATTCTCAAGTTCGGAAACGTATGAAGATTCATTGCTTGGACTGACAGTTGACTTGGACGATACAGAGGGCACACTAGTCGAGTGCGAACTTGAAAAGGAGTTGGTTGATGGGATCAAAAGCGGTTTCTCGTTACGGGTCGAGAGCGAACTTGACAAGTTGTTGGCTGATGATACCAAAAGCGGCTTCTTGATACCGATCGAGTCCAAACTTGACAAGGAGTCGGCTGATGATATCAAAACCAGTTTCTCGATAGGGGATGAGGTCGAACTTGACAAGTTGTTGGTTGACGATATCAAAAGCGGTTTCTTGAAATCGGCGGAGGGCGAGCTTGACAAGGAGTTGGTTGATGATATCAAAAGCGGTTTCTTAATACCTGAGCAAACTTGAGTATCTGAAACTGTTTGCACCTGAATATTGGTGCCACTGAGGAATGCTTTTGGTTCTACAGTCTGAAGTGGATTTGCATTGAATGAAATACCTTGCTGCAGTCCTTGAACCGCTACACCAAATTGACAAGGCAAGGCATTCCCAACCGAAACCTGTTTGCCAGCAATTTGTTTTGTGGTTATTGGCGTCACGGCTTGCTTTATTCCAACTGGAACCGGTGCTGACACAACCTTTGGTGGGATAGCTTCTTGTGTCTTAGGTTTGGTGATTTGACTTCGGACATATTTGCCATTGATCTTCTGCACAGGAATCAATGTCATGATATTTCTTCCATCAGCTGCAACGCCAGGCAAGGCCTGGTAGAAAATCCCAGTCCCTCTGAGAAGATAAAATGAGCAAAGAAACAGTGTATCAGTTAAGAACACGACACAACCAACTCATGAGGACATGTAACAAATGTAATTCTTTTTAAGAAAAAAAAAAGTTGTTTTATTGTGACAATGAAAAGAACACAATATTCTGTGGGCCTTGCAAAATCTGTCAAAATCCAGTAAAATAGCGAAGGGGGTTGCTTCAGTGAAATTGGCCGGGAGTGAATGAGTTAAAAAACAAAACGTATGGACAAAAATGGTAAAAATGTTAAGTCGTAAATAAACCTAAGAATATAAAAGCAGGATACTTTAGGATTGAAGAAATAATAGCTTAGAGCAAGAAATTTGAAATTCTATTAGAAAATTGATTAAAGCACCTTCACGCTTGCCGATGATGTCAGTCGAGCAGCGCAGATGTATTCATTCACAATAGGTTTGGTTTCTTTTTTTAGCTGTTCACAAATCACAAAAACAGTCTTAAATTCCATTTTGAATATTTTCTTTCCAATGTTTGACGCCAACCGGATAATTTCCAGCCAATCCCGTAGCGTCACGTCTTCGGTAGGCAACACCGAAACGATCTGGCAGCTCGATCCCATTTGGTTGACACCGGTCCGGTACCGACACCGGTAATGCCGATAACAGCCAATCGACGAGTGCATGACTTCGGCCGCCGGCGATTGACCAATAAGAGCGGTTAACGGCAAAATAGCCGTTTGTATAGTAGTATCAGTTTGTAGTTTGTAGGAGAGTTCCCGTTCACGGGAAAATATCCACTACCTAATTTTTTCCCCCGGCTTAAATTAATATGAGGCTGAGCAAAAATCGACATGACTAATTATAATGCAGTACAGTATTTAAGATTTTCGTATGTCATTACGTCTTTTGGCAGTCACCCCAAACATCACGGAAAGTGAAAGGAGAAATGAAAAGGTAGAATGTCATGACATTAACCACAACCCCAGTCTTTTCGTTTCTCCCATAAATAGCACAATAATGGCCACTTTACCTTTGAGCCGCATTGTCTTTGCGAGGTTCGGAATACATGACTCTCTCAAATAAACGTGCAGAACTCCACGCGTGCTGGGAAGGATAAACCGAGACTCGAGAGAGACATGCTAACGCCAGGAACAAGCTAACGGTTGCAGGCAGGCAACACTAATGAGCAAACTCAGCCGTCACGTTTCTTCGTCCATTGACGTTCAGCCATTGGATCTGTAATATGTATTCACTGATAAATTGGATCAAATAATTGAGTCTTCATTGTCTTCTTCTTTACATCGGTCTTATGGCTTGTCACGGATCTCTCGGTGCCTGTGGTGTTTTCCTTCTCTATACTTTTGTTGAAGGTTAGCAAACAACTTGTGTGTAACAGCGCCACCTTCTGATATGGAGACCTTAGCTGAATCAGGGTTCAGCAGGTTTACATTTTTATGACATAATGTAGTTGTTTTCCCCTTGAAGTTGATTCATTAAAAATGTACTTCTTGATTTTGTGAAATCTATTTTCTGACTTGACTAGTATAATGTGGCAATACTTCACTCATCTTTCTTTATCTAGCACTTTTCACCACATACTATAAAACATTAATAATAATAAAATGGTTAAAAACCAACAAATCTTTTTGGCATTCCTAAATATGATTAGTTGTTTGAAGTGGTTATAGATGGAAGAGGAGAGATTCAGTCTCTTTTCAACGTTATGACACAGAATGCATGTCCATTTTAAAAATCAAATGTGGCCCTGGAGCACGTTTACCCACTTATAGTCTAAATGACCTTTGAGCCAAATTTAATCAAAATGAATTATTTTTATCTTGGTTCCAACTTCTTTTTCTCCCAAAACGGCTTTCTCGTTTTTATACTTCAAATAATATACTTCCTTTACTATCCATATTCAGTGGATAGACTGAAAATGGTTCATGTTTTTGTGATGAATAACAATGAGAACGAAAGAAATCATTTCAAAACTTTGTCCACCTTTATTGTGACCTATAACCTGTGCACCTCAGGTGAAAAACAAACTGACATGTTTTAAGAGTAAAGATGTTTTTTTTTCTTTTTAAACTACAATAACTTGGTTGCATAAACGTGTACAAGCTCAAAGTGGAGGCCCTTAACATTACACTTATATGGTTGCATAGTGCAGTGTACCATCTCATTTGCGTATGTTGTCGCACCCCAGCAGTTATGCAATATGCCAGCGGTGCACAAACTGGGAGCCTGCCATCACAGTAGTGACCAGAAAAAAAAAGAAGCTTAATTGGCATCTCAGTGGTCCATTAGTAGAGATAGTGAAAGAGAAATTTCAGAGTAACCAAACATGTGGGCTAAGATCTGCAATGAAAACAGCATTGGGGAGAACATGTCAAACTCAAGTTAATATGGCGTCCTGAGCTCTGGGACACAACGCAGATGATTTATCTGACAGATGAGCTAAGAAAGAAAGAAAGAAAGAAAAACTGTTCCCTGCTCAGACTGAAGAGCAAAAGTGAAGAATCAACTCATCAGTGGAGTGTTTTATTTCATAATTAATCTGCAACTGAATACATGTAAAATGCGTAACATGAATCAGCTATAATGCTTTAAAAATACATTCACTGCCTTTTGATTTGCATCAGTTTAAAAAAAGATGTGCCCCTCCCAATTCAAAACATGGGGAGCACAATCACACCGTCTCATTCAACAGGTCATCCAGAATTCGCTCGCACATAAACAGGCAACGTGGCACATGGAAGAAACCTGCGAAGGAAAGCCACACCATTCTCCATTTACTTCATTGACAAAATCATCCAACAACGCTCCACAGCAATGTTGAGCTCACCTTTAAAGGGGCCCCCTTTAAAATCCAGAACGACTTTCCCATCTTGTGACAGATAACCAAACCATTCCCCATGTTGGTCATCAGAAAACTACGCACATACAAAAAAAACATAAAAAAAATGCAAAGCAAAACTGTTTTGACAGTGAGTGAGTGAAATTCCACATCCTTATGATGTGACAACTGAGTCTGCGCTACTGCATTAGGCTAGTTAGTCAACATGATTCTAAAGAAAGGTCAACTCGGTACTAGTTGATACTCTTTGTTAACTACGTCTGTGCTTAACACTATGGATACATTATGATTGATCACCCTTAGGAAAAAAAAAAAAAAAAAAAAAAGACAAATAGGTGTGGGCTAGTTTGTAAAGTTTGCTGCAATACTTACATGGGTAAATGTGTAGTCATAAACTTGAGAGAATTTCTCCAGCAGGCCGGGCTTTTTTGTCTGACTGTAGGCCATGAGGAAGGCAATGAGAGCCTCACAATGAGGCCACCACAGTTTCATGCTCCACTCCAACTGCTCAAACACGTCAAAAGATCACATAAGTAAAAATCCAAGAAAATTCATACATGAGCATCTATTTCCTTGTAGCAAAATAAATAAATACATAAAAAAAATTCTACTTGTAATTCCAATACACTGCAAGCAGCAGCAGCATAAGCGAAAGCGCAAATCCTCAAACCGCCGGCAGTGACGACTGACCTGTGTGGGACAGTGGCCATCCACATCCAGGAAGGAGAAGAGGCCGCCGTGTTCTTGATCCCAGCCATATTGAAAGGGCAAATCCACAAACTTATTGATGGCTTTCTCCTGCAGCACCTTGTCCCCGCATTGAGCGGCGTATTGAAGCAGGAACCAGCCTGCTTCCAAGGCATGGCCTGAATCGGCGTTGGGAGCATGAGGAGAAAAAAAAAAAGGAAACATTATGCTATTAGGAATGGGAAGAAAAAAAAAAAGAGCCTTGCTGGAGTTGGGCCAAAGTGGACCATCTACCTGGATTCTGCAGTCGGCCTTGACAACCTGGCAGCTCTGCCCCATCCAACGACACGTTCTCTAAGATAGCTGTGCCATCTCTCTGCACAGAGAGAATGAATGGAGGTTTTATTGAGCAGGCAAGAAAAACAACAACAATATTTTCGACTATTGGTGCAACTTTCAGCTTGTCCCATCAGTGGTTGCCACAGTGAGTCACCCGCATTTTGTTGATGTCAGTTTGGACACTGGATGCCGTGAAAACGAGAAGCCAGCAATAATATAAAGTGTGCTGAAAAAACATTTTTTATGATATTTTTTGGGTGAATAATTTCCCAACTTTAATGTTTAAGATCATTAAACAAATAACATGTAACACAAGCAAACTAAAAATACACTTTAAAATAATGTATTTATTAATAAACTATATTGAATACATAGGGAAAAATGAACATACCTTTGGCAACAACGTGGTGCGGAATCATGCTTAAAGTAAGACATTTTAAAGTAAAAAAAAAACCCAAAACATTTTGGTGCAAATCCAAGCTCTAATATTCACGACCCTACTAGTACTCTGTCAAAATGTGTGGAGTGAAATACTGAACATAGAACGGCCTGAGACCTTTTGCATGGTACAAGTGCACCCACGACACGTGCAAATAAAATAGAGCTTGTCCAAACCTGGACATGTTGCAGAATCTGCTGCACACACCAGCCACTCAACTTCTTGTACTTCAGGACCGCATCCCGAGCGCGACCTTCGGTGAGTTGTTGCACGAGACACAACATCATCATTGGCACCGCCATGCTGTTGGCGAGCGTGTCGCCGGCGAGCGCCGGTCGACCCAAACCTGTTGGGTCCACCTGAACCCAGAAGATGAGCTGCGCCATCATCTCTTCAGCTTCTACCTGGGGAACAAAGGAAGCAAAAGTTTTCTTAAAATCTGTACCTACTTCTGGTTTCCTCCTTTTTGTCACATTTGTACCTGCATGTCCTTGTCAGCAGTGACTCTGCTCAGCTCGTCCAAGGCCATGATGTAGAAACACTCGCTGAATATGGTCCTCTGTACTTTCACTGCTTTGCCGTCTCGCGTTAAACAGAACGCACATTTCATCTGACCGTCGGCGCTGGAAACACGAGCAAACTTCCTGAGGAACGTCCCTCCTGACATGAAAGAGAAGAGAGCAGTCGAGAGTACACTTGAAAGCTCCCAAACGCATGTGATATGATTTTTTTTAACAACTTTACCCAACAGTCAGTGTTAATATAAAACCTCCAGCCTGCTGTGAGAAAGCAACAAAAGACAAAACAAAAAAACAAGAAGTATGTGCTTACTCCCATTTAACATAAGTTTGATTGTGATTGGTTAATTCTGAACTGCAACCGGTTTCATTTGTTTATTGTTCCCCTCTGGAAGAGATTCAAATTTAATGTTCAGTTGAATTGTACAAATGTTTGTAAAAGGCTGACTCACTGCTTTAACATTTTGTACGTACTTGCACCACAAAATGCCAGGCAAACAATTTACAACTTTCTTTTTGGCTTAAAAAAAAAAAAAAGTGCTGACAGCAGACAAGACAACGGTTCATTGCGTAATCTCTTCTGGACAGTACAAACGAACTGTGATTTTTACACAGATGATTACACCACGTTTTGCACACCGAGACATGTTGACATCTGATCTCGTGACTTGAGACTCCAGATAGAAGGTCATTAGTGGATCAGGAATGTTTACATTTACATGATCTGCATCACATGACCATTTGCCAACGGGAAAGAAAGCGTTTTACAATCCAGCCAGCAATGCATCAGCAGATATTATGGTGACATTCAGTAAAAATGTGGAAATATGCAATCCAAGTCTGCAATGCTCACCTTTGCTCAGGATGCTGATGAGTTATGCTGGCCAAACAATAATGTCAGATACAGCAACAGATTGACGTTTCTCGCAACTTCAGCGACAACAACATTTTCCCAAACTGTGCTGGACTGCGCCGAGTGAATTGGGGCCAATCAATGGCACTCATGATAACTTATCAATGATTGACAAAATATACGGGCAACGATGATGTCGTCAAATTGCGCAGGTGTAAGAAAGAAACCCAAGTCACAAGATGGTGGAAGAATACATAGTGACTGTGGTTGTGAAATTCAGACTTTTTTTTTTTGTTTTTTTTTGTGGGTCTCGAGAAGTGCACATACCGGTTTTGGCCGCCTCGAGGATTTCAGGCCGGTGGAATCGATCCATTGTTCTATACAAGCGACAGTACATCCACACCTGAGAAAGAGAAAGATGATTCCAGATGACATCGGACTGCACGCTTGACAAACGCACTGCTGACTTTCAGTACCTGTCTTCCCTGCAACCAAACATATTTCAGCTCATCATAAATCGTCCCATCCTTCCCAATACAATTGAAGAAACCCCTGAAAACAGGAAGCAGGCTACAATCAACACATCTGGCCACGGCTTTCTGACATCGACATTTTCATCAGTCGTCAGGTTGACCGTCAATTCGTTTCGGGAGCAAGCAGGAGCGTGTGCGGTACCCATAAACGTTGTCGTGCGAATATTTCAGCCAGAAGTCCACAACGCTGTTCAGCTCTTTGCCAATCTTCTCTCGACACTCCTCCAGTTTCACCGCAGACATGTTGCTTTCCTAAAGGAAATGGGGGGAAATGGAGGTGAAGGACTGAAGAACTGACTTGACTCCAAAACCTCGAAAAAGTCATCTCTGGTGAAAATGAATCCAAGATTGCAAATTCGACCTGAGGCACATTCCAATAAGCAGGACGTGCGACGTAACAACCAGTTCGGCATTGCCTGCGCAAATATGAGTTGTAAAAGTGCACAAGCGGCAAAAATAAACTCGGAATGACAACGGTTCTTAACAGTGGAGCAGATCTCATACCTGCAAACTCTGTGCTAAAAACAGTCACAGATTTGTAATAAAAAGGCAGACGATGAACTGTTTAACCAATAAAACAAAAAAAGAAAGTATTTCTGCAATGCTAAAACTGATGTTTATGTAAAGCACTTTGTATACAGCAACGCCTGTTCTTAAGGCGCTTTTAAATAAAGTTGAGTTGAGTTGAGTTGGTGTGCAAGCATTTTTTCCACTTTTACTTGAAAAAAAAAAAAAAGATGGGCTTTGACATCACAAATCATTTGAAAATGAATATAAATCTATGAAATAATGTTTGATCATACATAGTAGTGTGTCATAACTGCCTCTAGAGTGAAACACAACTGTGTATCATATACAAAACGTTTTACAAAGACAAACGGCATCGTGGCATTGGTGGGAGTCGGACGCGGAAACAAACCATTCACTCATTATGACTTTGTGAAACTTTAATGACATTTTCTTTTTATCATTCAAACTGCAATGAGTACATTTCACTCATTTCACCACATTCGGTAGAAGTAGAAACGCTTGAGTCTGATGTCACTTTATATTACAATGTGGGCCATTAATTGCAAATTAGATTTGTTAATGTGCAACATGTGCACAAAACCAAGAACAAAACATTTCTAACAATTAACCTAAACTAAAAACTGTAAATCACAAGTCCAACTTGGAAAATTGCTGTTGGGTTAAGTGTGTGTGTTTATTTGTTTTCTGTAATACGGCGTTCTCTGATATTCAGTCTTGTGTTCTGCATTTTTGACAAAACAGGAAAAATGTTGCTAATTCCCAAACCTAAACTCGACTGTTTTTGCATTCTGCGTTGGTGAAGCTCGCGTGAGTAAGAGCTGAATGCCCGGATGTTTTTTTTTTTTTATTAATAGTTTGCAAACAATAACCACGGGCAAGCGAGTTGCATTTTGAACATAAGTCTCGCTGCAAAACTGCCGTGACGACATGTTGCTCGATCGACGCCTTATTTGCGGCTTAACCGACTTGCTTGATCCGCTTGAGCGTTAACGTACGTAAGAATCAAACACGGAACGTGGGTTCAAGAAACGAATCGTTACCTGCTGCCAAGATCGCAGGGAAAAAAAAAAGAAAAAAAAAAGCTGGAAAGCTGGAGCGGTCCAGAGGATTCTGCCGTCTGGTTTCACTGCCGCTGCGCACGCGCAGGGGCTGTCACGTGATTACGCAACACAATCAGAAGCGGAAAGCGTCCAGGTGACATCATGACTGGAACGTCAACCTTTTGATAGCTGACGCGTTCACAAAACTGATGGGGAGAAAAAGAAAAGAAACGACAGACAGACAGATCACCATTCTAATAATTATCATAAATTCTACTTCAATATTCATATTTTATTCAGTACAGACGTGCAGGCATTGTGTCAAATATTATGGGAAGATTGTTTCCTCCAAAAGCCACTGATGATGATGTAATCGTATGCAGTCGCCTGACTTTGGTTGTCTTTGGGATGGGCTCCAGATTCCCACACCACTGAACAGGATTAAGTTATGGTAATAGATGAATGTTTCCTTTAGAAAAAATAAACAGGATCAAAAACTAGAAACACACTTGGAAGATAAAATTAAAACAACTAACGGATGAATATGCAACAACCCCGAATAACCAAATATGCACTGAATACCAAAATACATTTTTAGGTGAATTAATGAGTACAAATTTACACGAATTCACACGCAAAAAAAAAAAAAAAAAAGGAGAGCAATGATGTTGAATCGGTAAGACTGCCGAAAGAACAATTGTGAGCTCTCTCTTGAGAAAAAAAAAAAAAAAAAAAAAAAGATGGATGTTTCCTTCCTTCTGTGAGAGTTCAGCGCAATTAATCATCGGTGTGCTCTGGTAATCTTTCCAGTCTTCTGCCCCAAACCATGAGTTCCACCTTGGCACGTTTGCCTGTCCCTGTGGCTGCTCGGTGTTTTGCAACAAAGAAGTGTGCGCTTCACAGATGTGCTTTGTGTGGATGATGTCGCAATATGTGACCTGGCCCCAAGCCACGCCCCTTCCCAATCTTCAAAGATGGTTTGATGGAGCATATCACACAAGCAAGCAATAAAATCTTCTTGTGGTGATGGCAGAAAAAGATCACGCTCACCGTTTTGGTGTCAATCGGGTGACTGACGATGACTCACTATTAGTGACTCACTAATGAGCTTTATGGAACTTGCTTGGTGATAAGTTGTTGCCTGTCAGTACCTGCTTCACAAATAAAGGACAAAAAGGAGTAAAAAAAAAAAAAAAGATGAACTAAAATGGCAGCTATTAGTGAACAGGCAGCAGCAAGTGTTGACCGACAGACAGACATCATATTTGGATGGAAAATTTCTCCTCTGTGATAAGCTGAACTGGAAATACCTTATTAAAGGCACCTTGTGTTTGGGAAAACAAACAACTGTATTTGACCTCTATACTTACATGTTTCCCTTGCACCAACGTCTGCGTGCTTGAAGATAAACAATGCTTCTTAAATGGGGTACGCACGTTGATAATCTGGCCAAGTTTGAGCTCAATTTCTCTGATTGTCGGATATATCTCGATTACCATGTGGTGTGGTGTTTGTTGAGTCGTTTGATTTCTTTCCTGATCTGCTTGGAAATGACAATTGTAAATGTTAAAAATGTTCAACATTTGTGATTGCAATTTCTTATGTGTATAATGAGCCACGGATTTTGATTCTAACATAAAATGTACAACTTCCTGTTGCTATTTCCTGTCATCATGCAAATTGAGGCAAAAAAATAAAATAAATACTGTACATTAAAAGCCCAAACAAATGTTTTTGTCCCGTTGGCTTGTGTTAATTTGCACTGACGAATGATTGTGAGGTTTCAGCAAAAATATCAGTCAATAAAATTGCTTGTTCACCGAGTGCTGTAAATAAAGCGTAACACACTTTGTGCACACGCCATGATTAGCTGCATTCAAAAATAGCAATTTGTCACGTTATCGTTCACTCTTTACATTTTTAATTTTCATTCCAACAGCTGTTTCTTCCTGTTACAGCATATTTTATAGGTCACTTACTGTATTCATTCAATAATGACAAATCAGTGGATTGTTCAACGTAATAAACTGAACAGTTATTTCAGTATTACTGACTGATGCAATCAAAATGGAATTCCAACATCTTTTCATGAAAAAGGCACATTGGTCATTTCAAGCATCTTGACACCTGCATAGTTGGAGACAATATTATTATTGATCCCTTTAAATGATCCTTTTTTTTGGTGGACATCCTTGCAAGTGCAAATGTTTGAACAAATTATCCCCCCCAAAAAGAGAGAGATAAACGAGTCCACCGGCACTTGTATGCGTCTTCTAGCTGTAGTTCCTCAGGTACACGAGTCGGTGAGGTTGGAACTTCTCACGGCACAGGGGGCACTCGGCCTGTATCAAGTCATGCACATACGCAAAGCAACGATTACAAGGAAAAATACGTAAACGTAACTGTGTTGAGTACTTTTATCAGACTCACAACACTGACAAATCAGAGTATGAAGTACAAACATGCTGCTTACGGTACATGTATTAATTCAATTCAATTAATTCATTTATGAATGCAAACTACAGAAATGTACCTTCTCTTATGGAACACCCCTAACTGACAGCATTCCTAAACGTTCTACCTACATTGAAAATTTAAACTATACTTCCTTGAAACCGATTTATGCTTGTAGAGCTTCGGTGCCATCTTAATCAAAATAGAATGATGAGGTGAATTATTCAGTGAATAGCTGAATTTTTCAACGGAAAGCTGACGATAGGTTCCAGAGAAACAACCCATGAATAAGTGAAGTAACACCACGAGTGGTTTAACCCTTGATGGAGTTGAACACACTCCAGAGACTTCAATATTAACACGGCAAATATTCTAAAGCCAATGTTGCATGAAATCCCTTGAAGTGATTTGAACGATGGAGCCCTACCTTGGTGTTGCACCACTCTGTGATACACTCCCAGCAGAAGAGATGTCCGCAGGGGGTGGAAGTTGGATGTCTGCGCTCCTCCAAGCAGAGGATGCAGCGGGTGGGCGACGACCTTGACTTCTGGGTTTGCTGTGGACTGAAAAAGTCAAACAGCTCGTTTTTATCGAGGCCAGTGGCAACCTTAAAAGGGCGAGTCAACAAATCTAATTCTAATATGCTCTATGTGTCCTCACTAGTCTAAATATGGCATTGTGATTAATATTGCGTGAGTGGAATATGAGTTAAGCAGCAAAATCCACCCATTTTTATCTATCTCAGGAGGCGGCCATTTTGCCAGTTGCACCAGGGATCAGGAAACGACCAATCACGGCTCAACTTACGAATGTCACATGAACAAACCAAGCAAAGGTGAGCCTTGATTGTTTACAGCAGGGCTGCGCAATATATCGGAAAAATATTGATATCGCGATATTGGCCAATGTGATATGCGTATGCGTAAAGACATGCAATGAGTTTGATATGGAATTTGATGCTTTTATCGGAATTTGACCAGTCAGACTGTCAGGTTTACCTGTTTGGCATTTATTAAACATGGCAAAAAAGGAGAGAAGACACTCAGTTCGAGGAGAGGAACTGACTGACAATTCACTATTGCACTCTCTGAAAAAATCCCCACCTCACCCTCTCTTTTTATTTGGTTTCCACGCCCCTCGTTCCATGGGTGTTCCAACCCTAATAATGCAAATGCAAAACATAGTTGGAACACTCAACGAAAATGTGCACTGCCATCCAATAGTTGAACATAATCGAGAGGTCGTTACAATTAATTAAGAATTAAGAGTTGGATCATTTCGCCGCATTAAAAAAAATGCAATTCTTGCATTAGATAACAAAAATGTCATTTCTTTAAGTGCTGTTAAATATTGCAATAATATTTATATCGCTATATTCAGCAACTATATCGCATGTCGTGCAGCCCTAGTTTGCAGGCCGTCTTTTATCAGCGCACCTGCCGGTGAGGTTCCTGTCGATCTTCCACTCGTGTTTGGCTCTCTGCCTCTGTCTGAAGTTGTTGAGCTGCAGACACACTGTGGTGAGCAGCTGGATGAGGGAGACGGCTCCCAGCAGCCTGTAGCTGCTCCTGATGGTCTCGTCATCACGACGAGGCCCCGAAACACGCAGCTGCACGTGCAAATTGTTAATTGTGAAAATTAGGCAACAACTTTCGGAGCGACTTTAGTGTGTCACTAATAATGTATACTGTAGCTTCAAAGTGAGAAACACCTTTGTGAAAGACTTGCATTAGAATATTCTGGATATTATTCAACAAAATGATCACTTAAAATAACTTGCATAGCTGATTGCAGACGTCCTCTTGGAGAGTTGGTAGAAAATGCCGCTGACGTAAAAGAGAGCCACGTGGAATCTGTGCAGGAGGGTCAGCGTCTGCTGGAGGGCAAACACGGCTGGCAAACACTTTTTTCGTTGGGGCTCTGACAACAGTCCCACCGCCCTCCTTATGCATCTCCTCAGCCACAGTTGCAGGCTCCACGGCCCCGACGCCGCCCGCCGACGTCTCACGCCGCGGCTCGGCTCCTGTGCGCCTTGGAGCTCGTTCTCCAAACAGACCAGGAGCTTGTCCACGAAGTAGGGCAGGAACGTATGGCCGAAAACAAAAAGGCCTCGTCTGGCTGGGGAGGGGACGCGTCTTTTACTGGGGTCAACTTGGATGATGTTGACGTACTCCTCACCCAAGGTCTGGTAACCTGACAAGGATGGTAACTGATGAATTAAGGCTGGGTCATCTGACCATACAATCGAATTTTTTTCCCCACAAAAATTGGAATGTTGATTTTAATCGATACTATTCCCCCCTTTCGCTTATTGAAAAAGCGACATTATTTTAAAATCAGTTTTGCATTTGTTTTTGTTTTCGATCTGCGATTGGCTGGCAACCGGTCCAGGGTGTCCCCCGCCTACTGCCCAGAGCCAGCTGAGATAGGCTCCAGCAACCCCCCCGTGACCCTTGTGAGGAATAAGCGGTCAAGAAAATGAATGGATGGATGGATTTGTTTTCGAATGCAGGATTTGCTTTATTTGTCCTCACGTCTTCAGCTCTCTCATGGTCTATAATTATGCAATTTTGAAGCACATATATCGGGTCCAAAATTCCATCCACATTGTTAAATCAGCGCTTTGCAACATATCAATGGACAGTATGTCATGGCAATGTTCAGCAGGATTGACTCCATGATTCCCTTCCACTGGGCACCTTTCTTTTGAAAAAATGACTCTGCTAAAGTTGTTTGTTTCTTAATTAATGTCACTAGCCACTTCTTCCAGAACAAAAAAAGAAATAAATTGCTAGAGGCGTCCGGAAGGTCGCTAAATATAGTTTGTGTATCATTTGTTCTTTCAATTTTCATTGTCAATCAAAAAAACAAAAAGGTAAGATTTTTCATATTTCAGTTTTAGGGTACAGGATCGTCGAACACAGACACCAAATTTGATTTGAATATTTAACCGACTGGTTTAGATGTAAAAATAAAATAGAATAAACAATTCTCAAGAACAGAACCACAGCAAAGTGTAATCATAACCACAATTCTGAAAATGTATTTTTGCTTTCAATGAGAAATATTAAAAAAAAAAAAAAAAAAAAGCTTACTGTATAACGTGTGCACTCATTTTGTCGAGCACTGCACATGCATGACACAAAAATGAGCACAGCAGACACATTACAGAGTCATTTCACCTTTGTTTGGTCCGCCTACCTAGAAGTGTAGTTAAACCAAAGTAGGCGATGTCTGAAAGTAGCTCAACTTCTTTCCTCCAGTCCAGCCAACTTTTGGATCCTATAGGGGAAAAAAAAAATTCAATTAATTGATAATGAAAGCTCGAACTGAATATAGTGATATAGAAGTGCACACCCATGCTCAAAAAATGTCACGTTGCAAAAGTTCAGAACTTCAGATGTTCTAGTAGGCATTTATTTGCAGTTTTTTTTCCCTTTCTTCATTTTTTGTTTGGCTGTCTATCAGGAGCCTGAAGGTTTTGTGCTAACTTGTGGTGAGGACGGAGCAGTGTTGTGTTTGTGGCAAACATACAGTTATCTAATTATGACTAAAAAGTTCAACAACCTCAATAATAATAATAATAATAATAATAATTTTGTTTTCTTCAATTGATTTGTACAAGTTACAAACGTTTTGAATGTATTTATCTTGGGCTCTTTTTTTTTTTTTGTCCCCCGCTACTTAACACGCTTTCCTGAAACGTTTTTGAAAAAAGCCAATAACGTTTTAAAGTATAAAGTTTACCGTGACTGGCAACGCGCCACGTAGCGAAACACAAACTTACTGGACTGACATTGCCCACAGCTGGAATAAGGAGCCAGTTCATCTGGAAGACAGTTCACGGCAGGCTACTATAGCAGCAGAGTTGCCGGTCACGGCAAAATAACAGCGGACTGACTAAAGCCCGAGATGCGTTTAACTGGGTCAACCTTCGAAAGTTAGCGCAACATATGTGAGCATTTGAAATGAACTCACCGGCAAGCGTTTGAAAGGCTTCATTTGCGTTGTTTTTAAGTAAAGTTTGATAATACTCGTCCTTCTGACCGGCTCGAATTAGCTGAGACTGGTTGGCAGGAGCGAGAGGCATCGTCAGTTACATCGGACGGATTCGACTGCACAAGTCTTCGTGGGAAAACGTGATTGTATTAGTACAGCTAAAATCTTTATGGGACTTTATGTATTTTCACGCAATTGCTTTTCTAATCAGGCGCTGCTGCTGCTGCTGCTCCGCCACCATGACGCTGAAGACCGGAAACGCACCGGAAGTGGACGATATGTAAACAAACACCAGACTGGAGACGGTAAAAAATGACGGTGCGATTTGTTACAGCGCCGTTTACTGGTTATCCTTGATATTGCACCCACAAATGTTATCCTTCAGTTAAGTTGCATCTACTGTAGTGTAAAACACAATATTTGTCTATCCTTACTATGGTATTTAATGCCATTTATAAGAGATTTTGTCATGACGAAGCTCCTGGTGACAAAAGCTGAAGCGAAGCTTCTTGGCACTACAGTGGTAACAAATAAACAACGCCTTCAGTCATTTGACAAATAAAAGGCGTTGTGAGTAGACCAAACTATAAATGCTTTGAATGAGTGATTGTCTTCTTGTGGGATAGTAGTGAGATGTCGTCTTCTCAGCCGAAAAGAAAATGCAACCCTGCAAATTCCCCCATTGTGAAAGCTCTAAACTACACTTCCCTAACACTAATCCAGGCGTTTTCCAAATTTATGCCTCAGAGGGCCACATACAGAAAAATGGAAGGATGCAAGGATGCCCCTTTGACATAATTCCACTTTATTTTAACAAACTCACTAAAACCAATCATGTTTTGTTTGTATGTAGCCTACAGTATACAATATTAGAGCTCTTATTACAAGTACTGTAGTTATATAGCTCTTTTGCTAAAATGTTACGTCACAGCTTTTGTTTTTTTAGAATGTATATTTATTTTTTCCAAGAATGAGGAAAATAGTTCATTTGTTTTCTGGTATGTAAATTAGTTTCACATCTTTAAATTAGACCACTACTCATCTAAAAAAAATTTTTTTTTAACTTCCTTATGTTAAATGTTTGTTGAATAATGTTCCAAGATTGTTAGTTTGTAACCTATTTTCATGTATTTTTCTTTCTCTGAATGTTTACTGTTGATGCTCATGTGTTGTCTTTCCTTGTGTAAAGCACATTGAGTTGCCTTGTGTATGAAATGTGCTATACAAATCAACTTGCCTTGCCTTAGGTGAGACTACACGTAGGCTCTTAAGAACATTTATTGAAATTTACATAGAAACATGAACGCACCCTGGCTATAAGTTGTCACTGATAATTTTGCCTGTACAATACAGCACGTAGCTATAAATATTTTAATCTTTGCCCATTGAAAAAAAAACAACAACTTTTATCCATGTAATCATATTTATTTCAAAAGGTTCTTTCTACTTGACTACGATCTTGTTATGTGATCTGAGTATCATGTGTCTTTTTACAATGTGCCACAAGAATCTCTCCCACCAGTGAAAGTAGGTTAAGAACCTTCATTCATTCATTCCATTCATTCATTCATTCATTCCTAAAAGGCTCTTCTATGATGGGACTGAAAAGTCGCTCAACCAGTTCCTTTGTCTCCTCTTGTATTGGTCCCTGAGCCAGCAAGGTGTTTAGTATCTGCCAAATAATGCATCCCACTAGAAGTGCACTCGTGTGCCTTAGTTGTATCTATGCACATGTTCAGGACTCCTAATAACCCTTGGACACTAGTCTGCTCCCCATCCTGCTTACCAGGAAGTTGAACTTTGCTTTCATGTGTGAAGGGAGGAGCTGGATCGAGTGTATAGTCTCCACTTGGCCTTACATGCGAGCAACGCACAAGTGGTTTGTTTCACGTAAAAGGTGGATGGCGTGGGTGGGACGTGTGCTGCTTGGAACCAAACCAACAGGTAAGATTTCAACTGGCTGCACAATAGTTTAGACACAACGCTAATTTTGTGCTGGACTACAAAACATCCACTTCAGATGTCTATTGATGTGTGAGTGGATTGTTGCTTTCAAAACCACATTCACTAAATCTGCTTGGCAGATCTGATGACAATTGCAGATAAAAATTGCATTGCATGATTTATGCTTTTAGTGCTGTGCTCTACTTCGGCTTTATCAGCCTTGTGTGACTTGGTGAGATCATTTTCAAGCTTGAATTGTCATGAAATTGCTCTTCTACTATTTTCCATGTTTTTCCCTGTACATACACTTTCTAGTGACGTGAATATTTGACAGATTTATACTAGGGGTGTGCCAAAAAATCGATTCATAAAAGAATCGAGATTCTCATTTATTAATCAAATCGAAATTAATATCCAAAAATCGATTTTATTTAAATTAGAAATGAAGAAGAAGGGGGAAAGGCAGTTGTAGCCCACATGCTGTTTTTGTGGAAAAAGGCACTAACAAAATTAATAAATGTAAAAAAAAAAAAAAAAAAAAAAAAAGACACTTTAATGTCTCTATTTGTCATTTTGTCTTGCAAAGCAGACTGGAGTCGATCATGACAATGTTGTGCATATCTGTAAATTGAAGCAGAAATCATTTGTCAAGTAAATCATTTTTGAATCGAAAATCGATTCTGAATCGAATTGCGAAACAGTCAGATTCCCAGCCCTAATTTATACTCTACGATTACACTTTTTCCTCGAATAGTGACCTCTACTCTTAAAGGATTAAGGTACATCACATGCTTGATTAAGTTAATGACCCCCAACCTTTTACTCTTCTGGAAAAAAAAAAAGAAAAAAAAAAAGCAGGATTTGTCACTGGGTAGCTGTGATGACCAAAATCTTTCCCATGACTGATACGACCATGCATCGCGGTCGTATGTGGTCGTATACGGTTGCTTACACAGTAGATAAGGCTTATGCAAATCGGAAGTTTATAGTAGAGTTGAAAGAAAAGTGTGGAAGATTCAAGAGGCAATTGTGCACACTGAACATAAAATCTAAGATGCACTGTGTGTTTTAATTTAACTCAGCCCAAATGCAATGCTAGGTAAGAAATGTGTGTTGTTGTTGTTTTTCATTTTACCATAGTGTTTATTAAATATTGCACACAAATAATACACATTTTTAAAAAACAAACCTAATAAAAATTCAACTAAAACTATCCATCCATCCAACCATTTTCTGAACCGCTTACTCCTCACAAGGGTCACGGGGGGGTGCTGGAGCCTATCTCAGCTGGCTTTGGGCAGTAGGCGGGGCACACCCTGAACTGGTTGCCGGCCAATCACAGGGCACACAGAGACGAACCAACTAAAACTAGGCATTTTTTAAATAACTAAAACTAATAAAAACTAACACCCTGAAAACTAATTACAATTAACTAAATTAAAAACAAAAAACAAAAAAAAAAGTGGGAAAAAAAAACTTAGCAAGAAGTAGGGCAGAATGTTAATTGGAGTGAGAGCAAAGTAGACAAAGCTCCAAAGATTGAGAGGTGCAGAATAATTGTTGAGTGGGGCGGGGTTGAAGAGACAATGTTTTGTTTGTTTTTCCACATTACATGTAAATCCTGCAAATAACTTTTTACAACTCAAATGCTAACGGATGACACTTTATGCAATTGATGTTGCCCCTGTTTGTCAATGCTCAATTGTTTGTGTTGCACTTACATTTTTGTTTTTGGAAATGCATCATACATTTAGTGTGTGTGTGTTTTTTACAGGAAGAAAAAACAAACAAAAAAACAGTGTTGGTCAAGTCAAGTTTACTTACGTAATGTGTCTCAAAGCGCTTCACAAGCCCACAATTGACACATTTTAGTGATATCCGCTGATGGAAATCTCCAAACCGGGCAAAGAAAAAAACTCAAAATGACAACAAACATTTGCGCACAGATGGGGGAAATCCCATTTCCAAGATGACCACGTGACAATGGATGCCAAGTGGGCAAAACGGTTCAAACATAATGTGTTGTTCGGACAATGCAAGAGGGCATTTAACCAGATGAATGACCGCAGGAAGATGCTTAATTGGCCCATCTCGGATCTTGTCCTGGTCATTTGGTGGAGAATCCAGACAGACACAGATTGAGTCATTATCATCGACAGCATCGACTGTCTGGGATTCCGAATGAATGAATGAATGAATGAATGAATGAATGAAGACAACTTTGGCAAATCATTTGTTGAGTCACTCAAAGTCAGCTGGGAAAGGCAGCGTAACCTTCCTTTAAACCAGGGGTGGCCAAACTTTTTCCTCTGAGGGCCACATAAAGGTCAGCTAGCCTGCTGGATATGAATCGATGAATGAAGTCGATATGAATACTGGATTATGCGCGGGCATGGTGATGTGATGAGCGCAGGGTTTCCGTACTATATGTAAATCTGTGAATGAGCAGCGCTCGCCGGAACTGCTTTTGAGGATTAAAAACAAAAACAAACAAAAAAACAAAAAAACTTCTCCTCTCCCTGTCACCCTTTTTGCTCACGAGCGCCTCTAGCATCTGCCTAATCTGCCTCATGGTAGGAGCTCCACCGGACATAACCCTATCTAAACATTCTACTTGTGAGTACAACTACAGGAAAGAAACAATGATTAATAATACGTATTGTAATGCGTGGAGGCTGATTTTGCCATGGACGGCGAAACGGGACAGCAACGCAAAAAAAGGGAGAGTAACTTACGTGAACAATATTTATTTTAAACAAAAAAAAAAAACAAACCCATTCATCGCCAAAACGGCAAAAAGAAAAACTAGTAACACACAAAGAAAAGAAAGCGCCACCTTGTGGTGCGGTGCCACACTGCCGATTGTTACAATATGTAAACCTTGAAATGTCTGCGGCTCAATCTTTGGACACACCTATGATGATATCACATCACCACACTAATTGTTGACACCTCCAGATGTGGCAACATCACTAAAATTGTCTCCAGTCCGCCATCGATGACGCAATCAGACAAAGCAGCTGTTTTGTGCTGTGATTAGCGAGCGTGAGGCTAGCAAACAGAAGGGATAGCGGCCATTGGAAATGTCATGTCTCAAAACACCAGTTCACAACATACCATTTTCCAGAGGTGTGTTTGAGGGGAACGAGGACGTGCCCTGACCTGCAGCTTCGAATATCTGCCGACCAACCTCTGACGACAAACGACAACTCTCAACATGCCCACCGCATCAAGCAATCAAGCGAGCAAACCCCACCTGCGTCAGACGCACACGTTCGTTGTGTGGACTTGGCGAGCATGCTGGCGGATCTCACGAAGTCGACTGAAGCTTTCCGGCAGCCGAGCTGACCTTTTGACGAGACACATCGCGGCGGAAGGTAATTAGGAGCGGGAAAGCCGCTTTGTCATGCTGTGGTTGAGCCACAGCAACTTTTGGTCCAGCATGCGAATATCTTTTCAAACTTAACTTCTTCTTTCAACTTTTTCCACACATAAATACTCTTCTATTCTCAAAATTGTACAATTTCATTTTTTATACACTTATCAGTCTCGGTCCATGCATCACATTTCATCAAAGGTTTGGCTAAATGTGTTTTTAGCTTAATCCTGCTAAATCAGTAAGCTAATAATGTTACTCAAAACATAGAACGATCCTTTAAGTCACAGTTGACAAACTCAATAAAGAAATGCAACAAAACAAAAACCTAACTCGTCCGTAAACAAACACAGTGCAGCAGGTGAGTCTTTGGCCAGTGACTGTCATGACGAGCAACATGCTTTTATGCTTTTCACGCCAAACTTACCCTAAATGCGAACGCAAATATTTGTACATTGTGAGGGAAAAAAATAAATAAAAAAAAGCCCTCTCCGTGGATCTTCACGAAACAAAAATGCCTTTGTTTTGTGTTTTTATTGCAAAATACTTCACACTGTTCTACTTCCTGTATTTCCTAAAAATAATACAATATAATTGTTTCACTCTCCTAGAAATAAAAGGTTTCAGATATTGATGTGTCATTTCATGTTTAAGCAGTTTTTGTCAACAAAAATTGCAAGTGACTGACCACCCCTCTCAAATGTTTTCTAATTGCATATTTTCAAAGTTTAAAAATATAATTTTACCACTAAATGTTATCCCAAAACACTTAAATATAATTTCAAACTCTTCTCACAACTTTACCCTGAAATGTCATAAATATCAAACATGTTTTTGAAAAAAACAAAACAAAAAAACAACCCGGTAGTTTCTATGGATTCTCCGTTATTTTTGATCAAATTGGGCTAAATTTAGCTTCAGCCCAAAATATCCAATTTGAGAACATTTGACATGTATCACGTCAACATACATTTTCCTATTCAAAGGAAATTCAGCAAAAACGTGACGTGATCACCGTGTAGCTGAGATGAGGTTTGTACTGTGTACTCTGCACGCATGGTGAACCAAACAAATTATTTTTTTTCACATAGCAACTCCAGTTGAAAAGCAACCACTGTGATTATTCATCTGATACTATTTATTTTTGTTAACTGACTTTTCTTATGCGCTCCGTTTTTTGTGCTTTACTCTGTTTTTGTTGCAGGCGACCGGCGCCGTTTGATATCCTGAAGCAATTAACAGACCAACGTGTCCATTCTGGTTGCAAGAACTTTTCCGAGGCTTGCGCCGCATTGACCATTAATACCACGGTGGAACGACAAAGAAGTCCATTTTTTGTTCCCATGTTTGTTGAATTTTCATGAACTTTCTTTGAATGGAGCCTGGAGGAAGTCGAACTGCTGCGGTGAAGGAAGCACCAAACGTGTCGCGAAGATCAAGGACGACCATGACCACGGATGGCGACTCCATCCCGAGCATGGCCGGCGTCCCCTTCAGGCACTTCCTGTCAGCCAACGTCATCAATGTTGGTAAGTGTTGACCTCCTTCTTCCGAGCTGCTCGCTGATGTTTTCATGAATGAAGCGCACCAGCGTTCATGAGGGTTCCGATGTTTAAATGTCTGATGTGTCATGTGGGGAGACAACAATGTTCAAATAATGTCTGCTGGAAACCAAACACTGCCTTTCTATTTTCCAACAATTTTAAATAACTTGGCTTGTATTGTTAGAAACTGGATTGTGATGTAAACGTGGAATGGTCTCGAGAAGTTGCTAGAGTGGAAAGTTAATTGTTCTTAGATATATTGACTTGGTAAACAAAGTAGATCGGGTTAAGTATCCACAACATCGCCAAAAATACTGGCAGCTTTTTTTTGTTTTTGGATCACAAGTAATATTACTTTAATTCAGAATAACAAACTGTGAATGGATTGTGATGATCTTTGAAGTAGTACCTAGGGGTTATAATTATGTAAATCCGTTAATAATATTGCTCTTTGTTCTTAATTTGCATGTGGCAGAGAAGTTGGATTCGGGCTGTACAGTGGATATAAAAAGTCTGGACGCTTGGGGTGTGCAAAAAAAAAATAAAAAATCGATTCTCATAAGTATCACAATTCTCATTTAGTATGATTCAGAATCAATTTTAAATGTCCCCAAATCGACTTTATTTAAATTATTTATTTTATAGTGTCTTGCCCTAGTTTGTGTGTGCCTTTACGGGAAATGCTGTTCATGTTGTACCCGATTTGGCCACTCAGGGGCAGTGTGGTTCTGATACACATTTGTAGCCACATTAGAGAGTAGAAGGAAAAAGTCATGATCAAGTTATGCCGATAAAAGTCGTTTTTTATGCAGCATAGGAAGAGCATATGCTGGTGATATAATGTTACGATGCTTATCTGTATACATTCCTGAAGCGTTTTGTATGAATGGCCGTTCTTTTGAGTGATAAGATAAAAGTGCCGCGGGTAGCGTGCTAATTAGCATTTGTCTGACTGGAGCAGATCATGACGATTCTTTGCTCATCTATAAATTGGAGCAGAAATCATTGTCAATCAAATGTTTTTCATCGAAAATCGATTCTGAACCGAATCGAAGACCCAAAAATCGGATCATGAAAATTCCCACCCCTACTAGGATCATACCAAGATTAATTAAAATGTTTCTACCATGAATGTGACTTAGAATAATAATAATAATAATAATTTTACTATTTTTTTTTTAAATTATTTAAGCTTTTGTTATCTTAGAAAGGGAATCGAGAACAGATTCTCATTTTTGCGGCGTCAACCTGGCAGATGCATCATTCTGTACAGTATCCCTCACTTTTTTAAGAAAATTTGTTTTTCTTAGAAGTCATATTAATAGTGGAAAAAGTTTTGAAATGGTTCTTTTTTTTCCATTTAAGCAGGAGTGTCTGTACTTATTATGTCAAATGCATGCGCGGGGCAAAGAGGGCATGTTTTTGTTGTTGCCATTGGTTACGCCCTGGGGTGCCGTCAGGGGTAGAAAAGTGATGATGATTCAAAGGGCCTATGACTGGCAGGGGCCCAATAAAATCGTATTTTCAATTTGTGGCATTAAAGTTG
This sequence comes from Festucalex cinctus, assembly GCF_051991245.1. Taxonomy (NCBI): domain Eukaryota; kingdom Metazoa; phylum Chordata; class Actinopteri; order Syngnathiformes; family Syngnathidae; genus Festucalex; species Festucalex cinctus. The sequence goes on from NC_135412.1 coordinate 573,872, forward strand.
TTGTGCCAAAGCAAATTTTTTATTTATTTCTTTTTTCTGGCGACAACGACATCTCCAGCCAATGCCTCTGGCTTGGACGTTCACTATTTATATATTTAATCCCGCTTCTACGACAGCTCAGCTGTGCTAGAATACTGTGGAAATAAATAGGAACAAAATTCTCTGCTGGCATGAATGTATTCTGTGCATATTCCCCCCCGCTGGCCCATTCTACTACATCAACTGAAAGAAGAAAGAATTCTATCCAAATGTATTGTCTTATATATAATTACATCAAAGCAGCCAAACCTGTTCTAATCTTTCTTTCTGTTTATCATCTCAGGAAAATGAAGCAATTCGAGTATTTAAATGTAAGGATTTTAATTTGTGAAATTTTCTTTCTACACCAAGAACTCGAGTTCTGATTGAATTGCTCTTCTCTTTGCTGTGCATAGTGTGAAGTTTCGTGTCCTCAGGTTGGTTCATGTTTTATTCTTGGATTTGTTTGCTTAAAAACCTCAAATCATCTTGACGTGCTGTCTTGCCTAGCTCAGCGCTTCTCAAACTTGGTCCTCGGGGGGCCCACTAACTATCCAGCCTGTTTTCTTTTCCGTGTCTCCCAATTCCAACGCAGGTGAGCATCGTTATCAGGCATCGCAGGAGCTTGCTGATGTATTGGAATCGCCTGTGTTGGCAATAGGGCGACATGGAAAAGAAAAGAGGCTGCATAGTGGGCCCCCCGAGGGCCAGGTTGACAAATACTGGTTTAGCTTTTAGGAGACAGAGCTAATGATTTGTTGTGGCGGTGTAGAGGGGAATATACACAGGGGACATATATCAAATTAAATCTACAGGGAATATAAAGTATGGATACATGTCCTGTACTGTTTGTTTGTTTGTTTGTTTGTTTGTTTGTTTGTTTTTTACATAGGCAACTGCTTATTGCAATTACACTTCAACTTCACTTCACTTTGAATTAAATCAATAAGATGCAGTTGAGCTTTTCTCCATTCAGGTAATCTCTGTTGATTGGGATCTTTATGTCTACAAGCGCGTACGTTATTTAGAGGAAAGATGAGCTGCTTAGTCAAAAGTTATGTTACGTTCGGTTTGGGCCAACAATTGATGTACTTGGCCTGCAAATGCTTCGCAATAGCTGCAATTTTGGAACTTGTTGGTGTGTGTCATCACAGATGGATAACGGAGCGCTAGTATGAGTCATAAAGTGGTTCCGATTTCTGCACAAATGAGACATTTAGCATTTTTGTTTACTGTCTTTAACACATTGATTTGCCAGACCAGCAAAAATGAATCATTTGACGTCTTTTCCGTCAATGGCAGTGAATGAGTTAAACATGCTATTGAATTAGGTTTATAGTTTCTAGCTAAGTAAACACTTTTCAACAAATTATTGGCATTTAAGGTAAGGGAAGAACTGTGATTGACTGCAGTTCAATTGTACTGGATGGATGGATAGATAGTTAGTTAGTTAGTAGGGCTGGGCGATATGGCCAGAAAAGAAAATCTCGATTTTTGCAGTCATTCAGGACGATTACGATTTTAATCGATTTTAACTTAATACATCCAACAAACGTTTATTTAAAGGTTTCATTTATTCAAAAATAATTCCTGTGCAAAATGTTCAGACACCAGTAATGTATTCTGATTCTTTAACATATACTTAACATTCATAGTTTGTGCTTAAATGCCACAATTAAGTAGTTGGTAGCTATTGTAAACAAACTCGATTTCACGATTTCACAAATTTTCAACGATTCGATTTTTTTGAAATGACGATGTATCTAATTAATTCGATTTATTGCCCAGTAGAGGTGGGAATCTTGGGGCACCTCACGATTCGATTGCGATTACGATTCAGAGGCTACGATTCGATTATAAAACGATTATTGATTTCCCCCCAGGCAGCAGAAAAAAAACAATGTATTTTGGTGCTTTTAATGTTTCGTACATTAGTTACAAAAATAGTACAAAAGTCCTCTCAGGCCTAAATAAACTACTATTTCAGTATCAAGTTAACAGTTCAAAACAGTAAATAAAATACTCAAGTCCTCATTCTGTAACAACAGCTTTTAAGTATATTCAGTCTTCAACAGAATAAAACATAGCATTGAGCAAAAATATATTATTTTTATCCACTCAAAAGTGCACTGAGATATAAATGAAAGACAATGTGAACTACTACTTCAATACAAATGCCAAAAAAAAAAAAAAAAGTGCTTTCCTGCTTTTTAAGTTGTGTAAAGATGAACATGTAAACATTAAAGTTTCTCAGAGGTACAAAAAAAAAAGAAAAAAACCCTCAAGTGCTTTTCTGCTTTTTAACTTGTGTAAACATGAACGTGTAAACATTAAAGGGATCGTTCGGCTTTTTTAACATGAATCTCAATTTGATCCTCACCTCCCGTGTGTGCGATCAGTACTGACTTCTTTCTGACAGCGTTCGGTGACACGCGTTCATGTTCGACGTTGGACGAGAGGAAAATAGTCCAGCAAGCTGGCTGGGGTCTCGGAAATAAAGCCTTTTTCTTCTAAAAACTATTTGTTTTCAAAAGCGTGATACATTTCCACCACAATACTCTTTTCTGAATAAAGTCAGACGCCATTACCGCCAGCCACTACTTTTCTGTTCGTTCGTTCGTATCACTGCGCGGCGCCCTGTAGAACGCTAACCGACGCACTGCAGCCAGCTAGCTGATACTTCCGCCTCAAGTTGTTTGCCTTTTCGGAGCAGGTCTGATCTGACGAAGAGGTGGGTTGGTCAGCTCAGCCATGCTTGTTGTTGTTTTGAATGTCGAGGCGTGAGTTGTGGATGTGTAATCTCGGTCCGTCCCATTAAGCGTCCCGAAGACCGCGCGCGCTACTGCGTTTCAGTTCCGCGTACTTTCCGCTCCGGTCCACTTTTAGTTTCGGTTCCCTTGGCATATTTATATAATCGGAATTTGGACTTTTGTGAATCGTTCTCGATTGTTCCACGGCCGAATTGTGAATAATCTAAGAGTCGGAAATTTTGCACACCTCTATTGCCCAGCCCTAATAGATAGATCGATCGATAGCAGTATTCCCTTTTTGCTGGTGACCCATTTCATAGGCTCGAGACAACCTCTGCAAAAATAAGCAGGCCGACTTGTAACTGTCGAGGTGTTTTCGGCTTTTCAACTCCCAATGCTCATTTGCACATGAACTATTTTAAACAGAATTTTGATTCACATACAGCTTGCATGCAAGCGAGGTCTTGCTTGAGGATTGTTTCACAGCAACAAGGTTCAAAGTTCACGTTTGTGTTGAGAGGATTAACTGTTTAGATTGACCAATTGCGGCTGGATTTACATTTGAATTGGCTTTTGATTATAGTGGTTGCGAAGTAAATGGAACTTAACTTGAGAGCAAAATCAATATACTGTATGCCTCATACTTTTACATTCATTTATGTTTGTTTTGAAAAGTATGCATCGGATTGCAGACAACAGATGGCTGGTCGGGAGTATATCTGGCGCTTACAGTTGCTTTGGCTTTTGTAGGACACCTTGTAATGCACAAAAAAAAAAGCAAACAAATTCAGCTTCAGCGCACCAAACAGGTAGGGACTGCTAAAACCCATTTGAGACTTCATCAAGTCGAAAAATGAGGCTAACGCTCCAAATGTAGCAACCAGGACACATGCTGATGAAGTTAAATGTGTCGTGAAGGTTGAATGAATAAATGAATAAAGCCCCAAAATGTTCCAATTTCATCTCAGCAGCAGGCTGATGCTGCCTTGAAATGCAATCGAAGCCATCTGCTCAGTCCCGCGGTGTTGAAAGAGCCGTCAGTCAAACTACAACATCTGTTCATTTACGTGGATAATACAAACATTAGCGTAACTCGAGACCACAGTAATATTTGGCCCAACCAGAACAGAAAGAGAAGTACAGTATTGGATTGGACTGGGTCGAATTCCCTCCAAACTCACCACTTTTTGTTCATTTGGATTTACTTATTTAAAATATTCTTACGTTGGTAACAATTATCTGGCTGATGATTATTTGATCTCGGAAGTTATGTTTTTATTGCTAATCTGTAATATTTGTGAACCATAAAGAGAATCAAAATATGATGTAGTTTGAAAATAAACAATGATAAGAATAGATAATAATAATGATGATGATGATGATCACATTCACATCCACATTTATAAAAAGCGTGTTACCAAACCATCTTACAAGCTGAAGTGCACAAAACAGGTGCCGCAATTTGAAACATTTATTTCATGTGGATGGGTACAAGCACATTATGAGTTTTTTCTTACTGTCTAACCGGTTAACACCATTATTTCCACTCATAATTTCATTTGGCTCAAAGAGAACAAAGTACTACATTCTGGACATGCGTGTTTATTGTTGTAGCTATTATTTTAGAGATATTCTTACAACCAGAGGGGGGCAGCACAATGCTTTTCTTTCAATATAAGCAAGCAGCCTGGCACAGAGTATTATGACCCTCAGTGCAGAGTTCATCAGCTTTTTATTCTGCCATTCCTTTTTTTTTTTTTTTTTTTAATTCTACCATCCTGTAGAGGTAACACACCACATTTATAGGTTTGTAATCTATATTATATTCATTCTAAAAAGGGCGAACGAGAGGAAGAATAAAAATATTCCCTTTTTTTTTTGGATCAAACTGATTTGACCTGTGACTGTAAATGCTCTTAGTTGAACACAATCCAATCTCGGATGTTGATCAAGATTTGGGACCAATTTATTCCCCAACTGGAAATAATGGAAATGAAAGTAATCTGCCCCAGGCTCAACCAAACGCAAGTAAACAAACTGCTTTCCAAATACAGTTTCTCAAAGGTTACTAAATGCGCATCTCTGGAATAACTGATAGAGACTATTGCAACATTATGAGTGAATGGCAACAAATTTTCATTCAGATGCAGCAAAGGAATTGACGAGTTATTTGCCATAACTATGATGACACCAGCACAGCTAGCAACATTGGCCAACCTTAATTTAATTTAAAATCCTCTTATTTGTTTCTTAACTTGCAGTAATATTTTCTTTTTTTCTCCCCAGAGATCTTAGATGAGTATTTTTGTTTTTGGCCAGATACACACACACAGATGGAGAAAATATTTGGCTCAGTTGGGCATCGGAAGGGAGGCACAGTAGAAAAATACGTATGACAAAAACCAAACACGAGGTACTGTTGCTGAATGGATGCAATGGCCAAGCTTTTATGCTGCAGGGAGGTGAGCACGTGACAGGAGGAGGCGCAAAAGGAGAATCTTCGACTCCACTCAGCCAAGACGCCGGAATGACAAGCAGGGCAAACGTATAACAAGCGGGGATGGGGAAAACACAAGAGAAACATTGATTTATTTAGGGTTTTGTACAGTTTTAGTCCACCCATTTGTTTTCTTAACCACTTGCTCATCACAAGGGTCACGGGGGTGCTGGAGCCTATCTCAGCTGGCTTCGGGCAGTAGGCGGGGGACACCTTGAACTGGTTGCCAGCCAATCGCAGGGCACACAGAGACCAACAACCATTAACATGCATAAGAACACCTACAGACAATTTGGAGTGCCATGCATGTTTTTGGAATGTGGGAGGAGACTGGAGTACCCGGAGAAGACCCATGCAAGCACAGGGAGAAAACATGCAAACTCCACCCAGTAAGGCCGGAGACTGGAACATGCTAACCAGTCAGCCACCGTGCCGCCTACAGTTAGAGTATAAAAATAAATCCCTTGCTAATAATAACGATAATAATTTATCAGGGCTGTATGAAATTTTGAATTGAATTGGGAATGAAAGTGAAATAGTTTGTTATGATGGTAGAACAGAACAATTCTGCCTCAATGACAAAACTGTTCAATGATTACTACTAAAACGTTTCATCGTATTACTTTGAACTCCACATGTATATTTAACTTTCCAACATACGTATGTGTTTAATTCAAGTGTATTTTGGTGGCAGGAATACACATTTTTACATTTGAGAAATAATAGAATACAATAGTATGGTGATGCTTGTCATGTTTTCTTCTCTTCTCTTTGTACAAGTCGTCTTGTACCAAAAAAGTCATTTCCATAAACCTTTGATGCTTGCTAACGAAGGCTCATGAGAAAATTCCTAATTTGACCACTAATGATTTACTGTTTTTATGCACAATTTGCAAAGGCTAGTTTGTTTACCCGGAGTATAATTTGGTACAAACTTTCAAGTCACAGTTGAGTTCACATTGTGTACAGTAAAGGCGTGGGGAGAAGAAAAAAAAAACCCATACCGGTACTTTTCATGATCTGTTGTTTATATGAGAATAATAATTGATTTCATTACATTTTCAAAGAGTCGTTAAAACTGCGACATAACATGCGCCTTGTGCCGAAATGAAAATCAGCATCCGCCGACGTTTGCGCCGTGGCACAGATGCAAAGTACAGTCTGCAAAATAGAGCACTTTGGATTTTCCTCGTTGGATAACACTCAAAAGTATGATAGTAATTAAGTGTACTGTCATGTACAAAGTATGACTGATGACAATGAAGCTGCACGAGTTTCACGAGTGAAATTGCATCGCGAGTGTTGTCTGCTGATTGGCTTTGATGGGTCATCTGTCCGGAATGACAACCCATCGGTATCGATGATGCATGGATGTGTCTTTGACATGAAAAATCACATTGGAATGTCTCAAATATTTTTTGGGCATAATCATTACTAAATGGCACAGATTATGTGAAATATTTTAGAAAACATGGACAACAGAATTAATTACATTTCAGCTCAAAATTAAATGGTTGGTAGAAAACATTCAGCTGTAATTTAATCATATTTTTGTCCAAAAATATTGGCGTAAAAGTGAAAATGTTTGGGCTGTATGTGGATTCATTAAAATATAACATTATGTTCCGTGTGTGTGTGTACACATGAAGTTGTGCTCGTATTCTTCCTGCCCGTGAGGATGGTCTCCTTACATTGACACTCATTATCAGCGATATCCGAGGCAATTAGCACCAATGGCGCCTTCCATCTTGCTATGGCTCCAGTGCTACCATCTGCCAGCCGCCACGTGCAAGAGCCTAATGAATAATAATAATATAGCATAGAGCGCTAATGCAAAAATATCCTTATGTGCATAATGTGGAGCGATTCTTGGGGTGGCGAGTTTTGTGCTAAACTGAGGCGATACGATACGGCGGGTTAATGATGACGATATGCAATATTAAAGAGCATCTGGAAGATGCTGATCTAGCCGACATACAACAGCAAATGCTCCAGGGATTTTTTTTTTAAGGTTTTGTTTTTTCGTATATTAGAGGAGAAATGAGGGTAGTGGACTATTAGTGTAATGTATGGATTCATTTGATGATTTGTAAAGCAGTTGTTATTAGGGACCAAATTTAAACCAACCAAACTAAACTTCAGTGTACGTGTAGAATATAGATCAGGAAAGTAAACAAAACATGCACTCGCATTTGCGACTGACTGGCATACTGGTCTGGGGTAGATCCTGCCTCTTGTCCAAATTCAGATGGAGGATGCTCCATCTTAACCGTGAGCCAGAACAGGAGAACCCAAGATACTTTGGTTTACATGAGCTTCAAGAGCAGTAACAAATAAGTATAAGCAGGTGGCGCTGTGGTGAGAAAACTGTCTACTTGTCTTCCTTAAAGCCCCAGTGTGTATTTTTTAGCACCATCTAGTGGTGAACTGATTATTCATTCAGGCTACAAGCTAGCCAGCTAACTTTTACTTTACCAGCTATTTTCGACGTGTTGCTCGGTTAACCATCCTCAAAGGTCTAAAACGTATGTTGTGGCCTTCCTGGAAGAAGGACCTCAATTTAAGAACCACTCGTTGTGATAGCTAACATAGCTAGCATTGCTAAAAAACAAAGACACTGCCACCTAGCATGGGCACACAAAACTCACACAAACTCCACATAGTATTATAACGGTTAGCTATGTTTCCGGTAATATCACACCGGTCTGTTGAGAGTTTTATTCAGCTATGTAAGTAGTTTCATGACTGTTGTCTCACCTTTCACGAAGTGATCACTGCAGATACGAGCGTTGTCCAACTTTACTCCTCCGGGTTTCAGACGAAGGGTTTTAATCCAGGTCTGCCGTCTTCTTTCGGTATTTTTTTTTTCTTTTTCATTTTTAATTCACCTTTATGGGTTCCGACCGCGAAAGTAGCTTTTATTTTTTCTCTTGGCTACAACCAGTTGGTACAGCCATAAACAGCACAAAACTTCGGCATTTTTTCAGCTCTTTCCTACGGGGAAATTACTTCCTGTAACCTCGCCCCCCCCCCACCCCCCCTTTATTTTTTTAAATTTTTTTTATATATATGCTTTTATTAACACAGCTTTACATTTAAGAATACTCTTACCGACTTCCTGTCTCCCATCTGGGGTCGGGTGCTTGTCGTGACGTCACATGAAACCCACCTATAGTGACATCTAGTGGTCATTTATTATACACTGGGGGCGTTTCAGGCACTCGAGAAGCTTAGCAAAGGCTCAAAAATGTACTGTAACATAACATCAACATTGTTATCCATCCTTGCACCCTTAATATGGGGATTTGTCAGAACCCTTTAGAATGATGGTATATTATTTTAGATGTCAGGCACTTCTCCGCCAACAAATGTTGCGTTGTAAAAATGGAGTTGTTAAACGGAAACTTACTTGAGGAAGATGACCAGCGTTAAAAGAGAAATGCGGAGGGAGGAAAGCCCATGAAATATGAAAGGAAAGAAAGACGGTAGGAAAGTGAGGGAGAGGTCTCTGCATGGCTTTGGGGGGGATGTGCAGCATCTGCAAGTGGAGCAGAGAAAGCCAATTGTCCTCAGCTGCACCATTGCTTTTATGAGAGCCGAGCTGCAGCAGGAGACAACAAGCCTGATTCCTAATGGAGTGTGTGCGCACGTGTGTGGATGGTTGAGCACGCGCGCGCGCAAACACAGACTACATTTAATCGCAGCTTGCATGTTTGAGGAGCTGCTTAGTCGTAAAAGATGAAGCAAGACGCCATCATAGCAACCGTTTTTCATAGTTCATAGCCAGACTATTAATAGATTTTATTAGCCGCATCTTTATTATATTCTGACAAGAGGGTGCATAGCAATTATCTTATGGTAAAGTTGTATAATTTCAACATGAAATGCATACAAGATTGTGATGGCAACGTGTTACCAAATAAGCTCATATTGATTATGGATATCTGGAGAATTGTGATCGTTTGTGTTGTGTGTGTGTGTGTGATCGCCAGTACATCACATGGTTGTAAGAGTAGTTTTCAAAATTGGTAAAAATTGCAAGAAGTTGCGTCATAGATGACATTTGCTCATGTTCCAAATGCAACCGTGACCTGTGTTGTGCACACACCAAATTGCTAATGGAATGGACTGTATGTCCCCATTGGTAATTACAGTAATGCTCAATTTTGATGACACTTTCACTGTCAAGGTTTACAGTTGAGGAAAAATGGACACGGCAGAACAATCTCAAATGAATTGGCACTGTATGTGGTGGAAAAAAGAAAAAAGAACAAGAACAAATTGAGCAAACAAAGAAAAATGATTCAACAATGATCCAAATTTATGAAACCCTCCACATAGCTACACAACTTCTTGCAAAAGGCCACGGAATAAAACATGCATTCAACAAATCTCGGTCTCAGTCGATAACCTACCTAATGAATTATTCGTAAGTTTGTAATATAAAAGCCAGAGAATATTTTTGGCTCTGACTTTTGCTAAGCTCACTTTTCCCTTTTGACTCATTGCTTTTGGTTTTCCATTTGATTTTGTGTTTCGTGTGCTGCTAATTAGCAATGTGTCAGTCAGGCAACATCCTGTTTTTTTGGACACATTTTCCCATTAATTAGTATCAAAGAAACAACCGTCCAAACAAAACGTTTAATACATTGTTTTTGTAACATGCACAAAATAACGCCAAGGAGAAGAAACACGATTAGGCTCCATCTGATCTTTGCAGATAAGCTTTTATGCATGTGTGCCATGTGTAATCTAAGTTTTTAATTTCATTTATTTTATTCATTTTTTATGAATTATTATTATTATTATTTTATGTTCTGTTCTAAGGTTGTACTTGTAATGTTATCACTGGCAGCTTATTCAGATGATGAACAAGTTGATGTATAGCAAGGTACCATTTTGGGACGTCCTCCTGCAGCCATTTTACGATCAGGGACTAGAAATGATAACTTACATGAATACAAAGTTGTCATTCATTTTTTGCCATATTTTAACTACAATCATGAAAAATTCATCCACTATCAGAAATATACTTCAGCGTTGTTGTAAAACACAATTATGTTCATTGTATATACTGTGTTTTTATGACTTTGCCGATGGCTGGAGCGCGCCATCTCTGCCTCGCAACCAGGAAATGGTCGTGCGCAACGGTTGCTCCATGATCTCTTTCTTCTTCGGTACATCAAGTTTAATAAAAAAAAAAAAAGCTGTTTCTTCTTTGGTTGTTGCTTTAAGTCTTTCCGGTGCACTGCTGTTGCTATAGCGCCTCCATAATGGCGCAACACTGCAACTGCAGTTAAAATGTATTCCTGCCGAGCTCAATCAATTGAGTAATATCAGCGGCTCAGGATGGAGGTGGGGAGAAAATTAGGTGGAGGTGGCCTCCTCTGAATTTTGTACACAGGAAAAACGTACAGTTTTGCTATCCAATAGAATGTAATGTCGGTTGAAGTCATTAAAAAGCACGATTTGGCTCTCGACGGGTCCCTCCTACAGAGAAACGGCTTCGCTGTGATTCAAGGTTAATAGTTATTGAATAGCGTTTTCATCCCATTGATGGACTGCCTTTGGAAAAAAAAAAATGCACTCGTCTGACTGATCCAGCTGATCTCAAGAAACATCACTGACGAGACCGCAATTCAAATCTTTAGCACTTCAAATAAAATCCACCGTCGTTTGCCATCTCCAAAATAATGTAGATGCGGCCTTGTGACGGGCCTTGATGGCGGCATCCCACTTCAGTCAATCAATCAACGCGCTGAATGTTCTGCGCGCTCCTCGCTCGAGTTGCACCTCAGAGCAAGCGTTCATCTAAAGCAGGGGTGTCAAACATAAGGCCCGCGGGCTGGAACAGGCCCGCAAATGAGTTTAATCCGGCCCACGGGATGATTTTGTAAAGTAAAAAAAAAAAATTAATCAGCCGGCCACAATCAAAACATATCAATTTGTAATTTCGCAAGCAGTCCCCAAATGAGCAATGCAACTTGTACGGGGAATCGTCGTCCTGGATGTCATTATTTTACACACAACTTAAAACTCAACTCAACTCAAGTTTAGAAAGATTAAAGTCTCTTCTTTCATCAGAAAAAAAAGTATGTTTCTATCTGTTTCCGTTTTGCAGCAATTAGCATAAGAAGAGAGCAAAGTTTCATCAGTTTTCACAAATCTATTTCAAATTGTAAGTAATTCAGCTTTTTTTCTAGATGGCCCTGGTTGATCTAATTTGCTCTGCTGCCACCTGCTGGCCGTTTGTGTAATAACTACAATTTCTGCAACCGCTCTTTGCAGTTGAGAGGCTGCATCAAAGCCTTCTGTATGCTCGAGCATAAAAAAAACAAACAAACAAAAAAATGTATAAATACGTCTTTGGGACACTTACATTAAAAAAAAACATTTACACGTTATTGGGAGCAAATTAGTTTTAATATGACACATTCAATTACTTTTTAATTAACACCATATAACATCATTAACTGCACCTCGCAATGCATTCTGGGAACAAAATATATGCAAAACAGGTCGATTTAACACGTCCGGAACGTATACCGGCAAAGTGTTGACGCGTTCCATTTGCATTTGTGTTATTTTTTGGAACAATATGATTACAGTTGAGCTCCGTAATTTAGGGCGGGTCCACGAAAATCTGCATATAAATGACGGCAATTGTTTTGAAGTTATATACCGTTATTTTCCCGATGCGGCCCACTTGGTAATATATTTTCCTCCATGCTCTGCTAACATGAGTTTGACACCCCTGATCTAAAGTGTTCAACGCACCCTGAAGCCACCAAGCCATTTCTGATTCAATCATTTATTTTTTTAAACTGCTATTCTCACTCAGGGCGGAATCTCTTCTGTCAAAGATCCTTTAGTGACAGTGAACATGATGCAGCAGCAAAGTAAAAAACAAACAAAAACTAAACCAAACAAAAGGGACAAACACGACTTATTACATTGGAACTTTTTTCAATGCACTCATTTCTTGTACACCATTAAATGATCCTTGAGTCACATCAGTCCACCAGAACACCAACAAATGGGGGAGAAGGTAACCGCATTGTTTGGCCTGCTGGATGGAAGTTAAAAAAAAACATCTTGTTGAATAAAAGTGTGCTGTTTATCACTAAAGCGCCTCAAACCACAGCAGCACTTCTGTTAGCATAAAAAGCTGCACTACAAGAAAGTATTGTTTCATGGGTCTTTCTTTGCGTTTGCAGTACCCTGATGGGTTATTTTATTTTTCATTGCATTTTACTTCTCATATGTTTATCATTTAGTATTTGGAATTTGAAAACGTGGCTTGTTGTGTCAAATGCCGTTATTCACTTAAAATGTGATTAATTAGGCCTTGATCTTTGCTGAAAACTCAAAAAAGAGAAACAGGTGCATTTACCATACGCTGCAGAACATGATTTGTACGTTCTGTTTATTCTTTTTAAAAAGATACCTTTAAAGTAGTACAAGGAGAGGCATAAAGTCAACTACTAAAACAGAAGGATGAAAGTATAATTTCTTTAGGCTTCCAGTTTCATGATTCCTTTCAACATTCCAACTCAATTTCTCCAGAAATTGCACTTAGTCTAGTTAAATATAGAATATGTATCATAATATAAGAAGTTATATGGAATAGTTGCACAGTTGAATTTTTAAACAGAATGGCACTGTCGAGGCTACATCGCTGAAAAATATTTATTTGTTGCTATTTCAAGTCCTTAACCAACGGGATATTAATGCTAAATTTGAGTCTTTTTTTAAGACCTCCCGTCGGGCTTTTGATCTCGCTCTTCTCCGATCTTCATCCTTCCATTACCTTCCTCCTGGTAAAAATACAACTGGAGCGGCGCATGTCCAATGTAAAAACTCCTCAACATGAAGATGGCCCATTTTTGTAATGCCATGAATATCCACTTATTCATCACGGTGGAGTCGTTTCCCAGCATGGAATGAGCCGGACAGCGGCGGAGTATTTTTTTGTGCAGCTGATGAGAGCATCAGGCTTCGATGAGTCCGGCAGTCAAATGGATGATTCACATTTACTTAGTGGTGCCAGAGAGATCATCCTCATCCACAATAATAACCTGCGAAAAGATATTACAAAATCCCAGTTTCCCCCAATAAAATTGTACACGATTTTATGGCTTTTGTTGAAATGGAATAGACAGTTTTGTTTCTAATTTACAATATTTCAAATGCAAAAGTAACTCAAAAACTGTATTGAAATTTACAGTAACAAGAAGTTCAGTGCCTCTGGGAACCCATAAAAGCTTTGTATTATTATTTTTTTTCTCCCTAATAAACGAGCTACAATACCTGCTGGATAGTGTTAAAGAATCATAGCATTGAGGGAATCTTTGATCAAATAAAATTGGGAAAAAGGGAACATTAAATATGGCTAATGAAACTATTAAAAAAAAAAACAAACAAAAAAACTATCAACAAGGTTTGCACTAGGGCTGGGCGATATGGCCAAAAATAAATAAATAACTAAAATATCGGGTTTTTTTTTGTTTTTTGTTTTTTTCCCAGTCATTTTGGATGATTACAATTTTAATTGATTTTAGTCTAATAAACCCAAAAAACATTTATTTATAGGTTTCATTTCTTAAAAAAAAAAACCTGTGCAAAATGCTCAGATAACAATAATGTATACTGATTCTAAATCAGTTTTAACATCAACTTTCATAGTTTGTGCTTAATTGCCACAATTGAGTAGTTGGTAGCTCTTGTAAACATGTAAACCACCCATCCAGCATTCTGCCACTTGTGCAAAATTACTACTGTATGTAACAGCTTTTAATAATCCAGAAGACAAAATTCAATTTCACAATTTAGCAAATTTTCAATGATGATTAATTGAATTCATTTGATGGATTTTACAATTTGATTTGTGTTTAGGCTATTCAGTTTGCCCATGTACTTATTGTTGTGTTCACTTAACATGTATTATTCATATTAAGAAAAATCACAGTTCCACAATTTCTTTTCAATTCTAGTGCCCGAACTCAGACTGTGTGAAAATATCTGCCCCATCAGATTTTCATCTCCCGCATGTGTTGATCATCACACAGCTCTTCAGCTGACTGGACTGACTTGTTTGCAACATTAGCTCAGCCGTCAGCTCGCCGAGGTCAAAGCGTCATTGATGCAAAACGGTGGCGAGCACGAAACGGCCCATTTGCCCATTTTTCCGACAGCCCTTAATGTCGGTTGATGGGCTTCATTAAGCGCTACCTGATTTCTCACAAGCGTATTTGATCGGTGACGTTTCAGCCTTCAGGGATGAGGATCACGTTTAATTTATGCGGAACAATCTGCCTCCAATTAGGTCAAAATAAGTGAATTTATGAACAATTATTTCCCACACTTTCTGAATGCAACCGTCCTCGTTGTCATCAGGCAGTTCATCTCAAGTGGTCATTCGTAACCGAGGAACACGTAAACAAGCGCGTTGTTTATATCACGAAGACCTTTCATTGTTTTTGAGCAAGCGGCGGCTGTGCTTGGCGGAAATAAATGTTCAAAGACGACAGTTATACGAATACTGATGACACTTTGGATTTAATAGCCTATTGGTATTAGCTTGAATTTAGGATTACTTAAGTTATTATTATTATTTAGTTGTAAAATCTTGCACATGCACGGACCGATGACTTGATGATTATAACTGACGAACAACCTCAAATTTCCAGTAATTTATAGAAGTAGACTTGATGATTCACAATTCATGGCATCTTGATATACGCTATAAAATGTAACTAACAGTCATCTGGACCCGTTTGCAATCATTTCTTCTTGGCAGCAGTGTACATTTTAAGCCGATATAAACAAGTAGGAAAGCTGGAGCCAACAAACCGCGATCCATCATCAGCCACATCCACACAGCCAACTTTGTCTTTTTTTGTTTTGTTTTTTGTTTTTTCCATACTCGTAGAGTCACAAGAAGGTGAGCCATCCACCTGCGCCCCACTGCCAGTTAGCGTATTTCTCAAGTTTCATTGGAAGCCAGTTCACCTGCCAATTTATGGAAAATGATGAATCACCATCACCATAGTTTGGCGGTCAAGTATAGCTGATATGTGCCAATAATACATTTTTGTATTACGCTAATGTGATTTTATTCAGGTGGGTGCTCGTGCTACCATCATGCCCATAAATAATGTTGGCCCTCCAAAAGATAACGATGTATACTGTAAGGTCTTATCAGCATTTTTAATACTAATGGGAAAAATGGCGTCTAATTGGTCTGTGCTTCTATAATAATGTTTTCATACGAGTGTCCTGAAGTAAACAACCTTGAGCAAATGAATGATCTTGCGTCCTTCCATGTGCTCTTTTAGCCGTTGTTCTTGTGTTTTGTCTGTCACCATTTGTTTGGGGTCTTTCAAATGATTGGTTCATTTTTCACTCGCAGCAGATCAAGGACAGAACGCTGTGAAATGTGAGAAAAAAAAAAAAAAGCATGCTGGAATTTTAAATGAACTCAAGCTTGATCAAAACAGACTTAATTAAAGTGCATTTTTATTTTCACAATTGAAAACAGTGTCTACTTGTTTTAATAACACGTCTTTGACATTCTTTCATTAAAATACCCCAAAGATCAATAATTATAGTACCGTACACGTACACACCTTATTTCTTGTCCGGCTGAAATGAGGTCATCTTTATTGTCTCCTGCAAGTCAGCGACTGTCTCCCCCGCCCAATTTACTGCTACACTGCATTTGTTACCATGACAACCACGGCTAGCGCTACAGTATTGCAACAACAGCAGAGCCCAGTTTGTGTGAGTTTCATAAAGACATTAGTGTCACATTTGTACTCGTGGAGGCAGCGTTTTATAGACTACACTCTGTGAGTTCGTCTCGTGCCTCCGCCACCTCACACTAACCTAATCAGAATCTTAGAATCGAACACTGCTAGCTAATGCTAATCTGCGCATCCAAACAAAAATCAAACCTTACCTTGTTTACCTTGACCTTCATTTAGTCATTTTAGAAACCTACATTTATTTCTTTATTTTTTTTCAATGTCTTTAAAGTCTGATGTATGTTGTCAAGATACATTGTAGTCATTTTTGTATTTTCTCTGCTTTGCTTCAGAATGTTGTTAGCTCGTTTTTGAACGTGGCCCGTGTGTGTGTTTGTCAAGGTGGTAAAGTCAACTGGAGTGTCACTCACACATATTTTTAAGTTCTGTAAGATACTCCGGAGACACAACTATTTGTATACCAGCAAAAAAGTGGACTTTACTCTGGTATACGACACCTGCAATAAATCCAAGTTTTGCTTCATGTTTTCCTTATTAGCGCTGGCTTGTTTTCTTTCCTACTCTTACCAATAAGAGAAGGAAGTGATGTCACATGGTTTGTTGAAGCACATTTTGATCCAATTTTAACAAGCCTGATGCCAAGGAGAACTTATATTCTCTGCCTGCCTGTGTCTAAAAGTACTGCTGCATCTCAGTCTCAGTCAGCAAGACGGAAGATTGTGTGTCTCGCCGTACGTTAGCAAACCTTCACATAATTCGCCCCGCCAGCCTCTTTCCTACAAAGACATCAAGACTTCAAAGCCGTCTTATTATATACCTCGTTTCAGTTGCGCATCAGCGATGCTATTTTATCCGTTTCTATTTGAACACTCGAGCTTGTGTATAAAATGCAGGCGCGGTGTTGACTACTTGGAAAAGAACGTCAAAGTGAACTATAGAGTGCTGAAACATGATTGCAGCTATTAGCAGGAGCGCTCTCCTCACTGGTGAGTGAGTGAGTGCAGTTATCAGCTCAACGCTAATTCACGCTGTGTTACTTCCTCATTACAGCCTGTTAAAGAAGCAAATTCCGGCAAAAACGATATCACGTTGGCAGTCGAACTGATGGTTTGCTCTTGCCCTGCTTGCCTGTTCCCGGAGGGCATTGAATCGGATTCCTCAGTTGCACACACATGCAGACAATAGTTGATAATTAACGGTTAATAGAAGAAAATGTTCATCAGCATTCCTGAAATTGAGCTCATGGAAATCAGGCAATGTTTTATATCGATTAATCTCAAATTTTATGTTTTGTTCTAAATGTACAATAAAATGTAGGGTACAATATTTTTTTCCATCTAATTTTCATACTCTTGTTAACATAAAAGTGTAAAATAAACGATTGAAACATGGCTGCATCTTTTATTCATTGATACAGTAATTGAATAATAATTCATAAAATTGAGTTAACATGAAAAATATGTACTATATTGTAAAAAACGAGTGTGATGTTGATTTGTGTTGGTCATTTTTCTGCCACTAGTTGGCATAATTGCATTTTTAAGACATTGGTAGCAGATCAGTGCATTTTTCTTTGGAATTCTGCACATTTTTAAAACTTGACCCCAGTCTCCACAAACATATGCATTATTACATTTATTACTGCTAATAACTGGGGCAGTCATTAATGGCACGTTCAAAAATATTAGTGGCGTTAAAGGAACTTTAAATTAAATTAAAATTAACACACCATTTTTTTTACACACCTACTTTATATTCATGGTTAAACAAACAACAAACTTGACAAAGAAAGATGCTAGCCAGTTTCTTTAACTCTCAAGAAGACTCGTCTACCTGAAATGGTTCAAATGGTGCCTTTTCGATCGACTGCACGCTCCAGCTGCTTCCATGGATGTTCAATGGGATAAACTGGAGATCAGGTCTCAGAGAAAGCCACTTCCAAATTCTTTTATTGTTGTTTCGAGTCATTCAGCTAGTGACTTGATGCTGTGGAGGACACATGTCATGGTTCATGGAGCGCAGGCGTCTTTTTCACAGCGGCTGCACATGCAATATCACATTGTCTTTGTATGTCTTCAGTCTTTGCTTCCTGCACAGATTCAGTTGACCTTGCGCCAGATTTAGCAAAGCAGACCCAGAATATAAATAAACGGATGTTATGTCCATGTTTCGGTACTGCCTTCTTTTCCTTAGATGTTTAGTTTTTGCACTGATGTGACTTGCGCAAAAGTTCCAAATTTGTCTCATTTGTCCAAGGATAAGTCTCCCTGAAGCTTTCTCTTGTTTCAGTCATTCATTTTGGCAATTCCCACCTCTTCAGAGAAGAAGAATGACAGAAGGCGGCCAGAAATTTGGTCCATGTGTGGGAAAAGTGTTCCAAATTGTTAAAATTAAAGTAATTTGCCACATATGACTGAAACTGTAGTATTAATCTTAACTCATTTGCTCCCCAAAATGTATAAATATTTTAAATATTCCAAAGACGTATTCATACACACATATATATATAAATATATATATATATATATATATATATATATATATATATATATATATATATATATATATATATATATATATATATATTTATATATAGATTTATATTAGTGTTGTTCCGATACCGTTTTTTTGGCTCCCGATATCGATACCCAGCTTTGCAGTATCGGCCGATACCGATACCATACCGATACTTAAGGTTTTTTTTCCCTCAAGATGAAAAAGCTGCCCTGAAATTGGCCAAAGCAGTAATCACAGCAAAGGGTGACTATTTTTTTTGAAGAAACTAGAATATAAAACATGTTTTCAGTTCTTTCACCTGTTTTTTTGTTTTGTTTTTGTTTTCAGTATTGGTGCATCTATTCAATAGGGTTGATTTTTTTTTTTTTTTTTTTCTTTCCCCCACAGGGAAAACAACCAGTTTGTTTCACTCAACTGAGGCAAAAGCAAAAATGAAAAAAAAAAAAATGCATTGATCTCACTTATTCCTTCTTGCATGTTTGTTCTGATAAAACCGCTTCCGTGATAGCCATTCAGGATCTGATCCATTTCCCCAAATGACACCGATTGGACATCCAATCTTATTCGTACAAAGCTTATCAAGATGTATTTTGAATGCACTGCATTTGAAGCAACCATTTTGTTTTAGTTTGTAGCTTCAATTTACTCGTTTGTAACTCGCATCAATTTTCATATAAATAAGCTGACGCACTCGATGCCAATGATCTTCGATTGAAGAGCAATCAACTGAAGAAATTCTTCTCACCTGGAATCATCTACAAATTATTTTCCCGTCTCAAAGTGGCTGCGCGAAAAGCAATCGCAATTTTTGGTGTGACTAGAAAGTGTGATATGATATGATGGGGAAGAGAACCTTAATCAAACCTTAATCGTAGCACTTTATTGACTGAATATATGCAAAATGATGTGGGTAAATAAAAGACGGCCAAATAAAAATAAAGATGACTTGCTGTAGATTGTGTTTGATTGAATTATGTCGTGTGTCTTCTTGTTGTTGCATAACGGTGGAGGTTCTCGTGCTTATTACGCTTACCATATTAATATATATGACCTTTACAATGGTGCTACTTGCACTCCAGTACTTTTACATGAAGCATTCTTCAGCCACATCTGGTAACGCACGGCAACCAAGGCTGCCGGAGTTGGGAATGTGCGCCGGCGTGCGCGCTTCATTGAGGACAATAAAAGACAAAGAACGGAGATGGGAGCGAAGAGCGGCAGGAGAAGGAAAAAAAATCAAGAAATAGGTTAACAGCATCACGGCACAGACGGATCGGCGTAAAAGAGAGACAGGACAGGCGAGGGGAGGTGGAGCGAGCTCGGCGGCAGATTCTTCCTCTGCCTCTCGCCGTCTTTGATCTCACTCGCTTTTGCGACTCGGCAGCAGGCGGCATGGAGCGCCAACCTCCAAGATTCAGTACGTAACGGCGTTTAACCAACGCTTCCCTTTCTTTGCTCGGGTCGCGACTCTTTGACTTGCTGTCGCACTTTTGGTTTCGCTGCAAAACTTGCTTGGCTTGCGTCATTTTTCGATGCGGGGTGCTTGTATCGATCGTGTCTTGAAAAGTTCGATCATTATTGAGGCTTCTGATGTGTTGCTGGTTTTATTTTTTTTTACAAATGCATATTTAAATTTCTTGTATGAATGTTGTCAGTGAATTTGCATGAATTGGATCAAATTTGAATGAATTAATCATAAAAATGTGACTTTTTGCCTTAAATAGAGATGAAGAAATGAAATTGACCATGTCAGACTAGGTCGGCTCCATTTAGTCGAATCCAAACTCATTTTCAATGACCTGTTGAATCAATCGACTCCTTCAAGGCTTTCATCTTCCATGCTGCGGTTTCATTTCCATTTCCGTTCTTTTCTACATGTTGGAAATGGCAGACTTACAATCTGCTTGTGCGCTCGGGTGTGAGCATTTTTTGTTGTTTTTGTCCCGTAATGTGTGTCACTGTACCCCCACTGGGGGCCAGCTGACATTAGGATTCCAGCATTGATGTGCTGAAATATACATTCCATGACATTTGAAATTCTTCAGATCCCAATTGGAGGGAGCAACAGTGTTGCCATAATGATTCATGACAAATTACACACGTTGCAAAATGTCACATCTTGCAGTGTATTACTGTCTAATAGGATTTGATTTGATTTGATTTGATTTCAACGTCGCCTTCACTTTGAATCTGTCTACTTGTGAAGCGGAAACGATTTTGTGGTTTGACTTTCACGCGTCAGCTCATTTGGCATCTCCTGCTTGTTCACCTGTGCGGTTAAAGATCCTTTTTTAAGGACCCGCACACACAAACATTTAAATGAAGACTGCACAACTGACATTGCTAGCGCGTCTGGTCACACAAAACGGTGTCGCAATTCCTTCATCCATCGGAAGTACGTCAATTTTCTGCATTGCGTTGCGTTGTGTGGTCTCGCTCGATTTGCACAATTCAAATGAAGTCACACTGCTGAAAGAATTCAACACATGGAATATTACTAATAATCATTAACTTCTGACATTTTTAATGAGTGTGATGCAGCAGTTTGAAGTCGATCAGTAAAAATAAATAAATAAATTGATGACTGAATTAATTTGCAGCAAATCTGTGATTTATTTTTTTGGACACTTTCTGTAACCATTAAAAAGAATAAATTCAGTACTTATTATATAGAATGTCGAACTCTGAGAGGCCGTTTAAGTTTTTCTAACATTTCTCTCAATAATAATATTCATTCAAAATTGTTCTAGTGTGGTGACCTTTTGGATGCACAGATGCTTTTCTTTGAAATGGTTTCCTATATTTTGTTGTTCACTTTGGTCCTGATTTCTGTCGAGGTGCCCCTGAGCAAGGCATTGAACGTTGGTCATAGTCTGTGTTGTTGAATCGTGAACTAAAACGAGATGAAGAAGTTTGAATCCTCTAATTCATCAATATTTCAGTCTTCAGTCATTAATGATCATCTTTCTTGTCATGAGACTTTCCAATCTTCTTGAGCTGATCTGACTTCCACGATTCTACTGTATTTTCAAAGGTTTCTTGGTTGGAATTTTCATTCTATTAATACATCAAGCTCTCCTAGAAATAATCTTTGCCGGGGTCAATGCATAATCTATAACATCCTTTCAACTGGATCAGTTTCTTCAGTTTTACCTGCTATGGTCTTTGCTCAGATTAAAAAAAAAAAAAAAAAAAAAAAAAAAAAAAGTACAAGAAAAGAAAAAAGACAATTTTCAATTTGTACATTTCTCATCCAATGTTCTCTCTGTAATGATCACAGATTAAAATTGCATTTTGACTGAATTACGGGAGCCTGATCCGGGCAGGCACTTTAAAAATGAGCTGATAAGCGACTGGATAAATGTTTGGATGGAAGAAAACAAACTACTGTACAGTGGTGAAAGCATCCTTTCCCATTACTGTCCACTTCCAGTCTGAAATGAGCTGTGTTACTTGATATGATAAAAAGTATATCAAACAGCACATCAGTTCTATATCTTTTCCATCTGACAAAAATGGATGACACAACCTTCATCTCATCAAAAAGTCTTCAGAACACCGCAAGTGTTAATCATAGCACCATTCACATGATGAATGATAACTTAATAATAATGCAATTGCGAAATGATGAAGCTAAATGAAGGAAAACAAAACAACAGCAGAAACACGTAGGCAGTGATTCAATCTAATAATGGGAAAAATAGAACAAATTAAGAGGCGGATGCTTTTCTGTCAGTGGACGGATCATAAAATGAGAACGTTTTTCATGTCGAATTGAGGACCTCAAAAAGTAGCGTTTTGTGTCTTTTCACAGCTGCTCTTAATCATGCATGGTGAACTTTACACGCTGTTCCAAATTGTTTTTGTCCAATTTCCCAAGGAGTCAGTGTGATTGACAGGCCGATTTTACACTATATTGATACATTATATGATCTATTTTTATGTTTTTGCTACTACAATGTCAACAACATTTCCCCACAATGATTTCATGAAATGCCATATTCATATGCTTGATTTGAAAGCAGCACATTTTCCAAATTGAACATAGATCACTTATGGGATACCAGCAAAGTGTCATTCTTATGTCATTTTTCAAAACCTGCCATGAGGAGAAATGAAATCAGACAATTTCAAGAAACACAGGAGACTTATTCTTATTCTTATTCTTTTTTAATAAGAGGGGCAAACCAACCTATCTTGACTGCACAAGCAATCAGATGGTAACTCAACTCGGCATGCACGAAGATGCGTGAGCGGACCGGCTCGGCTCACCAATCTTGCTCATGTTCAGAAGAATCGTTAATGTACTGAATCGATATCGTTAGACTGAGAAGATTGGATTAGTTGTACTTTTTTTTTTCAAATATTGCAAACCAGTTTTTGTGAAAGACTTGATGCGGCCCAGCCAGACTCTTTCGCCACATAAATTGAGTTTGAGACCCCTGCCCGAGACCATTAAGATGTCGAAAACAAAACAGTCATAGAACCTTCAAATAATCCAGAAAAACATGGAGAGCAAATGTGATTTTAAAATCATCTTAATATGCTCCTGCCTTCTAGTCTTAACGACTGTGCTGCCAAATTCTATAGTAATTGTAAACATGAAATGTTCTTTTTAGGAATACCAGAAAGCAGGGCATTACAATTATTAATTTGATGAGTCATAAAAGCATTCAGTAGCATCTCTGTGGTGGGCCGAGACAGAAAGGCATGGTCATATTCTTCAAATGATTTAAAAAAAAAAAGAAAAAAAAAAAGAAGATTGTTAACCTTTTGTGCGGAGTCCACAAGTGTCCAAAGTAACATCAGGTTTTTCACCTTTGGGTAACAGTGTTTGTTTGTAGCTAAAAGTTTCTTTTTCTGAGCCTCAGGACCGGTGATTAAAACTTCCGTTTTGTCCTTATGTGATGGTTGTCCATCAATCATCCAGAACGCCATTCATGTGGATTCTGGACTGTCCAAAGTGGCACCACATTTATCAGTGAATAAAACGACCTGCCAATTAGTTTCTATGCATAATTAGTCTGTGCAACAGTTTTGTCCTCGAGAGCATTTTTCAGTAGTGGCCCAAGTTCGGCTTTATGCATGACCGCGAGTCCTTTGGAGGATCCTGCAATCGAAAGCTTCTTCTTAGGACTCGAGAGACATTAGCAGCTCATCAGTGGCCTTTTAACAGCTGCTCCCTCATGTGATACAGCTGTCGTACAGAAACGTTCCTTATTAATACATCTTTTTTTTTTTCTTTTTAATGATTTTTATTTGATGATCAAGTGTTCTTGAAAGGGGATCCTTCCATTCCCGCATACGGCATTCAAATTGTAACTTCATTTTGCTTTGATTCGGCTCACTTGGGAAGCTAAGCTAGCTTTAGCTAATCTAAATAGAAACGCCAAAGGAAAGTTTCCCAGAAACTTGCAAATATGAATTTCCTTGAAATCCAATGCAACTTTGTACTTCTTAAGTGACACAACTCTGAAGAATTAAAGTGAGCGCTTTTGCTTTCGAAATGTGTCTTCAAACAAGCTCCAAGTATTTGTCATGCTAGAATAGTGTGATCGTTCCGAAAGTCCCAAAGGGAGGTGAGATTGGTTCTCGTCTGTGTTATGGAGTAATTCGCATGACAAGTGTGAGCAGATGACGGCCTGACGCAGGATGTGGAGCATGAGCAATGATGCTTGACTTATTCAATAAGTCCGTGGAACACATATGTGAACATGGAGAAGCTAATTTTCCTGACAAAAAATGTCCAAATCTTTTTTTTTTTTTTTTTGCACTGCTCATTTCCAGTGGGACCAAGAGGTTTTGAGTTTCCACTTTCATAACCAACTGGCTGGATGATAAAACGTACTACAAAACATATTTAATGAGGGGAATCCATTTTTCCTTTGATTTCAGTACTAATTATTGTTTTACATTGCTGAAAGAATGGAATTAAAACAAAATGGAAGCTATTAAACGCTTCTGAAATGGCATTGATGAATTATGTAACAGGTAGATTTGAAGTAGATCTATGTATCAGTACCACGGGATTGAAAAAGAAAATTCACAGTGATTGCACACACATTAAGACGAAAGATCTCGTATACATTCAAATGCTCTTGTATGCATAATGAACACATTTTATTCTATTCTTCCATCCATTGTGTGCACTTTTGTCTTTACGTTTTGTGCTTGTGCAATACGTGGCATTGTTACACTTTATTGTTTCTGTTTACCAAAAATGAGCTGAAGTGCAAATTTGATTAGTGTGAAAATGTTCACATGGGTTTGACTGCTTGGAAGTCACATTTTTCAGATTCAATTACATTTGTAGATGTAGCCCAGTTATGCTATCACTAACTGTCTTTATCAGATGTACATTTTGAATATGTTATGAGAAATGAAAAATACCCTTGTGAGGAGTAAGCGGTACAGAAAATGGATAGATGGATGGATGGACGGACGGACGGACGGACGGACGGATGGATGGATGGATGGACTTTTCTCAATTGGTATACTGATTTTTGCAAGGTCTTCTCTGACGGACGAGTCCTGTTGTATCGCTAGTAAGCAACATCTGCCAACTAGTGGCTAACAGTCTCATTACAATTACAAGTTCACATAACTTTTTTTTTTTTTGTAACAGATTATACAAAACAATTTGAGTACTGTTCTGAAATGTTTTGTGTTGACATCAAATACAGGTACCTTAAATTATCTTAATTGTACATAATAAAAAACAATATTTTGCAACTTATTTTATATTATATTCTATTCTATTCTGATTATAGAGGAAACATTATTATAATTTTTCAAAAAACATTCTACGGGTCACTCTGCATGTGGCTTATTTAAACTCTGTTCGCCAGCCAAACACCTTCTCACATATGGGCAAAATATATACAGTATATACCGACATGTCCCTCCTTCTAAGTAGCTACTGATTGAAGGCCACAACCCAGTTTCAAACCCTGAACCTAAAACCGGTAAGACAGATGTGCTAACTGCCGCCGTGTTGCAGTAAAGTTGACGTTTGGTCATCTACCTGGCAGGCTAAAATGGGCTCAGTTCATCGACTAAACAAGTCCAGAATCGGAAAACTGCCAGAGACAAACAAGCTGTGAGTACTTATTGTGTTTACTGCTGGAATTAAATTACTTCTCTTTGTCTTCTGCGTCTGCTGTTCTTTGGTCCGGCATGACAGAACCAGACTCAGGGTTAGAACCGTGTGATCCCTAAATTATTCATAGCTTTTCATTCAAATGTATTTATGACTCATCATTCATGTTTTTATTTGGGAGGACATTTAGCTAATATGTCAGTAGCCTATTAATGCCCACAACATCAAAGCAGGAAAATTGATTTCACGTCAACGTATAAGACTTTGTCGCTTATTAATAACTGGTGTGCAAGTACCCCAGCGTGGCCAGGAGGGCCCTTTATAGCTGCTCGCAGCTCGAGTTCGGCATTATCTTCCTACAAATTTCCTCATTTGTGGATTATTCAGGCCTTACGTGTGCAAGATGGCCGTTAGCGTTAATAGACGGCAGGACCAACACATTCATTTAACACCACACTTCTTTTTTCTAACTTCACTAACAC